>NC_080069.1:46213709-46858837 GCF_949987535.1 Balaenoptera acutorostrata | reverse complement strand
TAGGATATAAGCCAAAATGAGTAGGTAAAAAAATTGGATACAGTGCCTATGCACTGCAGAGTGTGGTTAGTTTAGGGTGCAAATGAAAGTACAGTTATAAGAACATTGACCTGAGGGCCTATTTTCTACCCCCTGGTGTTCTTTTCTGGTTTCTTTAAAGTACAAAACATTAGACTTCCCTGGTGGCGTAGTGGGTAAGAATCTGCCTGCCAATGCAGGGGACACGGGTTCGAGCCCTGGTCCGGGAAGATCCCACATGCTGCAGAGCAACTAAGCCAGTGCACCACAACTACTGAGGCTGTGCTCTAGAGCCCTCGAGCCACAACTACTGAGCCTGCGTGCCACAACTACTGAAGCCTGCACGCCTAGAGCCCGTGCTCTGCAACAAGAGAAGCCACCTCAGTGAGAAGCCCACGCACCGCAATAAAGAGTAGCCCTTGCTTGCTGTGACTAGAGAAAGCCGGTGCGCAGCACTGAAGACCCAATGCAGCCAAAAATACATAAATAAATAAATTTTTTAAAAAACACAAAATATTATGAGTGGATATTGATACGAGGTATGCTGGCATCCAGTGTTTTATTTTACTTTATTTTATTTTATTTATTTATTTTTATTTATTTTGTCTGCGTTGGGTCTTTGTTGCTGCGCGCTGGTTTTTCTAGTTGCAGTGAGCGGGGGCTACTCTTCCTTGCAGTGTGCGGGCTTCTCACTGCGGTAGCTTCTCTTGTTGCAGAGCACGGGCTCTAGGTGTGTAGGCTTCAGTAGTTGTGGCATGCGGGCTCAGTAGTTGTGACTCATGGGCTCTAGAGCTCAGGCTCAGAAGTTGTGGTGCACAGGCTTAGTTGCTACGTGGCATGTGGGATCTTCCCGGACCAGCGCTCGAACCCATGTCCCCTGCATTGGCAGGCAGATTCTTAACCACTGCGCCACCAGGGAAATCCCAGCCTCCAGTATTTTATACCTCAGCACAGAGGATATTGCTGAGATGTGCCCTGCTGTAACAACTATGTCCTACATAAATGCATCTAGACTGTTTTCCACATCTTTTTATGTTCCCAGAGAACTGGGTTGATCTTCTGAGGTTTTTAATCTTGTGTGTGTATATGTTATATAAACTCCAAGGCCACTGCAAAAATCTGTAAGTATACTTATATATTTTTTTCAAGGTAGTATTATTTTCAAAAATCAAAAAAAGCCTTTTCTTAGAAATAAATTAATAGCAGAAACATTTCTTTTGCACAGTTCTGAGATAAAAAATTTCAAATGAGTTCAGAAGAAACAGAAGAAGCTGATCAGAAGAGAAACAAATAAGTAAACAAACAAATAAATACAACCACAATAGAATTTTCTCTATGCATTAACGTCATGTGGCAATTAAAGCATTTCATATGAGAAAAGTAGTATCTGTTATTTGCGATAAACATTTCCAGTTTCTTTGGGGGGCAATTGCTTTTTGCAATTACTTTCTTTGTTAACACCATAGAAAATAAAGACTTCAGGAACAAAAAAGAAAAAGGGAACCATTTCATGTGTATTTTAAATTTAGGAGATGCTTTATATACATCTTTAAGAGAATTTTTGTAAAGCAACTTTTGAAACACATTTTTCAACTCCTTTGAGTAACTGTGTATCACTTTAAAGTTTTATTTGCCATACTTCTAAAACAGTCTCTAAATATTTGCAAGTCTAAAAACAATGTATAACAGTATCTATTATTAGCCACATTTTGGAGACAAAGCACTTAACTAGATTTTTATACTGAGGAGTAGAATTGTGAGCAAAATAGATTATTCTAACTTTTGTTCATTTTAAAAAATAATCAAATGTCACTCTGCCTTTCTCTCTAGCTTGTCTTTTTGCTTTTAGCCTCTTTTTCCATTTTTTTTTCTTTCTTTACATAAGATTGGCAGAAAATGTAGTGAAGGAAGAGACAGAGACCTGGAGACCCTTTAGAAAGAAAATCGGCAATAACTACTAAAACAAATACACTTTTTATAACTGGCTGAAGTCGATAATTAAGCAAAAACTCAAATGGAGTTTTTAAGTCATATATGTTCTGAGGGGAGAGAGATTTCAGTATTTTGGATGTTAAATTTCTTAAATAGGAAGCTTTTATTTTTACTTTCTTTTCATTCTTTTTTGAAGTTTCCACTAAAGAGCTGTTGCTGATATTTAGAACATATTCCCAATTATTTGTTTCTGGCCTAATGTGGCATTTAGTGACACTCACAGTACTTATTAATAGGCAGAACCAATGCTGTGTTCTCTAGTGAATGAATAAATAAATGATATTTTAAATACATGGATGACCTGCTAATTTGGAGAGAGATGGAAGAAGAGGGGAATTTTATTACAAAGAGAGAAGAGTAGTTAACAATGAATACTGGGAAAGAAGTTAGAGGAAGTAATGATAGAGAAAAAAAGAGAAAAAAATGATAAGATACAGGACAAGCAATATTAAGGAAGTGAGCCAGGGCTTGGATAAAAAGAAGGCAGAGGATCCTATTGTTTTTGTTCAAAAGCTCACAGAAAGGTGGTGGTGTTCTCATTGCCCAGGTCTTTTGTAAGATAGTACAGTTGGCCTTCACACAGCAGCAGGGTTAGGGGCACCTACCCACCATGTAGTCAAAAATCTGCATATATTATATACTTGGCCCTCTATGTACTGCAGTTTCACATCCTCAGATTCAACCAACCTCAAATCGTGTAATACTGCATTTACTACTGAAAAAAATTTTTGTGTAAGTGAGGTGGCCTTGCACAGTTCAAACCCGTACTGTCCAAGGGTCAACTCTAATTCTCATTTTGAGAAACACTATGCTATAATATAGTATTGGCCTGTGCAAATTCCAAAGAATTTGTGTGTATGTGTATGTATGTATGTACTTATGTGTGTATATGAAAATAAAGTTTAATTTTGCTTATGTAAGTATAGAAACAACATCATTATATAGTAACTATTCCTGAACTTTTGCTAATTTTAGTTTGCATCACTAAAAAACAATTTGGTCATTTAAAGAAAACTTTAAAGGAATAATTTAGAATTTAAAAGCAAATATGTTGTCTACAGCCATACCACCCTGAACATGCCCAAACTTGTCTAAAAGCAAATATGTTGAGGACCCAGCTATCTTTATGTACAAATGTATGTCAAATATTTAGAAAGGAATGTGGAAGATAGCAACAAAAAAACTTAAGAAAATCCAGTACTATGCAACGTTTACTAAGAAGGCAGAAAACTCTGTACATTTCTATACGACCTGTAAATCTATCATTATTTTAAAATAAAATTAAAAACAGAAGAAAACAGGGTAGATCTACATTTTCTTAATGCACAATTGGACTTGAAGGTGAGAGAACTCACCAACAATGTATGCCAAGTTCACAGTGTTTATGATAGATATTTATATAAGAACAGTTTAAGCCACTACATCTGCCACATAGACAAGAAGGCTTCAACTGTTGCAGAGAAATTACAGGAAAGCTAGTCAGAAGAACTTCTATTCATTTAAAAAGGAATTCAACTCAATGAGAAAAGTTTCTAGGTCTATGAATATTTCCAATAAGTTTTGGAAAACTCATTAAGGGCTGTGGTCAAGGTTAGGATGTGAAAACACTAGAAAATTCTCCTTCCATACAACTAAGTAATGATAATTAAAATTAAAATATTCAAATAAATTGTAATGCTATAAAGTAAAACAACACAGCCTCAACAAAAATAAAGTTTTCCATGGACTATAAATGTACAGAAGTAAACTAAAGATGGAGTGACAGGGCACTTGGGTAGCAGAAATTGAAAAACTTATGAGCAGCAGAGGTCTGAATCAAGACTGACTACTTGAACAAAGGAGGCTGAAAATAAGTGGGAAATGCTGCCCAGGACTAGAGCTGACATCAATCAGTGTACTTATGGTTGTAGGAGAAATCACTGCAGACAGAGCTTGAGTCAAGTCACCCTCTCGTTGAATAACTAGAGCTGGAATAACAACAATAATACTACTGTGAGACAGAAACTTTTAGCCACTGATAGAACACCCGAGTCTGCACTAGGAGTCCACTGAGAGTGCCCACACAGCCTATGAAGAGGAAACTGTTAAATGCAAAGATTGAGGGGAACCTTGCATGAGAAAATCTTCCCACAGAATTAGACCCTATCAATTAAATTTCCAAACTTCCTGAGAAAAACTATGAAAGGCACCAACATTTCAGAGCAATTGTGGTACATTAGACTCATAGAACAATCTCTAAAATGTCTTTAAAATCAATTATCTCTGTAAACTGTAAAATGAGAGAATAATTCTCCGAAGAACAAAGTAAGACATTAACAGCAGATATCTATAAATTACAAATGCATAGACATAGGTTTACAACGCTTAGACAAACAGAGACCATATATTGTTTAATAGTAGATCAGGCTTTTACATTTGTAAATAACCATATAGGTGCTTGTATAATATCCTTGATTTTGCCTCTTGACACAAAGTCTAAAATATATTTTTATATGACCGCTTAGAGAAAAATTTTGCCCAACCTTGGTAATATAGAATAATAAAGCATATGTGACTTTGGTCAATTTAGAGGAGAAAATCATCAAATCTGTTGTTGAGTTAAATTTCCAACAGTTTCCAACAGACCAATTAATCCAGGTGTTCTAAGTAAGCACAATCTGTAATTCATCCCCAAGTGTCTGCACTAAGGAATTCTGTTACTTCAAATATGTTAAAAAAGTGAATCAGTTCCAAATTTGGATTGTACCAGCAATTTTGTTTTAGGCAGGGACTATACAAATTCCTCCAGAAGCAAGGTAAACACCTGCTCTCTCACTTGATACAAAGCCTAAGTACTTGGCAGGTTCAGATGATCAACACTGCTAACACAGATGTGATAGATCTTGACTTCAGGGAGCTTATTGATTCTGTTTTACTTGGCATACATCAACAGGTCAGGATAGTCTAGACACTACACTTAGTGGCCATATAACTGGTTAATGGTTAATACCCCCAAAATTTTCAGTGTAAAATGCTGGCTTGAAGAATTTAATAAGCATTATTTCTAAATGAAAAGCCTCAAGTCTATTTTAAATATTTCTAACAGTAGCATCTGGATAAATATACAATTTGCTACATCTGCAAATTAAACCAAAGCTGAGGAATATAATACAGAACCACACTGTGGTTATTTAAACTTGAATTTAAAGTTAATAAAATTTAACAAAATTAAAAATTCAGTTTCTCATTTGTATTAGCCATATTTCAAATGCTCAATACCCACATGTAGTGGTTACCATTTTGTACAGCACAGACTTAGAAGATTACCATCATGGCAAAAATGTGTACTAGACAGGGCAGTTATAGAAGATAAACTAAGATTCAGACTGAACTTAATCACATCTAGAAGCAGGGGTAAAGAACCAGCTGAATAAAAGCTTGTTGACTTGGCTGATAAAATCCATCTGACTTTGGGTGTGATGTTGTGAGTCCAGTTGTGAACATATTTAGTTTGAGTACTTTTGGTAAATAACTATGTGGAGATTAATAAACAAGCAGAAAAAAAAAGTGTGATGCTCAAATTTCTGAGGTCGAAGACAGAAATAAATATTTGGTGGCTATTAACTTCTAGGTTTTAGCTGAAATTGTGAAATGGTTTTACTTAGGACTGGAGTAGAGAAGAAAAAGCATAGGTCATGGATAGACCTTTGAGGGACACTGTGTCAGTCACTAATCTTTGTTACTAACAACAGAAAGCACTGCAACTAGTTTAAGGAGAAAAGAAATTAAGAAATTAAACTCAAAGAATATAGGTGACTTCTAGTGATTCAGGCTTGGAGACTAGGCAGCCAAAAGTTTCCTGACTATATCACGGGAATGGACCAGCAAAAACCCTGACACTTCAACAGGCATCACCGGCACCGGCCACGGATGAGGATCTCCTTGCCTCGTGCTTGTAGGCTGGATGCTTCCACCTTCATCCTCACCCAGCCTTGTTCCTCACTTCCCACTTAAGTCTCATATAGATGCACTTGACTGGCAGAGCCTAATTTCCGTGTCTATCCCCTCTTAGCTTCAAGGCCAAGACAGGGTTTTCTGACTTCTTCCTTAGGGATGCACAACTCATATTGTATGAAATGTACCAAAACATGGGATGTATTTTAAAAATCAGACAGAAATCTTGACTGAAGTTCATGATAATATGGGTATGTACATGTATACCCTTGGTAAAGGCAGAATGAACAACTAATATATCAAAAAACTTTAGAATCAAGAAAGCCAGGGGACAAAGGAGTTTTAGAAATGAAGCGTGAGTTGCCATGTCAAATGCAGTAGCAGGACAACTGAAGAAACAACTATTTAAAATTTAAGTTTGTAAAGGATGAACTAGTTGATGTTAAGTGATGAGCTCTGTGTGAGAAAATGACAATGTTATATAAAAATTAATTCTGGAAAAAAACTCATTTCACTTGTTTTGTTGGGTTACTGCATTAATGAACCATCTACTTTGTAGTGGTGGCACATTACATGAATTATCTAATTGCATCTCCACTTCAAACCATATTAACTCCCTTTGTATAGATAAAGCAAAACTGAAGTTCAGAGACATTAAAAAATTTGCCCAAGGTAACAAAACTGGTAGGTATTAGAGCTGGGCATCAAAGGAGAATACACTAACTCCAATGCTCATTATCTTTCCATTATGTTTTACTGCCTAATATTATTAGACTTTGACCCCAGCAGGCTGTATGATGAGTATAAAACTATCTGAAAGAGCAAAAAAAGAAAAAAAAAAAATATGGCCTGGATGTTAAAATAAGTTAATTGACAGATGAATGAACAACCAATTTTCAGAGAGTATTAATCAAATAATATCAATTAATAAGAGATGACTCAAGATAAACTATTTGGTTCTCTGCATATATTGCTGTGTTTTTACAATAATAAAATTGAAAATTTGGGAGATAGCATGCTTAATCCTGTTATTGTTGTTTTTATTTTTATGTCTCATATACTTCTAATTATGCTATTCTCCTTTATTGTACTTTCTGTTTCTGTTGTGTTGACTTAAATCATGGCTTTGGTTAATTCCTAGTTGCATCATTCAACTGCAAGTTAATTGACAGTCTACTGATTCAATTAGTGAATAATTATTTACTACCTACCATGTGTCAGGCCTTTTGCTGGGTGCTGGGAATATAATTAATGAGCAAGGTAGTTATAGACTCTGGCTTCATGAAGTTTGGGTTTCTAAACTAATGTTTCCTCATCTGTAAGGTGGAAATTGTGCTCTACACTTAAAACTGTACTGTGAATGAATGAGCAGATGCATCTAAAAAGATAGCACAGTGGTGACTACCTTATTTATTTATTAACTCACTAATTTATTTATCCTATTATAACCATTGTTTCTGTATGCTTATGTTTTATCTTGGTAATTTCTTCTAAGTAAGCTGCTCTAAGTAACTGGAGTTCTGTTCCTGAATCCCAGATTGTTCTAACTCTTGTGACTAAATATTCCTGACAACCTACTGGCCTAGCACTCCGGTTATGGTGTGCCCAGGCTATCTCATCAACTAGATCTACTCATGTTGGGTGCATTTTCTCTTTACCCCTTGATGAACTTCTTTGAAGGGCTAGTATGCCTTCCTCTGACCTAACAATAAATACTTCTGAATCCTTTCATCTTCTGCCTCCACAAATACCCCATTTTTTAAAAAATTTATTTTAACATCTTTATTGGAGTATAATTGCTTTACAATGGTGTGTTAATTTCTGCTGTATGACAAGGTGAATCAGCTATACATATACATATATCCCTTCCCTCTTGCGCCTCCTGCCCACCCTCCTTATTCCACCCCTCTTGGTGGTCACAAAGCACCGAGCTGATCTCCCTGTGCTATGCAGGTGCTTCCCACTAGCTATCTATTTTACATTTGGTAGTGTATATATGTCAATGCTACTCTCTCACTTCATCTCAGCTTACACTTCCCCCTCCCCGTGTCCTCAATTCCATTCTTTACGTCTGTGTCTTTATTCCACTCCTGACCCTAGGTTTATCAGAAACTTTTTTTTGTTTTTACATTCCATATATATGTGTTAGCACATGGTATTTCTTTTTCTCTTTCTGACTTACTTCACTCTGTATGATAGAATCTAGGTCCATCCACCTCATTACAAATAATTCAATTTCATTCTTTTTATGGCTGAGTAATTTCCCATTGTATATATGTGCCACATCTTTATCCATTCATTTGTCGATGGACACTTAGGTGGCTTCCATGTCCTGGCTATTGTAAACAAAGCTGCAATGAATACTGTGGTACATGACTCTTTTAGAGTTAAGGTTTTCTCAGGGTATATGCCCAGTAGTGGGATTGCTGGGTCATATGGTAGTTCTATTTTTAGTTTTTCTTAGAACCTCCATATTGTTCTCTGTAGTGGCTGTATCAATTTACATTCCCACCAATAGTGCAAGCGGGTTCCCTTTTCTCCACACCCTCTCCAGGATTTATTGTTTGTAGATTTTTTGATGATGGCCATTCTGACTGCTGTGAGGTGATACCTCATTGTGGTTTTGATTTGCATTTCACTAATAATTAGTGATGCTGAGCATCTTTTCATGTGTTTGTTGGCAATCTGTATATCTTTTTATGGAGAAATGTCTATTTACGTCTTCTGCCTATTTTTGGATTGGGTTGTTTGTTTTATTGATATTGAGCTGCATGAGCTGTGTGTATATTTTGGAGATAAATCCTTTGTCAGTTACTTCATTTGCAAATATTTTCTCCCATTCTGAGGGTTGTCTTTTCATCTTGTTTATGGTTTCCTTTGCTGTGCAAGAGCTTTTAAGTTTCATTAGGTCCCATTTGTTTATTTTTGTTTTTATTTCCATTTCTCTAGGACGTGGGTCAAAAAGGATCTTTCTGTGATTTATGTCATAGAGTGTTCTGCCTATGTTTTCCTCTAAGAGTTTGATAGTGTCTGGCCTTATATTTAGGTCTTTAATCCATTTTGAGTATATTTTTGTGTATGGTGTTAAGAAGTGTTCTATTTTCATTCTTTAACATGTAGCTGTCCAGTTTTCACAGCACCATTTATTGAAGAGGCTGTCTTTTCTCCACTGTATATTCTTGCCTGCTTTATCAAAGATAAGGTGACCGTATGCGTGTGGGTTTATCTCTGAGCTTTCTATCCTGTTCCATTGATCTATATTTCTGTTTTTGTGACAGTACCATACTGTCTTGATTACTGTAGCTTTGTAGTATAGTCTGAAGTCAGAAAGACTGATTCCTCCAGCTCCATTTTTCATTCTCAAGATTGCTTTGGCTATTTGGGGTCTTTTGTGTTTCAATACAAATTTTGAAATTTTTTTTTCTAGTTCTGTGAAAAATGCCATTTGTAGTTTGATAGGGATTGCACTGAATCTCTAGATTGCTTTGGGTAGTATAGTCATTTTCACAATATTGATTCTTCCAATCCAAGAATACGGTATATCTCTCCATATGTTTGTATCATCTTTAATTACTTTCATCAGTGTCTTAGTTTTCTGAGTACAGGTCTTTTACCTCCTTAGGTAGGTTTATTTCAAGGTATTTTATTCTTTTTGTTGCAATGGTAAATAGGACTGTTTCCTTAATTTCTCTTTCATATTTTTCGTCATTAGTGTATAGGAATGCAAGAGATTTGTGTACATTAATTTTGTATCCTGCTACTTTACCAAAATCATTGATTAGCTCTAGTAGTTTTCTGGTGGCCTCCTTAGGATTCTCTATGCATAGTATCCTGTCATCTGCAAACAGTGACAGCTTTACATCTTCTTTTCTGATTTGGACTCCTTTCATTTCTTTTCCTTCTCTGATTGCCGTGGCTAAAACTGCCAAAACTATGTTGAATAATAGTGGTGAGAGTGGACCACCTTGTCTCGTTTGTGATCTTAGAGGAAATGGTTTCAATTTTTCACCATTGAGGATGATGTTGGCTGTGGGTTTGTCATATATGGCCTTTATTATGTTGAGGTAAGTTCCCACTATGCCTCCTTTATGGAGGGTATTTTTCATAAATGGGTGTTGAATTCTGTCAAAACTTTTTCTGCATCTATTGAGATGATCATATGGTTTTTCATCCTTCAATTTGTTAATATGGTATATCACATTGATTGATTTGCGTATACTGAGGAATCCTTGCATTCCTGGGATAAACCCCACTTGATCATGATGTATGATCCTTTTAATGTGCTGCTGGATTCTGTTTGCTAGTATTTTTTGGAGGATTTTTGCAACTATGTTCATCAGTGATATTGGCCTGTAGCTTTCTTTCTTTGTGACATCTTTATCTGGTTTTGGTGTCAGGGTGATGGTGGCCTCCTAAAATGAGTTGGCGAGTGTTACTCCCCTGCCATATTTTGGAAGAGTTTGAGAAAGACAGGTGTTAGCTCTTCTGTAAATGTTTGATAGAATTCGCCTGTGAACCCATGTGGTCCTGGGCTTTTGTTTGTTGGCAGATTTTTAATCACAGTCTCCATTTCAGTGCTTGTGATTGGTCTGTTTATATTTTCTATTTCTTCCTGGTTCAGTCTCAGAAGTTTGTGCTTTTCTAAGAATTTGTCCATTTCTTCCAGGTTGTCCTTTTTATTGACATATAGTTGCTTGTAGTAATCTCTCATGATCCCTTGTATTTCTGCAGTGTCAGTTGTTACTTTCTCCTTTTTCATTTCTAATGCTGTTGATTTGAGTCTTCTCCTTTTTTTTCTCGATGAGTCTGGCTAATGGTTTAGCAATTTTGTTTATCTTCTCAAAGAACCAGCTTTTAGTTTTATTGATCTTGCTATTGTTTCCTTCATTTCTTTTTCATTTATTCCAGATCTGATCTTTATGTTTTGTTTCCTTATGCTAAGTTTGGGTTTTTTTGTTCTTCTCTTTGTAATTGCTTTAGGTACAAGTTTAGGTTGTTTTTCTGAGATTTTGTTTTTTAATGTAGGATTGTATTGCTATAAACTTCCCTCTTAGAACTGCTTTTGCTGCATCCCATAGGTTTTGGATCATCATGTTTTCATTGTCATTTGTTTCGAGGTATTTTTTGATTTTCTCTTTGATTTCTTCACTGATCTCTTGGTTATTTAGTATCATATTCTATAGCCTTCCTTGTGTTTGTATTTTTTACAGTTGTTTTCCTATAACTGATATCTAGTCTCATACCATTGTGGTTGGAAAAGATACTTGATATGATTTCAATTTTCTTATATTTTCCAAGGCTTGATTTATGACCCAAGATATGATCCATCCTGGGAATGTTCCATGAGCACTTGAGAAGAAAGTGTATTCTGTTGTTTTTGGATGGAATGTCCTACAAATATCAGTTAATTTCATCTGGTCTAATGTGTCATTTAAAGCTTGTGTTTCCTTATTTATTTTCATTTTGGATGATCTGTCCATTGGTGAAAGTGGGGTGTTAAAGTCCTCTACTATCATTGTGTTACTGTCGATTTCCCCTTTCATGGCTGTTAGCGTTTGCCTTATGTATTGAGTTGCTCCTACGTTGGGTGCAAAAAATATTTACAATTGTTATATCTTCCTCTTGGATTGATCCCTTAATCATTATGTAGTTACCTTGTCTCTTGTAATAGTCTTTATTTTAAAGTCTATTTTGTCTGAGATGAGAATTGCTATTCCAGCTTTCTTTTGATTTCCATTTGCATGGAATATCTTTTTCCATACCCTGACTTTCAGTCTGTATGTGTCCCTAGGTCTGAAGTGGATCTCTTGTAGACAGCATATATACAGGTCTTGTTTTTGTATCCATTCAGTCAGTCTGTGTCTTTTGGTTTGAGCATTTAATCCATTTACATTTAAGGTAATTATCGATATGTATGTTCCTATTACCATTTTCTTAATGTTTTTTTTAACATCTTTATTGGAGTATAATTGCTTTACAATGGTGTGTTAGTTTCTGCTGTATAACAAAGTGAATCGGCTATACATATACATATATCCCCATTTCCCCTCCCTCCTTCTTTTCCCTCCCACCCTCCCTTTCCCACCCCTCTAGGTGGTCACAAAGCACCGAGCTGATCTCCCTGTGCTATGTGGTTGCTTCCCACTAGCTATCTATTTTACATTTGGTAGTGTGTATATGTCCATGCCACTCTCTCACTTCGTCCCAGCTTACCCTTCCCCGTCTCCATGTCCTCAAGTCCATTCTCTACATCTGCATCTTTATTCCTGTCCTGCTCCTAGTTCTTCAGAACCTTTTTTTTTTTTAGATTCCATATATGTGTTAGCATACGGTATTCTTTTTTTTCTCTTTCTGACTTTCTTCACTCTGTATGACAGACTCTAGGTCTATCCACCTCACTACAAATAACTCAATTTAATTTCTTTTTATATCTTTCCCTCTCTTGTGTTTCCTGTCTAGAGAAGCTCCTTTAGCATTTGTTGTAATGCTGGTTTGGTGGTGTTGAACTCTCTTAACTTTTGCTTGTCTGTAAAGATTTTAGTTTCTCCATTGAATCTGAATGAGATCTTTGCTGGGTAGAGTAATCTTGGTTGTATGTTTTTCCCTTTCATCACTTTAAATGTGTCCTGACACTCCCTTCGGGTTTGCAGAGTTTCTGCTGAAAGATCAGCTGTTAACCTTATGGGGATTCCCTTGTATATTATTTGGTGCTTTTTCCTTGCTGCTTTTATTTATTTATTTATTTTTGTATTTAATTTTTGATAGTTTGGTTAATATGTGTCTTGGCGTGTTTCTCCTTGGATTTATCCTGTATGGGACTGTCTGCACTTCCTGGACTTGATTGACTATTTCCTTTCCCATGTTAGGGAAGTTTTCAACTATAATCTCTTCAAATATTTTCTCAGACCCTTTCTTTTCCTCTTCTTCTGGGACCCTTATAATTCCAATGTTGGTGCATTTAATGTTGTCCCAGAGGTCTCTGAGACTGTCCTCAATTCTTTTCATTCTTTTATCTTTATTCTGCTCTGTGGCAGTCATTTTCACCATTTTATCTTCCAGGTCACTTATCTGTTCTTCTGCCTCAGTTATTCTGGTATTGATTCCTTCTAGAGAATTTTAAATTTCAATTATTGTGTTGTTCATCACTGTTCTTTGCTCTTTAGTTCCTCTAGGTCCTTGTTAAATGTTTCCTGTTTTTTCTCCATTCTATTTCCAAGATTTTGGATCATCTTTACTATCATTATTCTGAATTCTTTTTCAGGTAGACTGCCTATTTCCTCTTCATTTGTTTGGTCTAGTGGGTTTTTACCTTACCCCTTCATCTCTGGCATATTTCTCTGTCTTCTCATTCTGTTTAACTCACTGTGTTTGGGGTCTGCTTTTCACAGGCTACAGTTTCATATTTCCCACTGTTTTTGGTGTCTGCCCCCAGTGAGTGAGGTTGGTTCAGTGGCCTGTGTAGGCTTCCTGGTGGAGGGGAGTGGTGCCTGTGTTCTGGTGCGTGGGGCTGGATCTTGTCTTTCTGGGGGCAGGGCCACATCTGATGGTGTGTTCTGTGGTATCTGTGAACTTAGTATGACTTTAGGCAGCCTCTCTGCTAATGGGTGTGTTTGTTTTCCTCTCTTGTTAGTTGTTTGGCAAGGGGTGTCCAGAAGTGGAGTTTGCTGGCCGTTGGTTGGAGCCTGGTCTTAGTGTTGAGACGGAGATATGTGGGAGAGCTCTTGCTGATTGATATTACATGTGGCTGGGAGGTCTCTGTTGGTCCTATGTCCTGGACTCAGCTCTCCCACCTCGGAGGCTCAGGCCTGACACCCGGCCAGAACACCATGATCCTACCAGCCACATAGCTCAGAAGAAAAGGAAGAGGAAAAAAAAGGGAAAAAATAATAATAAAGTAATAAAATAATATTTAAAAATTTAAAAAATAAAATTAAAAATAAAAAAAGAAGATAGCAACCAAACCAATAAACAAATCCAACAATGATCACAAGCACTAAATACTAAACAAAGATAAACATAACAATCAGTAACAAATCAGTCACAGAAAGCAAACCCCAAGTCTACAGTTGCTCCCAAAGAAGTCCACCGCCTCAATTTTGGGAACATTCGTTGTCTATTCAGGTATTCGTCAGATGCAGGGTTCATGAAGTTGATTGTGTGGATTTAATCCACTGCTCCTGAGGCTGCACAGAGAAATTTCGTTTTCTCTTCTTTGTCTGCACAGCTCCTGGGGTTCAGCTTTGGTTTTGGCACCGCCTCTGCATGTAGGTTGCCCTCAGGCGTCTGTTTCCTGCCCAGACGGGATGGGGTTGAAGCAGAGGCTGATTTCGGCTCTCTTGTTCACTCAGGCTGGGGAGACGGAGGGGTAAGGTAGTCATAATTGCAATGTAGTTTGAGCCTTCAGTGGCAGAGGCTGGCATGACATTGCAATAGGTTGAGGTGTGTGCTGTGTTTTCCTGGGGAAGTTGTCCATGGATCTTGGGACCCTGGCAGTGGTATGCTGCACAGGCTCCCCGGTGGGGAGGTGGGTAGTGACCTGTGCTTGCACACAGGATTCTTGGTGGCAGTGATAGTAGCGTTAGCGTTTCATGCCCACCTCTGGAGTCCCAGCTGATAGCCACAGCTCACGCCCTTCTCTGGAGCTTGCTTAGGCAGTGCTCTGCTTTCTGTGGGGACACAGGGTAGGAATCCCCTCTCCTCGCACACCCTGAAACAATGGCCCCTTGTCTCTCTGGCAGGTCCAGACTTTTTCCCAGACTCCTTCCCAGCTAATTGTGGTGCACTGGCCCATTTCAGGCTGTCTTCACACAACCAACCCCAGTCCTCTCCCTGTGATCTGATCTCTGAAGCCCCAGCCTCAGCTCCCAGCCCCCACCCGCCCCAGCAGGTGAGCAGACAAGCATCTCAGATTGGTGAGTGATTGTCGGCACCAATCCTCTGTGCAGGAATCTCTCCGCTTTGCTCTCTGCACCCCTGTTGCTTCGCTCTCCTCCGCAGCTCTGAAGCTTCCACCCCGCCCACCCGCCTCCCCATCAGTGAAGGGGCTCCCTAGTATGTGGAGACTTTTCTTCCTTCACAGCTTTCTCCCAGAGGTGCAGGTGCCATCTGTATTCTTTTGCCCCTGTTTTTTCTTTTTTCTTTTGCCCTACCCAGGAACATGGGGATTTTCTTGCCTTTTGGGAAGTCTGAGGTCTTCTGCCAGTGTTCAGTAGGTGTTCTGTAGGAGTTGTTCCACATGTAGATGTGTTTTTGATGTATTTGTGGGGAGGAAGGTGATCTCGACTTCTTACTCCTCCGCTATGTTGAAGGTCTCCCCAAATGCCCTATTTTTTTCCTGTTGGATCTACTCCAGATGTTCACAAATTTTCAAGTACACAGGACTCAAAATTCACCTAGGGAGCTAGTTGAATTGCATTTTTTCACCACCACCTTCAATTGCTAGATTCTGATTGTTGGAAGACATTCTTACTAAAGAATAAGCCTTAACTTGAGAGATTCAAGACTTATATGATCTATAGCTTAAGAGGTATGGCAGAAAGTAAGTTCTGTTGAGTGTTCACCATGTGTAATAGACATTTTAGTCGATATTTTACATGTTTTGGTTTATTTAATGCCTAGAAAAACTCTAAGTTTGAATACTATTATTGCAATTGTGTAGATATGGTTATTATAGGCTGAAATGTGTCCCTCTAAAATTATTATATTGAAGCCCTAGCCCCCAATACTTCTAAATTTAAGTGTATTTGGAGATAGAGCCTTTAAAGAAGTGATTGACTTAAAATGAGGCCATTAGGGTGAGTCCGAATCCAATCTAACTATTGTCCTTATAAAAAGAGGAAATTTGGACATCAGGATGCACACACAGAGACAAGACGCCATAACAAGAAGGTGGCCATCCACAAGCCAAGGAGAGGGACCTCAGAAGAAACCAAACCTCTTGACACCTTAATCTTGGACTTCTAGCTCCAACACCAGAAAGAAAAATGTCTGTTGTTTAAGCCAGACTGTTTATGGAAGTCCAAGCAAACTACTACATATGGTAAATAAAGTTCTGAGTATATGTACTCTGCCCAAGGTCAACCAACTAAACAAAAGAAGTGGGAATGTGATTCAGCACAGATCATTTAATCTAAGTAAATGCATTTTTACATTATGCTATGCTGGCTCATGTAAACAGTGGCAGTAATGTCATCAGGTTATTAAATGTAACACTTTGCTAACATTGACTTTTAAGATATTCCCAAGGGAGATCATGACATTTCCCATATAGAGTTGCATATGTGGTGGTTGAGTAAGGATGAAAGGACTGACAAAACGGCCCACCTTTCAGAGTTCACTCCTATATTACTAGTCTATGGTTCAATGTTTCCCTCTAATATCTGCTAGGCACACAGTCACCCTCAGTTTTTCCAACTGATGGGGTGACTTGTCAGTGAATAAAGAGAGATGCTGATTTTCAACTGCTATTATTTCTTGTCTTTAATTCATTCGAATGCAAAGGGTAAGACCAATGTCTTTTCTGTGATGTGTGCTGTAACTTTCACCTGCCAGTTTTCAATCATCATGGACAGTCAATGAGACCACAGTCTAAGTTGAAAACTGATTACCAACAGGCGATTTTTTATTATCTCTCATCTAACCTTTACTATGTAAGAAAAACTCAACTCTGATTTCGCATATTTTTGCAATGTGTTTTGGGCTTGTAGAAACGTCCTTGAGCTTTGCCTGTTTTTGTGGGTGTCAGCATTTTCAGAGACATGATTCACAGAGAATAGAATCACTTTCAAGAGTGTGAAATTCTGAGTCCACAGTCTCAATAAGACAAAAGTGAAGAAAAGGAATAAGGGAAAATCTCTTTTATCTATAATTAATTTCAAAAGGCAAATTAAAAATAACTCAGAATTTTCACCCAGTAATTACATAAGCTTGCATTTTGCTATTCAAGTTAGTAATCAAAATAATGAAGGTGAAACCTTCTATTAGAAAATAATACATCCTTCAAACTGAGACACTGAACTGCACCCAACTGCAAAAATAAAATGTCCTAATGAAGCTAAAGTTGAGATTAATTGCTTTCATATACTCATTTTTAATGAAGAGTAACAATTGACTTGACAGGCTAATTATTATAACATCCTGGGTCCATAGTATGTAATAAGAGTTATAATGTACCAGTCAATCAAAATCTTTCACTTCTGTTATTGTGCTTGAAATCCTCAAGTTTCTTTGTCATATTAACTAGATGACATATGGAAATTACTAAAGGTGTTATCCTCAAGAGAGAACAGAAGCATGAAATATTCTGCTCATATTTCTACTGAAGTTGATGCTGTGAAATGGCTTCGGGTACGTTGAGCATAAATTCTTTCCAATTTTATAATGATTATTATATTACCATGGGACATATCGAAATGGAAATTTTGATAAGATTCACTAAACGTTAGTGCATTCTATTGTTAGACAGTACAGATTCTTGTAGAATGGAGAGAGATTAGATAAACTTCACAATTTAACCCACTAATGAAAGGTATGTTGGAAGATACTATGATATATAGAAGTTATTCCTGATGTTGCTAGATTGTTTTAACAAAAATTTTCAGTAGCTCTGTGTTCCCTCTATATATAAAGCAGAAAAGGTATATTTTCTGAGGAATTTAATTTTTTAAGAGCTTATATTTAAAATTTATTACCTGAATGTGTGTGATTCTTCCTTCTACTGCAATTCAATCTTTCTGATGTACTTGCCCAATAACGTTTGTATAGTACCCTCACATTTATATTGAGAGACCCTGCCATCAAAACACACAAAGAAAACTACAGTGAAGAGGAGGAATGTGAAGCAATTAGTCCAGAAGTCAAGCACATGAAAGGATAGAAATTGAAAATCCTGTTTAGCAATGCAGTGTGGGTGAGAATTCAAGAACAGTTTTCAAGATGTCATTGAGGTACTACTATGATAAAACAGTGCTGATGTACTTATAAGAGGTCTCTGTGAATCATACCTGATGGGAAGAAGTTGAATTTTGTGCTTCATCTAATCTAAGATACAATCAATTATAAGGGTACCACTACCATATTGACTGACTCAACACGTTCTTATCACTTGGAAATTTTATAATTACTCAAACAGCTTTTTATACATATTCTAATAAAGATAGTCATCATATATCTCTCTCGGTTAGATGTCTATAAGGATAAAAGAAAAATTGATCACATGATTCCAAAAATTTATTCCCAACTCAAGTTTTCTGAAATATTTTTTAACTTGATGTAAGAAATGTCAATATGTTCTTCACAGTATTGTCCCATGGGTCACCAAGAGAATTGATAATGCAGCATTTTTAAGAGTGCTGACTATTGTCTTTGTTATTTTCTCCTAAGCTGCTGGCAATTCTTTGTATGTTGATGCTGTTGCTTTGTTCTCTTCACTAAGATATGTCAACAGGTTATCAAATAGCAACCAAAATTCCTATACCTCCCACATTTTTTTTGGACTGAAACATGGAGGGGTTGCATTTGTCTTCTCCAGTGATCAGGAACAGTAGCCAAGTTCATGCATGCACAGAGCATAACCACATCCCAATATCACCAGACCAATAGTGAACATAATATGCCTTCAAATATTAAGATGCAGCTCAATATCAGACATTAAAATGTGAAAAACAATGTCACTTAAAGTTGAAGAATATAATAGGCTCCACCAGGGTTATTCCATTCTTCTAAACACTTCTAAAGCACATTCTAATTCTAGAAACAACTAAGAAATAGAATTTCTGTAATTATTCAATTTTTCTTGCTCAAAATAAGGAAATGAGAAAAGATGGGCTCTGTCATGGGACACCAGATAAGATGCCACTTACTGTAGCTCACAGAGTTCCAGTCATTAGTCTTCATCAAAGTAGGGCCCTTTTAATGGAAATCCAGATCCAATACAGTACTTGAAAATGATCACATCATATTATTGGATGGTGGTATCTGCATATCTACTAAATTATTAAAGCAAACTCTTCAAATAAGAACAAGGATAATGGATTGGCTTGATTCTGATCACATACCCCTAATCTCTTCTCTTTAGGCTGCTGTTAAAAATACACTAGCTATGAATAAATAAATAAATATCTCAGGCCTGATCTACCTCAGTATCTTAAAAATTTGCCTATCTTTGATTTTCTTGTATACATTTCAGGGGATAACAGATATACTTTGCAATATAATGTCTTATTGCAAGGTCTTTACAACATTAAATATAAAAAGCATTCCTTGCATGCTCCTGTTCTTGATTCAGTTGCTTCTTCTGATCTCAGGACTACCTTAACTCTACTTATTTTCCACTCTCTCTCTTATAATGCTTCATCTCTTCCCCAGTCTTTTTTTTTTTTCCCCCTAAACTGTACATCTGTCTTCCCTAATGTATTTCATCTTTGTCCACTTTTTCCTGGAGAACTGGTCTCAGACTATCCAGTCCTCCAAGCCAATGATTTCTAGACAATTTCTAGACTCTAACCTTCTATCAGTAAAATAATTGTATGTGGGGGTATAATCTATGGGTGGGTATATGTGTGTAATACTCTACTAATTTTTACTAATTGTTTTTTAGGCCAACTTCTCATATCTGATTAGGCCATAGTTGACAAACTTTTTACTTCATAATATTACTGATAGCATAGTTGGAAACTGGAGTAAAGCTGTCAATCCTGCTCTCATATTATTATTTGCTTATACCTGTATCAGTTTAGTTTTTAATCTATATGTCTTTAAATGAATATTTTAAAACCTTTTTTTAAGCCTCAGAAGCCCTGAATTGTAGATTTATCTTCCTTTATTCAGACTGCCTCCCATGTGTTGACATATTTGATATAGGGCTGCTTGATAAATTAACTGAATCAAGCCTTCTACTAATTATAAATGATAATTTATTTAATACATATAGCTAGATATTGATATATAGAAGTTGTTATTGTGTTTTCTTTCCTAATTTTAATGAGTCATCTCACATATTGCCTAGAGTGCACTGATTCCTCTTGGAGGTCACTGCTCTGAAATAACCCTTTGACCTCTTTGTCACAAGGTCATGACTCCACTGCTTGCATCTTTCTTCCATTCTTCTGGTTGTGCTGACCTCTGCCAACACAAATTTTACTGGTTGGGAAAAATCTAGTTTCCTGCAAAGAGCAGACCAAAAAGCAATAAAATAAATTTTATGTCCACGTAGCTTTCTTGTCTCTGATTTTAAAAATGTTCCCCCTCAGGTACAGAGCAAGGGAAAAAATGAACATACATCAAAATATGCCAACTTGCTCTGAAATCTTGCAACTACTGATGAAAACTATTCACCTTTAGCTCTTTCTTATCTACTATGAATAAATTACATAGGCAAATTTCCCTGTTTTCTCCATTTTTCTTTCTTACTGGGAGATGAAACATATTGATGAATAGAGGTTAAATCACTCCTTTTTTGCTTTCTTTTATTGCTTTACAATTTTTGAACCTAATTACCACTACATATTTCCAAAATAATTCTGGCTTTCCTGTTTTGATGAGAAATTGGTCAATTCTCAAAATTTGGTTAATAATGACTATCTACTTTCTGTGACACATATATTAAGGACTAGAAAAAAAAATATGATCAAAAAGTCCTCAGGGACTCAGGGACTAGTGAACAAGACAAATGCACACATATGCAATTCTAATAAAATCTTATATGCATATCCTGCGTATAAGAATACAAGCAAGGGAAAATTAATTCTGCTTAGAAAGAAGAGAAGGGAGTTTGGTCTTAAATGATGAATGGCCATTTGAAACTTTATAGGAAGAAGGAAAGCTAGAAAAAATACATGGAGCATTAAAAAAAATGCTTGGCTCATCCACCAGAGGGCAGACAGCAGAAGCAAGAAGAACTACAATCCTGCAGGCTGTGGAACAAAAACCACATTCACAGAAAGATAGACAAGATGAAAAGGCAGAGGGCTATATACCAGATGAAGGAACAAGACAAAACGCGAGAAAAACAACTAAATGAAGTGGAGATAGGCAACCTTTCAGAAAAATAATTCAGAATAATGATAGTGAAGATGATCCAGGACCTCGGAAAAAGAATGGAGGCAAAGATTGAGAAGATGCAAGAAATGATTAACAAAGACCTAGAAGAATTAAAGAACAAACGAACAGAGATGAACAATACAATAACTGAAATAAAAACTACACTAGAAGGAATCAATAGCAGAATAACTGAGGCAGAAGGATGAATAAGTGACCTGGAAGACAGAATGGTAAAATTCACTGCTGTGGAACAGACTAAAGAAAGAAGAATGAAAAGAAATGAAGACAGCCTAAGAGACCTCTGGGACAACATTAAATGCAACAACATTCACATTATAGGGGTCCCAGAAGGAGAAGAGAGAAAGGACCAGAGAAAATATTTGAAGAGATTATAGTGGAAAACTTCCCTAACATGGGAAAGGAAATAGCCACCCAAGTCCAGGAAGCACAGTGAGTCCCATACAGGATAAACCTAAGGAGAAACACGTCTAGACACACAGTAATCAAATTGGCAAAAACTAAAGACAAAGAAAAATTATTGAAAGCAGCAAGGGAAAAATGACAAATAATATACAAGGGAACTCCCATAAGGTTAACAGCTGACTTCTCAGCAGAAACTCTACAAGCCAGAAGGGAGTGGCATGATAAATTTAAAGTGCTGAAAGGGAAGAACCTACAACCAAGATTACTCTACCCGGCAAGGATCTCATTCAGATTTGATGGAGAAATCAAAAGCTTTACAGACAAGCAAAAGCTAAGAGAATTCAGCACCACCAAACCAGCTCTATAACAAATGTTAAAGGAACTTCTCTAAGTGGGAAACACAAGAGAAGAAAAGGACCTACAAAAACAAACCCAAAACAATTAAGAAAATGGTCATAGGAACATACATATTGATAATTACCCTAAACGTTAATGGATTAAATGTTCCAACCAAAAGACACAGGCTTGCTGAATGCATACAAAAACAAGACCCGTATATATGCTGTCTACAAGAGACCCACTTCAGACCTAGGGACACACACAGACTGAAAGTGAGGGCATGGAAAAAAAAAAATTCCATGCCAATGGAAATCAAAAGAAAGCTGGAGTAGCTATATTCATATCAGATAAATTAGACTTTAAAATAAAGAATGTTACAAGAGACAAGGAAGGACACTACATAATGATCAAGGGATCAATCAAAGAAGAAGATATAACAATTATAAGTATATATGCACCCAACATAGGAGCACTTCAATACATAACGCAACTGCTAATAGCTATAAAAGAGAAAATCGACAGTAACACAATAATCGTGGGGGACTTTAACACCTCACTTACACAAATGGACAGATCATCCAAAATGACAATAAATAAGTACACAGAAGCTTTAAATGACACAATAGATCAGACAGATTTAATTGATATTTATAGGACATTCCATCCAAAAACAGCAGATTACACTTTTTTCTCAAGTGTGCATGGAACATTCTCCAGGATAGATCACATCTTGGGTCACAAATCAAGCCTCAGTAAATTTAAGAAAATTGAAATCATATCAAGCATCTTTTCTGACCACAACGCTATGAGATTAGAAATGAATTACAGGGAAAAAAATGTAAAAAACACAAACCCATGGAGGCTAAACAATACGTTACTAAATAACCAAGAGATCACTGAAGAAATCAAAGAGGAAATCAAAACATACCTAGAGACAAATGACAATGAAAACACGATGATCCAAAACCTATGGGATGCAGCAAAAGCAGTTCTAAGAGGGAAGTTTATAGCTATACAAGCCTACCTCAAGAAACAAGAAAAATATTAAGTAAACAATCTTACCTTACACCTAAAGGAACTAGAGAAAGAAGAAGAAACAAAACCCAAAGTTAGCAGAAGGAAAGAAATCATAAAGGTCAGAGCAGAAATAAATGAAATAGAAACAAAGAAAACAGTAGCAAAGATCAATAAAACTAAAAGCTGGTTCTTTGAGAAGATAAACAAAATTGATAAACCGTTAGCCAGACTCATCAAGAAAGAGAGGGAGAGGACTCAAATCAATAAAATTAGAAATGAAAAAGGAGAAGTTACAACAGACACTGCAGAAATACAGAGCATCCTAAGAGACTACTACAAGCAACTCTATGCCAATAAAATGGACAAGCTGGAAGAAATGGACAAATTCCTAGAAAGCTATAACCTTCCAAGACTGAACCAGGAAGAAACAGAAAATATGAACAGACCAATCACAAATAATGAAATTGAAACTGTGATTAAAAATCTTCCAACAAACAAAAGTCCAGGATCAGATGGCCTCACAGGTGAATTCTATCAAACATTTAGAGAAGAGCTAACACCCATCCTTCTCAAACTCTTCAAAAAAGTTGCAGAGGAAGGAACACTCCCAAACTCATTCTATGAGGCCACCATCACCCTGATACCAAAACCAGACAAAGATAGTACAAAAAAAGAAAATTACAGGCCAATATCACTGATGAATATAGATGCAAAAATCCTCAACAAAATACTAACAAACAGAATCCAACAACACATTAAAAGGATGACACACCACGATCAAGTGGGATTTATCCCAGGGATGCAAGGATTCTTCAATATATGCAAATCAATCAATGTGATATACCATATTAACAAATTGAAGAATAAAAACCATATGATCATCTCAATAGATGCAGAAAAAGCTTTTGACAAAATTCAACACCCATTTATGATAAAAACTCTCCAGAAAGTGGGCATAGAGGGAATCTACCTCAACATAATAAAGGCCATATATGACAAACCCACAGCAAACATCATTCTCAATGGTGAAAAACTGAAAGCATTTCCTGTAAGATCAGGAATGAGACAAGGATGTCCACTCTCACCACTATTATTCAACATAGTTTTGGAAGTCCTAGCCATGGCAATCAGAGAAGAAAAAGAAATAAAAGGAATACAAATTGGAAAAGAAGAAGTAAAACTGTCACTGTTTGCAGATGAAAGGATACTATACATAGAGAATCCTAAAAATGCCACCAGAAAACTACTAGAGCTAATCAATGAATTTGGTAAAGTTGCAGGATACAAAATTAAAGCATAGAAATCTCTTGCATTGCTATACACTAATGATGAAAAATCTGAAAGAGAACTTATGGAAATACCCTCATTTACCATTGCAACAAAAAGAATAAAATACCTAGGAATAAATCTACCTAGGGAGAAAAAAGACCTGTATGCAGAAAACTATAAGACACTGATGAAAGAAATTAAAGATGATACCACAGATGGGGATATATACCATGTTCTCAGATTGGAAGAATCAATATTGTGAAAATGACTATACTACCCAAAGCAATCTACAGATTCAATGCAATCCCTATCAAATTACCAATGGCAGTTTTTTACAGAACTAGAACAAATCATCTTAAAATTCGCATGGAGACACAAAAGACCCCGAATAGGGCTTCCCTGGTGGCGCAGTGGTTGAGAATCTGCCTGCTAATGCAGGGGACACGGGTTCGAGCCCTGGTCTGGGAAGATCCCACATGCCACGGAGCAGCTGGGCCCGTGAGCCACAGTTGCTGAGCCTGCGCGTCTGGAGCCTGTGCCCCGCAATGGGAGGGGCCGCGATAGAGAAAGGCCCGCGCACCGCGATGAAGAGCGGTCCCCGCACCGCGGTGAAGAGTGGCCCCCGCTTGCCGCAACTGGAGAAAGCCCTCGCACGAACCGAAGACCCAATACAGACAAAAATAATAAATAAATAAAAGACCCCGAATAGCCAAAGCAGTCTTAAGGGAAAAAAACGGAGCTGGAGGTATCAGACTCCCAGACTTCAGACTATACTATAAAGCTACAGTAATCAAGACAATATTGTACTGGCACAAAAACAGAAACATAGATCAATGGAACAAGATAGAAAGCCCAGAGATAAACCCACGCACCTATGGTCAACTAATCTATGACAAAGGAGGCAAGGATATACAATAGAGAAAAGACAGTCTCTTCAATAAGTGGTGCTGGGAAAACTGGACAGCTACATGTAAAGAATGAAATTAGAACACTCCCTAACCATACACAAAAATAACCTCAAAATGGATTTTAGACCTAAATGTAAGACTGGACACTATAAAACTCTTAGAGGAAAACATAGGAAGAACACTCTTTGACATAAATCACAGCAAGATCTTTTCTGATCCACCTCCTAGAGTAATGGAAATAAAAACAAAAATAAACAAATGGGACCTAATGAAACTTAAAAGCTTTTGCACAGCAAAGGAAATCATAAACAAGACGAGAAGACAACCCTCAGAATGGGAGAAAATATTTGCAAATGAATCAATGGACAAAGGATTAATCTCCAAAATATATAAACAGCTCAAGCAGCTCAATATTAAAGAAAGAACCAACCCAATCCAAAAATGGGCATAAGACCTAAATTGACATTTCTCCAAAGAAGACATTCAGATGGCCAAGAAGCATATGAAAAGCTGCTCAACATCACTAATTATTAGAGAAGTGCAAATCAAAACTACAATGAGGTATCAACTCACACCAGTTAGAATGGGCATCATCAGAAAATCTACAAACAGCAAATGCTGGAGAGGGTGCAGAGAAAAGGGAACCCTCTTGCACTGTTGGTGGGAATGTAAATTGATACAGCCACTATGGAGAACAGTATGGAGGTTCCTTAAAAAACTAAAAATAGAATTTCCATATAATCCAGCAATCCCACTACTGGGCATATACCCAGAGAAAAACATAATTCAAAAAGACACATGCACCCCAACGTTCATTGCAGCATTAGTTACAATAGCCAGGTCATGGAAGCAACCTAAGTGCCCATCAACAGACAAATGGATAAAGAAGTCATGGTACATATATATAGTGGAATATTACTCAGCCATAAAAAGGAATGAAATTGAGTCATTTGTTGAGACGTGGATGGATCTAGAGACTGTCATACAGAGTGAAGTAGGTCAGAAAGAGAAAAACAAATATCGTATATTAATGCATGTATGTGGAACCTAGAAAAATAGTATAGATGAACCGGTTTGCAGGGCAGAAATTGAGACACAGAAGTAGAGAACAAACGTATGGACACCAAGGGGGGAAAACCGCGGTGGGGTGGGGATGGTGGTGTGCTGAATTGGGCAATTGGGACTGACATGTATACACTGATATGTATAAAACTGTTGACTAATAAGAACCTTCAGTATATTAAAAAAAAAAAAATGCTTGGTTCCATGTCATGTGTAATGAGTAAGAGAGGAAGACAGAATGACTACACACACAGCTCAATCAGAATCGCTTTTTCCAAAAGGTAAAAACCTCACATTCATCCAAATTGAGTTGTTTTATAAACTTTATTTCATGAGTAAGTCATTTATTTTTGTAATTTGGGGGTATAATCCATATATATATAAGCTAGAGCTGTTTTTCTTTTAAACAGTAGAATAAATATTTCTGGCTAACTTCATCATATACCTATTTGAAGGCAAATAAGTAGCTGAGAAAATTATAATAAAATCTAAGGCAGAAAACAGAGCAGGCTAAAGATTTGCATTAAAGAACTCACTTATACTTTCATCATTCTATTTCCACAGAATAGCTCAGTTTCAAATAATTTATATCATTGTATCTTTCTCATAAAGATTAACTTTTGCAAGAGAAAGAGTCTAATTTGATTAACCTGGGTTTTGGTACCTGGAAGACAAAGGAGCAACCCACATAGAATTGGGCAGGGTAGTTTTCTAAAAGGCATTGTGACCGAAGGAGCATGGAATAAAAGGTGTGCTTGCAAAATTAACAGTTACGGGCTTCCTTTGTGGCCCAGTGGTTGAGAATCCACCTGCCAATGCAGGGAACACGGGTTCAAGCCCTGGTCTGGGAAGATCCCACATGCCACGGAGCAACTGGGCCCATAAGCCACAACTACTGAGCCTGCGCGTCTAGAGCCTGTGCTCGGCAACAAGAGAGGCCGCGATAGTGAGAGGCCCACGCACCACGATGAAGAGTGGCCCTCGCTCGCCGCAACTAGAAAAAGCCCTCACACAGAAACGAAGATCCAACACAGCCAAAAATAAATAAAGAAATAAATAAATTTAAAATTACCTTTCTAAAAAAAAAAAAAAATTAACAGTTACTCATCAATTTCATTCCTTCGTTTCTCAGCATAAGCACAACATTTTGTTTCATACTAAAATTCAATACTGACATAGCACTTTAGTGGTCTTCTTTTAACATTAACAATTGCTTGAATAATGTCCCCCACAAAGATTTCATATTCTTCTCTATTACCTTTTCCTAACAGAAAACCTATTTCCCAATGATTTGAATTATTTTTTGTCTATAGAGTGGGTGGCATAAGATGCCTAAAAGTTGATAAGACATTATTGACTTCCAATGTAATATAACGATTTTTGTATGTCTTGGTAGATGAACACAGAATGGCAAAAATGGGATTAATTTTTAAAAGATCCAAGAATATACTTTCCTGAGTCACCACTCCCACATCTGCTTCTTGGCTCCTAGATTTATGTATTCTGGCTCCAAGAGAAACAGCACTATATTGACCAATGGCTTAGAGAATATAGCATATCCTTCAGCTCTCTCAACCTATGTTAGCATCATCTTATGTCACATGGTCATTTGTTAAATTTTTATCAGAGCCTGGTAGCATGCCAAAAAGTGTTTCTCTGAGGTTAACTACCAAAAGCATCATGGCTTTTCTCCCCCACCTTAGGATCCTACTCTCCAGTTGTGAGAATAATGCTTGCCAAAAGCTCCATCCATTCTATCACAGACACTTTGGGAATCATTGCATCAGCTGCATCTTCAAATTAGTGGAAAGAACCATTAGTGATATAGCCTGGTATTGCTTTGTCTTGCTCTCAAATGTTGCACACAAATTTCACAACCTCTTACTTCACCTGGTAAGTAGGTCATAGAAGGACACCTAAATGTTTTCAAAGTCCTAGGTAGCCATCTAAATATTGTTTGTTCTTCTTAGTAGTAGCAGAACAGAAATGAGCAGTATTTCATTTACTTTAGAGATAATAACCTGATATGACTTCAGACCATACAAACTCCAGAAACTTTCCTGAAATAAAATATACATAAAATCTTCCAGTTTGCTTTACTATCTCTTACTCTGTGATACTCTTATTGAAACATCTATACATAGCACAAACTCTTACTTTCTGGGCATTAACATCAAAATACTCTCATAGTCATGCAATAATCACTGTGACATTAAATTACCCAATAGCATGAATTAAACTGGGACACACAGCAAGAAAACAAGAGTGTGGTAGCCTGAATGATGGTCCCCAAATATGTCCACATTCTAATCCCCAGAACCCATAAGTGTGTTTCTTTACATGGTAAAAAGTCTTTGCAGGGGTGATTAAATAAAGAAATTTTTGATGGTAGATTATCCAGGTGGGTCCAATGTTATCACAGAGTCCTTATAAAAAGAATACAGGAAGGTCAAAATCAGATAAGTAGGTGTGATGAGGGAAGCGAAGGTCTGAGCAATTTGTGGCCACTATCTAAGGAATTCAGGCCATCTCTGGAAGGTAGAAAAGGCAAGGAAATAGATTCTCTCCAGAAAGGAACACCATCCTGTTTATACATTTTAGACTTCTGATAATATATTTCTGTTGTTTTCATCCACTAAAGGACTAGAAGATAGTATATTTTTTGTTTTAAGCCACCAAATTTGCAGCAATCTGTTATAGCAGGAGTAGAAAACTAATACAAACAGCAAAAGGATTCTATTGATTTTACTGGGAAAAATAAACTACTTCAATAGCTGATACCAATAGTCAGGAGCTACATTACTTTATCCCAGTAAGGCTACAACATCAAGGATAGTATATAAAGATGGAGTCATCTTTTAAAAATTAAGCTTACATAATCCTATCATTTTCTAAGTCTCATCAGGAAATTTCACAATAATCCTATCATTTTCTAAGTCTCATCAGGAAATTTCACAGGTCAAATGAAAGGTTTGAACAGAGATGGTATGGAAATTTCCACCCTGATTTTTTTTTTTTTTTTTTTTTTTTTTTTAGGTCTTTGATGGTGACTAATATCTTTGAGTTTCCCAAGGATGTCATTACTTTTGTAGGGAGAAGAGTCTCCAACAACTTCCTCTTGCTCATTCCTTCAATAATGACTCTTACAGTAGAGTCGGTGGAGGATTCTTCCATTTTATGATAATATCTATTCAGATTATTACTCTCAGCATATGTGAAGAAAAACATATCAAAAGTCTGGGTTTGAGGTCAGAATCAGGCCTCCTCTATTTCCTGAACCCTATAAGCCTGCATTCTTCCCAGCAGGCCACAGTAGTACATTTTGTACCCAATGCTTTCTAAAACTTTCAGCTATTTCTCATTATACAGTATTGTTCTGGATATTAATCCAGGTCTCCTTGTAGCCAGCTAATGAAAGATTCACAGTATATATCTGTGGTTGTAAAATGTGCACAGTTTCCTCTTTAAGACTACACAGCAATTGTATTTCATTTCTAGTAGCCTCCTGGCTCTTTGTCCTATATATATGCAGACCATATATCGCCACATGATCTGGTTACCTTTCAATCCGTTATGCTCAATATGATAATCATGATGAGTGAATAGATGCACATAAAAGATCCAATCCAGCTTTCCAATATCTCAAAGTCTGTGACAGTACCTCTTCTAGATATAGACAGGGATTTTTAGTCTTTCAATGTCAGTTAGCAAATTGGATTTAGGTTTGCTCTTTCTAAAACAGAGGTAGCAGCTATCTACTTAAGCTAGCTCAATAAATGTAGAAACTCTATTGAGAATAACTATTTTGATAAATCCAGCCTGATCCAAAATTATGTTCCTCAGCCCCCTCCTTGGCTAAGCATTCTCAAAATCCAATCTTACAAATAATTTCCAGGCTTTGACTACCCAAAGAAGCAAATGCCTGTAAATCGTCTGGGACTAACTCTTAGCTTCACTATGATGAGGGAAGGTAGTCTCTCAACAATGCAGATTTCTCTTGCATGAGAAACAAGGATTCTTTCCAGAAAAGGATGTTTCACAAGGCTTTGAGGGATCTGGGTTCTTCAACTGGTCTTATTCTCCCATATATTGTCCCTACTTGTCCCAGCTGTTGGGGATATATTAGTTCTAGAGCTGTGCTTGAACATCACAAAGGAAAACTGAAAAGGCTGTAAATACAACCAATTTATAATTCAGTAATCTACAGAATTAATCTCTAAGATTATTTTGGTGATCCCAGCTCTACGGCTGTATGAGAGAAAATATTTCTTTTTCAGCACAGTTACAGAAAGGCCCTGAGTTTCAATCCATGCCTTAAGGTAAGAATTTAAAGATTTGTGCTTGTCATTCTTCTGTTTTTAAAATATCAAATATTTCAGAAACAACTGTCCTTCCCCTTGCTTGCAGAATTATTTGACCTTTCTGAGCTGTTCCGTGACAGTAGTTAGTCACCCAAAACCTTGCTCTTGTTGAACACATGGTTCCAGGTGACCACAGGGAAATACTTAATTAGCTGTTAGACCGCTGATTACCTTGGGGCAGTGATTTTCCAGTTCTGGAATGTTAATGGGAATCTCAATGTCATTTCCTGTATTCCAATGTCATACCCATTCTAAATACCCCATATTTCACTGAGAGTTTGTGGTGTGAAATTCATTCTAAACCTTTATATCAGTTACTTTGGATACTTGCTAAGGGCAAACTTATTCTGGAAAACTTAACTTTCATAATCAAATGTAAAACTAAACAAGTAGGCTTCAGAAAGGAGAAATAATATCAGGAGAGCTCTTGGGATTAGGTAGAAGGAACTAATTGGCAGTCTTCTAACTTTACAGAAATTAAGATGATATAGTTCTAGTAGTTTTCCATCCTTGGGTAATGTTCCTTAAAATTCAAATATCTAGATGTGATTTGCCTAGTTTTTGTCACTGTTCCCCACCTTGGCTAGTGTTGGTGGTAGAGGGTGGCATCTGGATTTATAATTCCATCAAGAACACACTGAGTGGGAAAGTAGTGTGCTAAGGGAAGAAAGAAAGGGAGAAGAGGAAGGAGTGCTCTCAGGCAAAAACAACAAATGACCAATAAAGTTTTGAAACATTAATGCAGTCAGCTCTCAAATTCAAGCCCCAATTTATATACATATCTATCTGTCTATCTTATCTAGCTATCTAATTTCATATACAATTTATATATTTACATATAAATAATGAGAAAATTATTATTTCTTTTAGGGCTATTAGCTTATACATGACACTCATATAAAAGCTAAAAGTTAACTCAGAAAGCTATCCAATAACTAGCCTATAACCTATAGGCATATTAATTAAACTATATCACATAAATATCACATTTATGTATCATATGCAAGACTGTGTTTGTAATATAATTACAGCATACGCATAATAAGTGATTTAATTCACATGTTCCAATTTAAAGTGAACAAAACCTCCATTCTGGGTGGTTACAGTCTAAAATGTATATAAAGGCAGTGAATTAGAAGGAAAGGAGGAAAAACATCTAGAAACTGAAGACTTGGAATCAATATCTGGCTGCTTCACTTTTCAAAAATACATGTATAAATCTTTAAAATATGTTTTTAGGCTTAAATTTAAAAATGCCTTCAAAAAATGGGAAAACAAAGACCAACCTCCTACCTACTGGTTAAAGGTTGATGTCAGCAACTTAGTGAACATGGAATAGACAGCGGTTTCAGAAACTACTGTGTCAGAAAACAACTGTATATACATGTCGGTGTGTATAATGCAGGGGAGAATAGGCCACCCGCAAATATGCCAGTTTTGCATGTGGATTATTACAAGCTGAAGGCAATCAAGACCCAACAGACTCAGGAAGACTGTTTACCTTCCCTTTAACTGTCTAAAAAAATTTAGATAGAGGCCTTGTACCAGGAAAAGAGCTAATATCAAAGATAACTTTTTTCTGTCAGAAAGATTTATCTGCATGGCATGACAAACATTTGTTTACCAAACATCTGCTCTTTTCATTTTCCTGTAATTTATCTTCCTTCCCTTGAAGCCCCAAACCCCTACCCACTTCTGCTTAGCTCAGGATGACACATCAGCTTCAACTGCCTGACTGTCTTTGGGTATCATGTCTTTGGGGCTCTCATATGTAGTAAATTTTTTTTCTCCCTTTAATCTGTCTTATGTCAATTTAATTATTAGACTAGCCAAAGAACCTAGAAAAAAAGAAGGGAAAAGTTTACCACCTCTACAAATGCAATGATTAAGAGGATGGGTTAGCAAGTCAGGCTGAATGGGATCAAAATGTGACCCCACTATTTGCTGGCTGTATGACCTTGGGAGAATCTCTGTCTCTAAATTTCAGTTTCTTCATCTGTAAAATGGCAGTTATGATACAGCACATGGTAGTTATGGGGATTAAATAAGCTAATGCAGTTAGCATACAGGGTCTACTCCTAATTAAGTATATTCAAAACATATAAAGATTATTTATCCATTGATTTATATTTATACATGGACATATATATATATATATATGTACACATATATCTGTAAAACTTGGTGTGTTTTACACCATCATTCTAACACATGTTACTCTATAGTCAAGATATATTTAATCCATAAAATAGCATGAGAGAACTGGATAATATAAGAAAAATAAAAATCTCTTTTTAACTTTCTTACGACTTCACAAGTAACTAGAGGGGAAAAGGAGCAGCTAGTAAGCTCAGCAATTCTCAGTGGTGTAGAGGATTTTTGAGTAATTTTTTTTCCTTTCTTCTTAAGTAGTTTCTCTCTTATTAAACTGTGAATAGATGCATACAGGGGTATTGAGTCAGATCTGTAAAGCATAAGCAGAATTTACTGTCTACCCTCTAGCATTTTTTTTGTAATGCAGATTAACACTTGTTCTCATGGCTTTTTTCCCAAGGTAAAGAACCAGAGGACCAATAAGAGTTCAGGAAATACACTTTGTTCTTTAAAAATCAGCACAACAGAGACAGAGCACATAGAGACAAGGTATTTAGATTACTTTTCTTTATCTTTCCATGTACCCAATGACTATGTGATGAGTTTCCACTTGCATGCTGAATTTTCTGGCGAAATAATTTTTAAAAGGTCATCCTTCTGAAAAAAGGATGAAATGGTAAAATCTCAGAGTTTGAAAACAGATGAGGTCTAATTTACCCAGAGGACTAAGATGATTTAAATTTAGATTCCAACCTCTTCCTAAACTACCAAGTACAAGGTTAGATACAACTAGGTGATACAGGGTAGGTCTCTTTAGTAATTAATTTACCACTTGAGTCACACTGGATGCTTTTAAGTAGCTAGTAATGGAAAACCCGACTAAAATTGAATCAAACCACAAGGATTTTTATGACTTAGGACTTCAGAAGGCAGGTGGTCCAAAATTTTGTTCAATGGCTTGGGAAGGCCAGCAGCCACCCAAGATTTTCTGATCTTTTTGCTAAATCATATTCAGTTTGATGGCAATTTCTCTTTAAATATACTATATCAACAGGGCAGTGTAACAAAGCAGGAAGAAAGATGAGGTTGGGGATAACAGGTGAAGATCTTTCTCTTCCAGCCCCAGATGATTTCTCTTTGTATTTCATTGTTCTCAACTTGGCCATGTTCCTGCTCTTAGTGGAGAAAAGAGTGAAAAGCTAGCATTTTTCACCTACGTAGTGGTTAAAAATTAGGAGGCATCACTTAGATTGCATGAAATAACTGGAGTAAGAACAGTTAGTTGAATAAGAAATATGTTGATATATCACATGCTTTATTGACAAGAAAAACAGAAACTTAATTATTTCAAGTGTGCTACATCATTTACTGGGTTACTCCTCAGCACCTTTTGACCCTGTCAGCCTATGGTATATTTAAATCTCAAAAAATATTTTGATACTGCCAAAGAAATTTAAAAGCATTCCAATGCCCACCTGGTTTCCCATTCACTAACATTACATGACTACATAGCCCATCCATCTGCTTTGTCATCATAAGTTTTCATTTCAGCATATTTCATCCAACAATAGTAATATTCCAAACAAGCAGTCTCTTCATGAGAAAGTGATGGAAAAAACAAATTCTGCCTATGTTCCTGCTTCTAAAGCTAAAGTCTGATTAAAAGAGAACATTTTTTTTCTTCTACTTCCATGACTCATTTTTCTAGTTCTTTACCAGGTAACACAAGACATATAACTGGTGCAAATGCAGATATAGTGAACCACAGTGAAAGGATGCTTTCTATCCCATTGCCCTGTGATCTCAAATCTTTGGACCAGAAAAAAACACCCCAGAATTGAATCCTTGTTATTTGCCTCCCACCCTCCCGCTCTCCTCTTCCTTTCCTTTTCTAATTTCCCCATAAATCAGGAAGGTAGATGTTACAAACAATTGGTCAAGTTTAAGGAGATATTGCTATGGCCTTATGGAGGGAAATGTTCTGTTTTTTTTTTTTTTTTTTTTTTTTTAGCAGAAACCTTTGTAATATAACTTTTTAATTAAAGCCTAAGTTCCTTCCATTTGAATTTTACTATGTATTTTTATGACTTCAAAGCATAGTAATATGATGTAGAGATTCTTTCGATTACACTATTAAAACATATTTTCTCAATCTATCATATATTACATATGTTGCTACTTGGCAGCTACTTGAAGTTTATAACTAGAATATGAGAAATTCTTAATAGAATTTCTAGTATCCCAGGTATTATTTAACCGCATGGCTGCATTTAAGAGGAAATAAATATTTCATATTTGAGCAAAACTCTTGTAGCTTAGGATGGTTTCCAGATTTATGTAGGTGCCTCTTTTCTGACCCATCTTTCTTTAATAAAGATTGAGCCACTGGTTGACCCACTGAAGTCTATCTTTTGCAGACAGACTTGCTTCTGGATTTCAGGTGCATGAAACTCTCCATCTTGTTAAATCTTCCCCTGAGAGGGAAAACATTTGAAATGCCCCCCAAATGTATTATTAAATTCTCTTTCAAAGGGATAGTTGAGGAAAATATAAAGTGCTACATTTTCTTTTAGCACCTAGGGCTAATGCAATATTTTCTCTTATTCTCCTCTAAGATCTCTAGGTTTGTAACCGCTGAGGTGGGTGTGGAAAAAGGCATTAGCATCAAGATTTGCAGTGCTCTGAGTGGGCAAGTGTCACTTTTCGTCTGAGCTCTGCAACTCTCTCTCTACCTCTAGCTTCAGGGCTCCATCTTCACTGCTTTGATCCTTGGACAAACACAGTATTCACAGGGGTCAGACCAGATAGCTCAGGTGCAGAGTGCCATGGGATGTAACCATTATCTCCAGCTTAAGAAAACAATACAGACACTAAGCTTGCTAGGGTTTTTAATACCTCAAGGGATGGGTGTATGAGAGGTCATATATATCTCACTTGTGACTGTCCTTGCTAAACACTAGAAGCAAATTCTAGATGGGGCAAATTCTAGACTAAAACCAGGCTGGATTTGGGGGAGTTCTCTCCTGATAGGGATCAGCATTGTGCTTCCTTGGTTTAACTAATGTAGCCTGTATATTTATGCATCTCTATGCACATGTGGTCCCTAGTGGGTACTCAAACATGGAATCATGTTTCATGAATGAAAAAAATGAATAAAAGGATGAAAGAATGAAGATTGAAAGCTGACTTACTCTTCCTATCCTAAGTTCTGTACCGTGTCTAGGAAATTTTCTTCTAAGGTTTTTGTTCTCATTTGTTTGTTTTGTCCAGGTAGTCTCAAAGGTATTTCAAAATGAGTAGATTCCAAAGTAACCCTTTTTTCTTTTTTAAAATCTGTCTCTCATTCTCTGATTCCTGTCTTGGTAAATGACAACATTTATGCAATCATTCAAAAAAAAATTAAATTGCTTTACTTTTTCAATTCATTTCTTGTTTTTTATTCATACCCTTCACCCATCCTATCTGTTCCTGAGGCAGTTTAGGGACACACTGTATTTTACTCGGGCAAGTGACACAGTATCTTAAAAAGCTGGTTGCTCTACAGCCTCAGAGCTCTCCAATACTTTCTCTGCAATGTCTAAAGAGAATGAAATAAAATGTGAATCTGATCCCATCTCTCCCTGACTTAAATCTCCTTAGTTTATCCTCACTGCAAAGGAGACAAAACCAAACTTGTTGTTATAAATATTTACCTATTTTCCCAAAATGTTGTCAGGTTCTATCTTTATTATGAATATATTATCTACACCTCTGATTCACACATAAATCTGACACTGTTTTTCTCAGAGTTAAATTCTTGCAGTAAATAAGAAGTACTCAATAAATGACTTACAAACAAATCAATGAAAAAATATAGATGATACTGAACTGAAATCTATTTCCTTACAACTTATTTTCATTTATCCTAGAATTACCCTAGGACCTTAAAACTCTAATCTAATTCTTTTATTTTATTTAATTTTTGGTCCATGGTAACTTTCCAATAATTTAAAGATACTCCTTCATAGATTTGTCAACACTAGCTGAGAATCACCTCTTTTGTATGCCGATTTTCCTAATTCTTTATTCTCTTCTTGAATTATATCTTTTATCTTTTTAATTTTATTAATTACAGAGCTATTCAAACTCATGCAAAAGAAAAGAAAATAGGGGCTTCCCTGGTGGTGCAGTGGTTGAGAATCTGCCTGCCAATGCAGGGGACACAGGTTCGAGCCCTGGTCTGGGAAGATCCCACATGCCGCGGAGCAGCTGGGCCCGTGAGCCACAATTACTGAGCCTGCGTGTCTGGAGCCTGTGCTCCGCAACAAGAGAGGCCGCGATAGTGAGAGGCCCGCGCACTGCGATGAAAAGCAGCCCCCGCTTGCACAACTAGAGAAAGCCCTCACACAGAAACGAAGACCCAACACAGCCATAAAAATAAATAAATTAATTAATTAATTAATTTAAAAAAAAAGAAAAGAAAATAATAGATTGAGGACCAACCAGCTAGCTTCAAGAATTAACAAAGCATGGACTAAGTTGTTTCATCAATATCATCACCTCCATATCCAAACAACTTTGATTTTTTATGACACAAATTCCAGATATAATATTTTTATCAGTAAATATTTTGGCATGTATCTCCAAAGGATAAATTTCTTACATTAACACGGTTGCATGACCCACACATCATTCTGGTCAATTTCTTCTGAACATGTTTGAGTCTACTTGTATCCCTCCATACATGATACCCAGTGTTACATGTGAATAACCAGAATGAGACAATCAGCAGAGAAAGAGTATCACCACCACCCTAACTCCACATACACACTTCTAAATAATTATATTTTTATTTGCTGGATAAAAAATAAACTCTTTGCTCCTTTAGTAGTTTTTTTTCAATGTTTATTCATTTCAATTTACCAAGTAGGATACTTCTGACATTTTCTCATGTTCTACAATATTCTCTCAGCCTGTGCATGGAAATTTTTATACGCACTCTTAGAAAACCCATGGACCACAGTTCATCTTTTATTATTTTGGATGAATTTTTAAGGAAATCACATAAAAGTATAAATGGCTTTGGCATCTTAAACAGCTTATAAATTGATCTAAATAGATGGTAAAATCGGATGACTCTGAGGAAGGAGGATAAGCTAAGTGGGGAGAGGTAGTAGAAAGGGGAGAATTAGGACTTTCAAAATTCTTTGAAAATATTTAAACCATTGGTTACAAATTATTGTTTAAATACAATTTCTGTTGTATAGAGTAAAATAGAGCCATTCTAAAGTCACTCCTCTGTACAAAGGGACCACACAAGTACGGACCTACAAGGGTTTCAGTTATCAGTACCCAGCCTCTTAGCTGCAGGCTCACCTTCTCAAATGGACAGCATCCTTTTAAGCATCTTTCACAGTGAGCATGATGGTTAACTTTCTCACGATGGTGTAGTGCAGGGACATGGCAGGAGGAAGGGCTTCTGCAGTGGGCCGGTGGGGTCGTGTGAGGAATCTAGTGGAACACTGACCCTGTTTCATGCTCAGAACTCTGCTTGGCTTGTTTCATCACCTTCCCACCAGTCTCTAGACATAGACGCCAGCATCCTAAAGTCCTCCTGACCACTCTGGCACCTTGTCTTTCTCTGCAGGCCCGTGTGGATGGTTCCTTCTGAGCCTCCACTCTCTGTACACCCAAGCCACGAGTTCCTGACTGCTGGCATCCCACGTGACTTCCCAAGGGCTGCTTTCTGCTTGCCCAGCGACAGCAAACCAGCTCTAACTGGGGCAGACCAGCAAATATCCCTGTTATCCGAGCGGCTGAGCTACATCTTCTGCAAGGATGTCTGAACTACAGCCTTGAGAGGCAACCCTTTCCAGTTTGTCTGTCCTTTGGTACTCTCCTTAAGCGCTAGTGTACAATATAGAGTGTCTTTGTATTTTATGGTCACTCCTTTATCAGAGTTTAATTGTTCTTTATATTAAGCTTCTTTGGTTTCAAGACAAACAGCAAAATCACTCATCAAAAATTAAATCCTATATATGTGGGGCATCTCAATTGTGGCAACAATTCCATAAATTGGAAACTTTATCCCAATCTAACATACAGTAAGACTGAGTCTCATGGAATTAAATGTGTCCACAGTCATTCACTCAACTAGTTGATGAACCCAGTTTTCAATCCAGGTCACCTTTACTCTAAAGCCATGTTTTATTCCTCTGTCTGAGCCATGGATAATTCCTCTGGTCAAGGTGAACATTTGTGATGAACAATACACGCGGTATATAATATATTCCCTGTAAACTCTCTTTTCTTCACACTAGCTCTAGAGAAGTTACATATGCGAATTCCCTCCCAGGTAGTCAATCCAACTCTCTTTCTCAGTGTTGCAGTGTTGCAATGTCAAATCTATAATATTAATCACTTGACGATTCTCTGATAACATACTATGTTTTAACTCCATTAAAATGAATGACCTGCCGTATAACAAAGTATTTGGTACTCAAACTTTCTGTCAGTACGACCAAATACTCATACCAGCCACATTTTTATTTTTAGTTATTCTTTCAAAATGAAGATGAGATGTCTTTTAATGTTTTAAAATATGAATGCTATTCAATATATAGAAAGAAATGCTTTAAAAATACAGAAATTCCTAAACCATTACCAGTTAATATGATTACTGGGGCATCAAAGTTTCTAATGTAATTATAGACCTACACTGTGTACCTACACTGTGTGGAAAAGGAAAATAAAAGATTCAGAGGCTAAGGAATAAGTTCAAAAACCTATGAATAATAATCTGAATGGAATATGTGAAATCTATTGAGTGGGTTAATTTAGCAGCAAAACCAGCAGTAAGAAAAATTACTGAAAATGTATCTAATAGATTTGCTCAAGATTAGTTCATTTAAGAGGAAAATGTGTTTTTACAAAAGGGCATCTTAGGCAGTATCATTAACGGTAAGATAAGAGATAGTAATCAAAAGGATATGCATAGCCTGTCATACACTGAATTATATAATTGAACTAGCTTGAAAATTGCACTTTCATTTTTTAGACTCTGGTTCTGTTATATTAATATGTATCAATAGAATAGCTCAAAGATCTTTATTCAGGCCAAGTCTAAACAGTTGATTAGTTTTCCCAGTCACAGATTGATTACTGAAAAATGATTATGATACTTAGAAAATAACAGTATCTCATGATAGCAGTCATAAAATCCAGTATACAGTTTGGGACTATTAGAAAGAAAAAAAAGGTAAATGTCCTATAAAGATATCATATAGTAGTTAGAAATATTTAATTCAAATAATTTATTTTTCTACGTCAAATACACTACAGAGGCAAGACTTGATCAGTAAAACAAATCATATTTATTTCTCTTTCAATTAATTTAGAATCATCATGTAGTGTCACTTAGGGTAACTTTCATAATTTCTCTGGGCCTGAAATCCTTCATCTGTGCAATAAGAGGTAAGTGTTTATATGTGATTTTTTTTTTCAAAAAACTATTGGTATATATTTTATGCCAGGCAACCTCACACTGTGTATGTGCTAATGGAAATACAATAGCAACAAAAAACAAAACAAAAAGATATAGTTCATCTCATAAGTTTCTGCCTTAAAAAAGATTTTTTGGTTGTTTAAGTTACTTTATAGATCAATAAGAAAGTTCTATACCAGCACTGTTCATATCAAAACAAAAAACTCTCCTTCCTAGAGCTGTTCCTCAAAAACTATTACCCAATAACAGAAAATAATGTCATCCTACAGCAGTTTTAAGGACATACAACTATACATCCCAAAATAAGTTCAAATTATATTCATGATGATAAAGAAAATGTATTTAAGATTGTACATATATTTTGAGAGACTATATAGTATCTAAAATTCTTTCTCTAAGATTCTAAAATTTTATATTAATGCCTTGAAAAGAAAAACATTATATGGCATAATTAGATTGGCTTATAATTGATAGAGTTATATGAGGCACTACCTTGAGAAGTTGAGAGACTTACAGAAAAACATCACAGGGTTTAATCAATTTATTTGTTAATATAATGAAGATTGATGACAAATCATTCTTATAGTCCTTGAAATACTTTAGCACTATAGTAAAACCTGAAAAATTTTCCAATTTGTTTCTTATATTTTCTTGCTCTATGTATTTTTATCTGTAAGATAGTTCCTTTTGAATGCCCACACGTAAAATGAGCTCTTTATTGAAAGCTAAAACCTTCTTCATTGAATGATCTAAGACTATGTGGTAAGTTCTCATCGATCCTCATTTTTCTCTTTTAACAGCTGAAATAAGATTGAACATGATTTACTTAGATGAATTCACTGACTTTGCTTCATTCTGCGCTGTAATTCTTGAGGCAATCAGATAAATCAAATGAACTACTGGGGACATTCAAAGGTCCAATAAAACAGAGAGAAAGTAAAAATTTAACCTAAGATAGAGTCCCTAACTAAAGGAGATGGACCACCAATGCTTCCATTCAATCTTCCTCTTGGGACACTATAGATGGTACAGGTTATCTTCATTCACTACCTGTGAGAGATTGGCTACCTACCTGAGTTCCTATGTCAAGTGCCAGGATGTTGACTCTAAATATCAGGGTATCTTTTTTCTCCCTGATTTGGAAATTTCTTTTTAAACAATTTAAAAAGTAATTTGCTAGAGATTTTATGAAGAGTAACAAATATGAGTGTTCACTTTGTATGACTTTAAATAGATTAGGATATAAGCCAATATATAATTAACATGAACACAAATATGCTAGAACTCTGTTTGAATTTGTTAAACTGTGTAGTGGTATTACCAAGTATCTTCTTGTTATTACCACCCAAAGTATACAACCACATGAAAATATAGAAACTCTGAGCCACAGTTAATTGCTTGATATCAAAGAGAGGGTAAAAATAGAAAATAGAAAATAGAGAAAGTCCATGCAGAACCAGGTTGCATGTAAATCACAGCTTGCAAATGCATGACACCTTTGCTACCACTTCTTCTTTCCTGCATCTGTTGTGAACATTGTTAATAAATCATTCTTTATCTCTGAGCCTAGAGAAAGTTTAGAAGAATTTTAAGACAATAAACCACATGGCTGCTAACAATCAGCTATAATATATGCTATGAAACCCATTTTCCCTTCCATATCTAAAGAAATCACCTACACTGAAACATAGACATAAGACAAATTACACTACAATGAACATTGCTGGGATAAAGTGGGAAAAGCAGGTTAAGCTACCCAGCGTATACTGATGTTTATGTGTATCATAAGCAGGTAAGGTAGATGCAGAAAAGAGTTTCCTGGGCTTCCCTGGTGGCGCAGTGGTTGGGAGTCTGCCTGCCAATGCGGGGGACGCGGGTTCAAGCCCTGGTCTGGGAGGATCCCACGTGCCACGGAGCGGCTGGGCCCGTGAGCCACAATTGCTGAGCCTGCACGTCTGGAGCCCTTGCTCCGCAACAGGAGAGGCCGCGATGGTGGGAGGCCCGCGCACCGCGATGAAGAGTGGCCCCCGCTCTCCGCAACTGGAGAAAGCCCTCACACAGAAATGAAGACCCAACACAGCCAAAAATAAATAAATAAATAAACAAGGCTTGCATTCCTTTAAAAAAAAAAAAAAAAAGAGTTTCCTGACCCTGACAGAAATATCAATGATTCTTATCTAATTCAAAGGCTTAAGCCAAGAGTATTTCCAAACTTAAATTGCTATTAAAAGGAGATTTCCTATCACAGTAGATTCCAATTAATTCTGAAATGATCAATAGGTAAATATCACGGGAAACTAAGATGAGACTAAATTTTGGCAAAAACTGACAGGAAGATGATTTTAAAACAATAGGACCAAGGAAAATGCCACAACTCAGTTCGACAAATCAGTCTTGAGATTTACGTAATTTAAAATAACAAATTCCTTCATTTATAGATGGTGATATCTATTCCTGAAAAATATCTTTATTCTTAGTTATTAAGAGAAATTCCTATCTAAACATCAAACTCTAGCTCAAGTGTCACCTCTTCTACTAAGCCTTATCAAATCTTTCACTTGATGTCAGGTAGGTACTCTCTTCCATTAGGACACAGTGCATTGCATTATTTCCCTGTTTGTTTAGTTGAACACACTGGGACAATCGATTGTCCCATTTTTCTTCATATTATCTATGTATAACATGAGAGCTGTTAATAAAATATATGTGTGTGAACGTCTTTGTGTGTGTGTATAAATGAATGAGCAATAAAATACACTAAGTAGGTGACAGTTCTACAAGATTACAGGCATACCTCAGATCAGAGATTTGATGGATTCAGTTCCAGACCACAATGAGAAAGCGAATATCGCAATAAAGCAAGTCACACAAATATTTTGGTTTCCCAGTGCATATATAAGGTATGTATACACTATACTGTAGTCTATTAAGTGTGCAATAGCATTATGTCTAAAGAAACAATGTACATACCTTAATTAAAAAATACTTTGTTGCTAACCAATGCTAACCAACATCTGAGCCCTCAGCAGGTTAATCTTTTTGCTGGTAGAGGGTCTTGCATCGATGTTGATGGCTGCTGACTGATCAGGCTGGTGGTTGCTGAAGGTTGGGATGGCTGCAGTAATTTCTTAAAGTAGACAACAATGAAGTTTGCTGCATTGATTTGACTCTTCCTTTCATGAACAATTTCTCTGTAGTATGAAATGCTGTTTGATAGCATTTTACCCACTGTAGAACTTTCAAAATTGGAGTCAATGCTTTCAAACTCTGCCACTGCTTTATCAACCAAGTTTATGTAAATTTCTAAATCCTTTCTTGTAGTTTCAACAATTTCACAGGATCTTCACCAGGAGTAGTTTCCATCTCAAGAAACCACTTTCTTTGATCATCCATAAGAAGCAACTCCTCATTTGTTAAAGCTTTATCATGAGATTGAAGCAATTTAGTCACATTTTCAGACTCCACTTGTAATTCTAGTTCTCTTGCTATTTCTACCACATCTGTACTTACTTCCTTCAATGAAGTCTTGGACCCCTCAAAGTCATCCATGAAGATTGGAATCAATGTCTTCTAAACTACAGTTAATACTGATATTTTGACCTCTTCCCATGAATTTGAACAAATGTTCTTAATGACATCTAAAATGGTGAATCCTTTCCAGAAGTGCTTCAACTGACTTTGTCCAGATCCATCAGAGGAATCACTATCTATGGCAGTTACAGCATTACAAGAATGTGTTTCTTAAATAATAAGACTTGAAGTCAAAATCACTCCTTAATCCATGGGCTGAAGAATGCATATTTTGTTAACAGACATGAAAACACTAATCTCCTTGTATGTATCCATCAGAACTCGTGGGTGACCAAGTGCATTGTCAATGAGCAGTAATACTTTGAATCCTTTTTTCTGAGCAGTAGGTCTCAAAAGTGGGCTTAAAATATTCAGTAAACCATACTGTAAAAAGATGTGCTCTCATACAGGCTTTGTTGTTCCATTTATAGAGCACAGACAGAGTAAATTTAGCATAATTCTTAAAGGCCCTAAGATTCTCAGGATGGTAAATGAGCACTGACTTCATCTTAAAGTCACCAGTTGCATTATAGCCCTGAACAAGAGAGTCAGCCTGTTCTCTGAAGCTAGGCATTGACTTCTTTCGAGCTATGAAAGTCCTAGATGGCATCTTTTTCCAATTTATGGCTGTTTCACCTACATTGAAAATCTGTTGCTTAGTTTAGCCATCTACATTAATTATCTTAGCTAGAGCTTCTGGAAAACATGCTGCAGCTTCTACATCAGCCACTTGCTGCTTCACCTTGCACTTTTATGTTATGGAGATGGTTTCTATCCTTAAACCTCATGAACCAACCTCTGCTCGCTTCAGACTTTTTTTCTGCAACTTCCTCACCTCTCTCAGTCTTCATAGAATTGAAGGGAGTTAGGGTCTTGTTCTGGATTATGATTTGGCTTAAGGGAATGTCGTGGCTGGTTTGATCTTCTATCTGGACCTCTAAAATTTTCTCCATATCAGCAATAAGTCTGTTTCACTTTCTTAACATCATGTGTTCAATGGAGTAGCACTTTTAATTTCCTTCAAGAACTTTTCCTTTGCATTCACAGTTTGGCTGTTTGGCTCAAGAGGCCTAGCTTCCATCATTTGTTGGCTTTTGACATGCCTTCCTCACTAAGTTTAATCTTTTCTAGATTTTGATTTAAAGTGAGAGACAAGGGACTCTTCCTTTCACTTGAATATTTACAGGTCATTGTAGGTTTGTTAACTGGCCTAATTTCAATATATATATTTTTTGCATCAGGGAAAAGGGAGGCCCAAGGAGAGGGAGAGAAACAAGGTTAACTACCTGTCAGTGGAGCAGTAGGAACATACACAACATTTATTGATTAAGTTCGACATCTTATATGGGTGCAGTTTGTGGCCCCCCAAAACAGTTACAATAGTAACATCAAAGTCACTGATCGCTTATCACCATAACAAGTATAATAAAAATGAAAAAGTTTGAAATATTGTGAGAATTACCAAAATGTGATAAAGTGAGCAAATACTGTTGGAAATATGGCTCTGATAGACTTGCTCAATGCAAGGTAGCCACAAACCTTCAGTTTGTAAAAAATGCAAGATCTGCTAAGTGCAATAAAATGTTGATTATACCTGTACCTCTACCAGATGATTATAAGACGATGATGAGTTTAGGAGTTATATCAGGTATTTATCTTATGTAACTCTTAGAAAATCTATCTATATTGGCAAACTACTGCCTGTGGGTCAAATTTGTCCTGCTGCCTATTTTGGTAAGTAAAGCTTTATTGGAACATGACCATGCCCATTCACTTATAAATTGTTTATTGCTGCTTTCATGCTACACCAGCAGAGCTGAATAGTTGCAAGAGAGACCACATAGCCCACAAAGTTGAAAATATTTACTATCTGCCCCCTAAGGGAAAAAAAGAACTGCTGACCCCTCTTCAATTAAAAACATGTCATAGAGGCATAAATATATCTGGATGTGAGTGGAATAGGACATTTGTCAAGAAGATATATTTACAGAGCAAGTTCACTGCTTTTGCCTACCTTCTGTTCCATTTTTATTTGGGATACCTGGTGGAATGTTACAGTTTTCTTGGCTTTTCTCCCAAGCCACCTCTTTATGATCCACTGCCTCAGAATTACATAACTTGAAGTTCTAACGACCCCTGTATTTCTAGGTTTTAGATCTTTCTGTGAGCCTTGCTATCAGAGCCATCATTAGTAAATCAGTTCTCTTTGGATCTCATTTCCTATATCAGTCAAGTGAGAGAGTTAGATGCATACTCTTATGCTCTCTTCCAGGCAAGGCTGACGGTGGGTTTGTGCCCTGTGTAGTCACACAGTTTCATTAAAACTTTCATCTATATAATTCACTAACATGGTCTCCCAGGCTGGAGCAATTTTGTTTCATACCTGGGCTCCCAGAGGTATCAGAACATTGGAAAGCAGTGAAGCTAAAGTGTTTCTTGAAGATTGTCTTTGCATCACTTCACTTCTTTCCCATTGTCAGTGTCTCTTCTCCAGATCATCTCTTCCTAAGTTTCCCAAAGAATTTCACCAGCCATGGGCAAGAAGTGGCTGAATGTTCTTTCTATGCCAGGAATATTTGTATTGAAAACAATCTTGGAAATTAAAAAAAATATTACGCTAAAGAGATATGACATTACCTAGAGACTTAGTTCTTTCATTTTATAGATGAAGAAACCCAGAACCAACAAAGTTCTGGGACCTGCCCAAGTTAAAGGCAAGCCCAGACCAGAACAAATGATCTGGCTGTCTCTCATCTGCTTATTTCAGTACTTCAGGGAGGAGCAAGGCATTTCCAGATTTTCTTGTAAAGTACTGCAAATGGCAAAGGAGCATTCTCTGGTTATTTCAATAATTTAAGGGAGGTGATAAGTTTTTCAAAGTCTTTCAGCAAAGCACTCTAAATTGCAGCCTGATGTACAATTAGCATTTCTTTCCCACTGTCAATGCCTCAATTTAAATCACCATCATCATTTATCCTCATCATCATCATCAAAAGGATAGACATAGTAATGGCCTAATTTTAACTTTGTAACTACTATGTATCAAACACTGTGCTAAGTATTGAATACTTTACATGCATTACCCATTTGCTCCTGTACTAGACTAGCTCTAAGACTTTTCATAAGTAACTTAACCTTTTTTTGTCTTCATTTCCTCATATGTAAATTGTTAAGTCTAGGTGGTACATAATCAAAATGGAAACAAATGTTAAAAGCAAAGCATGGTGGAAATTTCTGGGTAATTTTTGCTGCATAAAAAATAATACCAAAATGTATAGGTATAAAATAATTATTGGGGTCACAATTTTGTGGGTCAGGACTTCAGGAAGGGTGCAGATCACTTGGGCTCTCTCCTATGGTTGCATTGAGATGTTGGCTGGAGCTGCAGTCATCCGAAGGTTGGTCTAGACTCCATGTTCAAGATAACTCCCTCACATGTCTGGTTAGTTGAGGCTGACTCACCTGGTGATGTTGCCAAGAGGACCAATACTTGACTTTTTCAATGTTTCTGTCTCAGAGCAGTCAAACTTTTTAAATAGCAGCTCTGTTCCCTCAGAGCAAGGACCTTAAGAAAACCAGTAAGAAGCTGTCTGGCCTTTTACGTCAGAAGTATAACTTCTGCCAAACAGTACTCTATTTTTCAAAGCAGTCACAAGCCCAGTCAGTGTCAAGGAGATGGGTATAGACCACACTTCTTGATGGGAGAAATGTCAAAGAATTTGGGGTTCATAATTTAAAACTATCACATGATTCTCAGTAAAACAAAACAAAACGTATTGAGCATACAGGGACAAGATCTGATGACATTTAAGTAGCAGACTATGGCATCCTCTCCAAAGCCAGCCTATCTACTTTTCTGCATCTTTCAATTTTTAACTTAAAAATCTTAACAGTATATCGTCCAATTTTCATCTTTCTAAGAACTGACATCTTTTTTGAGTTCTTCATTGCTTACTAATATCTAAGCCAATTTATGACTTTTGTTTGTACCTTTTGATCCCTTCACCTGTTTTGTCTGTCTGCGTCCTGCACTCCCCTCTGGTGACCACCAGTTTTTTTCTCTGTAAATATGAGTCTGTTTCTGGTTTTTTTGTTTGTATGTTCAGTTTGTTTTTTAGATTCCACATATAAGTGAAATCATATGGTATTTGTCTTTCTCTGTCTGACTTATTTCACTTAGCATAATACCCTCCTGGTTCATCCATGTTGCCGCAAATGGTAAGATTCCATTCTTTTTTGGCTGACTAATATTTCATTTTATGTATGTTTGTGTGTGTGTGTGTATGTGTGTGTGTGTATATATATATATAAATTCTTAACCTGCTTTGAACAGCATATGATTGTTTAGAGCTAACAGGGGTACAGAAATCATGAAGGATTCTATTCCCTTGAGTAGCTTCTATACTAGTTTTGTGGAAGAAACTATAAAAATAATTAGAGAAATATACAGAAGTTATAAAGCAGGTGACACGCTGATCATTTCTCAAGTTGATCAGTAGAGAGAAAAGATATTTTGGTCATATATGTGAGAAAGGTTTAGTTAAATCCCTGGGGTAACATGCTTTAAATGTAAAGAAAAAATTTCATAGAACTACACTGACTGCTTCTCTATTTTCATGTAGAGAAGCCCTTCATTAGCTTGTGATCCAGGGCAAGTGTTAAAATAGAGACACCTCTTCTATGATATAGCCAAGACTTATAAACTTCTGATCTGGGAGGTTTATGTGATCTTTGCAAATAGCATATTATCCATCACAGCCCTAGCTTTTGTTTGGTGGTTGTTGGAGATATTTTGAAGATAAAGGCCAGTTTGCCTAGCTGAATTTTAGAATGTTCCATTTGTCTTGTGAAACATGTTTTCATTAAGTCTAGAGCAAAGAAATAACAATAAAGCAATTCCTTCAGTTTTACAAAATCTCAATCTCATCACCATAAGAAACTTGAAGCTCATAATAAGCAGTTATAAAAATCAGCAACCCATTTCAATGCACAATCAATTACATAGAACATTCTGACCTAGAGAATAAACATAAATTTCCTATTTACCTAAGTGCATGGATGTTCACATTGGCACTGATACTATGATCTTTGGATATATACTTGGTGGTATGTTTTTCTCTCCAAGTCCTGGGATTTCTCTTACCCATTTTGCTGTTATCACTAATTTTTACCTTGCTCTTCTCTTTCAGTTCAAAAACCTGCTATATCCTCCCTCAATCATGCAGTCTCATGTTTTATTTTACTTGAAATTTTAAAATTTTTATTTGGGCTAAGTCCTAAAATGAAACAATGTGAGGAGCAGAACCGTGGCCTGGAGCAGAAGCACAGCTAATCAGTTGCCTACATATGCCAAGAGAGAGAAATATTTGGCAAGGAAATCTACTCAGATTTCTCTTTGTACTGCAGGAAAGATGACTTAATATAACGGTCTGAGCTATTTGCCCACATGAACTTAACTTGAATGGAGAATTGGTAAGCAGAAACATGAGAGTTTGCCTTTCTTCATTGTCCTAAATGGTGAAGGGGGAGTGGGTACATATTTATTTTCATTTCTTATGCCAGCTACCTTATTTCCATAAAACAGCTATAGAATAAGCTTATCACATTAATAAACTTTAATTGGGACCAAATGAACTACCTTTACAGTTATTAGAAGGAACAATATGCTTTGTGAGCTGTAATGGATCTGGGATTTATGTGTTTTTTGACTTAGCTGATATTTCAGATACTATATTTTTCAGTTCTAGAATTTTTCAATTTTTAAAAGTTTTTCATTGCTCTGCTGAGATTTCCTATATTTTCCTTTATTACAAGCATATTTTCCTTTATGATACTGAGCACAGTTATAGTAGCTTCTTGAAAATCCTTGTCAACTTATTCTAACATCTAGGTTATTGAAGGGTTGGTCTTTATTGATTGCCTTTTCTCTTGAGAATGGGCCATGCTTCCCTGATTCTTTTTTTCCCCCTGTATGTTGAGTAGCTCTATATGGCACCTTGGACACTGAATAATATATTGTAGAAAACCTGGATTCTATCATGGTCTTCCCAATAATATTCATTTTTTAAGCAGGCAGAATTCAGACTACAAAACTCATCTCCTTTTTGATAGGTGGCAGCTCCAAATTCAATTGGGTTCTTTTTTCTGGGATGTTTGATGTTAGTTTCACTAATGTGTGGTCCAGGGCTAAACTAGACATTTGAGTACTGATTGTGCATAGGACTTGTTACTCTCACTCTCTGGCTTTCACATTTCTGGGATTTCCCCTTTCTGAGGTTTTTCCCCTTTATTTTCCTATAGCTGTAGTTACTCTAAACTCTCTCCCCTGGTTCTTCAAGCCAGCATGACTGTGGGCTGCCCATTAGAGTTTTAAGTGCCTTGAATGATGCAGACTTGGGCCTGCTCTCAGGATAACAGTCATTAAAAAAAAGAGAAACTCAGTGTCATTCTCTTCTTTCAAGAGTTAACTCCTGTCAAGTTCTGTGTTTTTAAAATTTTTTTTATTTTTTATTACTCTCTGGTGTCTTCACTGAAGTCCCCTGTCCCCAAATTTTCAGTTGTTATCTTCAGAAAGGTTGTTTTGATAGGAGCTACTCAGCCAAACCAGAAGCAAAATTTTCAGATACTATTTGAAGTGCATATGGAGGTTTGTTATCTACAATTAATATCCATAATAGAATTAAAAGTTTATTTTTAATTATATCGAATATATTATTCCTCATATTCCAAACCTCCCACATTCTATTGATAGAATTTGAGATTATTTTTAAACAAAATGTTCTTTATAAACTAATTTCTAGAGCATTAATTAAAAGATAATGTTCATAGTTGTAATTTAAATGATTTATGATCTGCTTCATATGTAATCTACTCAGTATAAAAGATTTAAAACCCTTCAAAGTATTCTTTTAATTGAATAAGAATGAGATTTGAATTCTTGTGAGGTACCTCTTGATATGGCTCATTTTTACAAGGAACTACATTTTTAAATGACTTAAAAATATTAGTGAAGAAAGCTACATATACTAGAAGAAAGTAAAGGGGAAAAAGAAGCACAACATTTTAATAGTAATTTTTATCATTTAGTATATGTTATATAAGTTACATATATGAGTTTATTACCAGTACCAAATTACAAAATATATTTTGATTATTTTATGTTAGCTTATTTCTATTTTTCATGGTGAGGGCAACTTGCTATAAGAACGGAAGTTTTATATTTCATTGTTGGTTACAAATGATCAGAATAGAAGAAGGTTTTAATTCTAAACTTAAATTCAGAAGAACATGCATACTCTGCTTCTCCTCCAGACTAATAATGTCTCTGCATAAACCAAGCATATTCTGATGAGTCAATATGACTAATAAATTGAATTCATGCCCAAACTAATAAATTGCATACATTTGCCAACAGTACATGTACTGTTTCATTTCTCCTGATACATAATCACTATAAATATAAGCTATTTGCAATACAAAGCATGTTATCTAGAAAACCATTACTTATTCACAGTGATATCATTTATATGAAAAATATTCTGTACAGTTTGAACAGACCCATTTATTCTTATATACAGAAGAGCTAGTCATAAATTCTATTTGTGTTTGCTTTCATGTTGAATCTTATATTTCTTGTACTCCCTAATTTAAATCAAGTTTCATTCATAAATATCATTTTGTGGCATATATCATTATCTTATTTACTATTCTTAGGATATGCAATAAAACGTTATCATCTTGAATCAACAGACATCATGTAAAACCAATGTAAAAAACAATCAGGAACAATTCTTTTTCTAATTTTTATTTCTGTGATCTCATTAAAATATATATATACTCATATATTAAATTTACAAAAATTATGTTGTACCTAGTTTATCTGTGTATATATTTTTCAATATGTCTAGGTTTGAAGTCAGATAAGAGAAAGCCATGGTTAGTCTGCTTGAAGTAAGCAAATTTTATTCCTAATATATTTTTGTTTCTACATTTTTTTAAAAGAATTTATATTTACCTTAAGGCACAGCTGTAGACCCATGTAAACTATTACAGTAACACATTTTTATTTTGTGCTAGTAAGTCAAAGAGATGTTCAAAACCAGAGGACCAAACCTAACCATCCATTTTTTATTGTATAATAGATAATTTTTATGAAGAATTATATCTAAAAATAAATATATAGAAGACTCAAAAATTTAAATAAAGATGAGAATTTTGTAGTAATTATCAACAACTAGAAGTATTATACTAGCTCAGAAGTCAAAGAATATTCCTTTTATTTTTTTGTAATGTATAAATAGTATGTAATTGCATAATTTCCATCTTACACTCTAATCAGCCTTATCCCCTTGGGCTTAACAAGATTTTCAGGATTGCATTTTCAGAGCTACAATTAACCCTTATTTATTTATTTATACATTTTTGGAAAATAGATTTTTTTTTTTTTTTTTAGTTTGTAAGAGTCAGTGTGAAAATACTTTTTACTCTCACATAATTACCCTTTAAAGAATTCTAGACAAAGTAGTTTAATCATTAAATGCTGTGGTTGCCATTTTCTCCTTTTATGTTGGCTAAAGTGACCTGTATTTATTATATTTGTTCGAGCTCAAGAAAGGTAAATTTCCAGCACCCTCCTCCCGAACTCAAGGAATGGGCCCATGATTGATAAACATAAAACGTAACAGGAAGTCTTATAATAAGACATTTTTTTTTTACTTTATAACAGGAAGTCTTATAAGACACTTTCCAGTAAGATTTTCTTCTTTGAAATGAGAGGAAAACCCATGAAGAACAAATCTGCCTGGTTTCTGCTTTATTTAGATAAGCCATTGGTAGATAGTTTGCTACATTCTATTAAAAGCATTCCTAACTAATATATTAAACATATATGTGAAACAATGCTTTTTAGATATTACAAAAGAGGCATCAACAGAACTGTGATCTGAGATTTTTAATAACAACCACAATAAAACAAAAATACATTTGGAGTGGGGTGAATCCTATAATTACAAGAGCTTTTTGGTTGTAGGCAGCTTTCAGACTTCAGCAGAAGGAGGGGATACCCAATGATAAGCCAAGGAATTGAAAACCAAAAGTCAGAACTTGTGGAGGTCAAGAGGGCTACAATTTTGGGGGTGGAATATTGGACCATGAGGGGTTCTTAGCACTGTAAGTTGCATCCTAGCCTCCCTGTAATTTTCATTCCCTGGTAATGACACTCGATAGCAGCATTAGAGCATTTAAGAGTCATGTGCTTTCAGTCAAGAAGTTATCACTGGATACTATGAAGGGAGGACTGCAGAATGGCTTTTCCCATTTTTTTTTTTTTTTTTTTGGAAACAATATAGACTCAGAATTTTGTGAGACACGGTGGAGAGTGAACCTTAGAACATCCCTCTACCACCTCTTTAAGGGCTGAAATTGAATTTCCAGCCAGCTTGCTATGACGGAAGCTAAGAGATTTATTTAAGTCAAAAACAATACAATAGGGAGAGAGGCGAAGATGGCGAAAGAGTAAGACGCGGAGATCACCTTCCTCGCCACAGATACATCAGAAATATATCTACACGAGGAACTGCTCCTATAGAACACCCACTGAATGCTGGCATAAGACGTCAGACCTCCCAAAAGGCAAGAAACTCCCCACGTACCTGGGTAGGGCAAAAGAAAAAAGAAAAAACAGAGACAAAAGAATAGGGACAGGACCTGCACCACTGGGAGGGAGCCGTGAAGGAGGAAAGATTTCCACACACTAGGAAGCCCCTTCGCGGGCAGAGACTACAGGTGGCGGAGGGGGGAGGCTTCGGAGCCACGGAGGAGAGCGCAGCCACAGGGGTGTGGAGGGCAAAGCAGAGAGATTCCCACACAGAGGATCGGCGCCGAGCAGCACTCACCAGCCCGAGAGGCTTGTCTGCTCACCCGCCCGGGAGGGCGGGGGCTGGGAGCTGAGGCTCGGGCTTCAGTAGGATCGCAGGGAGAGGACTGGGGTTGGCTGTGTGAACACAGCCTGAAGGGGTTGGCGTACCACAGCTAGCCGGGAGGGAGTCCGGGAAAAGGTCTGGAGCTGCCGAACAGGCAAGAGACTTTTTCTTGCCTCTTTGTTTCCTGGTGCGCGAGGAGAGATTAAGAGTGCCGCTTAAAGGAGCTCCAGAGACAGGTGCGAGCCGCAGCTATCAGCGCGGACCCCAGAGACGGGCATGAGACGCTAAGGCTGCTGCTGCCGCCACCATGAAGCCTGTGTGCGAGCACAGGTCACTATCCACACCTTCCCTCCTGGGAGCCTGTGCAGCCTGCCACTGCCAGGCTCCCATGATCCAGGGACAACTTCCCCAGGAGAACGCACGGCGTGCCTCAGGCTGCTGCAACGTCACGCCGGCCTCTTCCGCCACAGGCTCGCCCCGCATCTGTACTCCTCCCTTCCCCCCGGCCTAAGTGAGCCAGAGCCTCCAGATCAGCTGCTCCTTTAACCCCGTCCTGTCTGAGCGAAGAATAAACGCCCTCAGGCGACCTACAGGCAGAGGCGGGGCCAAATCCAAAGCTGAACCCCAGGAGCTGTGCGAACAAAGAAGAGAAAGGGAAATCTCTCCCAGCAGCCTCAGAAGCAGCGGATTAAAGCTCCACAATCAACTTGATGTACCCTGCATCTGTGGAATACCTGAATACACAACGAATCATCCCAAATTAAGAGGTGGACTTTGGGAGCAAGATATATTATTTTTTCCCCTTTTCCTCTTTTTGTGAGTGTGTATGTGCATGTTTCTGTGTGAGATTTTGTCTGTATACCTTTCCTTTCACCACTTATCCTAGGGTTCTGTCCATCCGTTTTGTTTTTTTTAACTTAAAAAATTTTTTTTCTTAATAATTATTTTTTATTTTAATAAATTTATTTTATTTTATCTTTATTTTATTTTATCCTCTTTCTGTCTTTCTTTCTTTCTATTTTTTCTCCCATTTATTCTGAGCCGTGTGGATGAAAGGCTCTTGGTGCTCCAGCCAGGCATCAGCGCTGTGCCTCTGAGGTGGGAGAGCCAACTTCAGGACATGAGTCCACAAGAGACCTTCCAGCTCCACGTAATACCAAAGGGCAAAAATCTCCCAGAGATCTCCATCTCAACACCAAGACCCAGCTTCACTCAATGACCAGCAAGCTACAGTGCTGGACACCCTATGCCAAACAACTAGCAAGATAGGAACACAGCCCCATCCATTAGCAGAGAGGCTGCCTAAAATCATAATAAGGCCACAGACAACCCAAAACACACCACCAGACGTGGACGTGCCCACCAGAAAGACAAGATCCAACCTCATCCATCAGAACACAGGCACTAGTCCCCTCCACCAGGAAGCCTACAAAACCCACTGAACCAACCTTAGCCACTGGGGACAGACACCAGAAACAACGCGAACTACAAACCTGCAGCCTGTGAAAAGGAGACCCAAACACAGTAAGATAAGCAAAATGAGAAGACAGAAAAACACACAGCAGATGAAGGAGCAAGGTAAAAACACACCAGACAAAACAAATGAAGAGGAAATAGGCAGTCTACCTGAAAAAGAATTCAGAATAATGATAGTAAAGATAATCCAAAATCTTGGAAATAGAATAGACAAAATGCAAGAAACATTTAACAAGGACCTAGAAGAACTAAAGAGGAAACAAGCAACGATGAACAACACAATAAATGAAATTAAAAATACTCTAGAAGGGATCAATAGCAGAATAACTGAGGCAGAAGAACGGATAAATTCTGGAAGACCTGGAAGATAAAATAGTGGAAATAACTACTGCAGAGCAGAATAAAGAAAAAAGAATGAAAAGAACTGAGGACAGTCTCAGAGAACTCTGGGACAACATTAAATGCACCAACATTCGAATTATAGGGGTCCCAGAAGAAGAAGAGAAAAAGAAAGGGACCGAGAAAATATTTGAAGAGATTATAGTTGAAAACTTCACTAATATGGGAAAGGAAATAGTTAATCAAGTCCTGGAAACACAGAGAGTCCCATACAGGATAAATCCAAGGAGAAACACGCCAAGACACATATTAATCAAAGTATCAAAAATTAAATATAAAGAAAACATATTAAAAGCAGCAAGGGAAAAACAACAAATAACATACAAGGGAATCCCCATAAGGTTAACAGCTGATCTTTCAGCAGAAACTCTGCAAGCCAGAAGGGAGTGGCAGGACATATTTAAAGTGATGAAAAGGAAAAACCTACAAACAAGATTACCCAGCAAGGATCTCATTCAGATTTGATGGAGAAATTAGAACCATTACAGACAAGCAAAAGCTGAGAGAGTTCAGCACCATCAAACCAGCTTTACAACAAATGCTAAAGGATCTTCTCTAGGCAAGAAACACAAGAGAAGGAAAACAACTACAATAACAAACCCAAGACATTTAAGAAAATGGGAATAGGAACATACATATCAATAATTACCTTAAATGTAAATGGATTAAATGCTCCCACCAAAAGACACAGACTGGCTGAATGGATACAAAAACAAGACCCGTATATATGCTGTCTACAGGAGACCCACTTCAGACCTAGGGACACATACAGACTGAAAGTGAGGGGATGGACAAAGATATTCCATGCAAATGGAAATCAGAAGAAGGCTGGAGTAGCAATTCTCATATCAGACAAAATAGGCTTTAAAATAAAGACTATTACAAGAGACAAAGAAGGACACTATATAATGATCAAGGGATTGATCCAAGAAGAAGATATAACAATTGTAAACATTTATGCACCCAACAGAGGAGCACCTCAATACATAAGGCAAATACCAACAGCCATAAAAGGGGAAATCGACAGTAACACAATCATAGTAGGGGACTTTAACACACCACTTTCACCAATGAACAGATCATCCAAAATGAAAATAAATAAGGAAACACAAGCTTTAAATGATACATTAAACAAGATGGACTTAATTGATATTTATAGGACATTCCACCCAAAAACAACAGAATACACATTTTTCTCAAGTGCTCATGGAACATTCTCCAGGATAGATCATATCTTGGGTCACAAATCAAGCCTTGGTAAATTTAAGAAAATTGAAATCGTATCAAGTATCTTTTCCGACCACAACGCTATGAGACTAGATATCAATTACAGGAAAAGATCTGTAAAAAATACAAACACATGGAGGCTACACAATACATTACTTAATAACGAAGTGATTACTGAAGAAATCAAAGGGGAAATCAAAAAATACCTAGAAACAAATGACAATGGAGACACAATGACCCAAAAACTATGGGATGCATGAAAAGCAGTTCTAAGAGGGAAGTTTATAGCAATAAAATCCTACTTTAAGAAACAGGAAATATCTCAAATAAACAACCTAACCTTTCACCTAAAGCAATTAGAGAAAGAAGAACAAAAAACCCCACAGTCAGCAGAAGGAAATAAATCATAAAGATCAGATCAGAAATAAATGAAAAAGAAACGAAGGAAACAATAGCAAAGATCAATAAAACTAAAAGCTGGTTCTTTGAGAAGATAAACAAAATTGATAAACCATTAGCCAGACTCATCAAGAGAAAAAGGGAGAAGACTCAAATCAATAGAATTTGAAATGAAAAAGGAGAAGTAACAACTGACACTGCAGAAATACAAACGATCATGAGAGATTACTACAAGCAACTCTATGCCAATAAAATGGACAACCTGGAAGAAATGGACAAATTCTTAGAAATGCACAACCTGCCGAGACTGACCAGGAAGAAATAGAAAAAATGACAGACCAATCACAAGCACTGAAATTGAAACTGTGATGAAAAATCTTCCAACAAACAAAAGCCCAGGACCAGATGGCTTCACAGGTGAATTCTATCAAACATTTAGAGAAGAGCTAACACCTATCTTTCTCAAACTCTTCCAAAATATTGCAGAGGGAGGAACACTCCCCAACTCATTGTACGAGGCCACCATCACCCTGATACCAAAACCAGATAAAGATGTCACAAAGAAAGAAAATTACAGGCCAATATCACTGATGAACATAGATGCAAATATCCTCAACAAAATACTAGCAAACAGAATTCAACAGCACATTAAAAAGATCATACACCATGATCAAGTGGGGTTTATTCCAGGAATGCAAGGATTCTTCAATATATGCAAATCAATCAACGTAATAAACCATATTAACAAATTGAAGGAGAAAAACCATGTGATCATCTCAATAGATGCAGAGAAAGCTTTTGAGAAAATTCCACACACATTTATGATATAAGCCCTGCAGAAAGTAGGCATAGAGGGAACTTTCCTCAACATAATAAAGGCCATATATGACAAACCCACAGCCAACATCGTCCTCAATGGTGAAAAATTGAAACCATTTACACTAAGATCAGGAACAAGACAAGGTTGCCCATTCTCACCACTATTATTCAACATAGTTTTGGAAGTTTTAGCCACAGCAATCAGAGAAGAAAAAGAAATAAAAGGAATACAAATTGGAAAAGAAGTAGTAAAGCTGTCACTGTTTGCAGATGACATGATACTATACATAGAGAATCCTAAAGATGCTACCAGAAAACTACTAGAGCTAATCAATGAATTTGGTAAAGTAGCAGGATACAAAATTAATGCACAGAAATCTCTTGCATTCCTATACACTAATGATGAAAAATCTGAAAGTGAAATTAAGAAAACACTCCCATTTACCATTGCGACAAAAAGAACAAAATATCTAGGAATAAACCTACCTAGGGAGACAAAAGACCTGTATGCAGAAAATTATAAGACACTGATGAACGAAATTAAAGATGATACAAACAGATGGAGAGATATACCATGTTCTTGGATTGGAAGAATCAACATTGTGAAAATGACTCTACTACCCAAAGCAATCTACAGATTCAATGCAATCCCTATCAAGCTACCACTGGCATTTTTCACAGAACTAGAACAAAAAATTTCACAATTTGTATGGAAACACAAAAGACCCCAAATAGCCAAAGCAATTTTGAGCACGAAAAATGGAGCTGGAGGAATCAGGCTCCTTGACTTCAGACTATACTACAAAGCTACAGTAATCAAGACAGTATGGTACTGGCACAAAAACAGAAATATAGATCAATGGAACAGGATAGAAAGCCCAGAGATAAACCCATGTATATATGGTCACCTTATCTTTGATAAAGGAGGCAAGAATATACAGTGGAGAAAAAACAGCCTCTTCAATAAGTGGTGCTGGGAAAACTGGATAGGTACATGTAAAAGTATGAAATAAGAACACTCCCTAACACCATACCCAAAAATAAACTCAAAATGGTTTAAAGACCTAAATGTAAGGCCAGACACTATCAAACTCTTAGAGGGAAACATAGGCAGAACACTCTATGACATAAATCACAGCAAGATCCTTTTTGACCCAGCTCCTAGAGAAATGGAAATAAAAACAAAAATAAACAAATGGGACCTAATGAAACTTAAAAGCTTTTGCACAGCAAAGGAAACCATAAACAAGACCAAAAGACAACCCTCGAATGGGAGAAAATATTTGCAAATGAAGCAACTGACAAAGGATTAATCTCCAAAATTTACAAGCAGCTCATGCAGCTCAAACAACGTAATCCAAAAATGGGCAGAAGACCTAAATAGAAATTTCTCCAAAGAAGATATATAGATTGCCAACAAACACATGAAAGAATGCTCAACATCATTAATCATTAGAGAAATGCAAATCAAAACTACAATGAGATATCATCTCACACAGGTCAGAATGGCCATCATCAAAAAATCTAGAAACAATAAATGCTGGAGAGGGTGTGGAGAAAAGGGAACACTCTTGCACCGTTGGTGGGAATGTAAATTGATACATCCACTATGGAGAACAGTATGGAGGTTCCTTAAAAAACTAAAAATAGAACTACCATATGACACAGCAATCCCACTACTGGGCATATACCCTGAGAAAACCATAATTGAAAAAGAGTCATGTACCAAAATGTTCATTGCAGCTCTATTTACAATAGCCAGTACCTAGAAGCAACCTAAGTGTCCATCATCAGATGAATGGATAAAGAAGATGTGGCACATATATACAATGGAATATTACTCAGCCATAAAAAGAAATGAAATGGAGGTATTTGTAGTGAGGTGGATGGAGTTAGAGTCTGTCATACAGAGTGAAGTAAGTCAGAAAGAGAAACACAAATACAGTATGCTAACACATATATATGGAATCTAAGGGGGAAAAAAAAGGTCATGAAGTACCTAGTGATAAGACGGGAATAAAGACACAGACCTACTAGAGAATGGACTTGAGGATATGGAGAGGGGCAAGAGTAAGCTGTGACAAAGTGAGAGAGTGGCATGGACATATATACACTACGAAATGTAAAATAGATAGCTAGTGGGGAGCAGCCGCATAGCACAGAGAGATCAGCTTGGTGATTTGTGATTACCTAGAGGGGTGGGATAGGGAGGGTGGGAGGGAGGGAGATGCAAGAGGGAAGAGATATGGGAACATATGTATATGTATAACTGTTTCACTTTGTTATAAAGCAGAAACTAACACACCATTGTAAAGCAATTATACTCCAAGAAAGATGTTAAAAAAATACAATAAATAAATTTAAATTCCTAATAAACTATTCTTTTCAAGAGAGACATCACAACTCTTAATTTGCGCAATTGTGAATCACACACAATAACTGCTAATTGTGACAGCAGTGAATAGGGAAATTAAAGAAATATGGGAACATGAAAGAGAGAAAAATGAATAGAGGTGTGGAAGAAATACCCAACAAAGAAAATTAAGAAGTAGTAAGTAGGTAGATTAAAATAGCTGGACTAGGAGGTTAAGACTGCAGAAAAGCAGCAAAAAACATCAAAAATTAGGTCAAGCCTAGGTTATGAACATTAAGGAATGTGCTCTATCATGAGTGGACAGCTGGGAGCCACTGAAGCTTTTACATCAATAGTTAATAGCATAATGAAAATAAAATGTTAGAAATATTTGCCTCTGTTGGAATATGGTGAAAATTATCAAGGGGAGAAATTAGAGATGAGGAGTTAGGAGATACTCTCTATCTGTGATTATCAGAGCTCAATTAGCATGAATACATGGAAGACATAACTGAGAAATATTTAGGAGATATGATGACACAATAATTGACATAATTCAGTGAATTAATTGACTTGAGAGATGAGAAGGGTAGATAATAACATGGTTAGGTGTTCTCAGCCCAGAATATTAAGAAACTGTTAAGGGTCACTAACAAGAGTAAATTAGTTACCAGAATTTAAATTAACATGGAAGCCATGGCTATAAGATAGGTTTTAATATTTCTTAATCAAAAATAAACTTAGATAAACAATACTTAGGAAAAATGTGTAACTGATTCTATTATAAAGAGATTAATTTTATGCTATTGGGAGCATAAATATTTAAAATATTACATATAAATATAAATAAATATATTGGGAGCATAAATATTTAAAAAATATAGAAATACATATTTTATTTCTATATAAAATATTATATAGAAATATATATATTTCTTGCTTACATATAAAACTAAGCAAGAAATTTTTGCTGTTGTTTTTATTGCATTTAGACTAGAAAGGGCCTGGACATGTGTATTTTGATCAAAGAAAAAACTAGATGAATCTAATGAATAGCAATGGTTCTAGTACTATTTCCTAAATTATCTTACTGTTCTAAAAATATAAATCAGAGGAAAGTATAAATAATAATACTGCCCCTTGCTTAGAACTTTCTTTAAATATATATCTATTTTTGATAATAAGGATGAATATCAATTTCTATGTAGAATCATTAGCAGATCACATGTGAATTATCAAATTGATCATGACTGAGTGAAAGTAAAACAGTCTATTTGTTGCTTTACAAGCCAGGTCCAGCCTAATGTAACACATTTTATTGTGACTCTACCTATTGATTTTATTTTTGAAACAGTGACCCACCTGCAGATAGATTCACTTTGAGACTAGAGAGCAGATTATGTGATACCATTATTTGTAATAATTAATAGTACACTATTATTCTAATAATTGAGTATCCTAATTTCATATTATTTAATAACATAACATATGATTCAATTGGATCTTGAGAATTGCTGAGTTACAATTAACCATAAAAAAATAAAACTGGGGCAGCACGCGGGCGGTGGGGCTCGTGGGTTTTGTCGGCACGTGGAAGCTTTCTGTAGAGGCGCAGTCCCTGGCTGCCCAGTCGTGCCCTGCTTCCTCCCTGCCACTCTGCCCCTCTCTCCAGCACCCCCACCTCACTCCCTGAGCGACTGAGGGCTGAGCAGCCGCAACCCTGCCCCTGCTGCCCGGCATGGAGGCTGGGTCCCCACACAGCCCTAACTCCCTGCTCCACATCTCTTCCCTCCGCAGCTGCTGAGCTGCTCCAGAGCCCGAGGAGAGTACAGCACGTCCCGTAGGCAAACCACGGGCTCAACCACAGCCACACCACCACCATGCTCTGGATGAACCCTGCCAGCCAAAGCTCAGTCCAGCCTTGGGTCCCTGCACCAGCCATGTAGCTAACAGGGTCTTGGTGCTCCGGCCACGTGTCAGGCCTCTGCCTCTGAGGTGAGAGAGCCGAGTTCAGGACATTGGTCCACCAGAGACCTCCTGGCTCCACATAATATCAAAAGGTGAAAGCTCTCCCAGAGACCTCCATCTCAATGCTAAGACCCAGCTCCACTCAACGACCAGCAAGCTACAGTGCTGGACACCCTATGCCAAACAACTAGCAAGATAGGAACATAATCCCACTCATTAGCAGAGAGGCTGCCTAAAATCATAATAAGGTAACAGACACCCTAAAACACACCACCAGATATGGTCCTGTCCACCAGAAAGACAAGATCTAGCCTCATCCATCTGAACACAGGCACCAGTCCCCTACACCAGGAAGCCTACACAACCCACTGAACCAACCTTAGCCACTGGGGGCAGATACCAAAAACTACAGGAACTAGGAACCTGCAGCCTGCAAAAAGGAGACCCCAAACACAGTAAGTTAAGCAAAATGAGAAGACAGAGAAACACACAGCAGATGAAGGAGCAAGGTAAAAACCCACCAGACCTAACAAATGAAGAGGAAATAGGCAGTCTACCTGAAAAAGAATTCAGAATAATGGTAGTAAAGATGATCCAAAATCTTGGAAATAGAATGAAGAAAATACAAGAAACGTATAACAAGGACCTAGAAGAACTAAGGAGAAAACAAACAATGATGAGCAACACAATAAATGAAATTAAAAATTCTCTAGAAGGAATCAATAGCAGAATGACTGGGGCAGAAGAACAGATAGTGACCTGGAAGATAAAATACTGGAAATAACTACTGCAGAGCCGAATAAAGAAAAAAGAATGAAAAGAATTCAGAACAGTCTCAGAGACCTCTGGGACAACATTAAATGCACCAATATTTGAATTATAGGGGTCCCAGAAGAAGACAAAAAGAAAGGGAGTGAGAAAATATTTGAAGAGATTATAGTTGAAAACTTCCTCAATATGGGAAAGGAGATAATAAAGTCCAGGAAACACAGAGTCCTGTATAGGAAAATCCAAGGAGAAACATGTCAAGACACATATTAATTAAACTACCAAAAATAAAATACAAAGAAAAAATATTAAAAGCAGCAAGGGAAAAAAACCCAAATAACATACAAGGGAATCCCCATAAGGTTAACAGCTGATCTTTCAGCAGAAACTCTGCAAGCCAGAAGGGAAAGGCAGAACATATTTAAAGTGATGAAAAGGAAAAACCTACAACCAAGATTACTCTACCCAGCAAGGATCTCATTCAGATTTGATGGAGAAATTACAACCTTTACAGACAAACAAAATCTAAGAGAATTCACCACCACCAAACCAGCTTTACAACAAATGCTTAAGGAACTTCTCTAGGCAGAAAACACAAGAGAAGGAAAAGACCTACAATAACAAGCCTGAAACAATTAAGAGAATGGAAATAGGAACATACATATCGATGACTACCTTAAATGTAAATGGATTAAATGCTCCAACCAAAAGACATAGACTGGCTGAATGGATACAAAAACAAGGCCTGTATATATGCTGTCTACAAGAGACCCACTTCAGACCTAGGGACACATACACACTGGAAATGAGGGGGTGGAAAAAGATATTCTATGCAAATGGAAATCAATAGAAAGCTGGAGTAGCAATTCTCCTATCATACAAAATAGAATTTAAAATAAACACTATTACAACAGACAAAGAAGGACACTACATAATGATCAAGGGATCAATCCAGGAAGAAGCTATAACAATTCTAAGTATTTATGCACCCAACATGGGAGCACCTCAATACATAAGGCAATTGCTAACAACCATAAAAGGGGAAATCAACAGTAACACAATCATAGTAGGGGACTTTAACATCCTACTTTCACCAATGGACAGATCATCCAAAATTAAAATAAATAAGGAAACAAAAGCATTAAATGATACACTAAACCAAATGGACTTGTAGTAATTACTTGTAGTAGTCTCTTAGCGTGCTTTGTATTTCTGCCGTGTCTTTTGTAACTTCTCCTTTTTCATTTCTAATTTTATTGATTTGAGTCCTCTCCCTCTTTTTCTTGATGAGTCTGGCTAATGGTTTATCAATTTTGTTTATCTTCTCAAAGAACCAGCTTTTAGTTTTATTGATCTTTGCTATTGTTTTCTTTGCTTCTATTTCATTTATTTCTGCTCTGATCTTGATAATTTCTTGCCTTCTGCTAACTTTGGGTTTTGTTTTTTCTTCTTTCTATAGTTCCTTTAGGTGTAAGGTTAGATTGTTTATTTGAAATTTTTCTTGTTTCTTGAGGTAGGTTTGTATAGCTATAAACTTCCCTCTTAGAACTGCTTTTGATGCATCCCATAGGTTTTGGATCATCGTGTTTTCATTGTCATTTGTCTCTAGGTATTTTTTTATTTCCTCTTTGATTTCTTCAGTGACCTCTTGGTTATTTAGTAACGTATTGTTTAGCTTCCATGTGTTTGTGTTTTTTACAGTTTTTTCCATGTAATTCACTTCTAATCTCATAGCGTTGTGGTCAGAAAAGATGCTTGATATGACTTCAATTTTCATAAATTTACTGAGGCTTGATTTGTGACCCAAGATGTGATCTATCCTGGAGAATGTTCTGTGCACACTTGAGAAGAAAGTGTAATCTGCTGTTTTTGGATGGAATGTCCTATAAATATCAATTAAATCTATCTGGTCTATTGTGTCAGTTAAAGCTTCTGTTTCCTTATTTATTGTCTTTTTGGATGATCTGTCCATTGGTGTAAGTGAGGTGTTAAAGTCCCCCACTATTATTGTGTTACCGTCAATTTCCTCTTTTATAGCTGTTAGCAGTTGCATTATGTATTGAGGTGCTCCTATGTTGGGTGCATATATATTTATAATTTTTATACCTTCCTCTTGGATCGATCCCTTGATCATTATATAGTGTCCTTCTTTGTCTCTTGTATACTCTTTATTGTAAAGTCTATTTTGTCTGATATGAGAATTGCTACTCCAGCTTTCTTTTGATTTCCATTTGCATGGAATATCTTTTTCCATGCCCTCACTTTCAGTCTGTATGTGTCCCTAGGTCTGAAGTGGGTCTCTTGTAGACAGCAGATATATGGGTTTTGTTTTTGTATCCATTCAGCAAGCCTGTGTCTTTTGGTTGGAGCATTTAATCCATGCACGTTTAAGGTAATTATCGATATGTATGTTCCAATGACCATTTTCTTAATTGTTTTGGGTTTGTTTTTGTAGGTCCTTTTCTTCTCTTGTGTTTCCCACTTAGAGAAGTTCCTTTAGCATTTGTTGTAGAGCTGGTTTGGTGGTGCTGAATTCTCTTACCTTTTGCTTGTCTGTAAAGCTTTTGATTTCTCCATCAAATCTGAATGAGATCCTTGCTGGGTAGAGTAATCTTGGTTGTAGGTTTTTCTCTTTCATCTCTTTAAGTATATCATGCCACTCCCTTCTGGCTTGTAGAGTTTCTGCTGAGAAGTCAGCTGTTAACCTTATGGGAGTTCCCTTGTATGTTATTTGTCGTTTTTCCCTTGCTGCTTTCAATAATTTTTTCTTGTCTTTAATTTTTGCCAATTTGATTACTATGTGTCTCGGCATGTTTCTCCTTGGGTTTATCCTGTATGGGACTCTCTGCACTTCCTGGACTTGGGTGGTTATTTCCTTTCCCATGTTAGGGAAGTTTTCGACTATAATCTCTTCAAATATTTTCTCTGGTCCATTCTCTCTCTTCTCCTTCTGGGACCTCTATAATGTGAATGTTGTTGTGTTTAATGTTGTCCCAGAGGTCTCTTAGGCTGTCTTCATTTCTTTTCATTCTTTTCTCTTTATTCTGTTCTGCAGCACTGAATTCTACCATTCTGTCTTCCAGGTCACTTATCCGTTCTTCTGCCTCAGTTATTCTGCTACTGATTCCTTCTAGTGTAGTTTTCATTTCAGTTATTGTATTGTTCATCTCTGTTTGTTCTTTAATTCTTCTAGGTCTTTGTTAAACATTCCTTGCATCTTCTAGATCTTTGCCTCCATTCTTTTTCCGAGGTCCTGGATCATCTTCACTATCATTATTCTGAGTTCTTTTTCTGGAAGGTTGCCTATCTCCACTTCATTTAGTTGTTTCTCTGGGGTTTTATCTTGTTCCTTCATCTGGTACATAGCCCTCTGCCTTTTCATCTTGTCTATCTTTCTGTGAGTGTGGTTTTTGTCCCACAGGCTGCAGGATTGTAGTTCTTCTTGCTTCTGCTCTCTGCCCTCTGGTGGATGAGGCTATCTAAGAGGCTTGTGTAAGTTCCCCGATGTGAGGGACTGGTGCTGGGTAGAGTTGACTGTTGCTCTGGTGGGCAGAGCTCAGTAAAACTTTAATCCACTTGACTGCTGACGGGTGGGGCTGGGTTCCCTCCCTGTTGGTTGTTTGGCCTGAGGCAACCCAACACTGGAGCCTACCTGGGCTCTTTGGTGGGGCTAATGACAGACTCTGGGAGGGCTCACGCCAAGGAGTACTTCCCAGAACTTCTGTTGCCAGTGTCCTTGTCCCCACCGTGAGCCACAGTCTTCCCCTGCCTCTGCAGGAGACCCTCCAACACTAGCAGGTAGGTCTGTTTCAGTTTCCCCTGGGGTCACTGCTCCTTCCCCTGGGTCCCGATGCGTCCACTACTTTGTGTGTGCCCTCGAAGAGTGGAGTCTCTGTTTCCCCAAGTCCTGTCAAAGTCCTGCAATCAAATCCCATTAGACTTCAAAGTCTGATTCTCTAGGTATTCCTCCTCCTGTTGCCGGACCCCCAGGTTGGGAAGCCTGACGTGGGGCTCAGAACCTTCACTCCAGTGGGTGGACTTCTGTGGTATAAGTGTTCTCCAGTCTGTGAGTCACCCACCCAGCAGTTATGGGATTTGATTTTACTGTGATTGCGCACCTCCTACCGTCTCATTGTGGCTTCTCCTTTGTCTTTGGATGTGGGGTATCTTTTTTGGCGAGTTCCAGTGTCTTCCTGTCGATAATTGTCCAGCAGCTAGTTGTGATTCTGGTGTTCTCGCAAGAGGGAGTGAGGGCACGTCCTTCTACTCTGCCATCTTGGTTCCTCTCAAATCTGCATATTTTATTATTCCATTAAGATGAAGTTCTAAACATGCAAAATTATGCTACAGTGACAGAAATCTCATCAGTGATTACCTTATTATGTGTGTGTATGTGGATATGTAGATTTCCTGCAAAGGCATAAAAAGAACTTTGTGGGGTAATAGATATATTCTGTATCATGTTTGATGTTGCAATTATATGGGCATCTACCAAAGTAGCCAAACCTACTTCCATACTCATGGGGGGAATTAATAATCTTAAATTCTCTGTTTAATATAAAAATGGGGTCATATTAAGGGCTGGGAGTTACCAACAGCTTTTTCATGTAAATATTTAGCGCTTGAATACCTAGAAGGTGACAAAGTAGCAACTGAGCTGATTTTATCACTGTAATTTCTCAAAACCTGGTAGTCATGTTTCAACTAGATATAACTATGACAGTGAGGCATTTTACTGCTCTTCTTTTATTGACATGGGAAAGCAAGGCAAGGATGACTGTTAAAGCTGTAGATTCATAATGAATTCTACATGGTAATGAATAAATATACCATGCAAATAGGAAGTGAAAGTACTTCAGAAATGACCTGGCAGTATGACTAAGCAGGGAAAAGCTGTAATGTGTCTGAGAGCTGAACAGAGATATGAGAAGTCAAGCCATGTTCTGATGCTTGAAATTCACTGAGAGTAGAGAATACTTATTCATACTCCAAGGGAATCTACTTAAAACCTAATGCAAGGAAAGACAACATTTTAAGAACAAGGATTCTATCCCAGGGTACTTGGGAAAAACTGGCCTCAACTTTTGCAAATTTGATAAAAAATTTTGATATGTATATCCAAGAAGTTTAATGGACCCTATACAAAACAAATAGAAACATAATTAGACCTAGCCAATCACAGTTCTATGTATTTGGCCATTCTAGAATCAAATTTCAGATTAGTCTTACTTAGCTTAGACATTATCTATAGGTGACTATAAATTTTTTATAAAAATTCTATTTTTTTCTATAAATGTGTATTCTTAGTACCATGCAAAATATTATCACTACTGGCTAAAAACTAAACAATATATTATTTTATGAACATCATGTCATTGGAATTACCTTGGCTTTGTTTAACTACTGGTTGTTTGCAATTTATTCAGTGTCTCTTATTCTTCATTTGTGTGTGTGTGTGTCTGTGTGTGTGTATGTGTGTGAATTTGGCCACTTTCTTTGTTCCTCATTATGTTTTGAGTATATATTGAAAACTATAAGTAGATATAGTTTTGGATGGTTTCTGTTTATTTAAAATTTTCAGATTTTGTTTTCTTGGGTTCTATTTTTGTATTTACTATTTGTTTTATTCTCTGCCCTTAGTGGATCTGTTGCTGATACACTTCTCATGATCTGAAGCAGTGTCTGTCTCTGTGGCAGTAGAACAACCCACAAAACTAAAGGCCATTCAGATGCAGAGACTTTTAATTTTGAGGCTGCCGGGTCAGGGGGAGAAATGGTTCCCTGATGATGGAACTTCGCTACTAAGAACAGATGTCTGGGACAACAGTTTGCTCTGTGTAAATGCTGTATCATATTCAAGTGATGAGGACAGCCAGATGTAACAATCTAGGAGATGTGCATGTTTGTGTGTTTTTGCATGTAATATATAGGGGCCATTTGAAGTGCAGGACTATGGGATGTGCCCTATTCCTTAGGACTAAGTGTGATATTGTTTTTTGGACACAAACATCTAGTGATAATGTGCATTTTGTTCACTTTAAAATATTCTTAGACTTCTATTTATTATAAATAAATATAAGTGATTTAGAAAAACCTTAGGAAAAGTATGATTATTGCTACGTTTTATACAATTCTGTGTACAAACTGATATACGCAATCCAGGACAATCTTTGAATACATACAATCTCATGGAAGACAGATTAAACATTACTAAATAAACTACTGAACTATCAAAGTACTTTTATGTTCTGGATTGACTTGCATATTTATTATAGGGTACTGTTAAATATCTGACTTGAGAGATTCAGTTTTATAAAATGATTATAATAAATAAACAGTGGAGAGAGTAGTTATGGATATAATTGATATCCTCTTTATATGAAGATGTTGGGGCTTCAGGATACTTCCGGTGTATTCTTAGAGCAAGTGAGTTGATCCTATATATCATGAAGGTCCAATATCTTACAAGTAGTGAGTAGGATCACTGGAGGGGACCCTGAGGTCAAACACAAGTAGCAAGAGCAGATTTCTCTCCCTCTTAATAACCTCACAATCGATTATGGTTTTGGACTGTTACACTGACTGAAAAAGAAAAACTAATCTCTTTTGAGATGAAAAAAATTAGCTCATATTATTTTATTTATTAAGCCATTTCATTTTCTTTCAAATTGCAAGATGGAAGTGAAAATATGCAGCAATATAACTATGATAACATGATCAAGAGAAGGTAGAAAGAGAAGAACAGTATTCTGCATAAGGCAACCCCTTTTCTTACTGGCGGTGTCACAGCACATAATTTTACAAAACTATTAAGGAGTGACTGTGTATATAAATAAGCAGCTCATTCCGAATCATTTAGATTCCAGGAATAGGAAAACAAGTTTGACATTTTCAAATAATACATCATAGGAGAGATGAAGGGGCTTCAATCATGCCCCACTGTACGCCAGAGCTTCCTGCCAGAGAACGAGTCTAAAGAAGCCTCACAAGTGAATCAATGAGTGCTCTGTGTTTGTAAGAAATGTCATTCAAAATTGATGACAAGATTTCTGACCAAGATCTATTTTGGTCTAAGTTTTATCACAATATTCTGACCTCACACGTGATGGTTCCTTGACCTATGTTACAAACATGTGAAATTAGAGATGAAATCTTAATGACTGTGATACACATGTAGGGTGTCTTTTCATTCAGTGGCACTGAACCTAGAGGTAACTCCAGGAAAAATATGAGTTTCTTTTCAAAAAGCAACCCTGAAAAATATATAACCTCAGTGGGCATAATTCATTATTAAACTACAACTTATTTTGTCTACTCCTCTGCTTTCTACATTCCCGGTGCTAATCAGAAATACATGAATTATAGTCAAAAGAACACTGATGATTGTGTTCAGCCCATCATGTTTGAAAAAGTGAAGCCCTGGACTTAAAATATTTTCTCCAACTTACTACTGACAATAGAGTGTGAAATTCAAGTTTATTATCTCGTTTTAATTGGAGAAAGCATTTTATTTTAATGTTTTGGTTTTTATTTTTTCAGTGAGGGAAATATAAGTGATTTAGAAAAATCCTAGTAAAAGTATTATTATTGCTACATTTTATACAAATTGGTGCACAAACAGATATATACAATCCAGGGCAATCCTTGAATATATACGGTCTCAGCAGACAAAACATTACTAAATAACCTACCCAACTATCAAATTACTTTTACATTTTATATTGATTCAGATACTCAAACACACAAAAAATAGGTCAATATACACTCATTCAATAAAAATTAACTCATCTGTTTTTAGTTTTATTTTCTTTAAGCACTACTATATTAACCTCTTTATGTAAGATCAAGGTTCTGAAAACAGTGGATAAAAAAATATTTTTAAATTTCAGATCATCTTTATAATAGTTTGGTCACAATTGGGTAACAGAATCCTTCTTACTTTTAGGATTTTGACATTATGGAACTATATGATGATGACCCTTATTTTACTTGTCTTTGCTATATCTTCTGATTTTTTTTTAATCTAATCACTGATTCTCTCAACTTCTTTGGGTCTATTATAATCAAAAGAGCATTCCTGGTTTTCCTCCTGATTAGACTTTGGCTCAGATTCTTTCAAGATCTTCAGTGTCCTGACATTTGAGTGTTTCCTAGAGCTTTGATCTCTTTTTCTTCTTATACTCTTATTCTTTTCACTACTTATGCTCCATGGCTAATTTCATCTCTTCCATTATTTAACTTCCTTTATACTCTTTTGAGTCCTAAATCCATACTTGCAACATCCCATTAGCATTTTCAAAACAATGTTTCTCAAATGTTCTCTTCTGATTGGTAACACCACCAACCATACAGTTTCTCAACCCATAAATATGTACCTATTTGTTATTCCCTTTCACTGAATTTCTACATCTAGCAAGTTGGTAATTAATTAGGGAAAGTATTCATTTAATACTGCTGCAGAATTATTTTCTAACAATACAATTCATTAGAATCCAAACTCATAAAAAGTGCTAAAATCTATTCCACTGTAGCTATTTTAAATGATGTTTGTTTGAAGATAATCTATTATTTTGTTATAGAAAGATGACTGAAGATGAGCCAGCCAATGTATATAGAAATATGGTAATTTATAATATATGGATTGAATTAAATTTAAGAAAGTACTTGCAAATAGCAATGGGAAGAAATCTTTCTAAATTACTTTTTCAACACACATGTAAAGCCCATTGACTGCTGATACTCCAATTACTGGAAATTCTTTTTTACCAAAGAGCAGTGGACTCAATTGTTTTTACTTGCTTCATGACGTCCTAGCTTACATGTCTACTGATAGAACAATGGTTTCAAACATGTGAAGCAGTTTAGACAAAATTATATCTAAATGGTTAGGAATATACCTTTGTCAGTCCCTTTGTACTCAGGCTGATCTCTGGGGCCATTTATACAACTTCTTGTTATGCCTCCTGACCCATTTTCCACTCTGGATAAATTCAGATGGATTCTCCCCATATGACACAAAAGCCCTTTGTAATAGAGAAGATTTTGCCTACCCCTCCCTTCCACAGCACCCAGATATTTCCAAGTTAAGGAAATTCCAGCACAGATATTTCCTTAATTACCTTGGTGAGAACACTCTTATGAATGAATAATAGTCAGTCAGTATGCCATGAGAGCAGAATGGTTATGAAAAATTTTCAAAAAGGGTTAGTAAAATAGATACAACCAGGTGTTCACAATGGCCTATTTCTTACCTTCTGCTTTATCTTCACCAAACCTTAGTCAGGCTTTTCCACGCAACTACAATTCACTTAACCCTGCTCTTCCCCAAGCCCTGGGAAAGCACTAAAAAGCAGAATGTGGCCCTCTTATCAGCTTATTCTAAGTGACTAATCACAGTGCAACACTTTTTCTCAGGCCCAACTGGTTATTTTCCCTTGTTTATCCAACTTCCCCTTAAAAGTTTCTGCTAAAGCATTGCCCACCCCTCCCTACGGATAAAAAAGCCTTTCCTGTTTGATTTTGAGACATTTGCATATTTCTGATAGAGCATCCTCCCTCTTGCAATAGTCTTACTTTTAAATAGAGTCTCTCCTTATCTAAGTCCAGATTTGTTTTTATTCAACAACATGAAAATTTAAAAATGGAGTAGAAAGATTAGTATCAATATAAAATATATGTAAAATCTGAACAATTTTGTAACACCAGATTGGAACTTTTTCTATGAGTAATGGAAACTTAGATAATTCAGGATAATCCTGAAAAAAAAATTTAAATCTCCTGAGTACCTCAAATTTTCAATGGGATAGTGAAGACTATTTCAAGTTAAGAACAGAGATATATTCCATTTTCATATTCAGAAGACTTAATAATGTAAAGCTGTCAATTTTTTGCCAAATTCTTAAAGACCTCAAAATTCTGTGTGCATGTAAATATTCACATGTTGATTCTAAAATTTATATTGAAATGTAAGAGGTCAAAAATGCCCAAGACAATCTTCAAAATGTAAAAAAAAATAAAAAGGTAAAACACATACTGCACTGTCCAAAGTGTTGATAAAATAACCAATGGAATAGAAAATAGTGACCAGAAACAAAGCCACCCATGTATGACACTTGACCTATCATAAAAGTTGATACTGTATGGATATGAGGAACAGGATCTTTTCAATGAATGATTGAACTGGTAATTTTTTTTCCATATTAAAAATATCATGACCATGTTTCTAACATATAAAATACTTCCATTACTATTCTAATATAAAAAATAAAACAAAAAAAATTTCTAGGTAAAAATATAAGGGATTATCTTCATGCATGAAGAGTAGGAACATATACCTTTAAACAAATCACAAAATGCACAAAAGGAAAAATTAACAAATTTGACTATATTGAAATCAGAACTTCTGTTTAACTAAAGATAGTGGTAAATTCATCCTTCAGTACTGGCAAATATATCTGGAACACACAAAACCTACAAAGAATTATAATATATAATCAATATATAAAGCCTACAAATCAATTTTTAAAAGACAGAAATCCTCGAAGAAATATGGGCAAAAGATTTGACCAATGTTCTAGAAAAGATGAAAGAAGATACCAAAAGAGACATTAAATATATGTAAATGTATACAATTTCATTAATAAATAGAAAAATATAAGAGGGGGATCAAGATGGCAGAATACGAGGACATGGAGCTCACCTCCCTGCACAGACACATCAAAGATACATCTACATGTGGAACAATTCTCATGGCAAACTAACTGGAAACTGGCAGAACTTCTATACAACCAAGGTTGCAAGAAAGATTCCCATGGAACTGGGTAGGATAGGAAAAAAAAAACCAAAAACACATAAGTTCAGGACCTGTTCCCCTGGGAGGGAATCCAAGAGGAAAAAAGAAGATTGCATGGGACAGACACTCACCCTGGGGAGTATGTAGGTCAAGCCACAGACTGGGAATCCCAGTCCTGGGGTCCTACACAGAGGAGACAAGGCCCCTAGGCTGCTGGGAGAACCACTGGGACAAATAGAAGGGCTGGGGTTGGAAAAGACTAGGCTCCACTCACAGGAAGAGCACAGGTGCTGGCTTGCCAATAGACAGGACAGAGAGAGCTCTGCACTAGAGGTTGCTGCCTCACTGCATTCCTCAATCTAAGCTGGGCAAACACCCCGGCCCCACTCACTTCATGACACAGCTTTGTGTGGGATCTAGGACAGCCAGACCTTGGAAAAAGACTCAATCTTGCAAAGCAGAGATGGCCAAGGTGTGTGGATTGTGGTCTTGGTGGGGCCGTGGTGGCCATTGCTTGTGATAACTCAAACAGAACCACAGAGGCAGTCCAGACCTCTGACAGCTGAGCAGCCCTCGAGCTCTGGTGACCAACATGCCACGAACCACACTCCCAGTTAAGCGAATGCTCCAACCCTGCCCTCTCCTTGCCATAACCTTGTACTAGATCTGGGATGACCACAGCAGGGGAAAGGATGCTATCTTGGACTATGTCTGAGTGGAGGCACAGATGCCTTCACAGGCAGCGCATCAGACCTCTGTGAGCACACAAGCCTCACTTACTTCAGCGCTCCCCTCCTTTGGAACAAAGGCTCCAGACTGGGGAGAAGGAAAAACACACACTTAAAAGGAACAGAATCTGTTCAAACCCAACACACAGGGATTACACTCCAGCAACTGGGGAGCAGCACCCCCCACCCCAAACAGGGTGGCAATAATCATGGAGCAGATGGGAAGTTCTGCCTTACACCTGTGCAGTCTTTAGCAGCTCCAACATCAACCACACTCCCTATCAAGGTGATAGTGGCCAGCACACTCTGAGGAAAGATGTGGCTGGCATCCACATCAAATTCAACCCTTGCACCAAAGACACTGGGTACACACAATCTACACAGGGATGCTCCCACATAAAACGCCCCTTCAAGATCACAACAGATAACTGTTTCACCTAAATTCATACAGAGAGAAAGTAAAATGAAAAGGCAGAGAAACTATTCCCAATTAAAAGAGCAAGAGAAAATTCCTAAAAAAAAATAAATAATGAAACAGAGATAGTCTACCAGACACTGAATTTTAAAAGTAGTTCATAAAAATGCTAACTGAATTAAGAAAGAATATAAATACAGATCATTTAAACAAGTAACTGGAAACTATAAAGATGACTGAATCAAAAATAGATAATTCAATTTCTGAGATAAAAAGCAATCTAAAAGCCATTAATAGTTGACAAAATGACAGAGAAGAGTGCATAAGAAGTGACCTGGAAGATAGAATAATGGAAATCAACCAACCAGAACAGCAGACAGAGAAACAATTTTTTAAAAAGGAAAGGAAGCAAAATATGATATCTATAGGCTACTATAAGACATGCCAATAAGCATAATAGGGGTTCCAGAAGGAGAAGAGAGAGAAGGGGATAGAAAATATATTTGAAGACATCATGGCTGAAAACTTCCCAGATCTAAAGGAGGAAATAGATACCCAGGTACAGGAAACACAGAGGGTCCCAAACAAGATGAATCCAAACAGACACATGCCAAGACATATCATAATTAAAATGGAAAAAGGTAAAGAGAGAATTCTAAAGCCAGCAAGAGAAAAACAGAGAGTCATATACAAGGAAACCCCCATAAGACTATCAGCTGATTGCTCTGCACAAACTTTGAAGGCCAGAAGAGAGTGGTATGATATATTCAAAGTCCTGAAAGTGAAAAACCTGCAACCTAGAATACGCTACACAGCAAGATTATCATTTAGAACAGAAGGAGAGAGAAAGATTCTCTCAGACAAGCAAAAAATAAAAGAAAATAGCAATATTATACCTATCATAAAAGAAATTTTGTCTCTAAATGGAAAATAAGCAAGAATCTATAGGAAAGAGAAAATATCAATAGCAAAGGCAAATATACAGTAAGGATCAAACATCACTTAAATAAGCCAGTATATAGATTAAAAAACAAACCAAAAAAGTTGTAAAAGTGACTGCAACTACAATAAACAGTAAAGAGATAAGCATGAAGATGTACAATATGACATCAAAAACACAAAATGTGGGGGAGGGAGTAAAGAGTAAAGATCTTTTAGAATGTGTTTGAACTGAAATAGTTATCAATTTAAAGCAAGTATATATCAACATATATGAATCCTATGGTAAGCACAAATCAAAAACCTGCAATAGATACAAAAAAGAAAGAAAGAAAGAAAGAAAGAAACTACAAAAGAAAATTACCAAACCACAATGGGGCAAAGAAAAAAGAAGAAGAAATATAGAAAGAAGAATTACAAAAACAACATGAAAACGAGGAATAAAATGGTAATAAGTACATAGCAATCAATAATTACTTTAAATGCCAATGAAATAAATGCTCCAATAAAAAGACATAGGATGGCTGATTGGATTAAAAAACCAAGAATCCTCAATATGCTGCCTACAAAAGACTCACTTCAGGCCAGAAGACACACAGAGACTAAAAGTCGGGGAATAAAAAATATTTCACACAAAAGGAAAGGACAAAAAACGGGTAGCAAAATTCATATCACAAAAATAGACTTTAAAACAAAGGCTATAACAAAAGACAAAGAAGGGCATTATATAATTATAAAGGGATCAATACAAGAAGAGGATATTACACTTATTAACATACACACCCAATATAGGAGCACCTAAATATATAAAGCAAATACTGACAGATGTAAAGTGAGAAATTGACAATAATACAATAATATTAGGAGAATTTAACACTCCACTGACATCAGTGCACAGATCACCCAGACAGAAAATCAATAAAGCAACAGAGGTCCTAAATGACACAACAGATCAGTCGGACTTAAATGATATCTACAGGACACTTCATCCAGAAAAGGTAGAATATACATTCTTTTCAAGCACACATCTAGTGGTCTCCATGATAAACCACATACTAGGTAACAAAACAAACCTCAACAAATTTAAGAGGATAAAAATTATTTCAAGCATCTTTTCTCACCACATTGGTATGAAACTAGAAATCAACCACAGAAAGAAAAATAGTAAAAATAAATAAACACATGGAGACTAAACAACATGCTACTATAAAACCAATGGGTCAATGATGAATTCAAAAAAGAAATCAGACAAAACGTTGAGACAAATGAAAATGAAATCAGCAACTTACAAAATCTATGGGATGCAGCAAAAGCAGTTCTAAAAGGGAAGTTTATAGTGATACAGGCCTTCCTCAAGAAACAAGAAAAATCTCAAATAAACAACCTAAGCAAACACCTAAAAGAATTAGATAAGGAAGAACAAAGCCCAAATCAGTAGACGGATGCAGTTATTAAAGATCAGAGAGGAAATAAATAAAGCATAGATCAAAAAACAATAAAAAAAAAATCAATGAAACCAATAGCTGTTTTTTGTTTGTTTGTTTGTTTTTCTGAAAACTGATAAACCTCTAGCCAGGCTCACCATGAAGAAAAGAGAGAGTACCCAAATAAACAAAATAAGAAATGAAAGAGGAGAAATAACAATTGATATGAAGGAGATATAAAAAAATCATAAGAGAATACAACAAATAGTTATATGCCAACAAATTGGACAACCTAGAAGAAATGGACATATTTCTAGAAACATACAGACTGCCAAGACTGAGTCAAGAAGAAAGAGACAAATTGAACAGACCAATCACTAGAAGTGAAATAGGATCTGTGGTAGAAAAACTCCCTGCAAACCAAAGTACAGAACTGGATAGCTTCCCTGGGGAATTCTACCAAACATATAAAGAACTTATCTATCTTTCTCAGACTATTCCAAAAAACTGAAGAGAAGGGAACACTCCAATAAATTCATTTTGTAAGGCCAGCATTATCTTCATACAAAAATCAAAAACAGCCCCAAAATGAATATTACAGGCCAATATTTCTAATGACTATAGATGCAAACACCCTCAACGAAATATTAGCAAACTGAATCCAACAATACATAAAAAGGATCATACACCATGAACAAACTGAATCTATTCCAGGGTCACAAGAATGATTCAACATGTGCAAATCAATCAATGTCATACACCACATTAATAAAAGGAAAGACAGAAAACACATGATCATCTCAATAGATACTGAAAAGGTATTTGACAAAATTCACCATCCATTCATGATAAAAACTCTCATCAAAGTAGGTATAGAGGGAACATATCTCAACATAATAAAGGCCATTTATGACAAACTCACAGCCAACATAATATTCAATGGTGAAAAGCTGAAAGACTTTCCACTAAATTCAGGAACAAGACAAGGATGTCCACTCTGAATGCTTCCATTTAACATAATATTGGAAGTCCTAGCCACAGCAATCAGGCAAGAAAAAGAAATAAAATGTATCCAAATAGGAAGAAAAGGTATAAAACTGTCACTATTTGCAGATGACATGATACTCTATAGAGAACCCTAAAGTTTCTGCTGAAAAACTAATAGAACCATAAATGAATTCAGCAAGTTTATGTGATACCATATTAATATACAGGAATCTGTTATGGTTTTATACACTAATAATGAAATATCAGAAAGAGTAAAAAAATCATGTTTAAAATTAGATCAAAAAAATTAAATACCTAGGAATAAACTTAACCAAGGAGGTGAAAGACCCATATGCTGAAAACTATAAAGTATTGATGAAGGAAACTGAAGATGATTCAAAGAAATGGAAAGATAAGGCTGCTCTTTAACTAAAATAATTAATATTATTAAAATGACCATACTATCTAAAGCAATCTACAGATTTAATGCAATCCCTAATAAAAATATCCAGGACATTTTTCACAGAACTAAACTAATAATCCTAAAATTTATCTGGAACCACAAAAGACCCCACATTGCCAAAGCAATTCTGAGAAAAAAGAACAAAGCTGGAGGTATAACCCTCCCAGATTCAGACTATAGTACAAAGCTACAGTAATCAAAACAGCATAGTATTGGCACAGAAACAGACACATAGGTCAGTGGAACAGAATAGAGAGCCCAGAAATCAACTCACACACCTATGGTCAATTAATTTACAACAAAAGAGGCAAGAATATACAATGGCAAAAATACAGTCTCTTCAACAAGTGGTGCTGGAAAAACTGGACAGCTAAGTGTTGCACAATAAAATCAGAACATTCCCTCAGCTATAAACAAAAATAAACTTTAAATGCTTTAAAGACCTAAATGTAAGACATGAAATCATAAAACTCCTAGAAGAGAACATAGGCAAACACTCTTTCACATAAATTTTCTTGGATCAGTCTCCCAAGGCCAAAAAAAAAAAAAAAAAAAAAGAAACGAAAAGCAAAAATAAACAAATGGGACTTAATTAAACTTAAAATCTTTTGCACAGAAGAGGAAGCAATGTACAAAATGAAAAGACAACCTAGAGAATGGGAGCAAATATTTGCAAATGATGCAACAGACATGGGGTTAATATCCAAAATATATAAACAGCTCATACAACTCAATACCATAAAAATAAACAATACAATAAAAAATGGGCAAAAGATTTGAACAGACATTTTTCCAAAAAAGACATACAGATGGCTAAAAGGCACATGAAAGGATGCTCAACATTGTTAATTATTAGAGAAAAAGAAATCAATACCACAATGAAGTGCCACCTCACACCTGTCCAAATGGCTCTCATGAAAAAGCCTACAAATAACAAATACTGGAGAGGATGTAGAGAAAAGGTAACCATTTGTAAACTGTTGGTGGAAATGTAAATTGGTGCAGCCACTATAGAAAACATTACGGAGGTTCCTTAAAAAACTAAAAATAGAACAACCATATGATTTAGCAATCCCACTCATTCGTATATATCTGGAAAAATGAAAACACTAATTTGAAAAGATACATGCAGCCCAATGTTCATAGCAGCACTATGTACAATAGCTAAGACACAGAGACTACCCAAGTGTCCATCGACAGACAGTTAGGTTAAGAATATATATACATATACATACACACACACATACATACAATGAAATGTTACTCAGTCATAAAATATAATGAAAAACTGCTATTTGCAGCAACATGGATGGACCTAGAGAATATTATGCTTAGTGAAGTAAGTCAGACAGAGAAAGACACTATATGATATCATTAATATGCAGAATCAAAAAAATAATACAAATGAATCTAATCAAAACAGAAACAGACTCACTAACATCGAAAACAAACTTGTGGTTACCAATGGTGAGAGGGAAGGGGAAGGGACAAATTAAGTTTATGGGATTAACAGATACAAACTACTATATATAAAATAGATAAGCAACAAGGATTTACTGTATAGCACAGGGAACTATACACACTAACTTGTATTAACCTATAATGGAATATAATCTGTAAAAACACTGATTCACTAAGCTGTACACCTGAAACTAACACAAAATTATAAAGCAACTATCCTTCAATAAAAAACAAATTAAGTTAAAAAGAATACAATGGAATCAACCAGTATAGAAAGAGATAAAATTCTGAGGATTGAGAACAAACAAACAAAAACCTGAAGAGGGCACAAGGGAGGTAGAGAAAAGACAAGAGATCAATACAGAGAAGACTCAGATTCCCTGAATCTGCTTCTCCATCTACAAAATGGGAGTAATTATTGTAAAATCCTGAATTTAGGTGTAAAATGTCACCTGCACAAATACAGAGAGGGGAATTTCTGATAAGAACCAGGGGTTTTAGCTGACTAGAAGGTCAATATGACCCACGGTGTGGCATATGCAATTGTAAAAAACAAATACAGTCTCCAGCTGTGTGAAGAGAAGTAAAATTATTTGCAATAAATAAGGCGAGAACAACAACAAAAAATAAAACCATAATTGATATCACTATGAATAAATCAGTGGAATTTTAAGAAAATGAAAAAAAAAGAAAACAGTAACAAGTTTTGGTTTATGAAGGGACAGGGACTCATTAAAAGCTTGTGAGAGGGTGGATTGGTCAATTACCTTCAATAACAATTTGATACTATTTACAAAATGTGTTAAATAATGAAAAAAAAATTTGGTCTTTGTTCTGAGTTCCAGGCATACCTTCTAAAATCCTGGGAATGTCCCAATTGATGGGAGTGTCTTTATTATTCATGAACCTTTTGGGTCATATCTGAGTTTATGATAATCAGACAATTTAGGATGGGGCTGGTGACCAGAAAGACCAACCATATGGTTAGAGCATTAGGGCTTTGAGTCAGCCCAACTTTCAGGAAGGGGAGGTGGAGTAGAGACTGAGTTCAGTTATGTGACCAACGATTTAATCAATGATGCCTATATAATAAAGCCCCCAAAATAAAAACTGTGAACACAGAGGTTTAGAGGAATTTCCCACTTGGTGAACACATGAGTGTGCTGGGAGTGTGATGCACTCTGATTCTATGAGGAGAAGGCACAGAAGCTCTACATTTGGGAACCTCCCATACCTTGTCCTATATATCCCTTCATTTGATCCTGATTTGTATCCATTACTATAAAACTGCAACAGTAATTATAGAACTTTCCTGAGTTCTTTGAGTTGTTTTAATGACTTTTCAAATCTGAGTGAGGTTGTGGAAACTCTTCTGGACTTGTAGTCAGTTGGTCAGAAATGTGGGAGGCTATGGGAACCCTGAGTGTGTGGCTAGTATCTAAAGTAGTGACACCCTTATTGAGTTCCTTGAGTTCCATGCCATTAACAAATAGCGTATGAAATAACTTCAGGTTGTTAGAATCAAAATTGCATTACCATGCAATAGGTATATACCATGATCTTACAATTATACTCCTAGGCGTATTTCCTAGGTGTATTACTTAATCCATGTATGCACCAGAAGACATGTATTGTTAGTAGCATTATTCATAAAGTAAATATCTGCATAAGCCATAAGCCCAACTGCCTATTGGCAGTACAAACTATAAAATGCTTTATATTCATAAAAGAAATACAGGCAATGAAAATTAATGAACTACAACTACATGCAAAAACACGGTTGAGTCTTAAAAACACAACTTTGAGTGATAGAAACTTATCACAAAAGAATACGTGTCGTATTGTAATTCTCTTTATGTATAATACAAACACAGTCTGTAGAAAAGTAATAAAGAGAAACCTCAATTAATTAGAGTTGGGAGACCAGAAAGGGGAGCTCTCACACCCTATGACCATAGCAGAGTACAATAAGAGGAAGAAAGACTCCTTTCCTGGCAAGGACTCAGCCAATGAAAAACCATAGACTCTTCCTTTACCATAGCCCTCTCAACATCCTTTTCCTCTCTATGAAAGAGTTCTCCTTCCCTTGCCATGTGGGGACTTGCACATGGCTCACCATGGTTGCAGACCCCAAGCTGCAATTCTCTGCTGATCCCAAAGAAACCCATCTTTGCTGGAGAAATATCCGGCAGTCTATTTGTTTTAGGACAACATTTTGGTGGCCCATATGGGGACCAGAGAAGACCCCCAAAGGCTCCAGGGCTGGTGAACAAACAGGTGCAATATCCACAAACTGAACCCACTGAGCTCACTGATTTTCTTGCTGTCCCTGCTGTTTGAAGGTATGTCTTTTTCCTGGATCTGAGCTTGTGCCCTTTTTGCATTTGAATCTCTCTAGGATTTATGCAGGAACTATATTAAGGTTTTGTTCTTTCTGGTTAAGGCCTTGTTCTGTATGTGAGTACTTGTTAGGCACTTTGATCTGATTTTAAGATTAGACTATTTCAACTGAAACTGGCTGAGAAGACGCTGGCCCATTCCTTCAGAGACAGGGACTGCTTCACGGAAACTATGCCAGTTTTTCAGTCATCTGCCCATTTCTTTGGAGTAGGAGCTGTTCTCCGGAAACTTTGGTTTGGTTCTTCTGAGACCAAGCTGTTTTCTTAGAACTGGCTGGTATTAGCTTGCAAGCAGTTTAAAATTGAGCTGTTTGAGCTGTAAGCTGTCTAAGCTGTTTGAAAATTATTCTTTTACTCTATAGTAATAAATCTCTAAGAAATGGGATCCCAGTTATTTAAATATTTTTAAATATTTTTAGGGCTCCCTGCATTCAGGGACTTTTAGCCAACAACAATTTTTCCTCATGTGCATTTCTAACTAAATGGAATGAGTTGACCAAAGGCAATTTAGAATATCTATGGCTATTATGGACTTCTAAAATCCCCAAACTTAATTTCCTTAAAATTGAATTGGACTCCAAAGCTCAAAACTTTCCAGAACTGAGTGGAATGCTTATTTTGATTGATATTTCGAGGTTTCCCAACATTACCAGGAGTCTAAAATTGCCTCTACACAAAATAATATTTTAAGATTAGCTGAGGCAAATGAATGATTAAAGAAAGATAAAATGGCTTCCAAAGCCTCAGGCTCTTCTTCCTTGGCCTGTCTCAAGCTCTGCCTCTGGTGCCAGCTTGTCTCTCTTCCTTGGATCCTCATGGCCAGACTCCTCTTCCAGCACCATTTTCCTCCTTCCCTTCTACACTGCCCATGCCTCCTCTACACCCTCAATCACCCCAAACTAATTCTATTGCCAAATATCCCTTTTTCTCTGAAACTCCCCACTCCCTTTTCTTCTGAAATTACCAGAGCCTGTCTCCTTAAAATTAAGTCTTCTGAGGATCCAGAGGTTAAACCATTAATTTCTTATGTTCTCTGGACTAAAGCTGAACGGTGAGCCACAGTCAAAGATTCTCCAAAAGTAGTTGAAGATCCTCAAAGACTTGAAGAAGAATTTAATAAAGTCATTCAAACTTATCAACCTGGTTCCTCTGACTTATATCCGCTAGTTCATATGTTTGTTGGTGAAGTTCAGGCTAAGCATTGGATGAAAATCACTAATTGGGAAAATCTTGAAAGCTCTCTAGAATTACAACCAGTAGAACCTTGTAACTTATTATATAATCAGGCTTGGGCAATCACTAGGCAATTCATTGAGCAATTCCCAGGATTTTTCCAAACCCTATTGATTGGAACAAAATTCAGGTTTGCAAACAAAAACCTGATGAACCTATACATGACTATTACAATTGACTTCAGATTATTTTTAAAGAAAATTCTGGTTTTTCTCCAGATGTTGATTCTACCTAGGTAGCTCTTAACTCTATGTTTATTAATGGTCTGAATGGGGACCTTTCCTTTAGTAAAAACAGGTCAGGATGGAATAGGAAATTATGTCCATTCCAGATTTAGTTAATTTGGCAAACAATCTCTCTCACACTTCAGATGAGCCACCTCAAATGAAGATCACCACAATTCCTAATCTTCAACTCCAGCAATTGAAGGCTCCTAAACAAAACCAAACTCTCCTAGTTTCTGCTATTATTGCAAAGATCCAGGACATTGTAAAAGAAATTATCCAGAGGAGTTTTTGTAACCCATGAGAATCCACATTTATTGGAGAAATATCTAGCAGCCTATTTGTTCTTAGGTCAACAAGTCAGAAGTACACCATATTGTTTATGAAAGCATCTACAGGTTGTTAAAATATACATTAAAACAAGGAAGTGGTTACCATAAATTTCAGAATAGTGATTATATTTAGAGGGGAATGTTATTAGTAGGTTGGAGCAATTGTAGAAATTAAGATGCTGACAAATGTTCCATTTATAGTCTCAAGTGGTGGTTACATGAGTGGTTGTTTTGTGAAACAATTTTGCTGTTTGTTTTATGCACATTTCTATATGTAGGTTACATTGTACTAAACAATCAGAAGAATTTCATAGTAATGAAAACTTGTGACAAAGTTTTACCAACTTCCTTTGATTGATATTGACAATGAATGCACCAGGTTTATTACACAAATGTTTGCTTCTAAAATGACTGAAGCCAATTATTATCTAAGGGAAATTTTGTTTCATGATATTATATATTTTCATGATATATTTGATAAGGGCATCAGCAATTCATTAGCAAAGTTGAATGAGGCTTTGGCCAAGCCCCATACAAAGTATAAATAAAACATTATAATTGAATCCAAATAAATAAGATTTTAGAAATGTAAATTTTTCTATTTTCATAAGGTTGTATGATCTTGTCACTTAAACCAGGGTCCAGGAAATTAATTACTGTTATAGAAATCAAACTTGAAAGGGCCCAGTTAGTGCACAATGTTGTAAAAATCTATGACATTTGCAATCAGAGCAAATCAATGCTTTGCCATATAAAATCGAATGGTTAAAAAAAACCCCAAATATTATTTTTGAGTCAGATATATATTACTGCTCATTCCTCAATATTTATTAAAATTTTTGAATGAAATACTTAAAGTATTCTCATCAATAAGTTTGAGGTTCACTTGATTTCATTCATCCCAACCTCCCCAACATTTACTTTAAAAAGAGACCACATTTGTCATAATATGACTAATATATCATGACAGAAATGTTTCTTATTGTTTTCATTTATTTTATAATCCTATTCTTCAAACTGTTGTAAAATAAATGATCAAAATAGTTTTTTTGTGTGTGTGTGTTTCTAAAAACAGCAGCAAGTCATAGTCTAGAGCAGTTTTTCAAAAGCCTATTTGTACAAAATAATTATTTGTAAATGAGAATTCTGATTCAGTAGATTTGGGGAGTGGTCCAAGTACCTGTATTTTTGAAAAGGTCTGTGAAAAAAATCAGTGTACAGTACAGTTTGGAAATAAATAAATTCTACAGAAATTCCTATTTATTACCATAGTTCCTTCCTTTCAGAAGTGTTTGTAATTATTCCAGGACAAAATAGTTCAATTCTTATGATACATGATTTCCTCCTACTTTCTAATTTTTAGGTTCATTCTAACTTCTTATAGAATAGAGAAATTAGGATTTGTAGTCTTTTTTATTCAAGGGTAATGATTAACATAAAGTATTTATCTCCTTTTCCATATTCTTTACCTCTCTGGGACCAATTAAAAATTATGGCTTGGCTTCCAAGAGATTTCTACATTTTTAGTAAAACATGAACTACAATTTGAAAATATGCACCCCCAATTGATTTTCAAGTCTTGGTCTTCTGAACAATTTAAATGTTACCCTTCCCATCATACACAAGGAAAAAGGATAAAATGTTACATATATGAACCTTAGTTTCAATACCATTGTCTAAAAAGGGTGGGACTCTCTAAAAAAGGCTTTAAAGAATGAGATATTTGGGACATTACGTGTCTACTATCCCAGTATACTGGCTTGTCTGACAATAAAGCTAACCCCATTCCTCAACCTTTCTGTTTTCAATAGTGTTAGAATAGTAGAGCCTTTTGTAGTTCATGTATCGACAGCCTTAGCAGTATTGCAAAGCACAAATTTCAAGTCAAATAGGTCCACGTTCAAATTTACAAGTACACTTGACCTCTCGGAGCCTCATTTTTCTCATCCTTAAATAGGAATAATTGTGCCTTTTGCATGGAAAGTATTGACCACAGGAAGAATCTGTTGTGTAAGAGCAAGAGGAAGGCTTCAAGAGCAGACAGAAGAAAAAGATGAGGTTAACTTATTAAATTCAGGAGAGACTGGAGGACATCAAGATTTGGGGAGAGAAAAGACTGATTTTTGAGAAGATAATATTTTTTTAAAAGACCAAAAACCCAGGAGGAACCATGGATTGGTTCTCATTCCCTTAACCAAAGTAATAAGGAAAACCAAGATTATAGCAGGAATCTAACTAGGTAGATGTTAAGCCCACTGTCAAAACTGCCCAGCAAATTATTAATTTCAGGTGCCCACGGTACATCTGTCTTACAGTAAGAACATTATGTTTACAGAAAAAATATTTAAGTAAACAGTTTTTAGATGTAGGGGTAACAAATGTCTATCCAGCCCCATCCTGGGCAGCCATCTGGGGAGAATTTTGGCTAATGTCTGGGCCATAAAGGGTACTGTCTATATTGTAATATGTGATATTCACTGAATACTTATTCTACGTCAGGTACAGTTCTAAGTAATTTACATGTGTGGACTTATTTAATTCTCATAAAAGCCTTATGAGATTATTGTAAATATAATCATAATCCTTTTTTGCATTTGAGGAATCTGAGACAAACAGAGCTTTAGTAAATTGTTCAAGGTCATGCAGCCTGCATGCAGATACACATCAGTAGTATCAGTAATTACAGAATATAAAAGAAACTTTTTTGCACTGTAAGTTTTCTTATAATGTCCCAGTCATTTTTTTCTTTTGCTTCCCTTAGAAAAAAATAAAATCACTAAAGATTACCTCTGTAAGAAATTGGAGCTATCTTTTACAGAAAATTGATCTTTGAATATTGAATTTTAATAGTGGTATTGCAAAGATAAATTCTCGATGCATTGACAGAAAATAGGTTTTTCAATCCACTTAATACAAATGACACAAATTGATAGAAAAAAATTTTAAAACCAATAGTCAACATTGTTTTACCATCTGAATGACTAAAATTTTGCAACTGATTTTTTCTCCAGGTAGAAGACACTTTGAACTTTTTTGACCCTAACTATTTTGAAGTATCTTTTTTTTCCCCTTTCCCTTACTTTTTTTCTTCTTAACTTCACAGACAGATCTATGATAGGAATCATGGTAAACATGTTGATACTACTCTCAGAAAAGACCACGGACCTTAAGGTGAATAGATACTCTTTTCCTTTTCCCAATTAGCCGAGATTTTTAAGATTTTCAAATAGTTAAAATTGGTAAAAGGGGAACTAATTTACAGAGCTTTCTATTTATAGTTTTTATATATCAGCACATTATAGAACATCACTCCACAGATACAGACACCCTGCAGATGGGGATCCATCTGTTCGGCCTCATTTTGCTACGTGCTGATGAACAAAGCCCAGTCATCGACCTTTTAAATTGCTGCTGCCTTAAACTCTCACTGGATTTCTACACCATAGACTGAATGTTTTCCTGCCTTGACTATTGTTTTCTTTTTCCTATAAAAGAGTTGTTTTGCTAGATGATTTGTCTCCACAGACAATGTGTTACTTTGGGCAGGTATTGCCAATTATACATTTTATATGAATTCTAAATGTAAATGTATTCATTAAAATGCCTCTTGTTTGCACTAAAATTTCAAAAAATAGGATGGTTTAAATCAACACAATGAATGCATAAAATGCTGTCTTAGTAATTCTTTTGTTACCTTAATTAAAACTATTTTTTCTACTAGAGTCTTAGTACTGACTAAATTGACAAGGCCTTGCATTAAAAGAACAAAGGCAAAAGAATAGCTTAAATCTCCAGGACACATCAGCACAAACATATGTAAGGCACACTGTGTTGCCCTCTATTGTCCTGAGAAACAGAATCTAAAGTTAGGATGGGTGATTTCTAGCCTCCCTCTGCAATCTCTTCCATCTTCTTTTCTAAGTGATTTAGAAAAACAACAAGCACAAAACAAAAATGACAAAGAGATGAAATTAAGAAGTCTCTGCTAGCTTTACCTCTACTGGAAGACCTACAGTTTTGGGAGGGAAACTTATGACTTCAGAAATGAAGGCTTCTAATTGCCCACATCCCACATCAGTAGTAAATTTATGGCAATACAGCACTTTTTTGTGCAATAAAATATGCTGTATTGGAGGAGAGTGTAAGAACATATTTTATGAGTAGGCAACAGTTTTACATAGAATAAATAGTGTTAAACGTTTCTAGATCAGAGCTTCTTACTTTGCTCTTTGATTAATAATGCTACAGATCCACTTCTTCCCATCTGAGAATAGTCTGTTCATTGTACTCTTTATTGAATAGACGAGAATTGTAATTTCTTTCAAAGTTTCTCTCCCTCTTTCTGCCTCACTCTCTTTTATCCTAGACTGTTTCTCCTGGGAGTTCGTACAGAGAGATTCCTTGGAGTCCCCCTGCTCTGCCAGTGAAAAAACAGCTTTTCTGATAATGCTAACTAACTGTGGAAAGAATATCATCTCCCATCTCACACACACACACACACACACACACACACACACACATGCGCACACATCTCCTTTTTGAGCTACCACCTGGCAGGAATTTCAGTGTGACTAAATTCCTTTCTTTTTTCTCCTGCCAAGTACACTTAGAAATAGAAGCTTAAGGGCCCCAGTCAGGGAAGATGTGATTCTGAGTGAGACAGCTGAAGCTCTGTGAGAGACAGAGCCACCTGCCAAGAAGCTGTAAAGAGCCAGTGATCTTCTACGAGTGGTGACATTCACCCCTCAGAACTTCTGGGTGGACTTGGTCACTGTCCTAGGCAGGTACAATCTAAGAGCAGGCCACCTCACAATTTGTGCCAAACAGTACAGGGCAATGGAAACAATCAAGCTGGAATCCACAGAATCCTGTTCTGAATCCTGCGTTTGCCAAGTATTTGCTCTGTTTTCTTAGCTTTCTTCTTATACATGTCAACCCCATTTTTGTTCACGTGAAACTTGCTTTCCCTAATGTCTGCAACACACTTCCTACTGCCCTTGTACCTTTACTTTTAGTTCCAGAACTCTTATTCTCAATGTATTTAGTATAATTCTAATACATGCACAAATACATGAGATTTTAAGCAAATACAAAATTACAATCTTGCCACATTTAGTGAATGCTTACAGTATTTTCTCTCCCATATTTTTTCCTTTTTCTTCTATGCTTGGCTCCCACACTCAGGGTTCCAATTTGGGGTGTTTTTTTGGGGGGGCCAGCATATAAATTAAACACTTCACATTTTCTTAAAAAACTAAATGAACAAGTTTGTGATATATTAATTTCTGATATATGGTGGCACTATTTCTAAAGTCTCTTATATTCTATTGATATATGCTATTCTTTTATCAATAATTATTCAATAATTATATTATACATTTTGAAGCACCTCACAGTTTAATGAGGAATAACAAATACAATTGAATATCAAACATTTCATCCCATTTATCATTGAAATATTTATTTTATTGTTTTATACTAATATAAGTATATTATCATTATATACAATTACATCAAAAAAGAAAATCACTGGTAAAAATTAAGGAGATAATTTCACAATAAGAAATTACTGTGCAAAGCTAACAGACCTACAAAGGTCTTTGACAGACCAAATAGACACCCACAAAAAAGGATGTTTCTCCTTCTGCTTTGAATGTAATAAGTTGCAAAGGAATATTTCTTACACCCTAGTAAGAAGAACAAGGCAGATGACCCCTAAAATTACAGATTTGCTTAAATCTATAAAAGCTCTAAGAATCTAAGCAAACTTAAATGAATTAAAAATTCAGAAACTATCATCTTCTAGTAGAGAAGAGACCCACTGCTGGTTTTTCCTTGGCAAAACAGTGAGAAAGAAGGAAGCTGCCATCATTAGGAATTAGGAGGAACTAGCTGAATATTTTACAATTGTTTAAAGTTGAGAGATGACTAGCTTGAGTGTTTAGGTTCTAGAGGAGTATGAAGCCCAAAAGAGTTTGCACCCACCAATCACCAATTTCCCACAGGCCTTCATTAAGTGCTCACTCAGAAAAAAAGGGTTCAGCAGGTGAACAGTAAAGACACATCTGAGTACTCCAGGTCCTGAGATAGTAGGGAGAGTTCACCTATGTGCAGGAGAGAAATCTATCATTTATATAATTTATATAAATCTATCTATCTATCTATCTATCTATGTAGAAAATGAGAAAGTAAAATTGTTTCTAATCACAGGCAACCCAATTGTCTACCATAAAGTCCTAAGGGATCAACAGAAGTGTTGGGTTGGCCAAAATGTTCCTTCAGTTTTTAAGTAAAAATAAAAACACATTTTTCATTTTCACCAAGAACTTTATTGAACAACATATTCACCCTTTTGTTCCACTACCTTCGGCCATTTTTCAGGGAACTTCATAGTTCCATCTTCCTAAAACTTTTTATCTTTTTGAGCAAAGAACTACTCCAGGTGTCTTTTACACTCTTCCAGGGAATTGAAAGTTTTTCCACTAAGATAATTTTGTAAAGACTGAAATCAAAGGAAATCCGAAGGTGCAATGTCTGGTGAACATGGCGGATGGATCAGAACTTCCCAGCCAAGCTGTAACAGTTTTTGCCTAGTCATCAAAGAAACATGTGATCTTGCGTTATCCTGATGGAAGATTATGCGTTTTCTGTTGACTAATTCCAGACGCTTTTTGTCGAGTGCTGCTTTCAGTTGGTTTAATTGGGAGCAGTACTTGTTGGAATTAATCATTTTGTTTTCTGGAAGAAGCTCATAATAGAGGGCTCCCTTCCAATCCCACCATATACACAACATCACCTTCTTTGGATGAAGACCAGACTTTGGTGTGGTTGGTGGTGGTTCATTTCTCTTGCCCCACGATCTCTTCTGACCCACATTATTGTAAAGTATCCACTGTTCATCGCCCATCACAATTTGTTTTGAAAACGGGACATTTTTGTTACGTTTAAGTATAGAATTGCATGCAGAAATACGGTCAAGAAGGTTTTTATTCACTTAACTTACGTGGAACCTAAACATCAAAGTGATGAACATAACCAAGCTGGTGCAAATGATTTTCAACTCTTGATTTGGATATTTTGAGTATGTCGGCTATCTCCCCCATGGTATAACATTGATTGTTCTCAGTTAATGTTTTGATTTGATTGCTATCAACTCCACGGTCGGGTAGAGCACCGTCTAGCAAGAAATCTAGACCGTGGAGCACCGTCCAGCAAGAAATCTCGAGCACGAAACTTAGCAAACTGCTTTTGACACGTTCGGTAAGTCACAGCACCTTCTCCATAAACTGCACAAATTTTTTTTTGTGTTTCAGTTGCGTTTTTACCTTTCTTGAAATAATTAAGCATAATATGCTAAAAATGTTGTTTTTCTTCCGTCTTCAATATTAAAATGGCTACATAAAAATTCACCAATTTTGATAAGTTTTTTTTTTTTAATGCCCACTGATAGGACAGCTGTCACAATACAATCTAACAAAATTGTTTTGAATGAAATTAAAGACAACTTAGTGCTACTAGAGCCATCTTATGGAAAAAAACGAGCAAACATTTTGGGCAACACAATATTTTAATTCTAGCATTATTAGCTAGTAGTAGTAGTATTTAGTAGTAGAATTAACAGGGAATTAAGCAGCAAGATACAAAGTCAATATCAAAGTGAAGAGCATTTCTATATATTGGTAACAAACAAGTGGAGAATGAAACTTGTAAAATACCAGTTACTGGTGGTATATATATATATATATATATATATATCTCCATTCATTTGAAGGCCTTAGGAAAAAGATTGAGCTCCCTAAGGAAGAGAGAATTCAGCCAGCAGACAGTGTTTGGACTCCAGCTGCAACAGCAATTCTTTCCTGGATCTCCTGCCAGCCTACCCAGCAGATTTTGGACTTGACAGACTTCACAATCACATGAGGGAATTCCTTAATATTTCCTTAATATTTATTTTTAGATCTATTTTATTAATAGATTTTTAGATTTATCTCACATCCTTCTGTTTCTCTAGAGAACCTTGACTACTATAGCCACATAAGTCTACTCTTACTTCACAAATCTATCTTTCCCTTTATAAAATCTATAAGATGTAAACTTCCTTTCAATGTATTATGTAAAGAAATGTTATTCATCCTTCCACTGAAGTCACTTTATGCATAGGTCTGAAACCCAAGATGATATAATTCTTAGGCAACAATGTAGAAATAGGATTAAATCATTATGTACTAAATAATTTTCTAAATGTGATCACTCATAAAAGCTTATCATTCTGATACTAAACAAGGGGTATTTCAGCAAGGAATGGTTCTTTGAAATTCATAAGATTTGGACAACAATTTATCTCTCACCATGAAAGAGAAAGCAGCAGCACATTTTAAAGAGTATTTTTTTAGATACAGTGACTCAGCAACCTTTGGGTAAATGTCTTTGATGAATGAGCTCAAACTATTGGACATTGTATTGTACTCTCTAAGCATCTGGTCAATACCTCTCTGATACAGTTTGACGCATTACAGTTGGTCAAGAACCCAAACCTGGGTTCCCATTTACCTGGCTAATTTTTCTAACTCACTAGATCAGATAAATCATTCTTGATTTATCCACCCATAATAGGAAGACCTCTCATTTTTTTCCATCTCCAAATGTTATCTTATTTTCAAGTTTACTAATTCAGAAACAATACTACTTTACTATTTAAAAATAAAAGTAGAAAGGTAATATGCCTGAAGATGAGAGAATTCATGATTTTTAAAAGTAATTCACCCTAAATGAGGCACTCCAAACTTCAATTTCAGTAGAGACATAGTAACAATTAGAAATTATACTTTACTGGTCCTACTCATGAAGTTATAAGAATATCATATTCTCTGAACCCTTCCTGACTGGTTCAGAAAGTCATGGGAGGTAGATCTCTTTAATGTACTACTGAGTGGGGAGTCCTCTCACCTCGCTCTCTCTTCTAAATTTGTGTACATTAATCCTTACAATTCCCTCCAAGCATACTCTTCGGCGGTATTTTTTTCTATTCCCAACAATGGATGACTCTCCCACATTGGTGTTTTGACATTTCTCATTAATCCAAAATAGGCTGCATTGTTCAAGGCCCAAAATAATCTTCAGTGGCTTATATTGACTATATGAATATACTTGCTACTTCCTGCGTATATAAACTACACATATTGCTATATCCTCATTTAATTCTGACATTGGCATATCACAATACAAGAAGAATAGCCTCCTTCCATTTAAAAAATTATTGTTATTCCTATTTAATTCGACTCTGCACATGAGGGGAAAAGGAGGAATATTTGAATCGTATACCATTGTGCACTCAAAACAATCTCCTCATATTTTCTGATACTTCGACTCTCTTAGTCTAGGAAGATTTCTTTCTTCTGAAGATGTCCAAAGCAGTAAAACAAACAAAAATGACCAAATATGAATCACCCCATATAGTGAATTTTTCCTGGCAAGCCAATGTAGGGTAAGTCTCTATTTACAATGAGTATACAGCTCGACAGACTCAATGGCTCAGTTGTTTCCTATTTCCCCAGTACACAAACAAAATGAGTGGACAATGATTGGTCTTAAAGCCAATGGCCAAATTTTAGAAAATATATTATAATGGACACTATTCTTTCCAATATGGGAAGAATACATCTCAAGGGGAGAAGGAAAGGAGCTAGTTTACCTCACTCTAAAACACCTGTTAAATATTAGAGTGTCTTAACTTAGGTACTATATGATATCACTCTTATCAATTCAATATCTGGATGGAGATATGGTTTTATAAATTTGAATTGTTAAAACTACTACAAGGACAGAAACTGGAGTAGCCCTACTTTTTTTTTTTAATAAGTTTATTTATTTTATTTTATTTTTGGCTGCGTTGGGTCTTCGTTGCTGTGTGCAGGCTTTCTCTAGTGGCAGCGAGCGGGGGCTACTCTTCGTTGAGGTGCGCAGGCTTCTCATTGCGGTGACTTCTCTTGTTGCAGAGCACAGGCTCTAGGCGGGAGGTCTTCAGTAGTTGTGGCTCATGGGCTCTAGAGCGCAGGCTCAGTAGTTGTGGTGCATGGGCTTAGTTGCTTTCCAGCATGTGGGACCTTCCCAGACCAGGGATCAAACCCATGTCCCCTGCACTGGCAGGCGGATTCCTAACCACTGCACCACCAGGGAAGTCCCAAGGTAGCCCTACTTTGAGTTCCAATAAAACAGTTTGAATTCAGGTGGTAGAGCATACATTAGCAACTCAGAAAAATCATAATGTTATTCTTTTATGAGCATCTTTTATGTGCTAGGCTTATAGTGTATGCATTATTTTTAAATATTCCAAAGATATAAGATTTTATAGTATTTATTCGGGCCAGGTCTTGAGATGGGTAGTATTATTATTTCCAGTTTATAGACGAGGAAACTGAAGTAAAGAAAGTGAAGTAACTTACTAGCTAATGTCCTGACTAGTATCAAAGGCCAAAGTTAAAATAGAATTCTCGGCAGCTATGTTTTCTAAAATATTTTAAAGCAAAAATATCCTATGCTTAATAAATAATGAACAAAACTGAGTTGAATTTCACTATGTTCACACTTTTAAAATGTGGTTTTGAACAAGTTACATATATTTTAGTTTGAAACAAACAAAAAACTGAATTGGCAATATAAATGCCATTGTCCAGCAGTCTCCCAAACTCAAATCTCTGAGGATCACAATTAAAAGCCTTTCTGAAAATTCAGTAACCAAAAACAGAGTACACATACATACACACACACACAACTTTTAAGGCTACTCAGACAATTATTTAAAAATATAATACAGAAAAAGCTATGAAGTTTTTTTGATTTTTTTAAGAAAATAACTTCCCACATGTCTAGTAATTTATCATAATTCACTTTTTCTTTCATGTGCTATTTTGTTGACTACTTACTATCTAAAACCTAACATTTAAGTAATTCATGATATTTGGTTCAAACATTGGAACTGATGACATCAGACATGCACAGGAGGGTATAAATAGAATTTTTTCATATGTTAATTTTCAATTTGTATTTATTTTCTTTATTTCTATTGAGGGACATTTTCAATTTTCAGTTAATTCATGTGGCCTCTTTATATATGAAAGTAATTAAAACTTTGTACTATCTGTTGCAAATATTTTTCTCACTCTCTTTTCTTTGTTTTCTGACTTTGCATTAACTGCAGAAAAATGACTGGTATTTATGTAGTCAAATCTATCTTGAACTCATATATCTAGCCCTATCTCCCCAAGTTCATATATCTAACTGCCTATTTGCTATCTACAGTTGAATATTACATAGATACCTCTAGGGTCTCATTTCATACCATATCACCCTTACCTGTATCCGGGGACTTGGACAAGTTTTTCACCTTGGTTATCAAATTAGTTTGATCTTAATCCAGCCAATGGCTGAGGCAACAGACTGAACTTGGAAAAACCAGACAGAACTTTACCACTTGCCCTTCATGGTATGCTTTGTTTCTCACTCTGGACTTCCCTGCTCTCACTGAGGCATAAGCCAAGATGGTTTTAGTGCCCATAAACACGAAACTTGAACATGTAGAAACAGTTATTGCCCTCAAGGTGAATCTTTAATGGGAGTCAGGGTTTTGGTGGATAAATTCCCTTTCCTTCCCTCCTCCTGGACCTCCTGTCTCTAGTGCTCTATGTTATATGAACTGTTGGAAATCCTGTGCTATTTAGCGATTGCTTGTGCTTGATCCAATAGGCGGCCAACTTAGTTATGCACCTGATACATGTTCTTGCCCCTTTCCTACCTTCTTCTCTCTTTCCCTCATACTTGCTTCTCAATCATTGTCTCCCTAACAACATATTAACATGTAAACATCTGCTTCAGGCTCTGATTTCTGGGCATCCCATACTAAGACAGATGTGTAGTAAAGAACTAGTTAGTATGACAAAAAGTGAACTATTGATTCCCTAAAATCTGCTGTTCACATTATTTTCCTTATCTCAGTAAATGGAAAATCCATTTCTAAGGGCCTCAAGCCAACAATTCTGAAGCAGTCATTTTCTTCTCTCTTCTTCTCATACTCCACATCGAATTTATTAGCAAATCTCATTGTATGTACCTCCAAAATACATCTAGAAATTATCCTATCTCTCCACCTACACAAACCATGATCACTGACATCCAAGGTACCATCAACATTTGTTAGGATATTTTCAGTATCCTTCCAAGTGGTACCCATGTTTCTACACGACACCTATAATCTATTTTTCATGTAGCAGAGGGAAGATTCTTTTATAAATGTACATCTTATGTTCCTAATCTTCATACAACCCTTCAAAAATTTTACAGTTGCTCAGGGTGAAGTGAACACCTTACAACGGCCTATAAGGCCCTACTTGTTTCAAACCCTTGTTTTTTCTCTAACTTCATTTCCCCGCTGCACATCTAATCTTCACTCCTAATCACAGACCTCCTTGCTGGATATCAAACACACCAAAAACACTTCTCTGTTATGACTCTTTCCACTTTCTATATACTATTAGCTTGTCCAAAGGATTTAAATAGATAATCTAGTAAATTTTGAGCACAGTTCCTGATACATAGTAGGAGATCATAATAATTATCACTTGCTATGACATTTTAAAATAGAAACTGCTATTATTCTTAGTGCCTCAGTCTTATTAGTAAAATGAATACAGCGATTATAACACCAATGATAAAAATGAGAATATTTCCTTCTGCGTTTACATGGGAATATAAGGGGTTAGGATGAGACAGTGGAGAGCATTATAGAAATGCTGGTAATTATTTAAATATTTAATGTATTCAGTGCACTAACAATCACATTTTCTCATATTTCTAAAAACTTATCATCGTGTGTTTAGATGACTGAGTATGTCATGGTTATAGATTTTATGACATATTGTGTTAACATGTCACCACATCCTTCCCTTCTCCTCTCCTTCCATCCCCTTCCCATTATCTAATTGATATACATATATCCAGTCTTATCTGTTGCCTCCTTCTTTCTAGCAATTATTCTATTGATTTTTTTTAAAGTCCCTATCACCATTCTTTTCCAGGTTCACTTTTCTCTTTCCTAGATTCTCTTCCATTTTCTACTTTCTTTTTATAATATAATTCTGGGATTTCTCAGCCAGTGTTTGATGGCAGGGTTTGGAGTTGTCTGTTGCCATGGATACTGTTTCAGCTACTTGCCCACAGGAGGGAGCCCTCTACCTGTTAAAAGGTAGGCTAGCAGCAGCAATTTTTTTGTTATGGAAAAGGACAGTCGAAAAGGAATCAATTAGCAATAGAGGCACAAGATGATTTATTTTGTCATAGTGTGCAACTCTTACTGGTGAAAGGATGGCATTTGGCTTATTCTCTAGACATAAATAAGAAGCACACTAGACAGTTACTTATACAACACAATAAGAAAGACATCTAACGTCTGTCTCACTGAACGCATATTTCTTTTTTTTTTTTAACCAGATCCATCTCTTTGCATTGAAACTCAACGTGATATACCTAACAAGAATCTCATGCAACTAGACCATCGAGGATAGTTCTCATAGGAGAGAAAAAAATCAAAATGACCTTTTCTGAAAGAAGGTAAGGTCTACATGTGTCAAAGCAATGGAGTTCCCCAGATAATTGTGGGGTTTTTAAGATTTGCTTCGAAGTGTAGAGTCCTTGAACCAAAGGAAATTTCAAAACAATCTCTCCACATTCACAATGTTCTTTTGGGACAATTACACCAAGGCAAAAATAATTTCATTCAGGGGTAAAGAGCGTTTTCTAACGCAGGAAACCTGAAGTACCTTTTTATAGTTCCAGCACTGTCAGCCCCACAGATACACCATGCTTGCTCTGAGACCTTGAGATTCCTGAAGATAGACTAGATCCTATGGCCTATTTAGGCAGTAATTTCTGCTCACTCATCCAACCCTGATGAGTTTGACTGGGTTTATTGTGAGCTTACAGCTTAGAATCTTTTTCCCTGCCTACCCACCTTCAAGTACTAGCTGATTATAATTTACTCTAGTAGAAAACACCAAGTTATGGTTATACCTAAAATAGCCGCCATGCAAATGCTGTCTCCTGTAGTCAAAAATTAAAGAAAGGTGCTAAAAATCTTAAAGAGAATGTTTTAAGTCAAATATGAAGAAGAGAGCATAGAGTAGTCAAAGTTAGTGGGCCAAGGAGCACAGTTCTTTTAAAAATATGAAGCCTAATATTCTATATTTCTTAAGGAAAAAAATAACTGTCCAAATTAATTTGGAATAAAGTTGGCATGAAATGAGAGCAGCAATTGAAGTTACAACTTGTGTTAAGTTTTCATAGCTAATTTATCATATATCAAATGCTAATTTATCATATATCAAATGCTCATTTATTATAAAGATATTAATTAAAATCCAAAGATTAGATTATACTCATATCAATAAAATCTAAGTTTGTTATTGGAAAAGATACTATAGCTTTTTGGGGGGATAAGGATTTAAGATGACAGACCTGATTATCAATCTTATAGTGACAAATTTAATTATAGAACATTATACCAAATGTAAGAAAAAGGGACCCTACTGTTTAATTTTAAATATAAATGAAGCAAACAAAGTAAATTTGATGGACTGCCTGCTTTATTCACTTTTATTTTGACACATTTTCCCTTCCTCAGGGTTCTCAGCCTTCACATTTCATGTCTAGAAACTCCAACTTTGAAATGCTTCACTTTTGTCAACATTGATGCTGGAAATCTTTTATTTGGTGTCTGAAAGTAATTTAAGATCTAGAAAGTAACAATAGAGGCCAAATTCCTCAAAGAAGATTTTAAAGAGAAGAGACTCTTATTTCCAAAAAAAATAACAAGAAGAAGATGAAGAAAGAAAAAAAGGTCGTTTATTTTCTATTAGACTAGCAGGGACTAAAGGAAGAATTTCTTCATAAAAGCAGACTCAGTGTGGCTTTTGCCACTACTTCCCATATTCCCTTGTCTGTTCTATAACTCAATGAAGGAGTCACAGATTGATTCTTTTTATGTCTCACTTGATGCTGGCAGTCAGAGAAAAGCAGAGACCTTGAAAATAATAACTACAGAACAAATTTAAGTAACAAAACTAATTTTGTTCAAAGTAATCCAACAAAAGAATTATGTAGCTAAAATCTGCAAGGAGTTATCAAAAGAAGGTACTATTTATAGCTAAATGTTTTTTGGGGGAGTGATAAGGCATAAGGGGTTCATTAAAACACCCTAATAAATTTTAAAAAAAACCTGCTAACCACAGACAGTGGATTGATCCTAAAATACTTCATTCTAAATGCTGTATGTAAGCCATCAAAGAAGGAAAACAAAAATAAACACAAAAGCAGATTATCTAAAGGGATATAGCCACTATATAACTCACCTATATCTCTGTGTAAAAGAACAAATGTGCTACCAGCACCAAAACAACAAAAGCTAATAACATTTGGAGCTTTAATGAGGAAAGCTGTTTCAAAGTTTTTGCTGAAACGTTATGGTTTTACCTGAGCAAACCATCTCAGTCTACTGCTAAGAGGTGACTGAGCTGACTGCATCTCTACACCCAAAACCTGTGAACCCAGCACTGTTTTGAGATACACACCCACTCACACACACACACACACACACACACACACATGCATACACATATGCATGTATGTATCTATCCTTTAATCTGTAACTATTTAATCTTATTTTTATTAGAAACTACTTAAATTATTTAGATTTGCTAGGTAATATCTGTGACTTTAAACTACTTAAAATGGACTTGGATCTACTTGTTTAACATTAGAGTGAAAGATAATTCTAATAAAATTTTTGTGTTATAGTTGATCCAAACTGTCAAGAATATTTTTTAAGCATGACAAAAAAACAGTCATTTACAAAGTCTGGGCTTTGGACAGTGAGTTACTGACTCAATCTTTCTGTCATTTCCTACATGAATCATCAATTACACACATGGCTTTTGAAAACTAAGGTGGGGATCTAAACTACAGCAGGTTTTCTCATTGACCTCTCTTACTTTGCTCTCAGGCTTTGGAAAGATAATTACTCATTTACATCAAAATCCTTTTGCTGGCTTATTTGAAAAACAAGATGTTTACTTCTCTTTACAAGGTGAAATCGTCCAGATTTATCGGCCTCATACATGAAAATGCTAAATGAATGAAGTCTTTGCAATCTCTCTGCACCCTTCCCAACATATCTGAGATGATGCAAGAGACTGGCCTAAATGAAGGAGCATGACATAAAAAATAATTTCATTGCAGGACAGTCCAAAGTTTACATTTATTAAAAATAGTATCTTGGATTTTTTCCTCCTCAGAGGTTTGACAGTTGCATACCTGTTCATGGGAGCTTTATGGTGGGAATATTTTTCTAGACCTACGTATTTGTTGCCCTTCCACATGCTTACTTTATTACCACTTTAGTAATATTTCAAGGGGTATGTGGGTAGGATGGGGGGGGAGTCCATGCTCTGAAACTTGTTACTTGTTCTTAGTTGTCAAACCTTCACTTTGATGCTCCTTCTTTCTCACCCCCCCTTGCTTTGGGATATGGTAAAACTTTCTGCAGCCCTCTTTCTCCCTGACAGTCCTTATGTGAATCTTGGCATCAAGTCACCTTTGCTGCATTCTCCACTCAATCCCATGCTCTGGCCTGATTCCAATGTTACAATCTGAACATGATCCCAACTCCTTCCCCTTGTCAAACTTTGAAGTTGTACGATAAGAACACTAACTGCCATTTACAAGTACAACTATGATTCAGCAGGTTTCTAATTGTAGCCCATTTCATCTCTGTCTGGTGGACAATATGTCATTTATTCTGAAAGTTATTTTAGAAGTAATGAACCCTCCTTTATGGATCTACTGAACCCTATGTGTATATCAATCACAGTTGCCATTTCAGGGTAGTTCATGGATGTGTTTCCATTTTTGGTTCTTGCTGCTCTAGACTATAAGCTCTTTGAGAACTCCATTTATTTGTTTTTTTATGTCCACTAGCTAGAACTATATTAGGCATATAATAGACTCAATAAATATTTGTTGAATGAAGAAATCCTCACAACAATCCTGTAATGTAGGCATCATTAACAAATTTTAAATTAAGAAACTCATGAATGGAAGATGTTAAGTAAATTTTCCCAGTTCTAAATGTAGATAAATAGTAAAACAGAGATTTAAACTTCAGGGAAGTCTGCCCCTATGACTTGCTCTTTCTAGCATCTTGTTATACCTTGTATGACCTCAGATTCTGTTTTCATTATTCACAGAATTGGGTTTATATTGACAGTGTTTTCATTGTTGCTGTTGTTTTTATTTTTATCCCACATGAAAATTCAAAATAGAAAATGATGATCTTTTAATTAAATAAGAAAAATTTAGTCGAATGAGAATAATTTGCTTTGGATTTTCTGAATGAGGAGGTTTATTATTTGGATGAGATCAAATTAGACAAGTGATCATAAATACTAGAAAAGATAAATTAGAAATGAGATGTGTAACACTGTACTTAGGATCTGAGTTCATGACCCTAATCACACTACAATTGAAAAGAGAAGAAAAAGAGGTGCTGAAATTAGCCTAGTAGCCAGCATTATTTTCTCCTAGGAGAAATATTCCTAAGGCATTTACTGTGACTCTGAAGCTGTTGTTTTGCTTTGTTTTTATTGCTGCTCTTTCCCCCAACCCTTCAAAATGGGGCTATAGGGAAATGTTATTACAACTTATTCAGTTTAGCTGGGCTTCATTAAAGGCTAATCGGCCCATGTAATCTATTTTATACGTTTATGTACCATTTGCTGAGTTGTATCTTCTCAAAATAACATTTTTAATATCTTCATCAATAATAACCACAAGTAAACTTGTGAACTTAATAAAAACATTCAATGTTCATGTCCCCAAGCATTCATGAAAATAAGAAAATAACTTCCCAGGGAATACCACAGAGAGAGCAATTCTGTCTGTATTTTCTGGATAGTGGTAAGGGGTGGCAAGCTAGTCTGAATGAACATGAATAGGATGCCGACACATGACATGTATTTTTGGAAATGTTTTTCAGTTTAAGCCTTCTTTTAATAAGCACATAAAGCTTCCTTCACAGAATATTTACTCCCATAATTCTGCCTTATGTGGACCCAGTATTGTAGAGAATATTGTTATTCTAGAAACAATACTCCAAAATGCTTAATGGTAAAGATGCTGAGAGCAAAATGAACTTTTGACCCCAATCACAGAAAAGTGTGTAGAAATAAAGATTTTGCCACATAATATAATCATTGAGCTGTAATAAAATGAATCCCCCTCCCCCCACTTCTCCTTCCCTCCCCCTTTTCCTCACTCACCCTCTTCTCTATTTTTCCATAGATAAGAGCTAGTATACACAGGTAAAATGCACTAAATGCATACATACCTTTATATGTGTTTCTGAAATCACTAAGCCAAGAAGGAAAAATGAGTCCTTGCATGTGTATATGGAAAAAAGTGGGTGGAGGGAAAAAGTGAAAAAGGAGTGCAAGGGACAAGAAATTCAATTATACCAAAAAGAAAAGAAAATAGGTAGCATGTACAGATAGGAAATATCTATACCTATAGTTTCCTTAGATATTAGTTATTCCGGAAATCTATTTAGCACTAAACGTTGCTTTCCTGATATTTGGCAAACTTCTGATGCTGTACAATTTTTACATTGTAAGTTTTTTTCAGATGTATTAAAATAGTTTATCTCTCTTTTCTAATATTGTGATAGAATTTTACCTTAAAATATATATATATATAACTGCTTAGGTACATGTCTCCTAATTTTCAATTGTTGAGGAACAATCTCACCTTTTTACTTAAAAAAATAGAAGACCTATGGACTCAAATAAAAGAGAATTTTGAGGTTCCTTTCACTTAGCTCTAGAGTGATGTTTCCTTCCATGAAAAGTTTAGAGTCTGTCAATAGACTCTTTATTATTCTCCCTGCATACACCATTACTAACTGACTATGTTAGTGTACTCAGGCTCTGTTCATTTTTCTTCATTCTTTTTTTCTCTCTGTTCTTCAGACGGCATAACTTCTATCAGTCTTCATACAGTTTATCCTTTCTTCTGTCAGTTCAAAACTATTCTTTTTTTTTTTTAATAAATTTATTTATTTATTTTTGGCTGTGTTGGGTCTTCGTTTCTGTGTGAGGGCTTTCTCTAGTTGTGGCGAGCGGGGGCCACTCATCATCACTGTGCGCGGGCCTCTCACTATCGCGGCCTCTCTTGTTGCAGAGCATAGGCTCCAGACACGCAGGCTCAGTAGTTGTGGCTCACGGGCCTAGTTGCTCCGCGGCATGTGGGATCTTCCCAGACCAGGGCTCGAACCCATGTCCCCTGCATTGGCAGGCAGACTCTCAACCACTGCACCACCAGGGAAGCCCCAAAACTATTCTTGAGCTCCTCTGGTGAGCTTTCCATTTCAGTTACTGTACTTTTCAACTCCAGAGTTTCCATTTGGTTCTGTTTTATAATGTCTATCTCTTTACGGAGAGTCTAAAAGATGAGGCATTATCATCATAACTTCCTTTACTTCCCTGAGCCTGGTTCCTTTTAGTTCTTTGAATGTATTTGTAGTGGCTCCTTTGAAGTCTTCCTCTGTTAAATCTGACATCAGCACCTTCTTATTGGCAGTTCCTGTTGCCTGCTATTTTTCCTGTGTATGTATCATGCTTCCTTTTCTTATTGCATGTTTCATAATATTCTGTTAAAACTAGACATTTTAGTCCATTTGGATAGAGCTTGCTGTTGTTGTTTATTTTTGACTGGCTGGACTATTTTAGTAAAGTCTATCTACCACCACCCCTGACAGTGTGAAGTTCTCATGTTGCTCATCAGTGGGCACAGCCTTTGCCATGCACACAGTCACCTGGGATAACAGTGGTTTTAGCAAAATTCTCTTTGACCACCTCATTTCCTGACCACGCTCAATGTTAGGTTCCACCAACTGCCAGCTGATTGCTCCAATGCTTTTGACATTACTTGACATAAATTGCTCCACAGTCTGATCCACTTAAATTTGCTTTCCTTTGCAGGGTTAGTTTTTGAGCACAATGTTTAAGGATGTTCTGAACCAAGGAGGGGTCTTCTTAGCTATTTATTTCCCTGGTTCTCTCTTTTAAACTAATGGGCTTCTAGTTTACTTTCTGTGCTCTCATGAGCCTCCTCTTAATTGTTTTTCAACAAAACCTCTCCGTGTCTTTTTGTTTTGTTTTGTTCTCTGAGAGTAACTATAGGTTTGAACTTCCCTAAGACTCTGTTTCAAATACTATCAGTTCCTTTAAAGTAAACCTGAGAGCCTGTTATACTTACGGTTTACACCCCACTCTGGGAAAAAAAATCTCTGAGCCATGGCTCTGGAACTGGAGGTAAGAAAAGTGGCTCATTTCCCTAAATGACACCCATGCTTTAGGAACATGGCACTGGGCAGGAACAGTAGCTTCTGGCCTTCTTGGCTTGCTGACCCCAACATAAAATTTCCTTCTTGTTAACAAGCTGGGGCAAGGGTGACCAGGCCCTAGTATTATCAGAATGATGCACCTGAAGTAAAGACTGTCCTGTGAGTGGAGGCTAAACACAAGAGGGAGTCTCCAACCTCTCAAATGCACTCATCTGGAATTTAGCCTCCTCCATAGTGATGAGAAGTACTGGCAGATTGCCCCTCCTGGGAAGATACTGTAGCCCTTGAGAAGGAAGAGAGGGAGCTCTGTATTCTTGGCTGCTCCTGCCTGGAGTGGAATTTCTGTCACTGTGTGCAAAGGGGAGAGAGTATGATATAAATGGGGGGGGGGGGGAGGGGGTCGCAATTCAAATACTACTGTTTCTTGCAATTTTTATTGAGTTGAAGTAGATTTTCTTGAGTAAATGTTTCTTTATTTGATATAAGCCCATAAGAAAATTTCCAGAAAAATTTTAATTTTTTCATAACTTTTCACCAGTTATACTAGTTTTGCTTAAGAGCAGTCCACAGAGGTCCTCATGCTCAATTCCAGATGTGGAGCTCTATAGCTCATATAATTTGTGTTCAAAATAAAAGGTATCTTCTAAATTATTTAATCATTGTATGTTATTTACAATAGAACTGATACCCAAGGAAGATTCATAATTTTCTAAATGAAAAACTAGTGAAAGAACTATAATCCAAGTTCTCAATCCATCAGTGTTTTTACTTCACTATATGCTTATTTAAACTTGAAACTGCCCAAAATAGAAAATCATTCGCTTTAAAAATTATACATTTTAAGGAAGATTTTATTGTTATTAACTACAATAAAGAGTCTTCATTTAGAGACTGACAGAGGCAGATTCCAATATAAACTATATATTCTAAAGATTTGCAGGGACATAATCTGATTATTGAGTACACTAATCCCCTATGTAATATTCTCTCTTGTTTACATTACTATTTTATAATGATAATATTGGGTTTTTTGTTATTGTTTTTAATAAGAGACTAATTCTAATTTTGTTATTCCAAAGAGACATCTAATAAGTTCTTTCTGAAATACAGTAATTTATGAAATGGATTGTCACACAGGAGTGCTATCCTACTTGTTTTCTTCAAAATCTCCAAGGAAGTCTCCAAATAGAATGAAGAAAAATTATTGAAAGAGGATAAATTTATTATGAAGACTGAAAGATAATACCAACAATAGTAAAAGTCAAAAAACTGTTGTGAATTCTGGCTGTGTAAATAGACTATACATACACATGGTAGATAAATAGAGATGTTGATACAAATATATCTATAGATCAGTGCTCCTCAATTAAGGATGATTTTGTCTCCTAGGAGACATTTAGCGATTAGTTAGAAATCAGGAGTGCTGCTATATATCCTGCAATGCACAGAGTATCCTCTCACAACAAAAAATCACCTAGCCCCAATGTCAATTGTGACATCGTTGAGAAATCCTGTTACAGATAATTTTAAGTTCAAGCAGAGGCCCCATTACAATATTGCCATAAATGTATTCAACTCATATTTCTTGTAGAGACCATGGATCAAGCACTGTCCTAGGCTTTTGGGAATTCAGTGATGAGTAAGATCTGGTCAGTTCCTTCATGGAATTCACAGTTTCATAAAGAAAACTTTGCAGAAAAACAGCTGTGGGGAATCTGAGTAAGAAGGTGAGAGCACAGAACAAGGACTGTAAATCTCTTACAGTTGTTACTTCTTTCTACCGGAATTTCTGTTCAGTTTTATGATCACTTAGGTCAAGAACTATGAGCTTAAATTTCAATCTTTTATGACACAAGATATTAAAGACGAAAAAGAGTTCTCATTTTGAGCCTAAATTCTGTCCACTCTGAGTAAAGCAAAATTTTAGATCTATCTAGATGATTAGAAGACCAAGCACAGTGGATTTAATTTTTACATTTAACAAGTAATTTTATTTTCACAATTAATGAAAAGCATTCTAAAGGGACTTAAGTGGGGAGGGGGAATGGTGTACAGATTTTGGTTCAACAACAATGTGCCAGAAGCAAAGTGTGATTCCAATTTCCCTTAAACCTCATCCTTATGGACTGATTTAGAAGCACAGTGAGAGGGATGAAATAAAGAGTTAGTAAGAACAATACAAACTATTTCTCTGTAATGCCTGGGGACAACATGGTGGCAGTGTTAGAAGTCTTAGAAATTGCTCTAAAAACATTACATAGCAGTATGGGTAACAGCAGTGATCTTACTCAGGTCTAAACTGTGACAATAGTTGGCACAGTTTTAACTTTCACTTCTACAACTGATATGAATATACCTCCTGCAGATTAGAGAATGAGATGAGAAATCTATCAGATGGTCTGTAGTAGATGAAGAATTGTGTAATGACTCCAAGATTCTGAGGAGAAATGGAATTTCTAAGGAATAGCTAAGGCAAACAAGTTAAACACTCTTTTTAAGCTATTATTGTAGTCTTGTTTTACTTCCTGACTCATGCAGTGTGAGAAACATTTATTTAAAATAGTTTTTAATCCTCCTCCAGTAAATCTTCTTTCAATTTACCAAACTCTCATTAAACAAAAAAGAAAACTGAGTTAATAACATGAATGTATTTTTGTATGATTAAATCAGCAGTAAAATTTTTCTTGTGTGTAGAAAATGGAGGTCCATTGGCCCATATGTTACATCCATTAAAGCAACAAGAATACATGCAGGATAAAAGTAAAAATACATCATTTGACTGCCTGGAAATAATATTCTGAAGATTCACGAAGATACTGCTGTATCTTTTTTTTTTTTCCACTCTTATTTATTTATTTTTGACTGCATTGGGTCTTCGTTGCTGCGCGTGGGCTTTCTCCAGTTGCAGCAAGTGGGGGCCACTCCTCATTGCAGTGCGTGGGTGGCTTCTCCCATTGCAGAGCACGGGCTCTAGGCACGCAGGCTTCAGTAGTTGTGGCATGTGGGCTCAGTAGTTGTGGCTTGCGGGCTCTAGAGCGCAGGCGCAGTAGTTGTGGCGCCCGGCCTTAGTTGCTCCACAGCATGTGGGATCTTCTCGGACCAGGGCTCAAACTGGCATCCCTTTCATTGGCAGGTGGATTCTTAATCGCCGCGTCACCAGGGAAGTCGGATAGTGCTGTTTCTTTATTAGAGCTTTTTGCTCTTCAATCTTGCTAACATAGGATTGATGTTTTCATTTAAATTTACAAAGCTTCCTCCCACATGCACATCAAAAGCAATATTCAATATCGTTAGCAAGGATTCTATCACTAGGGCAGTCATTTTGTATTCTCTAAGCATGATAGGAAACTAAACATAGGGTCAGTAGATGAAAGGGAGTATGACAGATCATGTTGCTTTAGATTTTATATTCTCCCTACGAATCTAATAAAACAGAAGATGAATAAGAGAAATTACTAAATGGTTAGCAGAAAGAAATCATAGTAGTAGATCATCATTTTAGAAATTGATTTAAGTGATGGACTTTTACATTTATTTATTTTATTTATTTATTTTTGGCTGTTCTGGGTCTTCATTGCTGCGCACGGGCTTTCTCTAGTTGTAGTGAACAGGGGCTGCTCTTTGTTGTGGTGCACGGGCTTCTCCTTGCAGTGGTTTCTCTTGTGGAGCGTGGGCTCAGTAGTTGCAGCACGCAGGCTCAGTAGTTGTGGCATGCAGGCTCAGTAGTTATGACATGCAGGCTCAGTAGTTGTGGCTCGCGGGCTCTACAGCACAGGCTCAGTAGTTGCAGCACACAGGCTTAGTTGCTCTGCAGCATGTGGGATCCTCCAGGACCAGGGATCAAACCCGCATTGGCAGGCAGATTCCCAACTAATGCAACACCAGGGAAGTCGCAGTGAAGGACTTTTAAAAGACTATCTATAATCTAGACTTGAAATCATTCCCAATACCCCATTTTATTACAATAATGTGCAAAACAGGGTGAAGGGAGGGAATACACTTGATTTTTTTTTTAAAGTGGAATTTCAACTACGGAGGTCCAAATTTATTATATCCTTAGAAAATCATGTTTTCTAAATATAAAGATGAGGAAAAAACAAAGACTTACTCTTCAAATCTTATGTATTGCTAATGCAATGGAGGAATAAAACTGAACACGTTCTTATCCTGACTACCTATTATTGCAGTAATTGTTTAATGTGACATTTAAAAAGCATCATTAAAAATGAAACCAAAGAAAATAGTTCTGCATTATGAATAGAATACTTTTAAACCAAACATTTAATCTAAAGTAAAATTACCACTAAGAACATTTACTTCTGGGTTACCTGGCACAAAAAAGAAAAAAAAAATTAAACTAAAATTTCATTCATGAATGAAAAGTTGCTTATCAGTTTATGAAGATAGTTTGTCAAATTTTATTCATACTAACTTCTTAGCTAATTCATCTTTTTTTAAAAATAAATTTATTTATTTATTTTTGGCTGCATTGGGTCTTCATTGCTGCGTGTGGGTTTTCTCTAGTTGCAGCAAGCAGGGTCAACTCTTTGTTGCGGTGTGTGGGCTTCTCATCGTGGTGGCATCTCTTGCTGCGGAGCACGGGCTCTAGGCGCACGGGTTCAGTAGTTGTGGCTCGCGGGCTCCAGAGCGCAGGTTCAGTAGCTGTGGCGCACGGGCTTAATTGCTCCGTGGCATGTGGGATCTTTCAGGACCAGGGCACGAACCCGTGTCCCCTGCATTGGCAGGCGGACTCCCAACCACTGCGCCACCAGGGAAGCCCTGGTTAATTCATCTTGTAGAAGTTCATATAAGGACTAGTGGATAATATGAAAGATAATATCTTTCATAGCAGTTTTATAAAAAATTAAGACTGTGCCATTTATTTTCTAATTTTTTGATGACTCTCAAAGATAAATCCAGTCATGTCAACTCATGGTTTATGGAAGCTATTTCTAAGTTGTACAAAACTGTATTTGAAACATGTACTTTCTGGTTCTCCATTTCCAGGGTTAATGGAGAATGAATTCAGGGTACACAGTAAATCTGCCATATAAAATTTAGATACTTAGGATTGTAAATGATTATATTCCTTATATCAACTGCCTTAATGAACTTTTTAGGGCCAAGTTATGACAAAATCTTTTGAAATTGACATGTTTGATAATGGCCTGAAGTAGAGATTCCTTATTAATCGATTGAAAATAGATTCACTTGTTTTAGGTGCAGGTGTTATCACTGATATTTTGTTTGAAGAATTTAAGTGTTTGGCTCCTAATTTTGCAGGGAGTGCCAAGACTGTTCTAAATGAACAGCTTTAGTTCTGTTCCAATATGTATGCAAGTTGAGTGAACCAAATTGTGAGTTACATAGCAGGGATGAGATCAATTTGTTTGCAAAGATTTTAAGAGATGTAACCGCCGAATGATTCTTAGTATTGCCACTTAATGATTGCCACTTAGTATTGCACAACTAGAGTGAGTATCTTAGTTTGGATTCCCTTTTAATGGACACTGAAACAAGGACTCAGGTGCAGTTGTGAGAAAACAGGACATGTGAAAGGAGGAAGGAAAAAATTCCCTGAGCAGGGTACATTATCACGGTCACTGTTGTAGGCTTTGACTCCAAATTCCCTCTGGACACTTGAAAAGTCACAACACCTTCCAGAATGGTCCATTTAACAAAAGAGAAGCTGAAGTTCTTAACCAAAAGCCTCTGTTACTCATTGTTTGAGGACTACCTCCCAGGGGCATCATCCTTGCATTTCTGGGCTGCTCTTATGGCCATATCAAGCCAGTTTTTGCAAGGGTAGATTGTTGGAAGAGGCAATGTGCTTAAATTTGGACAAGAGCAGCCGAAGATGAATCTGACTTGCATGAAATTTTCCACCGCAACTGAGATTGAAAACAGATGGGCAGAGACAATGCGGTACAGAAAACAAAGGCATGTTCTACAGTGAGTTTTGAGGGGAAAACAAATGTACAAGCTGACATTTTTTTATCAGCCCAACTGAATGCCGATCAGTGCCTGCTAAAATGGAAGACCTGTAGGTTTTTTTTTTTTTTATATGGTACTGTACCTCCTAACAGTTGCAGTAGTTTTTGAAGGTAATCCAAGGAATGTGACACTAAGATGAAGTCACCAGCAAATATTATCATATTATTGGTATACATCCATTATTTCTGAAAGATTTGCAGATATTGATTTATAAATAAAAAGGAATTTATTGAGTCATGGACCAGTTTCACATCATTAAGGATTACAACGTGCTCTAACAAGAGTAGGGGCTTACCTCTGCTGAATTCTGGAGCACACAGTCATAAGGAGTCTATTTCTACATTAGGTAAAACAGTAGATTAAACAGTTTAGATTGGCTAAACTGTATAGACTAGTTGTTCAAGATATTCAATTGAGATACCAAAATCTGGAGCTTTGCAATTAAAGCACAACAACAAAACATGGAGTTTTAAGGAGGTAGCTAAAAAGTACTGGATCTATAATTTTGGAGAGAGAATACAATATAAATACTTAATCATTACCAAACACAACCACACTGACATTTTTCATCAAGAAGAATAATTAAAAATCTGGGTTATATATTTAGACTGGGGCAACTATCAATTACCTTGTGCAGTGAAATACTAAGTGAATTATTTTAAATTAAAAATCAGCTAAAGAGAATTTCAGAAGGTGAATAATAAATAGCCAAAGAAATGCCTATGCTTCCAAAATCATCTTAATTAGAAAGGTCCTTTGGTATATCCTTCTCAACTTCATAATTTCACTTTACTTTATATTTTACACTGAGAAAACATAGCCTACAACTTGAATAGAAAGAGACTTAAGGGAAGAACTGAAACTATAGCATCAAAGAACAAATAATTATATACAGTTATTAGATACATTTTTTAACCCTTCAAAGACAAAAAAAAATTGGTCTCTGCCTTAGAGACATCAGAGTTAAGTTGGGCAGGTGGGCAAATAAACAAATTATTACAATCAAATATGCTAAGATTTAGGATAGATGAACATATAAGCTTCCATTGGCAGTAGAAGAAAAGGGCACATAATCCATGCTGGTATTTCAGGAAGTTTCCTATAGGAGATGATTTTTTGTGGCCATTTCAGAAAGACAAACAAGAGTGACCCAGGTAAAGAAGAGAGTGAATGACCTATGCAGAGAGGAAGCAGCAGATGAAAATACATAGAGCTTGAAATATCATGACTCTTTCTGAAAACTCCAATTATAGTAGATTCTTACGTTTGCCCAGGACAGGCTGTTCTTTGCAGATTCTCTGGTTTGAGTCTGAAGGTCAGAGATACTTTTTGAACCATGCCATGAGAATTTTAATGGGAGGAATATTTAAGTTTAATTGCTAGAATCATTAGAATAAAGTTAATTCAATTGATGTGTTACCCTTTAATAAAAGCACCTGCTTTAAAGTAATCCTTCTAATTCCTGTTCATCACATTTCATAAGATATTATCTAACTCTGAGATGGTCACTAAAGAGATTTTTGATAACAAAGAGGTGGCATTCATTCTTCTGTTCATATTTTCAACAAATGTATATTTACTATCTGTACTATTCTTATCACTTATTTTTTAAAAATAAAATCAGCACCCAAATATTTCACATCAGAGAGGGCATACCCTGAGAAAAGATACAAAGACCAGAATGTCTATAATATCTACATTTTTCAGCAGATATTTATATAAACACACTCAAATAAAATGACTTCACTATTTGCACAATCATATTTATATATGTCAGCCTAGTATCTAAATATGGGTTTCTAGGATAAAGTTATAAAATTATTCCCTATCCTAGAGTTAGCAATGGGTCACAACGTCACACAAATAGTTCCTCTGGAATAAGCAGATCCTGTCAAATTCAAAGTTTAGAAATTTCAGTAATTTTATCTCCTAGAGCTTGCGACAGATATTAAACTAATCAGCTGAAGAGAAGAGAAAAGTTGCCATGGCCACTCACTAGGGTAGCGGGCCAGAAAAATGATTCAGAGAACAGATATGGGGCAGCAGAAGGTACTCTTTTGTTACACGGGTTCCACTGACAGCTACATGACTGTCGGTGCGGTTCTCAGCCCTTGGGCTTTTCTGCTGGAAATGGACTCTCTCAAACATGTTTTGCTATCTATAAAGCAGGCACTTACTGGCCTCTTTCCACACAGCAACTTTTCAATGTATCTTGGCTCTAGGCCGAGCAGTCTAGTGAAATTCATTAATTTAATATTCATAGAATCATCTAATGCTGAAATTGGAAGGAATTTTAGAGGTCAGATAATCTAATCTTTGTATGATGCATGATTCACTATTTATTGACTGTTTGCCTGCAAGGCAATATACTGGGAATGTTCTCTCTGGCCCTCCTTCTGCGATCTGAGAAGCAGATTCCAATCTGAGTGTCATTATAAGATTGTACAAAAAGAGAAACTTGATGGCCAGACTGCTGATGCTTAAATCCTGGCTCTGACTTGACTTCTGTGTCATTTTGAACAAGTTCATTGCTCTGTGCCTCAGTGTCCATATCTGTAAAATGGGATGTTGATAATACCCAACTCATGGAGATGTAAAGTTTTTTAGAGTATTTCTTGGCACTCAGTAATGTTCAATGAGTTTTCATTACTATTTTCATTAAACTCTGCTCAGCATAATATTTCCTCTTTCTCACAGCTATCACTTCTAACAAACTCTCAGTATTCTTTTACACCATCTCACCATGAAAAAAAGGATAATAAACGCTTGCTCTCTTTTGCCTACTGTTTAGGAAAAATATAAAGTTATCTTGTCAGTTAAGTTTAGCTTGCTGGAAGTTGTATTCAATGACAGAACAACATTTTCTATAAAGGCCAGAAGTCAACATCTTTTAGTAAGAATATCTCAGAGGCATCCTAGTTATGTTATCACCGTCCAATATTTTTGAACATTTTATAACCGCTTCCAATTTTTATATGTTCTGCAATGTCAAATATTTGTGTAAATGGTAAAATTCTAACTTAAAAACAGTGAATCTGACATAAAATTGCATGCTGCTTTAAATGCAAGTAGAGGCTTCTGCATTTTGTTTTAGTTAAAATAGGAAGACAGTGGGAGGAGGGACCACCTATATTTCATTCACTGCTGTGTTTATAGTAGTGTACCTGTATATAGTACGTTCTACATAAATACTGTTGAAAGAGTGACCTAATTAGTTATTAAGATGTAAGATATAAATTTTGTAATAATTAAACATTAATACAATCAGTAAATGTGTATTTTACTAAAGAGAACTGGCACAGGCATGATAAATTGCTATTGTCATCAGAATGCAGATATTAAAAAGCCAATGTGGTCATTAAAAAAAACATATTAAAGTTTTAGCGGGAAAATCATACTTAATACTCTCTACATATTTATTTGCTAAATAATGTACATATTTTAATTTCCAAATGGTTAACTTTTGCTCGCTGAGCAGCTACATGTTCTCTATGTATCCTCTAAGCTATATATATATATATTTTTTTCTTTTTTAAACATCTTTATTGAAGTATAATTGCCTTACAATGGTGTGTTAGCTTCTGCTTTATAACAAAGTGAATCAGTTATACATATACAATATGTTCCCATATCTCTTCCCTCTTGCATCTCCCTCCCTCCCACCCTCCCCATCCCACCCCTCTAGGTGGTCACAAAGCACCGAGCTGATCTCCCTGTTAAGCTATATATTTTTAACAATGGATATATGAATGTAAAACATACCTTCAGCTAATAGCAAATGGAATTTTTTTTTCAATATTCTCATCTTAATGATAGATTCTAGTAAAAATACTTATTTGAGGCTTAACCAGGTGACAGATTCCATTCGTCTCTCCTACAAAGCTGAGTAAATTCTTTCAACTTTATCAAACATCACAATTTTCTCCTCAATGTCTTAAACTCAAAAATGGCCAGGTTAGAAATTTTTTCTGTGAGTTCCTTATAGAGACACATGCTACTTTTATTTCTATAAATGATTACCTGATGGAGTAATTTTATTATCCATGCTTCTTTTAACACTTTGCCCTTTTATCCTTCATTCTTTTATAACCTAGTATGCTAAAGTATACTTTTATACTTCAGAATCTTACCATAATATTAGAGACTATAAATCAGGATTAGACACCTTCATGCTGTGTTCACAAATATATAATTTGTAGCTGTTATCACATTAATATATTTGTATATTTACTATCCTATTTGATTATGATAAACATTCTACTGTGAAAGATATATACATACATGTTTAGCAAGTACAAATACATACATGCAAAGCCACAGATGCAATTTTTTTCCTATGACCAAAGAAGACAACCGCGTTTACAAATACCTTCAATTCTATTTTTTTTTAAATACAATAAACTTGAGTTGTTATTGCTTTCTCTTATTCTACTGTTTCCTAGGTGCATTTTACTCCTTTGGTTCATTTTGACATAATAACTACTTTATGGGTTTGAATCATTCTACCATCTCATGTGGTCTGTATCCACAAGGATGTATTCTTTTATCATATTCTTATCCTGTCCTCGTATATTTTAATTACTCTTCATATTTCTTTAAACCCTAATTTGAATACTCAATCTCTCATTACTTGGAGGCATAAAAAATATCATATATGTATATCCTATAATTTATACTGTGAGTTTTTCAAGAACAGGGTTTTTCACAGTCTTTTGTACTTAGCCTTGCCATCATATCAGAGAAACTCAGTAACTTCAATGTACATGGTACAGAAGTTCTATTTGAGACACTATTGGCATCCCATATAAAATTTTACTGGAATTATTCTTACCTTTAAAAAATATGTTTCTATTTTTCTTTGTTTTTGAATGATGGAAATAATACATACTATGGTATTATTATAATATCTACTGCAATTTTAACATAAAACAAATATAAAGTAGAAAGCAAAAGTCATCAGTAGTCCCATTTGAGCTCCCTGCTTCTACAGACAATTAAGTCTAATAAGTTGAAGTAAAATTCTCCCAGAAATTTTTCCCCACCTAAAATAATTCTATAAAGAAATTTACTTTATATAGTGTGTGAGCATGGGTTGGGATGAGGTATCCTTGGGTGATCAGATTAGCTGTCTTCTCCTTCATGCATTAAGAACTGTATTCTTGGCTACTAGGCCCTCACTATGTTCCTGACCCTGAGCCTGGCTGACATTTAGGTACAAAAGGCTGGCATGGAAAGAGGCTTAGATGCTGGCATATGTTGAAAACAGGTGAGGAGTGTTAGATTATTAAAGCCTGAGTAAATACAGGTAATTGGACCCTCACATGTGCTAAATCACACAAAAAAAGTATTTCTATTTCTCTTTGGTATTTTAGTTTCTCAAAAAGTAAATGTACAATTATCAGTTAAAAATAAGAGTTTCCCATCCTGAAAGAAAACCTAATTGTCCTTACATGTAAACCAGTAATAGTATTTTATTTGTCACATAGATACATTTTTTCATTATCTTTCCCCTATCGAGACCCTTTTCAGGAAGGTCTTGATTTTAATGTAATAATAGTACATATATTGAATACCATGTAGATTTTTAAATATACTGTTCTTGTTTCAAAACCAATTACTGGTTTTATTAAAATAATTTCAGTTAATTATACTGCAACCATGCCAATCATTTAAAAAGTCTTTATAGCTCAAACATTAGCAATCATTAATTACTTTACACACACTAGCTGGCCAATTTTAAATAATTTACATGCATATTTGACTCAGTAACATCTTTGACATATTGAAGTCGATTTTTTAATATAAAATGGAAAGAAGTCATTAAAAATTTTTAAAAGCCTTTAACATTTTCAAGAAATGCTTACACAATATTCCGGTTGTAAATAATTAAAAGGAAGAAAGCTATTTACTCTATACCCCTAATTTTCCATGGTAAATAATTTTAAATATGAAATTTATTATCTGAATATAAGATGTTTCCTAAATATGTGCTGAAATATAATATATGTTTTGAACTTTGGTCTCCCTGATATTAAATATTTGTGCTTTTACCTATGCTAGTCTGTTGCATACTATTTATATCCTAGTCTATGACAGATAATAGAAAGAGGTCTTTGAAATAACTCTAAGAATAACCTTTAAAACAATATATGTAGAGAAAAATATTTCAATAAATTTTGGAATGAAAAATCCTTTTTTTTCTAGAACCATTTCACTTCAATTTCTTCACAAAGACAATTGTGTCTGCTCTATAATATTTTTCTAACTTAGAAGGAATTAAAATTTAATAAATGTTTAAGTTTATAAAATGATAAATAATATACTTTTACCAAAAAAGAATATTAAATGTGTCTTTAAATTTCATTTAAAAGTCATATATTAAAACTCTTTACTTCAGATATATTCCTATACTAATAATTAAAAAGAGTTGATCTTGCAACATCTAAGATCTAATATTTCTTGGTTATTCTCAAAACCTATTCACGGAGGTTCTAGGGTCTAAGAACTGATATTAACATTTTCTCCTGCAGCCCTTGCATTTCACAGCCTTTCTTCTTATCCTTACCTAGCCATATTTAATGAGACAGTGATAAGCTCCTGTACCATCTACCAAGACTGAGATCTGTTTAATTCAGGAAGTTCCATTGACTTACAGAGCTGGACGCTCACATAGCATAACTCATGGAATACTTAGCTACAATGAATTCCTACAAAGGATCTTCTTTGGAAATAAATATCAAGAATCATAATTACTAGTATTATTTCAAAAGAATAAAATACAAAGTAAGATATTTGTCAAAAACTTGATGTATATTGTCTTACCCTCACCATGAGGGTTAAGGTCACAATGTAGGTTAAGCATTAACTCCATTTTATAGAAGAAAAGAAAAAAACACTTCTGAATCTAATAGGTATAAAGTGACTTAGTCAAAATCACATGATTACTTAAAGCAGAGAATAATTTAAATCCTAGTTCTGTGTTATTCCAAAGCTTATGTTCTTTTTGAGATGCCATGCTACTTTTTGAAAATAGGCTAATAATTATTTAGTCTAAAGATGACATATCACATATATTTTACAGATCACCACATTTTTGATGTTTGACCATTGACTTCTTTTTAACCCTCAATGTTTTTTCCCCCCTTTGGCCGCACTCTGGACAGTCTTATAAAAGAGCCTGCACATACTTCCTCCTTTGGAGCAGGAGTGAGAACTTTCCCCTAGTTACACCCTTTAACAACTATAAACCCACTTCCTCTGCTTTGCCCAAGCCACCTCCTACCTGTTTCCACAAACTGATTTCACCAGGAGTCCCTCATGTGAGGTCGTTCTGTCAGATTCTCTTGGTGTGTGAACTGTCTTCAGGTTCAACATATGAATGAAGTTTGGAGGTTGGGGTCCATCCTGCAAAACAATGAAATATTTACAACTCTACAAAGAAGGTTCCAGGTCAGTTCTCAACCAAATTAATATTACTCAGAGATTCCAAGGAAAGTGTCCAAAACATAACTTGTTTGTTACAAGTAGCTGAGATACAGCAATGTTCCCCATAGGTAAAATTTTGTAAACTAAAACTTTGATCCTTGATCCATTTTCCCATTTCATAATTTCATTGGACATTGTGGTGAACAAGATAACAGGCAGGGGCTAAATGCTATTCGCTATTCATTTTTTAAATACTCTTTGTGTCTAATATACAACAAGAATCTAATAAAAGCTGTTTGAATAATAAAGTAACAAATAAACATTATTGATTATTCTACTTACATTTATTCTTAATAAAATTGGTATACATTGTATAGGTCTACTCAAGTAAGAATCAACAAATCAGATTAACCATGTTCATACTATTTTAGATTTTCAAAATATAAAAAAATAACATTTTCTGAAAATAGTAAAAGAAATGATGAATATATTCACAATCTAAAAATATGCAATCATGTGGAATTATCATTTAAAATGAGGGCAAAATCCAACAAAGAATGTCAGAGTGTGGGTCAATAGAGGTTTGAAAATGATACTGATGCTCCATTATCAACATGGAGATATAACTGTGTTATTAATAGGCTAAATCAGGTTATGACCCCACCGATTAAAATATTAGATGTCTTAATTAGTTATACTATTAATTAACTCTGATCCTCTATTAAGAAATTAATTGAGAATAACAGCATTACATTTATATTCTAACTCTAAAACAAACAAACCAACAAATACGCAAACTGGAAGAATTGATCACTTTCTGTCAGTTTTTCCTAGTTTTGCACTGAGGAAAGTGAAAGAAAATAATCTGTTATAACACAGCTTGTACATGGATCTCTTTGGGGTTTCATACATTTGCACAGAGTTCTTTTCTTCAGGGAGTATTGCTTTTTTTAAGACTGTCTGCTGTAAATGGTACAGATATTAATCAGTATAATGCCCCTGGTAAATCACCCTGCAGTAAAGATTAAACTTGTATAATGTGTTTTCAAATTAACACTAACCTTTAATGAGAAAACTAAAATTCTTTAAAGATCATAATTTTCTGGTTATTTTCATAGCTCCTGTTCAAATACATATAGTCTGCATGAAGAAACGGAGAAGAGCTCCCTTGCAGTATGTCTAATATAATCCTTACAATGCTAATATAAAAAGTAGAGTTCCCATGCAATAAATGCATTAGAAATATGTGGAGGACCAAAAAAATAAAGTATTACTTCCTAACACACTTATTTTATCCCCAGAACAGTGTGGAAGAGCCTTTTTAGTTTGAAAGTGAATTTGCAAATGTGGAAGTGAAACTAATCAAAGGCCATTAACTCAAACTTTCTTGTCTATTTGAATGCTGCAACATGAAAACAACTCACAATAAATGGAATTTGAAATTAATAGAAAGGGCAAGAGGGAAGAGATATGGGAACATATGTATATGTATAACTGATTCACTTTGTTATAAAGCAGAAACTAACACACCATTGTAAAGCAATTATACTCCAATAAGTAGGGAGAAAACTTATCTCCCTAATGAAAACAAATCTTCTCTGAGGCAAGAAGAGGAAGGTCCCTAGTTTACAACCATTTCTAATGTGAACGTAAAAAAAATGGCTCTGGGATTCATCCCCCAAGTAGAATAAAATCCGGAAACAAGAATTAATTGGTAAATAGTACCTAGCCTTTGGATTTCAATGTGAATATTTTTCTTTTCACATGAGAAGGCTACTTATGCATACAAATTATGATAATTGAACTATGTTTGGAAAACAAATAATTCTCACAACAATTTTGAGTTTATTAAAATTTAGAGAATGCCAAAGCTTAATTTCTTTTGTTAATCATTTTAATCTCTCTTTATAAGGAGATGGAAAAAAATTTGTGTTAACTGGGTCATTCCAGGAAAGTCCATACTCATATTGTTACTATACTTGGTGTAACCTCAATAATTTATATTAATTTTCATCTTAACCAAAGTAATCAACTTTTGTTTCCTACAGACACAGACTCAGTGAAGACTAAATGACAAATCCATAAACTCTTCATCTTTATGAGCAGATATTTCTTATAACTTTCAAAAATTCTATTGTAGCAAAAAAAAGGTGATAGATATATAACATCTGGCAAAACGTTTTCACATTCTATATGGTAAAAATAGAGTATATTATGTTTAATGACCAAAGCTTCTATTTTTTTCTTGCTCTTAAATTACCAGAGAAACCAAAGATTATTTATTAACACAATTTAATATTAGTCTAAGGTTTCAAATTTAATTAAGAATTTGGAAATTGTAATTAAAGTCAACACAGTAATCCTTTATTATTCCTAGCATTATTAAAATTTATGGGATTTAACATTTTAAGAGATATCACAAACTAATTTCTTTATGAACCATTTAATAATTTGAAATCTTAAACTATTGTGGGAACAATGCTAGCTTCTTTGACTCAAAAACAAATGTTGGAAATTTTTCAAAGTTTTAATCATGAGATGTTTAGACATAATCTTGTATAAACTGGAATATTTTGTTGGTATTAATTTATATAGTAAAACGTGGAAAATGACATGTCCATTACTTAACTTGTGTTATTCACTTAACAGGAATATTACATGTACTTTTTTTTTTTTAATTTATTTATTTAATTTATTTTATTTTTGGCTGCATTGGGTCTTTGTTGCTGCACGCGGGCTTTCTCTAGTTGCAGCGAGCGGGGGCTACTCCTCCCTGCAGTGCGTGGGCCTCTCATTGCAGTGGCCTCTCTTGTTCTGGAGCATGGGCTCCAGGCACGCGGGCTTCAGTAGTTGTGGCTCGTGGGCTCTAGAGAGCAGGCTCAGCAGCCGTGCCGCACAGGCTCAGCTGCTCCACGGCATGTGGGATCTTCCCGGACCAGGGCTCGAACCCCTGTCCCCTGCATTGGCAGGCAGATCCCCAACCACTGCGCCACCAGGGAAGCCCCCACGTACTTATTTTAAGACAATTTACAAGCTTATGTGTTTATAAAGCTAAATTTTAAAGACTCCTTACATCATATTTAAGCTTTCTTCTTCATTTTGTAGAACTATAGATCATCTTTCCTCTTTAACATTGTGAGCAAGGCCATTACTCAATTACTTTTCTAAGTTGCAGAGTTTTTCTTCCATAAGCTCACATATTTTAAGCAAAATAAATTCAGTTTAGTAATTTTTCTTTCTTTTCTTAAAGACAATTTATCTAGACTATATATTTTTAGAGTGAACACATGATAAAACTTTTTGACTAATTAATCTCCAAAATTTCCCAAGATAGGGGATAAAGTAGAAGAGAAAAAAAAATAAAAAGAAGTCTGAAGGAGCTGGTTTCAGACAAATGTGAAATTATTACTGTCAAAAGTTATTTATCTTCTCTCTGCATGAAGGAAAGAAAGATTAGATGTGGGAAACCTCTTCTGATACACACAAACACACAGACACACAAGTCATTACAGCTCATTTAAATAAAGTGACTCTCATAAATATTCTCTTTTAGATAAACAAAATTATAGATGGTCTCCTCTTTTTTGTGTTAAGTTGTCTCTAAAACGAAAAATCTTGTTTATGTCAAAAATTCCTCAAAGTGACCACTGTAATTCTAGATTGTCCTTTATGAAATCCTTTCAAAAATTAAAATTTTTGTGCTATTGGCACCCATACAAATAGGCAGATGGAATCTAGCTAATGGCAAGCTTATTAAGTAATGGTTGCCCTCTGCTTCTTTTGGTGAAAAACAAACATTACTAGCAAGAGTCCTCTGAAAATCAAAACCAACACTGCACTATTATCTACCTCATAAAAGCTCTTAGAAATGACAAAACCAAAACAGTAGAAATTATAGAGAATTATTCTCTGATTATACTACATTTAAAACTATAAAGAAATTGCAAATGTAGCAATAAAAGTACCTAGAGATGTGGGAAATTATTCAATTATTTCCTAAACAATTCTTGGATAAAAGAGGTAATCAAAATTCAATTGTCAAATAATTATTACTATATTTAAAACTATGAGATGTAATGACAATTGTATTGAGAGGGAATTAATCACCTTAAAACCCATCATTACTCACAAAAGGAAAGAATAAAAATAATAAAGGACACATTCAATTTGATAACATAAGGGAAAAAAACTAAAAAATAAAAGGATTATAATTCATTAAAGAAAGCAGAAATTTTGAAATGCAAAGAAGTGTAACAGAACTTTAATAAATCTAAGAAGTGATTCTTAAAAAAGTATAAACTAATAGTGGTATATAAAAAAAGAGAAATATGAAAAAGATGCTATCAAAGGGAAAACTGCACTGGCCATAGTTGAACAGCCTAGGGTGACTTTTTCCAAGGCTGTACAAGTAGGGAAGAGAATTGGATTCTCAGCTCAATTCTGCTGTAACAAGGGGTTTTCAAGAGATGAGGTGAGGGAGATTTTAGGCCACCTGTGTTTGCTAACTGGTCTTACCACGAAAACTGAACTTTCTCCTCTCTTCATGATTGGAGGGAGTTTTATAACTTGGAGTTAGGCTCTTACACTTCCACTGGGACTGGGAGATAGGGTGCTCTCATGCTTGATGATTATATTTCACTGACATGGCTCTAGGCCCTTGAGAAAGACATTCCTGGGTTACAAAACTGGAGAGAGACTTTTAAATGATTTATAGATCAAAGAGAAGAGTCAGTATTTGCAATTATAAATCTTCTAAAGTAAATGTTCTAAGAAAAGGGAGGTCAGATAGCTAGAGTCAGAATCCTATCTCAAGTGTAGTTAAGCTAAGGGGAATATTAAGGCCCTATTGGCCAATACTCCAATACCACATGTTCCCACAAGTCATTATTTTCAAACTTTAATATAACTCATACTAATAATGTTATCACATACTAAATTATTTTATAGCATAAAGGAAGAACACGCCCAACTTTTTAAGTGCAGTATAACCCCTATACCTAAACATTACAAAGTACCAAATGTAAACTACCAGCCAATCAAACTTCTGAGTATTTACACACACTCACAAAAATACATATACAAAAACTAAATTTAACATTAACAGACTAATTTCAGCTGACATCTAAAAAATAACCCACTGAAAAAACTGGGTTGGGTGTCAGCTGGGTTTCTACCAAGAAAGAGATGATATACTTAAAATGAGTTAATTGAAAAGAGTTCAACGAAGGGACTATTTACAAAGGTTTGAGCAGAATTAAGAGATCAACATGGATAGTGAAACTCCAAGGGATGAACAATCCTGGCAAAGTCATATGTGATATCACTTAGATACAAGGAAATACATTACATCTAATCCTGAAGGGACAAAGGAGGTGGAAAAGAGTTAATGGAGTCCAGTGAAAACTAGGGCCATGGACCACTAGAGAAACCTTAGGGCCATAAAGAAATGCAGCCTTTGCCAGATCTGCAGCAAAGTAAAAAGGAGGTGCAGGAACAACCATCTCCCCTTCTCTTCTCCTTCCACTCTAAGACTTTCTCAATATTTTTTCTACTGGTCGAACACAGGAAGGCTGAGGGCAAAGGAGCCTCCCAGGCAGGGCAGAGAGGGTTAGTGTACAGATATAGGGGTGGGGAGGATAGCAGGGATTGTATCGTGATTGCAAATGAGCTCCAAGGTCAGGAGATATGCTACCTTTTATTGAACCAAAGGCTAAATTGATTGGAAGATGACATTTTATGTGCCACTAAGAAATAAAAAATGCTGACAATTAAGTTATAACAGTAGTTTTTCATCTGATACTTAAAAATTTTTGTACTGATTTAACATTTTTTAGATTTAGACCAAAAAATGTTATTTTTTATATATCACTCTTTGCCCACATTAAAAAAAAATATGTGCAAAAGTCAGCTGAGAAATTCTTAAAATTTCACTATTCACTCTGATTATTCAAAATCACTTTCACTCAGCATTGCCATACTCTACCACCTGTACCATTAAGGACATTAATGAGGTGACATTTTTAAGAATGACTTACCACCATCTTTAGGAGTTTCTTCCAAGCCACAGACACTCATTTTACAACTTTTATGCTGGCATTGGCTCCACTGTATCAAAAGTTAACAATGGAAAGTTTCCAGACAGCTTTCCAGATTAATCTTCCTTCCTCAAATGATCCATGAATGGACTTGGAGAGAAAAGAAATAAAAATCTTCTCTCTTGTGAAATCAGTATTATTTTGAGTCACTGTTATATACAGATGAACCTATATTACACTACACCATGATATCATGTTTTTTTTAAATTCATTTATTTATTTTTGGCTGCATTGGGTCTTCATTGCTGAGCGCGGGCTTTCTTTAGCTGTGACAAGTGGGGGCTACTCTTTGTTGTGGTGCGCGGGCTTCTCATTGCAGTGGCTTCTCTTGTTGCAGAGCACGGGCTCTAGGCCCGCAGGCTTCAGTAGTTGTGGCACGTGGGCTTCAGTAGTTGTGGCTTGCAGGCTCTAGAGCACAGGCTCAGTAGTTGTGGCGCACGGGCTTAGTTGCTCTGCGGCATGTGGGATCTTACCAGACCAGGGATCGAACCTCTGTCCCCTGCATTGGCAGGTGAATTCTTAACCACTGCACCACCAGGGAAGTCCCCAAGATATCATGTTAAGATGAGTCACAATTTAAGGATTATACAAGACTCCTAGGAAGAAAATTATTTTTTAAAATATACTAAGGAATATATAGAAATTATAAAAAAATTAAAAGAGAGAACTTTTGTTCCTTCAACAAGTAAACCTTAAGAAAAGTACTGTGTATATTTTTAATCCATGTTTCTTTCTGTTTCCAATGATGTTTATAATCTATGTTTTATGGGGAAGAATTGTGATCCTTGACTACTACATCCAAGAAATCTGCAGAGATTACCAAAAAGACAATTATGCTTAACATTTCTACAGATCTGAGAGTGAAGAAAGTGAAGGTAGTAGGCAGAGCAGCTGTAGAACTCCCTGCTGAGTAGGAAAAATCAGGCAGAACTGCAGCATGTCACTGTGACACAGTTTTTCTGTTTGTTTTTTTTTTCTATCAGGCAGGGAAACTGCTAGGAAGTCAGAGGGAACGCTCAGTGTTAATTAGGTGCATAGATATGCTCTTCAGTGACTTCTCTTTAGTAAATTCTAAACGTGAAATTAAAGGCCTCTCTTCTAGAGAAAGGAGATACTGAACAAAAGCAATCTGCCAGGGTACTGAACACTATGGGGCTCTCAATCCTAGACATGGTGAATCTATTCCTCCCAAGGGCCTTTGCTTCTAGCAGAGTATTCTGGCTGAGTTAAATGTCTGTTTCCTACTTACGTCTCAGGCGGATAACAACATGATATGTTTGCCTACCTAAATTAAGTTTACTGAGGCATGCAGGATCTTTCATTGCGGCACGTGGGCTTCTCTCTAGCTGTGGTGTGCAGGTTTTCTCTCTCTAGTTGAGGCGCTCGGGCTCATTAGTTGTGGTGCATGGGCTTAGTTGCCCCGTGTCATGTGGGATCTTAGTTCTCCAACCAGGGGTTGAACCTGCGTTCCCTGCATTGGAAGGTGGATTATTTACCACTGGACCACCAGGGAAGCATGACACTACTAAGACCCAATGCAACCAAAAATAATAAATAAAATTAAATAAACAAATATTTTAAAAGTGCTAAAATAAATAAATAAATAAAGTATATTGAAGCCTTTTCCTCCCTGACTGATAACAGTTAAAGTTAACAAACAAATACTCAAGTGAAATTGGTGTTGTTTACTTCCATTTCTTGTTCTGCACTATACTGTCTTAAAATATGGCATATTAATGCTAGGCAATGCTTCAAGACTGAGTTTTATCAAGGAATACCATTTCTGTGGAAGTAAAAGAAAAATATAAATTCATGTTTTAATTAAAAAAAAAGTTATCCTTAGAGTTCCTAGCTGCTTCAGTTTAACACACACACACACACACACACACACACAATATGTGTGTATAACTAAATAGATAAAGATACATAATATTGTATTTAATATATCCCATGCAACAAGATACTTGCTAAGGGTACAAAGAGGGATAAAATGCAATCTTTACACTCATACCGTCATACCATAGTGGCATCTATTAAAATAAATAGTAGACATAGTGAAAACGAACAGGACCCTGTGGGATCCTTCCAAGTATGAAATCCCCTCAGTGTCCCCCATTGCCTGTTTGTAGAAAGAGGCTCTAGTGTCCTAGACCTTCCCTGAGTTCCAAAGAGCAGTTACTAATTAGGGAAGTGAGGGAATGCAGAAACAAAGGAAAAGCAGTCAAACAAGAAAAGTAATGACAATAGTTCAGCAATAAAACAGAGTCTTAGTTCCTCCTCAAGGGGTATACATAACCATCTGACAGATCTCTTTGAGTTGTTCTTCAGGAACTAAGCCTCACCCACCCTCCCACTCCAATAGAGGGTGGTGACTACATGCTGACCACAAGCACTAAACCTCAGACTGGCTGGAACCAGAATGCTGATGACTTGAGATTCCTGAAACACCACCCTGTTACCTCACCACCAACCAATCAGGAGAAAGTCATGCACCCTGCAGCACCCCCATCCCCAGGTGTTGCCTTTAAAAAGGCTTCCCTGAAAGCCATCAGGGAGTTTGGGTCTTTTGAGCATGAGCTGCCCATACTCCTTCCTTGGTGCCATGCAAATAAAAGCCTTACTTTCCTTCACCACAAACTGGTGTCAGTAAATTGGCTTTGCTGTGCAGTGGGTGAGTGGACCCAAGTTCCTCTGGGTAATAACACTGACAAGGAAAGCAACATCTCCCTGCATGGCTAGATTTTGTAGAACTGAGTAAAATGAAACACTAAGAATGGGAAATGTGACCTAAATGTTATTCTCCCCTATGTTCCCTTCTACTTTTGGCCTGCTTCTGAGGCAGAAGGGAAGGGGTCAGGGCCCAACCTTTAAAAGAATGACATAGCTGTTGAGGATATGATAAAAACTGGTTATTAGACCCTACTGGGCCCAAGATGGTGGAAGATTCGACTTCCAGTGGACCTTGAGCCTCATTATATGCTCATTGTAATACATTAGCATATGCTAAATGACACACCCACAGGCGCCATGACAGTGCCGAGGACAAAAAGTGGGTGGTGGCCCAATTCCTGGAAATCCCTGCTGCTTCTCCAAAGTAGTTGGAATAATCCTCCTACTCATTAGCCTATGAAATTACCCAGCTGATAAAAACTAACCACCTCCACACCCTGGGGCCTCTTGCCTTCTGAGACAGCTCACATTCTGTTTATGGAGTGTGTAACTCCGTGAATAAATATCTGCTTTCACTCTACTTCAGCTCTGTTTTTCAATCTTTCCCACATGAAGCCAAGGACCCTGACTTGGTGCCCCCTGCTCCCCCCCCACTCCACCCCCGCGTCCCAGGGACTCGCAGGAGACCTGGGACTTAACCATCCTGCTATGTCCCATTTTCCTGCAACACTTCTGCTCTCACACTAATGTATTTCCAAACAATCTTTTTTTCTATTTAGACTTTCTAATTGTTTTTGCCAAGAGGATTAGTTCAGCACTAGTTAACTCATAATTATCAGAAATGGAAACTTTGTATTTTTAATCTCCCCAGGTGATTCTGATGTGTTCCAAGAACTTTGATCTGGCCAAATGCTGACCTATTAGCTTAACACTGTAAAGACTTCGTTAGTTGGATTATGAGTTGAGTTTTCATTGATAGTTATCGTTAGCATAATAAATGATAGTAAAGTAACTCTTTAACATTTGTCCAAAATTTTTATCCAACTGGTAATGTCTAAGAAACAGGATAACTTCTTGGTATGTTATTTTTGGCCTGTAAACAACTGCAATTGTCACAATTCTGAGCAGCTTGTGAACTTTAGACAAGTTTTATTCACGGGGATTTATTCATCTTCGTGTGTTTTATAAGGATGTAGTGTATTGTGGTATGTCAGTGTATCATCTTGGACAGGCTGAAATCAGTTCTGAGATTTTAACCTGTAATCTTTGTTCACAAAAACAAGTATTAATTCTCAACTTATTATACAGCTGGATGAATTAGCAGGCATTATGTATCCCTAAACATTTTAAATAAAATGTTGTACGTCTCTCATTTGATTAAGCATATTATTTCCCTAACAACCTTCATACTTCAAGATTGTTTTCTATAGAACTATAAAAATTACAGATTATAGGACCTGGCTTTTCTTATATAATTTATCATTGATATTCCTATATAACAGGCCAGGTGTTTAAGAAGGGGGCTTCAGAAATTTTTTTTTTTTCTTTTTTCTTTAAACTTGGACTCTGGATCTCTATTTGGAGCACTATTATAAAGGTAACCTTCTGAAATTTTTCTTTGCTAATTGACAGGACAACAGCACTGGTTGCTAATTGGTACTTTGCTGATGAAATAGGAATAGTTGAAGTGCAGCAATTCATATGCAAACAACATACATCACCATTGCTTAGGCAATTGCTTTTACATTTCAAAACCCTGTAACAAAGACTATACTGCAAAGAGTAGAGTTCTTCATCCTTAGCATAAAGGAAACTTCACATAAACCCTCTTTCAAGCATATCAAAGAGGCTTTAATGGGAAAATTATATTGTAATCTTTAAAAGGACCAGTTTAGTGGCAAGATGAATTTCTAATTTGTGGGCCCTATCATTTTCCTATTTGATAATAATTTAGCTTCTTAGTGAAGCATGTTAACTCTTTAAAACTTTTGAGGAAAATTTATAAATCTTGCTGCCAAGACCACTACAGTTGATATGCACTAAATATGTAGAATCTATTAAACTAACCATGTTCCAAAGTGTCTTATGTGTGAATGGTGACTTACATCCTGCAGGACAAAGTGGTTCATTTCCCCCTGATTCTGAAAGCTCAAGCAATTTGGTTCAGAAAGGGTAATCTGTTTGTGTTTCTAAGGTAGTGAAATTTTGAGTCAAGTTCTACATATATCTTCTCATATCCAATCCTTGAAAAGAACGTGAACAGAAATAAAGCTGCGATGAACTAGCAGGTTTTGCTGAGCATTTGGCCCTAAAGAGTTTATTTTAGATATTTTGGTAGTGTATGAATATAATTCTATAAATGAAGTAATAAGCCCAAAATCAAATCCATGCCTCTGATCAAATTACACTCTTTGAGTCAATCATTATAAAAAAACAGTGATGTTTCTGTTAGGGGAACCACTGTCCAAAACCACCTGCCCTGACCAGGCACGATAGTAAACACTTACATGAGTTATCTTACAACAGGAGGTCCTGTTGAGGAACGAAGAACTAACAAGCTATCACCAACCAAAAGAGTTCAGGAAACATCAAAAGAAGAGAGGAGATGCCAGTCCATATGTCCTACCAACCTCCCAGAATCCTTCTTGCTGGAATCCATCTTGGCTGAGCAATGCACATGCCACCAGGAAGGACCCTGAGTCAGAATGATTGGCCAGAGACAACCAGGAAACTAACCCCATCACCATAAAACCTGAGACGGCAAGCCATGTGGCAGACCAGGTGTCCTGGGTTCCCTTATTCTGCTGCTCTCTGCCCAGGCGCCCCTTTCCAATAAAGTCTCTTGCTTTGTTAGCACATGTGTCTCCTCAGACAATTCATTTACGAGTGTTAGACAAGAGCCCACTCTTGGACACTGGAAGGGGTCCCCCTCCTGCTATATTTCCAAACATTCCTATTTGTGAAAGAAAATAAATTTTTATGAATCTCTTTTTATCACATCTAAAGTTCACAAGGTCAACATTTTTTTTTTAATGTGCTTTTTTCTGTGCTTATTTTCCTCAGCCTCCACACGATACATGTAACAAAAATGTAGCGGTAAATTATAATTGCATCTTATCAAGAAGCTGTTTGAAAAGCGCAACAGCAAAGTATTTGTTGTTTGGAGCAAATATGACTTGATGGTGATTAGGTAACTGGAAACTGAACTTTACTAATAATCACGGAAGAGGCTGAGAAGAGGTAATGGATGGACTACAATGTGTATCTGATCATGGGAATTAACTTATATTTATCTGGCTGAAGAAAAAAACAAAAAGCGTAGAATGTCTTCCAAGCTACTAAGACCAAACAAATCCTAAATATGTTTTATTTGTGCAGACAAAAAAAAGTTACTTGCCATTTCAGTAAACAAAGAATGTTGCCCACCATCAAGCCATCAGCCACTGTAGCCTCCACCAACAGGGTGCCCTGATGGGAACTGAGGACAGAGAAAAGAGGATACTGGCCCTAGATAGTTAAAATACATATTTAAGGAGTAATTTCATTGAGCCCAGACTCTTACATCTTCCCATACATAGAAAAGCACTAAAATCATTAAACTGAGATGTCTTTTACTTCTTTGTGATTAGCAGTAATTTTTTGACCTTCAACTACTTTTGTTGTTGTTTTGTTTTTTTCACAGAAACTTATGTCTATCCCAGGCTATAGTCCTCAGTAAGGTCCTCAAATAAAACATAACTTGCAACTTTTTAGGTTGTGCATTTTTCTTCTGTCAACACTTTCCTCCCCGTCTCTCATGCTAATTCTGGGCATTATGTTCTGTTCAAGTTTTGGGGCTATTTTTCTGTCTACCACACCCCTTTTGAAGTATCATTTATTATCAACTACTATGCTGATTAAAAATTATTCATTTTTATCAATAGGTCTGGTAGATTAATCTACATTCAATCAGATACCTATTATATACTCAAGATTATTACACACTACATGAAATAAAGAATAGGAAAATCCCACTGCCTTTAAAAAATTTACACTTTAATTGACAAACACAAACAATAACATTAAACAATAGTTATTAATATGAAATATGGTCTAGAGAAAAATTATATGATAGATTTTAAAAACTGAAGTAGGATATAATCCAAGATGAAAGTTACTAATTAAAAGTTTCACAAGGTAATTACATTTGAGCCTATCCTTGAAGACTGGATAGCTTTACATGAGTAAAAATAAAAGAGAATATACTGAGTGAATAAAACAACTAAGGAATGTAATAAGATAGGTTTTAAAAATGCTGGCATTATGATAGAGCATGAGGAAAGAAAAGCAGCAGGGAATGAGGCTTGAGGCCATAAATATTAAAACTGTATTTTATTTTTAATATGTGTGAATGTATGTTTATGTGTGTGGTGGATATATTTTACAAAACCTGGACCTGAAATAAATTGAACATATAAAACAAAAAATCAGTTGATGTCTCTTATTATAATTCTGAATCATAAATTTTGTGAAATACACATTTTAGCTACTTTAATACATCCTATTTATTTTTAGATGGATAATATAGGTGAGATAACTAACATTCAAACATTTGATTAAACTTGGGAGGAAAAGTAAGCAAAATTCTTAGTAGTTCTACGTATTTGTTAAATAGAGAATGAAAAGCAAGGTCCTGCAGTACTAAAGCTATTATACTTGGGAATGCAGCACAAATATCATTTAAAAGGTCTTTCTACAGATAACATTGAGTTACATAAGAAAGTTGTAAGAAAACACATATTAAACAGAAAGAAATAAGGTAGTAGATATTTGCAATGCTATGTCTGACAAAGGACTCATATCCTAAATATAAATATAGCAGTTCTCTAAATTAACAAAAAAAATGATGCAAAAGGGAAAAATGAAAAAAAAAAAGTTGAATAGGAATATTACCCAAAAGTATGCCTAAATGACCAGTAAACACATAAGATGGTATTAATTCATCATTAGGACCATGCAAATTAAAGGCACAATGAGATACCAGTATACATCTATTTTAGTGAGACTAAAAATTAAAGATTGACAACAGCAAGCACTGAAACAGTATTGATTGGAATTTTTAAAACTGCTGGTGAGAATGCCAAATGCTATATATGACTCATGTATCTTAGAAAACTTTTGATAGTATCTATAAAGCTGGATGACCATTTCCCAAGACCCAGCAATTAACTTCCTACTTATATATCCAATAAAAATTCATACATGGCAGCTGAAAATTGAAAAATCCTAAATGTCATTAACAGTCAAAGAGATAATCATCGTATAAAACACCATACAGCACAAAGGACTACTGTTACATGAAACAGCATGAATGACTCACAAATAGTGAAAGTCACAAATATGCCATCGAGCAAAAGAAAAAGACACAAAATATACATGCAATATATTTTCTTTAAATAGTGTTCAAATAAGCAAAATTAGTGTATGGTGTCTGAAGTCAGGATATAGTTATCTTTTGGTGGATTGTGGTAAAGAGTGGCAGGGGTTTCTTATGTATTGCTTGCAATCATCTTTTTTTTTTTTTTTTTAATCTGGTTGGTGGTTACAAGTGTATGTTCACTCTGAAAATTTACTCAGCTATAAACTTATGATTTGTATACTTCTTGTATGTATATGTGTGTAACTATATATTTTTTAATAAAAGAAAAAATAGGCAAATATAAGGGATTACCTTTTAGCTTTCAGTTGTGATTAAATTCAAATCATTATCAAAATAACATGCCATTGTTTTTGTCCATCTGATTGGCATCAATTAAAATACTAATAGTTGGAGAGGATGCAGATCAGTAAGATATTTTAATCTTTTTGTAGATTTTAGAAGCTGGAAAATCACTTTGGAAAAATGGTACTATTTTATAAATTAAAATTATGTTAAACTGAGAAATACTATCCTAACTGTATTACCAAAAGAATTTCTTATAATGTATATCAGAAAACAAGATAACAGCAGCACACAATATAAAAATAAAATTCAGATACAACTTAATGGCCATGAACAGGAGCGTAGATAATACGCTTTGAAATAATCACAAAATGGAAGTGTTTAACATGAAAGGATATGAACAAGCTGAAACTATGTTAAAAAAAAAAAGGATGAATGTTAACAATGTGATTTAAAGTTTAACAAGTTATAGGAGATTATATTTCATGATACCATTTTTAAATTAAGCACAATTAAAATAAAAATTAATTTTTCAGGAATTTTCATAAACTGAACACAAATAAAAATATATGCAAGGAAATAATAAATGTAGAACTATAGACGATGTTTTGTTTGTTTGGTTGTTTTTGTTTTTCAGTTTGAGGGTGGCAGGTATCTGGATGGGGCAGGACCAAAATTGGATGATGGAGGTCTTTGTTAGTGTTCTAGATTTTGTGTTGAATAGTGGGTTTATAGATGCTTTTTGAATTTTTAAAAACAAATAGATGACAGCCGTGTAGATCGAGGAATAGACAGACTTATGGGCAGGTAGATGACAGACACTATCAGAGTCTGTCATAATCAAAATGAAATAGGTTGGGACCTGGGACCCTTTACTGCAGTGTTTGCACCTGGGCAAATGTCTCCTTGAGCAACAGAAAACAAACTATAAGGGATTAAAAATAACTGGGTGCATGAACAGTTGGGACAAATTATGAACAAGATACAAAAAGACCAAAACCCAACTGCTACTTCTGAGGTGCCTGGAGCAAAAGCAGTGTCCTGCCCATGATCCCATGCGCACAGCACCACCAAGGGGATGGGCAGACCACCTAAGCCACCCCTCCAGCCCACCCACTGGTCAGCCCTCACCCTCACCCCAGTTAAGGGACCAGCTACCCACCTCCACCCCCACCCCCCAGGGAGCAAGCAAGGGAACCTGTTACTTGTTTTTACTCCCTATGCTACAGCATGAGTCCCAATAAATCCTTGCCTGAATTTCTCATCTGTCCTCTTATCAACTTCTATTGATTAAAGAGTCTAAGAACCTAGGTCGGTAACAAAAGCATGGATCCAAGTTTGTGTGCCTTTGTCCATAAAAAGGAAAAAGAAAAAAGAAATTAAGAAATAAGGAAACAAAAGAAAGATAGTCTTCAAATCAGTAAAAACCTCCTTCTAATTAGCACTTGTAATTTAGAATTCCAATCACAGAAATTCTCTTGAAGGGAAAATTTGTTTCTTGAGTTGACCTTTTTTTACTCTCTTCACTAACAGCAAGATTGAGTTCTTCAAACAGCAATGCACTTGATCTTTGTACCACTATTATATTATTTAAAAATATAATTTTTGAATGTCAATCTCATTTGTTTCTTCACAAGTCTAAACTATTATATTAGAATTAGCTTTCTATTAGCAGACTTTAACCTGGCATCTAACGGAGCAGTTTACCATTTACTTTATTAACCTAGTTATTTGACTTGCATTCTGATAACATACTTGGTGTTCAATTATTCTTCACCAGCCCCTAGTACAGTTTAATTCCATGAGCGACAGATTACAAAGAAGTATCAATTTTGAATAGTGACAACTCGTATAAAGAGGTTAATAAAGGAAAATTAGAAGGCATTACAGAATAGTTCTATGATCCTGGCTAGGTTTTACCTCTCTGACATATTAAAAATATTAAAAACCAAGGTCTACAAAGTAGCTTATGGTGTATTTTTATAAATAATCCTATCTATAAGACTCAAGTAATTTAAGAATTGTCAAGTAGAAATTCAAGAAAAATTGTAGAATGCTTCTTTTTATTGGCACTACATGTTTTAAGTTTTTAACTATGTCACATTCTTTCATAGTTCAAATGTTAGATTTGGGGAGAGTTTTGTACTATTATTTCCAAATTGCAAAAATTTCAAGTTTATTGCTGTTGAAAATATTTTTTTTCATTTTTCTAAGAATCTATTTTTTTTTAACATCTTTATTGGAGTATAATTGCTTTACAATGGTGTGTTAGCCTCTGATTTATAACAAAGTGAATCAGTTATACATATACATATATCCCCATATCTCCTCCCTATTGCGTCTCCCTCCCTCCCACCCTCCACATCCCACCCCTCTAGGCCGTCACAAAGCACCAAGCTGATCTCCCCGTGCTATGTGGCCGCCTCCCACCAGCCATCCATTTTACATTTGGTAGTGTTTGTATGTCCATGCCACTCTCTCACTTCGTCCCAGCTTACACTTCCCGCTCCCCGTGTCCCCAAGTTCATTCTCTAGTAGGTCTGCGTCTTTATTCCTGTCTTGCCCCTAGATTCCTCATGACAATTTTTTTTTTAATTCCATATATATGTGTTAGCATACGGTATTTGTTTTTCTCTTTCTGACTTACTTCACTCTGTATGACAGACTCTAGGTCCATCCACCTCATTACAAATCACTCAATTTCGTTTCTTTTTATTCTAAGAATCTTATATAACAATGTTTTCAAAAAGTAACACACGTTTTTTAGTATTTTCAAACTGAAATAAAATACATTGGTTAGTATAATTAGTTTTTCCTTATTTTGTGTTTTCCTACTTAACTTCTCTTTCATATATTTATTGGTGAATTTAATTATCTAAGTATACATTTATTAAGATATGTTATAAACTAACTACATTTTCAAGGTTCCAATCATGAAAATTAAGAATTTTGGCCTTTGCCTTTGGTGAAAATAGCTTAAGAATTTTGAATATAATCAATACAAATTCTGCTCGATAACGGGTTTTATAATGAGAACATCCATTTAAAGTATAAGTTCATAATAGTAGCTAAGCTCTATCATGTGCCGGATAACATGATAAGTGCTTTCCTGTATCTTATGCAGCCCTCACAACACAGCTATGAGTCTCAGCTTCCTCATTTGTAAAAGGAGGGTTAAATATCCCTCATGTTTCTTATCATTAAAATATATCATAACTTATTGGCAAGGAGTAACTGCTAGCTACTTTTTTCCATACAGAGGTGCATTATTCATGCTCTAATAAATTCACATATTACAAGTAATTAAGCAAAAAATGTCTAGAGAATTCTAACTTTTAATTCATTATTCAGTACTGCTGAAGGTAAAGTCAGATTTAGGCCTGATATTAAAGTGATGAGACTAAACAGAAAATATTCAACAGCAGCCTCACCACTGTCATAAATGTTCACATCAAATAATCTGACACCGTGAGAATTGGAGGAAACTATTACCCCCTGTGTCAGTGGCGTTGTGAAAGTAATACAAGCTGAAGGCAGAAAACCTGAATTCAGATTTATACTGTTTACTAGTTATATACTGTTGGGCAAGGAACTTAACTTCTCTGAACTTTATTCATCCATTTGTTAATGCTCAAAAATCATGCATGGAGATATCAGACTAATTGGCTCCACTTTCTTCATTTTTACAATATAGGTAATGACCAAGTCAGAAGTAGTTGCATACTCCAAAGATGTCTAGGTTAATGTGTTACATTGCAGACCATAAAGTCCTACAAGGTTGTAATAAATTATTAAGATAAGTGAGCAGTTTTACCAAAACAAGAATAAGATTGTTTCTATTTGTCTATTTTACCACCAGAGAGCTATAGGCCTTTGATGATTTCTTTTAAGAATTTGTCTTGGTTACAATAGTTTCTCAGGTCCCACTGGCACTATCATTCTATAAAATTTATCATTGCATTGATTCATTCATTCATTCAATTTCTCTGTATATCCATTTGTATATTTTTTATTGAAGTACAGACACTATTCAAATGCTTTCTCTGCATCTATTGAGGTAATCATATAATTTTTATTTTTCCTTTTGTTAATGTGGAATATCACATTGATAGATTTGCATATGTTGAACCATCCTTGTGACCCTGGAATAAATCCAACTTGATCATGGTGTATGATTCTTTTATATATTGTTGGGTTTGGCTTGCTAATATTTGGTGGAATATATTTGCATTTGTATTCATCAAAGATATTGGCCTATAATATTTTTGGTAGTGGCATTGTGTGATTTGGTATTGATGGTGGCCTCATAGAATTAATTTTAGAGTGTTCCGTCTTCTTCAATTTTTTGGAATAGTTTGAGAAGGATAGCTATTAATTCTTTCTGTGTTTGGTAGAATTCCCCCATGAAGCCATCTGGCCCAGGACTTTTGATTGCTGGGAGGTTTTTTTTTTTTAACTACAAATCTAATTTCACTACTTGTGATTGGTCTGTTCAATTTGTCTATTTCTTCTTGATTCAGTCTTGGCAGGTTGTATGTTTCTAGAAATTTGTCCATTTCTTCCAGGTTGTCCAATTTGTTGGCATATAACTGCAGTATTCTATTACAATTCTTGGTATCTCTGTTATATCAACTTTTATTTCTCCTCTTTCATGTTTTATTTTGTTTATTTGGGTCTTCTTTCTTTTCTTCTTGATGAGTCTGGCTGAAAGTTTATCAATTTTGTTTATTTTTTCCAAAAAACAGATCTTGGTTTCATTGATCTTTTCTATTGCTTTTTTTTTTTTAATTTCTAATTTACTTCCTCTCTGATCTTTATTATTTCCTTCCGTCTGTTGACTTTAGGCTTTGTTTGTTCTTCTAATTCTTTCAGTTGGTAGGTTAGGTTATTTATTTGAGATTTTTCTTGTTTCCTGAGGAAGGCCTGTATCACTATAAACTTCCCCCTTAGAACTGCTTTTCCTGCATCACATAGATTGTGCAGTGTTGCGTTTTCATTTTCATTTATCTAGAGGTTCTTTCTGGTTTCTCCTTTGATTTCTTCATTAACCCATTGCTTTTTTTAGTAGTATGCTGTGGTGTAGAGTGAGCAGGGCTGGAGCATTCATTCACTCCAGGCTCAGGCACACGATGAGGCAATTGCAGGAAACCCAGGAACCGCTACAGCAGACCTCTCTCAGGGGCAAGCCAGCACACACTTGCTCCTCACAAGCGGAATCTAAGTTTCTCCAGCCTTTCTATCTCTCCCAGCAGTCCTTCAACAACCCAACAGGTCTTCTTTCTTCCACGTAGGATCCCACGATTGGGATTCCCAGCCTATGGCTAACACCACTCACTCCCCAGAGTAGGTGTCTGCCAGTGCAATCTCCCTTTTCCTGAGTTCTCTCCCAGGGGCACAGGTCCCAACCTGATTGCTTTCCCACTCTTCCTACTTGATTACATGTGTATATTTCTTATAGCCTTGGTTGTACAGGAGTCCTTCTGCCAGTTTTCAGTTAGTTTCAGATAGAAGTGTTCCACATATAAATGTGTTTTTGATGTGTCCTTGGGGGAACTGAAATCCACGTCCTTGTACTGCACCATCTTGATCTCCTCCTCCATTTGTATATTCTTAAGAGAAAAGAAGTTTGTGGCTTTTTTTCAGCTAATAAATGCTCAAAACATTCTGAAGATGCTACTGTATGAATTTTACACAGATGAGGTAAAAAACTGTGCTAGATGACATTAAATGTTATCCCTTTCCTCTCGATTGTTATTTCCTTATATATTTTTCTTTCTTCCTTTGTTCAATTATGAGAAAAAAATACTTTGAGGATAGTATTTTCTTTGTTTTAACCCTTTTCTGCATCATAGAATACAACATCATATTGTCATTATAGGCTTTCCAGATAGGTGTGGGGTAGGTGTAGACAAAGATAAGGATGATGGATACCCGAGGACAGTAAGGCCATGCAAGATGGTACTCAAGCTCACTCCTTAACTGACCAAATTATCTTAGATTGGGGTAAATGAATTCAGACTTAGGGGACATTAAATTTAAGAACAAACAACCTACCATTGGTATTTCATTAGGCTCAACAAGGCTGGAAACTTGCTGGTTGAGTAGAATTAATAAGGAATACAGTATAGCAATCACAAGATTAATAGATTGCCTCCAAGGTTTAGAGACACACATATATGTGTCTGTGATTTAAGAGGACAGCAAAAGTAATATTACTTTTATAAACTCAAAGCAGCCTCTGCTGCAATCTAGTTTATTAAAAAAAGTTTTATTTTTTAATTACTCTTATTGAGAGGTGAAATTTCCATAACATAAAATTAAGCAGCTTAAGTTGTGCAACTCAGTGTCATCTAGTAAATTCATAATGTTGTGCAACTGCCCTTTCTATCTAATTCCAAAACATTTTCATCACCCTTAAAAAAATCCTTGTACCAATTAGACAGTCACCCCACATTTCCCTCTTCTACAAGCCCCTAGCAATAATCAATCTGCTTCCTGTCTTTACATGTTTACCTATTCTGGATATTTAGTATAAACTGAATCAATTTTTAACTATATCTTCATGCTTTTTGTACTTTATGTACTTTTTGACACTTGCACATCTCAGAGGATAATAATACTCTTTCTGTGCATCATATTATACTGTTACTAATGTCACTGCAGCAGATGTAGTGAGAACTTGTCTCATGCTTACACAGTTACTTTATTTTTAATTACCCTCATGTTCCAGTTAGTAATCCTTAATGATCCTATTCATGGTAAAAGTCAACCTCATCTGTGATGGATATAGGTGAGTGCCAAGTAAACTACCCTTATAACAACACAGAAGTGAAGTGATGTCTTGGGCTTCAACAAAATTGTGCTCCACTCTTCTGAAATAATATTTCTCCTAATATTTCATCAGGGATGTGTATGTGTGTGTCTGTGTATGTGTATAGTAAGTGATGCCAAAAAATGTGCAGTAAGATAGTTATTCATTCTCTAGTTCAGTGGATTTCAAAGATGTGTTCTAATGGTTCCAAGGACTACTAGAAATAGTGTAATATTGGCTTGAATTATGCTATATTTCCAAGTTACCTAAAGGCTTCTATAACCATCTGTGCTTTTTTCCCCCTATATTCTCTCTCTCTTTTGTCTGGCTGAGTAACTTGACCTAGGGTGTGCTAATAATAGGTGGCATTCACATTGTATTTTCATGTGCTCACCTCAACCTAAAGATGAGTTTGTGGGTTTTCTTTCCTGTGGATCAACAAAAGGAAACAAGATATCATGTTTTGTATTTTGACTTATAGATAATAGAAGAGCAAACTGTGGCTTCTAGATCTTTAGCTCCAAGCTATTGATCTCTGCTTTTAAGTTATGAAATACTTGCACAGTTGTTCATGTTAGCCATTTTATCCATATTTGTTGCTTACTTTGTGTAACATTCTTCAGAGAAAACCAGTGATGTTTAATAACTACTATTAAACAAATGGCATTTGTTTTGACTGAATAAATGAATGAATGAATAAACAAGTATCAATTCCTAGCTTATATCATCTAAGCAGTTGTCTGTTTACTGGTCTACCTCTCCTGCCAACACTAAGGATACTAAGGTCAGGTAAAGTGCCTTTAATATATTCAATTCCACTGCTGAGTACAGCATCAGATACAAAATATAGGCATAATAATCACCTGATAAATAATAAATGTAAGGATAATATTTTAAAACACATATTTGCTGTACAACTTAAGGTGCAACAATTCTTGATCTGCATAAGGAAGCACAGACATTCTAGGAAAGCAAATATATAAATATATATATATATATATATCATACAAAATATCTAATTTCCAACTAACTCTACATTCCAGGTCAAGAACCAGTGACAGCAGTGATGTTGGCAAAAATGATATAGGAGGGGCCTCTAATGGCTTGTCTCACACCAGAAACATCGAAAGTCTGACAACAATGATCAGAATCAACCTTATAATAACTCTAGAAAATAGTTAAAAGTTTACAGCAAGCAAGCAAATGCTTAAACAGGAAAAAGACAACTTAAAACAGCAGAAATGATTTGTAGCATTTTAATTTAGCTTGCCTACCTCCCCTCTTCCAGGCCTGAGGTGGTTATAAAGATGGCAGCACTCCCAGTGTGGGCCCCTGGCTCTTCAGGTCCCAGAGCAGATCTCGCTTCCAAAGAATTGTGTTTGTCTGTTTTGATCTGTGTGTGAGTTCCCTGAAGAACTGACACAAGGGACCTGCCTTTGCCTTGCCTAACTCAGAAGTCTCTCAGGGAGGAGAAGCCACTATATGGATGGTGTCTCTTGAAACCATTAAAAGACAAATAAATAGGCCACTGCTCCCTGGGGCAAAATGTTAACAGTCAGGGCAAACAGTAGATACAACCAAAACCAGGGAGAAACTGGAAAGCGACAAAATTTTGGGAATAAGGTCTTTGAAAAGATCCTGCATATAGAGGGAAATCTAAAAAGTCATGCAGATGTCCTGGACAGAATGCATCCTCACTCTGCCTGATTTGTATGCTCAGCATAAGCAGGAAGTGAAAGCTAAGGTAGAGTTGGGAAAGAAAAAAAACAGCGTAGCTAGGCAATGAAGGAATTTCCCAACACACACCCAATGTGCAAAGACCTGGAAAGTACTAGTAATAAATTTAAACAAAATGGTGCAAGACCAAAATAAATATAAAGATATTCTGTGTTTATGAATTGGAAGACTTAATATTGTTAAGATGGCAATGCTACTTAAATTGATCTACAAATTCAAAGCAAGTCCTATCAAACCTCAGTGGCCTTTTTTTCCCAGAAATAGAAAAGCCAATCCTGAGATCCACAGGGAATGCAAAGGATTCTGAATAGCCAAAATAATCTTGAAAATGAAGAACAAATTAGGAGGATGCACATTTCTCAAACATGATCTCAAAACTTACTACAAAGCTATAGTAATAAAAACTGTAATATTAACATAAGATAGACATACTGACCAATTGAATAGAATTAACTGTCCAGAAACAAACACTCACATTTAAGGACAATTGATTTTTGACAAGGGAGCAAAGAAAATTCAATGGGAAAAGAAAAGTGCTTTCAACAAATGGTGCTGGGTCAACTTGTCAACACATGCACACATGAGTGCGCACACACACCTTGAGTACATTTTGACCCCTAACATATGAAAATGAACCCCAAATATATCAAAGACCTAAATGTAAGAGCAAAAACTATAAAACTATTAGAAGAAAACATGGTAAAATTTCATGGTTCTGAATTTGGTAATGGTTTCTTAAATATGATATGAGAAACACAAGCCACAAAGAAAACTACTATTGTTAGACTTTATCCAACTTACAAACTTTTGTGCCTCAAAGGACACTGTCAACAGAATGAAAAAACAACTCACAGAATAGAAGAGATTATTTTCAAATCACATATCTGATAAGTATCTAACAGCCACAAAATATAAAGAAATCTTAGAAGTCCACAAAAAAAGACAAGCAACTCCACTAAAAAAATGGGCAAAGGATCTGAATAAACGTATCTCAAAGTAGATATGCCAATGTCCAATAGCACATGAACAGATGATCGAAGTCATTAGTTATTAGGAAAATGTAACTCAAAACCACAAGATAGCACTTCACATCCAGTAGGATGGTATAATCAAAAAACAGATAAAAACAAGTGCTGATGAGAATGTGGAAAAATTGGAACACCCCTAATATTAAAATGGTACACTCACTTTGAAAAACAGTTTGGAAGTTCATCAATAAGTTAAATGCTGAATTATCATTTGACCCTGCAGTTCGACTTCTAGGTATATATCCCAAAGGATTGAAAACAGACATCCAAACAAATACTTATAAGTGAAAGTTCATAGCAGCACAATTTACAATAACCAAAAGGTGAAAAGAACAGAGAAATAAAATATATTATAGCTATATAATAGAGAATTATTCAGTCATAAAAAGAAATAAAGCACTAATAATATACGCTATAATATGTATGAACTATGAAAACATTATGGTAAGTTAAAGAAACCAGACACAGAAGGCCACAAAATTATATATTATATAATTCCATTTATATGAACTACCTACTATAGACAAATCCAGAAAGACAGAAAACAGGTTTGTGGTTGCCAGGGTCTAAGGGGAGAGCAACTGCTTAATGGGTACTCGGTTTCCTTTTGGGTGGAAGAAAAAGTTCTGGACTAGATAGTGATGAGAGTTGCTTAACCTTGTGAATGTACTTAATGCTCCTGAACTGTACACTTAAAACAGATAAGGTAAATTTCATGTCACCTATATTTTACCACAATTAAAATACTGTAAAAAGAAAATGGTAACCTATTTTTTCTCACTTCTATCTAAAACTAAATATATAAGAAAGACTACTGTAATTAATCTCTGCCCTCAACTTAAAGTTAAAAGGTAATCTCTATCTAAAAGTAAAATAAATAATTTCTAAGACTCAAACTGTGATCTACTTCGAGAACTACTGGAGAATGGGAGAAATTTGAATAGTGACTCAGAATTTTTCAAAATGATTCCAATATAGCCACATAGCACTCCTAAGAGAAAGAAAGTGAGTGTTGCCTTGTTTATTTTTCAAAACCACTTGTACAAAAAGAACAAAATACATTTTAGTAAATAAAATAACATCTGTGGTTTATGAAATAAAGAGAAGGATAATTATTCAGTCAGGTTAATGATCTATAATATCAGTTCAGTAACTTAAATGTTATTTATATCTTCTAAAGTAATGAGAATGTCCATAGTCAATACCCTTGGGAAAGATTCTGAAATTATTACAACAAAAATGTTTGACTCACAGTAGCTTCTAGCACTTTCCCTTGATGTTGTGCCTCCCAGCTTATGCTACTTCACGATAAACAGTGCCCTTAAGTTAAATAATGTGTTTATCTTAAACATGATATTTCAAGGGCTAAAAATTTTATAAACTGTATTCCAGACTTCCTAGAAAAGTAAAATAGAATAAGTGATAGAATATTTGAACTATAAGACTCCTTAGTGATTTATAGAATTTACTAATCATTTTAGAAAACTGATTCCCAGAGATTTTAAGTGTATTATGTTTTGCATAATGTCACACAGCTAATTAGTAGTCAAGGGACACCAGACATCCAATTTAGTGGGGGATTTTTTTCCCCTTGTATTTCTCTCATTACTTCTGCTGCTCACTAATAATCCTTCATTTCTTTTAGGATAAAAATCTCTTCAACGTAAAATGCCTTAGCTACTTTTTATGAGTGGTTTTACCTAGGGTCATCAAGAAAGGCTTCTCTGAAGAGGTGATATTTGAGTTTGGTCCTGAATCATGAGAAGGAGAGAGCTATGCAAATATTTGAGGGAAAGTTCCAAGAAGAAGGAAGAGTAAGTAACCATCGAGGGAATGACCTTTACATATCTCAGACTGAAAGTCACTGCACCTAGAGCATGATGAAAGTGGGAGAAATGTGAGAAAGATGAAGTTGGGCAGGTAGGTAGAACCTGCAGAGCCTGGAGGCCATGGCAAGCAGTGTACTTTTATTTTAATTGCAATAAAAAGACATGGAAGATTTTAAAAAGGACATTACATCTCTGATTAATATTAAAACCTAATCCATCGATACCTGTTCTATGGAGTATGGAGCACCTTTGAACAGGATTATAGCAGTGGAGATGCATGGGGATAAAATGGTCCAATCCAGGAGCTAGCACCAAAGACCTTATGGAAAGACTAGATGTAGATTTTCAAAGAGAGGAGTAAATTACTACTCCTTTATTTGTAGACTAAAAATCTAGGTAAATGTTGTTGACATTTACAGGTTTGGAAAAGGAAACCAATTGTTATGTTTTGGCCACGTGAAATTGAAGCTATCAATTATACATCCCAGGGAGACATGGAATAGTCCGCTGGACACATAATCCTTGATCTCAGAAGTGAGAACTGAGAGGAGACATAAATTTGGATGCTATGAATGGGTTTCTTCAAACTTTGCAATTAAGTTTGATCCCTTAGGAGAAAGGAGAATAGGGAAGATCACCAGGGACTATTCCCTAGGATACTCCAACATTTAGAAGTATGTAACAAAGTAGAAGCCAGAAAAAGAAAATGGAAAAGAATTCCCATTAGGAAGACAGAAAACTCCTCCAGAGACACTTTCAGAGGCCTTTGAGAATGTGTTTCAAAGAAGGAAGCAGGGAACTGTGTCAAAGGCTGCTCAGAAGTCATGGAGGATGAAGATGGAGAATTAATCATTGTGTTTCCCAAGAAGTAGATTATAAAGGCTTTAAAAGTGGAGTGGTGGGATTAAAAGCCGAACGGTAGACAAATGAGGTACATATGTCTGATGAAAAGGTAGAGATATTTTTTTTTGAAATGGGGCAGGGAAATGGAGCACATGCTGGAGTCAGAAGTATATGAGTGAAGGCATATGAAGGCACACAATTTATTGGCATGGATGGTTCCTCATAAAAATTCTGCAGAGTATACATACATTTTCTCAAAGTTTGTAAATGAAGAATCTGTGGCTCAGTGACCTTGCTGAAGCCCTATTGACTGTTAGAGGGACCTTATTTCTGAAACCTGAATTCTAAGTATTATTTCTCCCCAAATCACTTGATATATAATCTAGGGTAATCAAGCTGGTAAAATGCCTTTTTAAAAGCTGCTTTTGTCAACCTAAATGTCCATCAACAGATGAATGGATAAAGAAGATGTGAGATATATATATAGAATGGAATATTTCTCAGCTATGAAAAAGAATGAAATATTGCCATTTGCAGCAACAAGAATAGACCTAGAGATTATCAGACTAAGTAAAGTCAGACAAAAACAAATATTATATGATATCATTATATGTGGAATCTAAAAAATAATACAAACAAATTTATTTATAAAACAGAAACAGACTCACAGACTTCTAAAACAAATTTATGGTTACCAAAGGGGAAAGGGGAGGGATAAATTATAAGTGTGGGATAAACATATACATTATTATATGTAAAATAGATAAACAACAAGTATTTACTGTATAGCACAGGGAACTATATTTAATATCTTGTAATAACCTATAATGAAAAGAATCTGAAAAAATATCTGAATCACTTTTCTGTACACCTGAAACTAATACAATATTATAAATCAACTATATTTCAATAAAAAAGGTGCTTTTGTTATACAATTTTTGAGAGTCCCAGATTCTGTATCTGTGTGTGTGTGTCTCACAAGATGAAAACTTGGACACAGCCTTTGAATGTCTTTGTTTTCTTAACCTGACAATGAAGGACTAAAGCATAAGCGTACTTAAGTGTGTGTTGAGTCATTGACATGACTGATTGCACGTATACAGCTGTTTATATGAGAGAGATAATCAGATGTCCATCAGAATTTTGTGAATTCCTACCACAGAGTAGAGACATGTTTAGCAGTGACATTCTGATCTCAGTTCCACCTACTTCTGCATCTAGGTAACGTCATGTAAATAATCCTTACTAGTGCATTTTGAACAGAGATGTGCGTCAGTTCCAGACCAAAGTGATTAAGGAGTAGATATACATTCATTATGGTTTCCCATTTCCCATGTACTTGATACATGCAGAGAAATCGGACACCCTAGAAATGGACATTCCCTTCTCATGGAAAAAGTCTGGGTCCCTAAATGTCCTTGTAGAAGGCCACTTACAGATAAGGATCACTAGTATTCGACTTTACATGAACAGGAAATAAACATCTACTCTATTAAACCACTGAAATTTAGAGACTGAGGTATTACATCAGTTACAGTTACCTTGATTAATACACTCAGCTTATGCTGAATCACTGTAACAAATTCTGTAGAATTTGAGAATAATAGTTTGAGGAGATTTGGACATGGTAGTAGTGGTGCTGTGTTCAATAACAAAAAAGTCCCGTTGCTGAGAGGATGGAAGCTTTTATACATTCTATGTGTGATTCTGCTACATTCTAGGTGTCATGGAGCAGAAGTGTCAGAGTACCATTAGGAAACCAACGAAACAAAAACTACTCTAGCTAGTAACTGCACTGTTACCAGTAGATGTCAGGCAATTTTTCCCACTGATTTTGAAAGAGCAAGTTAAATGAAGAAAATATTCTTCTAAAAATAGAAATTGATAAAGTTAAGTTTGTTTTCTGAATATCTCTTTACCCTGTGGCTAATGTCATTTCATTTGTGCATATTGATCTTGACAAATGGGAAAGAAGAATGGTATATGAATTGGGTGATTGGGATTGACATGTATACACTGATGTGTATAAAATTGATGACTGATTAAAAAAAAAAGAATGGTATATATTATCCTTCTAAAAATATTAAAATACAGAGATGATAGATTTTTTGCAAGGATTAAGAGATATAGCAACATTATTAGAGATATTAGAAAGATAGATATGCATATGTGTGTATATAACTGTTGTATTAAATATATTTATACATATATACATACACATATACATATATATATATTTACATACTTTTATATTTTTATCAAGGAATTCTTTATTGGTGATTTCATTTTAGACCTTAGTGTTGAAATGAAGACAATCCAGATTTAGGGTTAAAGATGAGGGAAATGATAAAATATTGGTTAATTTAGTCTTAAAATATGTAGAGAAATTCCCAAGGCAGAGGGCAGAGGCCTTGAAGCAGGACATAGGCTCAGGAAGATAATTCTATGAACATCAGGGATACTCCCATTTTGGATACACAGGTTCCTTTGTGAGAAAAAGGAAGGAGGAGAGGAACGTACCCCTTTCCTCTAATGTGCTTTCTGTACTTTCATATAAAAACAGTGAAGTCCTAGATTTTAACTATCAGTTATAAGTAAGGGCACTTATACAAAGCGACACCATATTTTGCAGGTGTTAACATGTATATTTTTCTAATCTTGCTATAAAATTTAGGGAGTCAATTATTTTACAGTACCCATTCAAGCACCATGCATTTTATTAATCTCACTTAGGGAGTCCTAAACAGAGAAGCATGTATTAAATCCTACAATTAATTACAAAGTAAAAGCTCCATTTTCCAGTCATTTTTTAGATAAAAACATTGCTTATAGAGGCAGCCATGGAATGGACAGGATAGTATTTCTCCAAATAACGTGATTTGAAAGATGACAAAATAATTCCATCAACAGTCAAATCTCAATATACTACTTCCTGTTCCCAGTTCCTTGGAGTACAGTCATTCCTTGGTACTGGACGGAGATTGGTTCCAGGACTTTCTGTAGATACCAAACTCTGAGGATGCTTAGGTCCCTTATATAAAATGATGCAGTGTTTGCATACAACATACACATTCTCCCATATACTTTAAATCATGTCTATACTACTAATAATAGCTGATACAATTAACCCTTGAACAATACAGGTTTGCATTGTATGGGTGCACTTATAGGAGCATTTTCCTCAATGAATACATACTACAGTACTACACGATGTGCAGTTGGTTGAATCCCTAGATGTGGAACTAAAGATACGGAGGGCTGACTGTATAGTTTTACTTGGATTTTCGACTCCATGGGGGTTGGTGCCCCTAACCCCTTTGTTGTTCAAGGGTAAAATGTACAATATAAATGGTATGTAAATAGTTACCAGCATGTGACAAATTCAAGCTGTACTTTTTGGGACGTTCTGGAAATTTTTTGGAATATTTTTAATTAGTGGTTGGTTGAATCTGTGGACAGAGAACCCAAGGATATGCAGGGCCGACAGAACTACCATATTCCTCTTAAATAAAGCAAACACAATTTTTTTCTTCTTGGGGAGATATATATATATATATATATATATATATATATATATATATATATATATATATATATAAATATAAAGTGTCCATTAAGAGAACCACATGTTAACCTTAGAGTTACTATCAATTAATTGCAAATATTTGGCAAATTACCTACTAAACACTAATCCTCATTTACTTTATCTGATAGGTAAGTTGGCAGGATTTTGCTAAAATGATTCTGGGATCCACCAGCCACAATGCTTAGTAATTCTATAGTAAATTTAGTTTCATCCTTTGTGGTTTATAAACTATTTTCTCATCAGTTCCTTATTATTCTTATACAAATTTTCAGCAGATAAATTAAAACAATCACTTTACTAGTGAAAATAAACAGAATCTGGGAGACTATAATTGCTTAAGATCAACAACCTCCCGGGTACTTGGGTAGAGTTCTAATCTAAAAGTTTTAAATTCACAATTCTTTTATTACATGACACCAATCTTCCTGAACAGTTAAGATTCCTACAGCAAAAGGAATGTATCTTTTTCAGAGCCCACTAGATTCCTGAGTGTAACCAATAAAGTATCATTACTGTAATGAGAGCTCAATGTTGAGAATGTTTGCAAAGATAATTCCTTTGTATTTCATTTAATTCAAAACTGTTGGCAAGCTTCAGGTTAGTATTCACTAAATGAGTACAGGTCATGTGAAGAAAAGAGAAAGAAAAAGAAATATGATTCAATAATTTGAAACATTTTTCTTTTTGCCCAGCAATCAGAATGACAAATTTTACTGAATCACAAACAACTTATAAATGTAAAGCCAGAAGAGCATGTAACTGGAAGGCATGACTTGTGTAATTAGCTTCTCTAGGCTTGCCTTGCTTCAATTGCCAAATGAGGTAAATATTAAGAACTCCTTATACAACTTTTACTACGTGCCTTGCACTGTCCTCGGTTGAAAAGGATTAATTCTTTAAGGCAACAATTCTAAAAATTCTGATTTTACAAATGAAGGAACTAAGACACAGGTGCATTAAGTAGTTTGATCAAGGTTTCATAGTTGGGAAATGTCAGAGCCAGGATTCAAATTCAGATAGTCTAACTCCAAATTCCATGTTTTAACAATTACTCTATAAGCATTTCATACAGTATGAAGATTTGATGAAAAATATCATGGAATGAATTTACAGTGCCAGCCAAAGAACAATTCCGAGTTAATATTAATTCTCATTAATATTAACAACATATAATGTTTATGCCTAAATACCACTATAATTAAATAAAATAGTATGCTAATAATAAATCATTAATATAATAACTAATATCCTATAAGAAAAGAAAATATATTAGGGTATATTGTATACTTCTCTGGTTTAAATTTAAATAAGCATAAAAACTGATGGGGTTCAGGGCAGTTGGCCCCAAAATGCGTCACTTTAGCATGTGGATTATTTCAAGCTGAAGATGATTAAGGCCCAACATACACAAGAAGAGTTTTTACCTCCCTTTTAACTGTCTAAATTAATTTAGATAGGGAGCCTATAGCAGGAAGAGAGCTAGTACCAAAGATAACTTTTTTAACATAAAGACTTCTCCACGTGGCCTTGCAAACATTTGTCTATCAAGCATTTGCTCTTTGTTCCATCTTCCTGTGAACTGTCTTCCTACCCTCTGAAGTCCCAGATGCTTATCCCTTTCTCTTTAGCTCAGAATGAAATGTAAACCCCAGTTGCCTGTCAGGGAGCTTCTCTAGCCTTTGGGGATCCAGTGCATACATAATTAAATTTGTTTTTCTCCTGTTAATCTGTCTTCTGTTAATTTAATTATTAGGCCAGGCAAAAAATCTAGAAGGGAAAAAGGTCAAAGTCTTCCCCCCCTACAAAACAAACAAGCAAACATTTACCATCATCACAAGAATCATTAACATGAAAAAAAAATTAAGTAAAATATAAAGAGACACTGAATAAAAGAGAAGGCTATATAAACCTAGATTGTCCCCTGATATATAAAATATTCATACATCCTATTGAAAGTAAATGCTTTTGTCAAGATTTATTTAATTTTCTGGTGGGATATTTGTTTTCTTCTTGTTGTGACTCACTGCTTTCTCTGAAAACTTGATCCTACTCTCAGCTTCTATGTGGTAGGCAGATGTTTTATTTTCTCAAAATATTAATACATAGAGCAAGGTGAAGCAAGATTTTAAATAATGCATTACATCAACAAAAAATAAAATTGAATATTAGACACTCTTCTCTTTAAAATCCCTTTAGTCAAATCAACAAGCCCGATTATTGTTTGACACGCTGAGTCCATCCAAATTCAGCTCATTTTACCTTACATTCTTTTCCCATCTTTACTTACATAAATTTACCTACTTAGCCCTCTCCAACTTAAGATTTACTTTGGCCTAAAAAGGGCATCTTCTGTGAATTCCCCTTCAGTGAGTGCCCCATACAACTTCCTGACTTTAGTAATTTCAGAGATTTTTTTTCCTCTTCTTCCATTAATTAAGGGGTACAGTCCAGAGATTTAATCTCTCCCTGATATAAATAATGATATCTCTGTTTAAAGGCAGATACATTTTGAGCCACTTTTGACCTTTCTTATCTCCCCATGGCAAAGCTGGCTATATAATTTGTGGGGTCTAGTGCAAAATATAAATGGGAGGTCTCTTGTTCAAAAGCGAGGAAAAAGCCAGACACAAAAGGCCACGTATTATATGATTCCACTTATATGAAATAAACAGAATAGGCAAAACCATAGAGACAGAAGGCAGATAAGTGGTGGCCTGGGGTAAGTGGGGAGGAGGCGGTGGGGAGTAAATGTTTGAGTTAGTGGAACTTCTGATTCCCAGGTGTCCTCTGGAGACAAGCACTTAATGAAGTTCCTTGTCATTTAAGGTTAAATTCCCAAGGAACAAATGCTTCTGGTAAAGAGAAGCTATTTAATTATTTACTTACTTAATGTATTTTTTTTTTAAGTTACATGTTTGTTTTTCTTTTCTCCTTATGGCCTAATACTAAAGTTTCATATTCTCTGTATATTTATTTTCTATGCTTTTACTTCCATTAATTCTTAATTGTGCTTATCATCCCATGACAAGATTGTTTCAATACCCTCCTAATTTGTCTCTTTGCTTCTATTAAATTCAATGTGTAATCCACAGTTTTCCAAAGGGATTGTATTTTATGTTTATATAATTTCTGCCACTTTCTGACTTCAAAATTTGATTTACACTCATTGCCTGGTGCATAAGTTCAGATTCAACTAGGGTGATAAGGCAGGATTGATCAAAGGGAGATTCAAGGAGATTCCATCTCCACAGAGTCTCCATAGACTCTAATTCCACAGGAAGATAAGAAATTTACTAGTAGTCACCCTGTTAATTTTGGTTAGAGCACCAGGAGAAATAGTTATAGTTGGAAAGAATTTGTGGAAAAAGAAATAGGACAAGAAAAGAGGAAAAAAAAAGGAGAGACAATAAAATACTTTTATTCTTGCCACCATAAATGTGAGAGTAACCAAAGATGGAAAGTTATAACTAAGAAGGTAAAAGTAATCAATAAAGACTGCAAGCACCTATTCCTCTTCCAGTTGTGCTGGCTACAGCAATCATTCCTTATAGTATCCCCTCCTTAGGATAAGGGTGAAAAATCACAAGGAATTAGGCAAATCATAATAAGAATCTAAGCTAAATATGATCATCTAGCATTGCTTGGGGTATGATCTGTGCAGAACTTTGAAAGAGAGCGATGTCTCAAGTAAGTGATAACAAAAATTAAATAATCTCAGTTTTCTATGAAAAGCTTAATTTGAATCTTCCACCTCACAATATTTCTAGGCTACGGAGACCTATGCTTCTCCAGCTGAATTTAGTTAAGTCCATGTAGGGAATAGATTGTGTAGATGCATATTTATGTTGAACCACTTGTTCCACTTATCAACATTGCTGCCTGGAGGGAACCTCAGGAAATCCAAGGACTCATACTAAGCAGAAGCTCATTCTCCAAGATGTCTTTGTCATTTGGGATGAGATTGGAGTAGCTGTACTTACCAACTGCATACCTTAAACTCCTTGCTCTGCAACCTTCCAGAAATGTTGAACTCTCTCAAGGCATGACAGAGAGAGAATAGGAAGCCAAAACAAACCAGACTTCCAACGTATTTAAGAGACTTTCCTCTTACAGGAAAGATCCTTTCTATCATTTTTCTCCTATTTTTCATTATTTGGAAAGTTCTATTGTATCCTTTAAGATCAATAAAAGATCATCTCCACTGTGAAGTCTTACCGAAACCTCCTGTCAGAAGTAATTATCTGCTCTACTGCTCTATAATACTCTAATGCATTGATGAAACAAAATTATTTTTTAAGGCAGGACAAGAAAATTTTAACATAAAATTTTCTCTGCTATTTGAGTCACTGCCCCCTCCCCTTTAGTGTGCATTTTGCATCTGAATTATACATTAACTAGATTCTCTTAGACACAGGAATTCCTACTCACCAAAAAAAAAAAAAAAAAAAAGAGACATTGCCACCTGGCTCCAGGAAGATAACTCCTTAGGATGTAACATTCCTTTCTCAATTCTATAAGTGGGCACAATGACCCACTACTCACTGTGGACTATGTAAACTGTCAATATGTTACTTTCAAGTGTAACCACTTCTCTCAGAAACTTACATGACTGTGCTTTGACCTCTAATGGGTGGAATAGTCCTCAAAGTCTTCTAAAAGACTGTCTCCCAGGATATAATCCTCAGGTTGGCTCGAGTAAAGTTTTCCATGTCTTTCTTATAGTGACTATTGTTTAATTTTTTGTTAACAGCACCATAATTCAATTATCACATTGATGGTATTGTTTTATAATATCTGTTTACTTGTTTCCAATGCATTTCTATCTCACTTAGGATAAAATTCAAAGTCCTTACCATAAATGCAAAGGCTCTGCATGGCCTGGCTCCATGTTATCCTCCTGACCTCATTTCTTTCCATTTTCCTCCTGTACAGGCTTTTGTAGGCATACACTCCAGGACCTTTGCGTTACTGATCCTTTTGACTAATTTTTTTTTCCTTCAGATATATGATTGATTCATTCTTTACCTCCTTAAATTGTCTTATCAGAGAGGTCTTTCCTGATGACTTCACCTAAAATAGACCTATTCCCAACTGCATCAAGTTCTTTGTGTTTACTATCTTTTTGTTTTCTTCAGAGCACGTCTCTCTTGATTTTTAAAACATACTTATTTTTTGATGCTGTTGTCTACCCACCAACCAATGCAATGTATACTTCATGAGAGAAGGACATTTTTTTTTAATTTACTGAAGGCATTCACTACCCAGGACATTTCCTGGAGCACAATATGTACTTGATAAATAGTTGCTGAACATATAAGTACGTTGCAGTCTTGTCTTATAAACTATAGATTCTGTAAAGGCAAGGACTGCATCATGTTTCTTCAATGTCATTCACAGTCATGAACATATAAATGAGTGCTTCATAAGAATTTTTTTTTAATTTTTAATTTTATACAATTTTAAAGGTTACTTTCCATTTATAGTTATTACAAAATATTGGCTCTATTTCCCATATTGTACAATACATCCTTGAGCCTATCTTACACCCAATAGTTTGTACCTCCCATTCCCCCATATCTGTATTGCCCCCATAAGAGTTTATTGTAAGAGTAAGGTACTTTTTCTTAGACTATAAAACAAATATTACTCCTAAGTGCATTGTTACAAATTTAAAAGACTCAAACTAATGAAAATAAAGAATGAACCAGTTATGTTTTCAGTTTTTGATGCTTCTCTTCTTGATCTCAACTTCTTAAGCCCCCAAGAACACAGTAGGCCCAAATTTCAATTTTTGCCTTCCAATCCCTATGAGATTACAAAAAAACCTATTGGTGTCTCTATCTCTTCATCCTCTGTAACTTTTATGTATCTTTATGTATCCTATCAAACAGCAAATTCACTGAAAGGCAATGTGACAGATGGAATGTTGGCCATAATTCAATATACACTCCTTCTTTCTGACATTTTGATTCAGAAGTTCCCTGCCACCTTCATACAAATTTGTTTTTGTGTATGTATACATTTCACCTATCTTTTCTAGTTGTTTTCAGTAAGATCATTGATCAGTGTGGCAAACTACTTCTTCATAGTAAAAAATATAGATATTATTTTGATATTTCAATCAAGCAAATTGAACTATAGGCATGCAATTTGTTATAGCTTCTTTCAGGATGGAGTATTTGCCATTCCTGACAATTAAACCGTTAAAAGAAAAACACGGTTGACGATGACACTCTAAGATTATGCAGTTAAAAAATTTTGCAAATAAAATAAAGAATTCTATGCATTTTTTTTTTTTTTTTTTTTTTTTTTTTAATGAGGATCTTGAATCAGATGCGTATGTTTGATTGATTGATTGATTGATTGATTTTGGCTGTGTTGGGTCTTCGTTTCTGTGCGAGGGCTTTCTCCAGTTGTGGCAAGCGGGGGCCACTCTTCATCGCGATGCGCGGGCCTCTCTCCTTGCGGAGCACAGGCTCCAGACGCGCAGGCTCAGCAGTTGTGGCTCACGGGCCCAGCCGCTCTGCGGCATGTGGGATCTTCCCAGGCCAGGGCTCGAACCCGTGTCCCCTGCATTAGCAGGCAGATTCTCAACCACTGCGCCACCAGGGAAGCCCAAGAATTCTATGCATTTTTAACACAATTAATCACTTTTCTGTCTTGAAAGTTTTCAGGTCATAAATAAGGACCAGTGAATGCATGAGTAGAGTATTAGAAATCTTCACCTCAACAATTTAAAAATAATAAGTACTAAATGTACTGGAATGTGCAAAAATAAGCACCTAACAAACCCTGGCTATCAGACTAGGCTATCACACTGACCAACCTTCTTATTCTTCTTTCTGCCACTCCAGATTAGGAACATTACTTTATCCAAAAAAGGATAATGTAATGGAAATGGTTGATATAGCTGTTCCAGTTAGAAACTGTAAAACATTTAGAATGACATTAGACTAGAAATGAGTATGAGACATAGTCAAGGATGTAAACTGCAAAAAAAATGGGAAGATAACATATATTTGCACACACAAAAAATATTAAACTGTCGTGAATTGGCATCACTTAAGTTGTGAGAAGTCAATAAAATACAAGTTTCAGCATTTTTACAGAAGTTTCATTCATGCATGCATACATTCAGCCAATATTTGTTGAACTATGTCAGTCATTCAGGCAATGGGGATTCGATAGAGAACAACTGCTTCTGGAGAAGCTAAATGTCTAGTGGAGAAAACACAAATTAATTGGACAATAACACAAATGCGTTTATAACTCTAAATTCTGAGACCTATTGGAAAGAGACAAAAAAGGTATAAGGGGAGAAAAGGAAACACTTTTGTTGCCTATCCAAGAGCCCCCATCCCTTCTTTCTCTTTAACATAACCATACTCTTACATGGTTAAAGTTTTTTGTCATGGCACACTTCCTTCCTGCCTGGATGTTCTTGACAAAGAGTGTGAAGCTTGGGGCTTCGGCATGTACCTTACCAAGGAGACCAAGCTGAGGAACTGGGGATGGCAATAAGAGGCTCTATTTCTTGACATTGTTGAGCCACTAGATTTACCTCCTATGTGAAGCTGATAATATTAATACAACTATTCGGGTAATACTCTGTTATTTAAAGCTAAACACATCCCACTGAATCTAATGTTTCAGGACATATTTAGAGTAATATTTTTTTGACTCTCAGTGTTTCAGGACAGGTATCACAAAGTTAGATTTTATTTCCCCAAAGCTATTCTTCCACTTTGCAATACTAGCTATGTTGTATTGACTACTTACAGTTTGCCAGAATCACACATATTATTTCTAATTCTTATAAAACTTGAAGAGATATATATTATCCTTTGTTTTCCATATAAGAAAACTGAGATACAGACAAAGTAAGATTTTTTCAGATTATACAGCTAATAAAAGTTGGAGTCAGAATTCTTATCCTTGTCTCTATGACTCCAAAGTCCAGGATTTTCCCAATAAATTATGGCAAATATCTCATGACTCTGACATTTAACTGATTCAAATATTAACTTATTATTAGGAAAATAGAAAACCATGTGACTCAATTAATTAATTTTAGCCATAGAATTAATGAATGAGAGCCTCAGATCATATACTCATAGAGATACTAATTGTCACGTTGGTTTAAAATTAGTACACCTTTCGAATAAACTTGAGGATAAATCCAGATATAATTGATCAGTAAATCTTATGAAATCAGGAATAGTGTAATAATAATTCCAAATTACTCTGCAACTTAGGTTTTTTTTCCTGTTTCTGAGTAGACTAGAATTCACTATAAATTCATATCTTTTCCAAGAAGTCATAGTAAGTATAAGAAAATAAAATATATATATTTAGATCTTAAAAGTTCTCATCACAAGAAAAAATATTTTTAAAAATGCAGTCGTTTATGTATATATGTATATATATAAACACACAATCATTATAAGTAACTATTAATTACCTCCTTATGATTGTTCCCATTTTATAATATCACATTATCTAATTATTTTAAGTGAATATTTTGCTCAAAGAGTTAGATGTTTATTAGAAAGAAGCATTTAAGAATTAAGGTTGGGGGCTTCCCTGGTGGCGCAGTGGTTGAGAATCTGCCTGCTAATGCAGGGGACACGGGTTCGAGCCCTGGTCTGGGAAGATCCCACATGCCACGGAGCAGCTGGGCCCGTGAGCCACAATTGCTGAGCCTGCGCGTCTGGAGCCTGTGCCCCGCGACGGGAGGGGCCGCGATAGAGAAAGGCCCGCGCACCGCGATGAAGAGCGGTCCCCGCACCGTGATGAAGAGTGGCCCCCGCTTGCCGCAACTGGAGAAAGCCCTCGCACGAACCGAAGACCCAACACAGCCAAAAATAAATAAATAAATAAATAAATAAATAAATAAGAAAATCCTTAAAAAAAAAAAAAAAAAAAAGAATTAAGGTTGACAGTATTGCTGTCTCTTGTATGTCAAAGGAAATTTTACTTTTTAATCATTTCTACTATCACCCATAGAAATTGAGGCTATTGCATTTTGAAGGTTTTAAAAACAATTTGAAATGAAATTCTGATTTCTCTGCCTCACTAATACACATATTAAAGCCAATAAAGCCTTTTAGAACTGTTAGGAGTAAATGATCTCAAGGGAACAATGTTTTCCAGGGAAATGATAATGGGATACAGAACCTTTCATTTCTGGGTCCCTAGTTTGAAAGTAGCTCTGGTTATAAGTGATGGAAGGTCATTACTGTTCAATGGCCTATGTGAAATTAGTTGGTGGTTTCAGTCCAGTTCCTAGTGAATAGGTATTCACATCCCAATTGGCATTAATTAACATGCATGTTGACAGTTTTATTATGAAGACCAAGGGCTACCGACATTGAAAACTGGATTTTGGAGCATATGACAAATGATAGCATGGCTGGGGAAACATATGTTTCTAAGAATGTTACCATGGAAAGAATCTGAAATTTGTTTTTCTTCAAGAGCCTCTTTGAAAAGTTTCTTTGGTACTCAGAATTTTTAAACAACAAAGGTGTATTTATAACATTGATCTAGTGTATCTTTAACACTGTTCCACATTCTCAGAATGTTTTTTAAAAAATCTTAATTATTGGAAACACCTATCAGCAAAACCCATAATTGTTACTTAGACTCTACCCAAAAACTAATTCTTAATTTTCTTAGACCAATGACATAATAATCTGGCTAGATACACTAATCAATATTATTTGTTTTTCTAGATGATTCTGATGATATCCAACCAACTCTGGAAGTGAAACAGAATGTACCTTATAAAGGATCAGCAAAATTCTTTGACTCAAATAGTACTAAAAATAGACTTTTTAAATACAGAAAACTTTGCAGCTATCTATATCTGATCTTTCCTAACTACTTGGCAGGTGTATTGCCAGAGCTGAAAAGCCAATTATATCAGAATCTCAGATATTCCATCAAACAAACAAATATGTGCTGAAAAAAGTGAATGTTTACTAAATATATGCTAAAAGTTGAATAGTAATGTCTATAAGACATAATTCTCTAAATGAGATATCCCTCTCTCTCTCTCTCTCTGTCTCTTTATTTTTCTCTCTGTCTCTCTCTCTCTCTCACACACACCCCAATTTAAACAAGCCAAGTGACAACCATTTATTGAGTACCTATTATTTCATGGTTTTCCAGGAACTTTAAGCTTCTTCAGGGTAATAGCTCATTAAATACTGACAGAGTATGTGAGGGTTGTCATTGTTACTTCAGATTCATAAGTGAGGAAAGAGTCATAGAGAAATAAAAGAGCTTATCCATGTTCCACTGGCTAAATAACAGGGTGAAGTTTCACATTCCATGTATTCTTGACTTCCAAATCCATGTTTATTCCACTACACTAATATAGGAAGTTTATGTCAACTTACAATTTAGGCGTCTATAAGCAAGTCATTTCTACTCTTTCAGATTTATTTCTTATATGCAAATAAGAGAGTTGAACTAGATGCATTCCCAAATTCCTTTTAATTCAACTGTCGCAAGATTCTGAAAATGTTTTAGTTGGATGATGCAGACAGTGATTGGAATCATTAAAGAATATGTTCTGTCTATGGTGCATCTTAATGGCAGGTCCCGCACAGAATGCAAAGGGAAAATAGAATTACTTGTTTAAATGCTAGGAAGCTTAGATTAGTGACTACTGAAAAAAAAACAAACAAAAAACAAATTTATGTAAGGAATATGTCAAGAATGGTAATGGACAAACATTCATTGCTGGGAGAAGAAACTAGTTAGCCAAACTCAGGCAAATGGAAAAATTAAATCAATAATATAAAGAAAGAAGACCAAATATAAGAGTGGATACAAGTTTCATCATATATGAAGTTCAAAATCATTCCTGGTTGGGATTTGCTGCTACTACTTCCCATTAAAAGGTCCTGGGCTAGGAATCCCAAGATTTGAAGTACTGTTTTCCTCTCCTGTCACACTAAAGAAAGACTACACTGTCAAATTCACATTTAAGGATGGTATCATGTATGTGGTAGAAATTGAGTTGGGTCTCAAAGCATAACAGGAGCCACCTAAGACATGAAATAGTTTCTTTGATTATTCCTAGACTTGTCACTCCGGCATCAGAATTACTGATTCCTGGTGAAAAATGTCTTTGATTTCTTTGTTTATTAAATTGCACAGAGTATAAACCAATGCTAGGAAATAGAGAAACAAACTGTTAAAGTCAGCTACACAGAATGAGTACAAATTTTTCACATGACCAATATGATTAGCTGAATAAAGGCTGTTTACAACACAAGAACCATGACACAAATTTTTATTAAGCATGTGAAAATTTAAGACACTATTAATTCTGTCCACTTCTATTTATTTACTTATAAGTAAATAGCAAAAAATATTGAATTTGACCAAAAACTTTTAAACCCTTTTGCTAAAATTGCCTAGAGTCCATTGAACACTTCTTTAAAAATAATATAACTGATGGAACAATTTTATCAACTGAGGATAGGTCTGGTTTGGGGAAATAGTAAGACCCAGTTTAGCACCAAGTATGATAAATTAAGTAAAAGATTCCAGGAGGAAAATACTGTTTTTGATCAAGTTGAAATGTGACTAAAAGATAATATGAGTGATTTGTGTGTCTGCGACTTATAAACTAGCACTGATGGCAATTCCTAAGGAAGAAGACCGAAAAAATTTAAGCACTGTTAGAATACTGAACAGTGTCTAAAATCCTCTTGAAATAGGTATTTTGAAAGAAAAGAATTTCTGTTTCATTTTTTGTATGTTTGCATTTTTGTGTTTTTCAGGTTACTTTTATACAACAGTTATATTATATAGTATAGAAAGCAAATATAACAGATGCAAATTAGACATATTAAAATCCATGTTAATCATATGCAACAAACCAGAAGGATTACCTTTAAAAAAATTCAGTGATTGAGTAAGCAAAATTAGTGCAACATAGGAGTGGGGAAAATAAATCCCCTAGGCTAGGTCATCAAACCCTGATTCCTTTCCTTGCTCAGAACCTTAAGCAAGATGATACAATTTTTAATATTTCTAACATCTTTAATTTTTATAACAGTAATACTCAGGTTTATTTTGAGGTTAAAGTTAAGTATGTATGTGAATTGCTTTGCCAAATGTAAAATGTTATAGAAAAATTAATATGTAGTTATCTTCTCATTGTTATTTTTGGTACTATATCAGGTAGCATGCTTTATTTAATCAATAACAGGTAATCAATTTTAAAGACACTTAAACAGTAAATAAATTTTCGTCTCATATGACATTAAACCCAAGTATTCTAGCTTTAAGAATGATTAATGTAGTGACTCAATGAGGTTATCAGCAATCCATCCTCCTTCCATTTCATCACCTCGCCATCCTTTTGATGGCCCAACTATGCTTCGCAAGATGGCTACAATATTTCCAAGTGTCACACCCAAACATAGCAGTGGTCACAGAAAATACTTTTCCCCTGTTAAAGTATAAAGCTCCATTTTCTCCTTTACCTAAGAGCATAAGTTATTAGACATACCTGGGTTACATGGCAAGACCAGACTAGAAACTGACAGGAGATATAGGATTATTATGGGACCTTAGACTAATTAGGATTTTCTCAAAACTGTGAGAGGGTCAAGTTCTCAGAGAGATGACTATCTAAGTGAAATCATGACACTTTTATACAGGTAATCAATAATACCTCTTGGTAATCAATAATGCCTATCGGTTCAGGGGTTTGGTAGTTGTTACTGGAATGTATTAATTCCTTACCTTTAATTCCCTGAGCACTGGTGACCCAATAGTTGTATAACAGTATAAAGTTCATAGCTGTTATTCATAAAAATATTCCTACATCTTTGTAGAGGCAAGTGTCCCCTCCTTTCCTGCCCCAATAACAACCAAAGAGCTACCTTTGGACTCACATATTTTTATATAATCCCAGTCTACTATCTGTACTTGGTTGACCAAGCCAATCCGAACTCTTTCTCATGAATTCTTAGAATAAATGTAAAGTGCAAAATATATTAAGTTTTAACAAATATAAGTTGAGTAACTACCACATAATCATTACCATGTGATCATGATATGGAACGTTTCCATCTCTCTAAAATGTTCCTCCATACTCCTTTTTATTCATTCCCCTCTCCCACCTCAAAGCTTTGATAACCACTGATCTACTTTTGCCATTTTAGTGATATCTTCTTTAGAAGTACAGAGTTTTCTTTTGTATCTGACTTCTTTCATTTTGCATAATATTTATGTGCTTCATCCATAAATCATCTGTCCATTTTATAAGGCTGTTTTCTTATTATTGAGTTGTAACTGTTCTTTAAATATACAGGAAACAAGTCTTTCATTAGATAAATGTATTTTTAATATCTTCTCATAGACTGTGGTGTGCTTTTGTGTTTTTTTAATTAACAGTGTCTTTTAGAGAATAAAAGTTGTCATTTTTTCTTTTACGGTTTATGGTTTTCGCCATCTGAAAAAATCTGCCTAACAAGTGTCACAAATATTTTCTCTTATGACATATACTAGGAGTTTTAAAGTTTTAGCTCTTACATTTAGGACTACGATGCATTTCAAATTAATACTGGTTTATGGGTAAAAGTTTAATTTTTAGGTAGGGATGTCTAATTTTTCCAGCTCCATATATGAAAAATAGTATCTTTTTTATATTGAATTCCCTTTACATCTTTGCTGAAAATCAACTGACTATATATGTGGGGGGCTATTTCTAGACCCTGTTCTTTTCTATTCTTTTACCCACACCACACTGTCTTGATAAACATAGATTTATTGTAAAACCTGAAGTTGAATAGTATATCTTTTAAGTCTGTATTTTTTTTAAAGGCCATTTTTCAAAATGCCTAAGCCATTTGCATTTCTATATAAATTTTAGAATTATCTTTTTAATTTTAACAAAGATGCCAGCTATGATTTGGTGAGGATTGTAACTGAGTCCACAGATTAATTTATGGATGATTGACATCTGAAAAACATTAAATCTTCTGATTCATGAATATATCTCATTTACTTAAGTCTTTTAAAATGTCTCTCAGCATTGTATTATAGTTTTCCATGTACAGATCTTGCACATATGCTGTTAAATATTTTCCTAAATATTTCATGTATTTGATGCTATTATAATGGTATTGTTTTTTAATTTAAATTCCCACTTTTCATTGCTACTTAAAACAAAAAAGGACAATTAATTTGCCTGTATCCTCAAACCTTGCTTATTACTTTCAATAGCTTTTTCACATTCCTTAGGATTATCTTCATAGAAAAAACACCATCTACCAATAAAAATTTCCTCATTTCCAATCTCTATGACTTTTAAATTATTTCCTTGCCTTACTGAAGTGTAGGACATCTGGTACAATGTTGAATAAAAATGGTGAAAGTGGAAATCCTTACTTTTTTTGAGATTATGCTTAAAATGTTCAGTATCCCACCATTAAGTATAATATTAGTAGTAGATATTTTGTAACTGTCCTTTCTGGTTAAGATATCTGTTTTATTCCTAGTGTGCTGAAAGTGTTCAGTGATGTAAGGAGACTGAATTTTGTCAATACCTTTTTCTTTATATGTTGAGATAATAATATAATCATTTTGTTTTTGTAGAATGAAGACTACAGATAACAAAAAATAATTTTTATAGGTTAACCTTGCATCCCTGGGATAAATCCAACTTGATCGTGAAGTATTTGGCTTTTTATATATTGCTGGATTCAAATTGCTAAAATTTTGTTAAGGATATTTTGCCTGAGTTCATATGGGATATTGAACTGTATGGGTTCTTTTCCTATTTTTTCCCTAATAATTGCTGTTAATAAAAATTCTATGTGAGTGTGAAACTAACAACTGAGCTTCAAAAGAAATGATGCAAAAACTGAAGAAGAAATCTAAAGAAGAAATGGGCAAATCAGTAATTGCAGAGTTATATTTTAATAAGCCTCTGTCAGTAACAGAGAGAACAAGTAGAAATAAGAGTACAGAAGACTTGAACAACCTTATTAACAATCTTGACCTGACGTCTTAAAACTCTCTACCAAGCAATAACAAAATATACATTATTTTCAAATGCTCATAGAACTCTAGCAAGATAGGCCATATTCTGGGCCACAATATCAGTTTCAATACATTTAAAAGATTGAAATGATACATATTATTTGACTATGTGAAATTAAATTGGAAATATCCATAACAGAAAGAAATCTGAAAAATCCCTATTTGGAAATTAAACAACAGACCTCTGAATAAGATAATGGTCAAAGATGAAATCACAAGTTTAATATATGAGAAACTATATTTAACTTAATAGAATGAAAACACAACATATCAATATTTATGGAACGGGGCTTACACACTGATCAAAAGGAAATTTATCCTGTTAAATAATTATATCAGGCAGTAAGTCTCGAATGATACAAGCTTCTGCCTGAAGAAACTAAAGAAACCAAAAAGAAAAAAAACCTAACAAAAACTAAATTAAACCCACTGCTAGTAGAAAGAGAGAAATAAAGGCAAGTTCAGAAATAAATGAAACTGAAAACAGAACCACAGTAAAGAAAATAAAGTAGACCAAAAGCTAGTGTTTTGAAAGGTCAAGAAAATAGTATTTTAAAAAAAAGGTAGAGAGAGAAGACACAAATTACTAGTATCCAGAATAAATGAGGGGGCATTGCAACAGTTTCCATATGCATTAAAAGCATATTAAGATAGTATTAGGATGTACTCTGGGACTTCCCTGGTGGCTCAGTGGTTAAGAATTCGCCTGCCAATGCAGGGGACATGGGTTCCATCCCCAGTCCGGAAAGATCCCACATGCTGCAGAGCAACTAAGCCCGTGCGCCACAACTACTGAGCCTGCACTCTAGAGCCTGCACACCACAACTACTGAGCCCGTGAGCCACAACTACTGGAGCCCGCCAGCCACAACTACTGAAGCCCATGTGCCTAGAGCCCGTGCTCCACAACAAGAGAGAAGCCACTGCAATGTGAAGACTGCACACCACAATGAAGAGTAGCTCCCGCTCGCCGGAACTAGAGAAAAGCCCGCGTGCAGCAACGAAGACCCAACGCAGCCAAAAATAAAAATAAATTAATTAATTTTAAAAAAAGATAGTATTAGGATGTACTCTGTGCCAATATGTTCTACAACTTAGAAGAAATGGACAGATTCCTTGAAAGACAGCAACTGTAAAACTCATTTAAGGAGAAATAATTAGCCTGAATAGCCCCACATCCAAGAAATTCATACTAAAAAATTTCGTACAAAGCTCCCAGTTACACATATTTCATAATAAATATTAGTTGTCATCACTTTTTATTATTAACTTTCCATTGAATTATTCCATAAATATTTATGTAGTAGACTTTAATTCAGAGACAACTAGGTTCTACCTAACTAGTCATTATTTTTTTAAGACCGTCATGACTTTACCCAATATCTTCCCTAACTTTGTTGGCTTAAAGACAATAATGGTATTCTTATTCATTTAATATGCTTTAGATAATATTTATTGCAATTATTGGCAATATTAGAGCTCTTTTTTTACACCATATCATTATCTCCTCATAATTATAAATATTGGTCTTGCCTTTTTTTTTTCAGTGACATGATTTTTATTTCATCTAATGTCATTGGGCAAAATAATCACTTTCTCTGTAGACTGACATATCTACATATGCCAATTGGTATATCTTTTAGCTCCCAGAATTCCTTCTGTTTCACTATTTAGCATCATTTAAAAATTATGCTAATAAATTATTTCTACTGCTAGAGAAGGAATCTGGAACACAAACTTGACAAATGCATAAGGACTTGTTCAAAATATGGCTATAATGCTATAGGCATATTCGATGGTGTAATGCAATAACAAATCTGGAAAAGGCATGTTTAAACTTTGCTAAGTAGTGTTTTTGAAAGGAAACAAATCTGCCTTTAAATTTGATTGAAAATGCTTAACTACTCAATTTCTTCAACTAGCTTTGTTTGCATATAATTTGGTTTCACTGCTTTGTGATTGTACATTTGCATTTAAATAGATTCATCTCCAAATGCTGTGCAACATACAGTATAAATGTGGGACTGTGAGGCCATTTTGTAGAAGATATTTTTGCTGACCCGATAGTCCAAAATGTTATAAAGCTCTTTGATGTTTTAAAAATTGCACAATGAATTTTATCACGTCTGTAACTCCCAATGAAATTACAATTTGGAATGATTTCTCTATGTGTCTTGAACCTGACTCTTTCCTTCATTCTTTACCTCATTCTAATGCAGACTGATGAAACTGTCTCAGCCGTTTCCCTAACCTCAGATCTAGGTAGAGGGCTACGCAATTTAAGATAAGGCAAATGACATTATGTACTTTTATTGATTTTTCCTTCTGAGTAGCAGTGTCTACATGACTTTTAATGCTGGCAAGCAAAAATCTTCCACACTGTATATGAGGGAGATGTTCAAGCTGCACCCAATAAAGTCTTAATAATAGCATAGAATTGAAACACACATAACAATACGATCTTAGAATATACACTTGTATCTAAACTCTCACTACATTTTATATGTATGTGTCATAAGTCACTTGTTCTTGACTTATTTCCCTGCTGGAAAGTTAGCTTAACAGAGCTATTGGACAATACATTATATGAAGTCTCCTAGAATGTTCTTAATTTTGAGATGGTCAGTTCGGTTTTATTTTTCCTTTTAGTTCTCACCTAATCGCTACCTCTGTAAGATCAATTTGTTTCTCTTTGTTTAGTATTTCTTTGTTTTTAGTTTTGTTAAATTTATTTTTTATTACTTGACTCCCTCACTAGAGTAGGAACCACATAAATATAATTATTATATTCAATGTAGTTGAATGTATTCATTTGGAAACCACCTCTTTCTAAAAGGTCTGTTTTTTGATAAAAGCTGATCTCTACTACACCTAGAGGTAGGCAAGAGGATTCAGACATAATCTCATCCATGAAATCCCAACCTCATGGCCAGAGCAGTTAATTCAATAATGTACACTTGAACTAAATGAATTAAAACTTGAGTGAAGCTCAAGAAATAATCCCCGTAGAAGTTCTCCCTTTCCTCTTGAAATAAATTAATAATCACCTTCAGGTGAAAAGGAGAGAGCCTACCTGATAAAAGAGCCAATACATGGAAAACTGAAAAATGAAATGAAAAAAGACAACTCATAACCTGGTCATATCAAATGATGGCTGCATTAAACTGTACCTGACAATGGGCTCTGGAAATGCATATTGACATGTTGCAAGAAAATTCTATTTTGCTTAAGCAACATGTGGGTTGTATTGCCCTTTACATGCTAATAATTTCAAAATTTATGTATTTTCCCAAATGAGATTATACAGTGCTATGTTGGTGTATATATAATAGCCAGATCTCCAAAGTAACATCTTGATTTGTAATATTTGCTGCTACCACCATTGAACATGGCATGAGAACGAGATCCACACAATCACCTGTAAAAAAGCAGTGTGAACCACTCCAGCCCAACAATGAGGCTAAATTGTAGCTGTGCCATGAATAATCTCCTTAATTTTAATAATTAAGTGGGATATTTTTGTCTGGATTGTGACAAAATTTGAAAAAGTAATTGAAATATAGTTTTAAGGTCTTTGCCTGCCGTGCTTCATTGTTTGCACATTATTATTTGAATTGTAAGAGTAAAGAGGGATTTATTTGTGCAGTATATTGTGTATGAAGTGTGGAAGATGGATTAGAAAAGGAGAGGCAAATTTCCAAAATATACAAACAGCTCATACAGCTCAATAACAAAAAAAACCCAAACAACGCAATCAAAAAATGGGCAGAAGACCTAAACAGACATTTCTGCAAAGACATACAGATGGTCAACAGGCACAGGAAAAGATGCTCATCATCTCTAATTATTAGAGAAATGCAAATCAAAAGTACAATGAGGTACCATCTCACACCAGTCAGAATGACTATCATTAAAAAGTCTACAAATAACAAATGTTGGAGAGGGTGTAGAGAAAATAGAACCCTCCTACACTGTTGGTTGCAATGGAAATTGATACAGCCACTATGGAGGTTCCTTTAAAAATAAAAATAGAGCCGCAGTATGATCCTGCAATCCCACTCCTGGGCATATAGCTGAAGAAAACCATAATTAGAAAAGATACAGGCACTCCAATGTTCATAGCAGCACTACTTACAATAGCCAAGACGTGGTAACAACTTAAGTATCCATTGACAGATGAATGGATAAAGAAGATGTGATATATATATATCTACTCATATACATACACAATGGAATACTACTCAGCCATAAAAAGAATGAAATAATGCCACTTGCAGCAACATGGATGGATATAGAGATTATTATGCTAAGTGAAGTAAGTCAGAAAGAGACAAATACCATATGATATCACTTATATGTGGAATCTAATATACGACACAAATGAACTTATCTACGAAAGAGAAACAGACTCTCAGATATAGAGGACAGACTTGTGGTTGGCAAGGGCAAAGGGGGTGGGGGAGGGATGTATTGGGAGTTTGGGATTAGCAGATGCAAACTATTACATATAGAATGGATAAACGACAAGGTCCTACTGTATAGCACAGGGAACTATATTCAATATACTGTAATAAACATAATGGAAAATAATATGAAAAAGAACATATATATATATATATATCTGAATCAATTTGCTGTACAGCAAAAATTAATACATTGTAAATCAACTATACTTCAATAAAATAAATTTTTAAAAAAGCAAAGAAAAGGAGAGGCAGAGGCAGATATATGATGAAGCAAATTAAGCTTAAGTTTCTGGATTCTTATTTCCATAGGCCTCTTCCTACACCAGGAGTATAGCACATGTATGCACAGGATCATATGCTTTTATAAAATTACCAATGCTAAAATGTTTAACCAGTGTCATTTAAGAACACTATCTTTTGGAACTCCAATTTTTTCTATACTTTCTGTCGTGTAAGATGCACTGTATGGCCATAGGTGTTTTGAGGTCCAGCTAATGCCCAAGTAGACTGAGGGCAATAGACATGTAGATAAGGACATAAGAGGGTGGTTAGTATGGCTATGTGAGAATCAGTGGCATATAAATGTTTCTTGAAGTAATGAAAGAGCCTGACAACCCCCCAAACATGTGCAAATTTTTAAAAAAGTGGCTAAAATTAAAATATTGGAAATAGCATCATTGAAGCAGTATGGAGAAGGCAACCAGGGAAGAAAAATATAGAAAGGAAAATAGAAATCTGTAGTGGTGTGGAAGGTACTGGAGGTCAGTTTCAAGAGGGGACTTGATCAGATGATTTCAAAAAAGACGAGAGGCAATTAGATCCGGCCAATAAGAAACTAACTTAAAATAATCAATTCAGCAGAGTTCTAGGAGAAGAAACCAGGTGACAATGAGACAAGGAAGCAACAGTAAGAGCTGTTATAAGAGAAGTGGGCAACTCTTTTAAAATATTTTGTTGGAATGTAGAAATGTAATAACACTAGGATGATTCCCAAGATTTAATCCTAGATTTGAATATTCTAAGCACACACACACACACACTCAAGAAGTAATATAGACAATTACCTTTTATAACATATGTATATAAAATTAATATAATGTAAATGTAATTACTTTGTCTCTAGGTAAAAATCAAAGCAATACTAATCAGAACATGGCTTTTAAAAACGTAAGGGAATAAACATTTAAAGGTAGATTGTACATGTACTAATATAATGTTACGGTTTTTGTTTACTCTAGCTTTTTACAAAATTTTATTTTTATATATTACATTTATTTGCTTGAAGGAGGTGAAAAATGAAAATATAGAAGGTAAATTACAATAGCTATTTTTTTCAAGCCTATTGAAAGCTATGTAGGATATACAGATTTAGAAAACTCTTTGCAAAGCTAATTGACCAAAATTCCCATGGTCTACTCGGCCTAGGAACAATTTTTATTCCAAAACTTAATTTAAGATACTAAAAAGAATTACTAGGTGCTTATTTATTAGTGTCTATTTCTCCATCACAATCTAAGCAAGAACTATAATCCCTTTTCAAAAAGGTTTTCTCCATTTCACATTTCTCTACTTCTTAAAAAAAAAAGATACATTTTGGTCACATTTACAAAATATAGACTATGAAGACTGTTTTGAAGTTGTGAGCATTTTTCTTCATAAAGGATGTGACAAGAAACAGATTTATTCCGCCTCGTCTTCCACTGGTACAGTGCCAGCACATTTGGAAATGGTGCATTTATTATTATTTCCATTAAAGCCACTGTCAGTTTGGGAAACATTAATTTTGTCTAAAAACACAGTTTGCAGATTTTGAATAACAGTATCAGGCTTAATGTTAAGTTGAATATTATCTGAAAATGGAGCACTCTACCAACTGACTTATCTTGGTTCTAAGATTTTTTGGAGTACGGTTAATTCATTTTTGCTTAGTAAACTAAATGCTTCAAGATTTTTACAGGAATACACTAGACAGTAGTATTGGGAGACTGAGGCAAAGAGAGGCCACAGAAGCCACTACTAATATGAGAGAAATTTATTCTCAAGGGGACTAAATGGAAATCAGAAAAATGAGCAACTGTGACATCACCATGACTGGGAAGCTGCATTAAATGGTTGTCTGGGCCCTAGAATCAAAGAAAGCTTGATGAGCTTGTCCTGTCACTGCCTGCTAGCAAATTACATAACTTCTGTAAAGAGAAGATGGCATTATAATGTTGCTTTGTTATATTTTCTGGCTTGTTGTGAATTATTAAATAATAATTATAAATAAAGTGTTTTGTATTTTACCTGATACCTTATTAACAATAAATATCAATTACTTTTATTGTCTATAGTAAGCCTTCAAAGCAGATAAATGGATTCTGAAACCAGGGCAAGAAAGAAAGAAAGATTTATTGAGTACTTCAAATATTCTACACTCACCTGTGGGATCTCTAGAAACTTGGGAAGACCTAGGAGTGAGTACATCTACATCTTACATCCACCCAAAAACTTGGATAAAGCCTTAGTAGTCACTGTTGTGGTGAATGAAAGTTTAGACTAAATTATACCTGGAATTTCCACTGCTTATTTTTAGCTTACCCACTGAATAATTGATGCACTAACTGTATTTTTCTAATTCATTTAATTAAATGCACTTTAGCCAAAAGTTTTTGTGAAGATTTAAGGATGCCAAATAATTGAGTGAAGTGTGCTATATGAGCTAGATACTAAAGATAATGTTTATAATTATCTTCTGACAAAAGACCTCAGGACCTGTACATGTTCTCTAAAAATGAGACTTACAAACTACCTTGGATCAAAGAAATAGATGATCAATCTTAAACCACTCTATCAATATATAAAAATTAAAGGTCTCATTAAGTAAGTGTATTTTCGCATTTTTCTATATTGAGAAAAATGTAGCTGAATCTGGTGATTTAGGCCTGTCTGTCAATTCATTTAAGAGAAACAATCTTTCCAAAGCCAATTTAATTGTTAAAAGTTTTTATCATTTACAGTTTCATTTCTTTAATTTTCTCATCTCCAATATGGTATATGTCAATAGTAAATACCTTACAGAACTGATGTGAGAACTGAAGAGAGAATTAACATAAAGCAGATATCACAGTGCCTGAAAATACTTAAGTAAATCTGAGTTATTCTTATTGGTGGAGGTATTGGTATAAAGTTGTGAGATCCTAAAAATTACATCTACCAAAGTAGACCAGTTCTATAAATATATATGCATGCTATAATTGCTTCGGTAAAACAACAACAGCAACGAGGGGGCTAACAAGAGAAACAAGGTAGAAAAATATCTGACTAAATACTTTTGAATCTTAGTTCCTTTCTTAGGTAAAGCTATTTAGGACATTTAGCTCTTTAAATTTTAAACTATTATCGATTTAATAATTAATTTGCATATGGGGGATTATTTGTCTAAACTATGAAAAATATCCAAATTATAATTTAAGTTATAATATTTGAACTTCAAATAGAGTTGAATTTGAACTCAATGTACTAGGTAAATCACATAAAGACCTTCCTTCCACATATCATTTCTGACTAAATCTAATAGCCTGAACCTCATGAATCTTGGCCTTTATATAAACTGTCAGCATCCTTACATAAAATTTCTGGTATCAGTAGTGTCATACCAAACTAACAAAAGCATATGATTTACTCTCATTTATTTCCAACTAAGAGAATTTTGTTGTGAACAATATAAACTATTTCAGAAAACTTCCAAGCAAAAGCAAAATATTACAAATGATTTATTTCTCTCTCCAGCTCCAGCATCCCCATCTGACTTTCTTACCTCCTGCCTAAATGTCTGCACATGCTCTTCAGTCCTCCCTGAAATATTGTGATGAAGACTTGATCAATTCCCATCTTAAATTCAGAAAACTTCTCTTTATTGACCTTGACTCTTTCTATAAGTTCAAAAATATTTATCTATCTCAATATCAGCTATATTTGTCTCCTTTTTTTCCAGCAATATCCACCTTTCACTAAGATGCAAATTCACCTGCCTACTGTGTAGGTAACATTTGTTGCCAACTTGTTAGCCCCAAAGATTAATGTTTTCCATATTAAAGTGAACAATCCTATATTCCTCACCTCCTTAAAAGATGAATTGTGTGTCTTTTATGTGGGAAATAATATTAAATAGGTGATATCTGTCTTAGGCAGCCTTTTTTTCCTCTTGGATTTCATGACTTTTCTTCCTTTTCTTTTTATAAATTTATTTACTTATAAAATTTATTTATTATAAAATAAATAAATTTGGCTGCCTTGGGTTTTCATTGCTACGCGAGGGCTTTCTCTAGTTGAGATGAGCGGGGGCTACTCTTCGTTGCGGTGCACGGGCTTCTCATTGTGCTGGCTTCTCTTGTTGCAGAGCATGAGCTCTAGGTCTGTGGGCTTCAGTAGTTGTGGCTCGCAGGCTCAGTAGTTGTGGCTCACAGGCTCCAGAGCGTAGGCTTGGTAGTTGTGGTGCACGGGCTTAGTTGCTCCGCGGCCTGTGGGATCTTCCGAGACCAGGGATTGAACCCGTGTCCCCTGCATTGGCAGGCGGATTCTTAACCACTGCACCACCAGGGAAGTCCCAACTTTTCTTCCTTTTTGACAACTCCACAATAACCACATTTTTGCCACTCCCTGAATTGTTAAGTCTATACTGTATCTAATCTATTAGCCAAATGTATTAGCTAATCCCTCTCAATGTTATTTGCAGACACATGAAGAATACTTGCATTCTCTGGTGAATCAAGAACTAAAGGAAGTACCTAACTGTGGAATTTCAGAAAATGTGAACTAGAATAGTGAAGGTCTTTGGAGGCCTTATGATAGAGGTCTCCAAAGGGGCCTATTATTTGGAGGCCTGCTTTTCATGGCTAAAGCGTCTACCATAAAAAGTACAGATCTCATCTATACCAACAGACTGTATAGCATAATAAACTGAGCTCCATCATTATAAAAGATCTGGGTTCAATTCCCAATTAATCCACTTAACCGGGTAGCCTTAAGTATGCCATACTTTTTTCTAGACCTTAGTTCCCTTCTTTATAAAATCAGTTGAAGATTCAATGAGATAATGGATACCATATGCTTAGGATTGTGATACAAGAATAAATGATTGCCACTTCAAAGAAAATGATAATAGAAATAATAATGTGATGATGATGATAATTATGATGTAATTTTTCTTTTGATCACTTCCTATTACCCTACATTCCTATTTACCTATAATTAGTGTAAGATGTTATATCCTGAATATCTACATATTAACTTTCCTATAGTTCTTATCCTCTGTTTCACCTAAATTACTCAGATTCTGATTTTACTTTCTTTTCTGGTGTATAATGTTGTTTGATGGAGGCTCCATCAAATCTTTGGAAGAACAAGGCAGTACATACAAAAGAATATTTATATGAATACTTACATGAATATGTAAAATGGAATTATATGTAAAATAAAATAGCATCAACCTTAGGGTCACCTATGCCTTTATGCATAGGTACCATAGATATTTCCCTAATCTAGTCAATACATTTTTTTCCTAAACTTGTTATTGAGCACTGTGTAATTACTAGGTATTTGTTGGCCTTGAAAGTGCAAATCACTGAAAACCTGTATATAACAGTTTCCTTTGTCTTCTAACTGTCCCACAAACCTAAATTTTGATATAGATTACTATAAAAATATAAGGTATATCATAGACTCCTATACAACCTTATGGTTGGAATACCTTAGAACAACTACTTCAATGTTCTCCACAAAACAAGAATTTTCTCTAGATAATTACGTACCATCACTGACATATCCAGGCTTTCCTCAAAGAAAATTATAGAAGTTTACTACCTCAAAAACTAGCTCACAAATTTATTGTTCTGATTACTGAAAATTGCTTCCTTTTATTAAGTATAAAATCTGCTTCCCTGGACCTACCAATGTGAGGTATTAGTTCTGCTCTCTAGAGCTCTACAGTACAAGTCTAATCCGCCTTCCACATGACAGCCCTTCACATATTTGAAGACAGCTTGCACTGCTCCTCTAAGTCCTTAATCTATATATTCCTGCGGTTCAACTATTCTTTTTGCCAATTCTAGTTTTTCTTTCTTGGCTTCCTATGTGGTTATTTTCTGTCACACTCTAGCTTCAGTTTGTCAGTGATTAGTTTCAAGACCCTCTTCTCTTGGAATAATACTCCAACGAATGAACATAATATCAAATAGGAATTGTGAAAATGTTGAAAAAAATTTAAAAATCAATCGTAACTCTCCAGTGCTTTAGTTATCAGATGCTATGTTACGAATGGTTCCAAACTTTGTGGTAAAACACAACACTCATTTTATTCAGTTTACGAATTCCATGAGTGAGAAATTTAGAAAGGGTATAATAGTGTGGCTTATCTCTGCTCCATGATGACTGAAGCCTCACTTGGGAGAAATAAACAACTGGGATGACAAAAATGAATGGGGCCTGACATAATGTGGAGACTTCTTAACTAATATATCTGTGCTCAGGCTGGGATAACTCAAAGACCTCAGCTGACCTCTGGTCTCTCCATGTGGCTTGAATTCCTTAGAGCCTGACACGTGAGTTCTTAATGGAACATGCAGAGAGCATTCAGAAAAAAACAAGGCAGAAGCTTAAAGGTTTCTTCTGACCTGTCATCAAAAGATGTGCAGGTGACTTTGAGGTGAACCCCAACTTGGAAATATTACAATAGACATTGACATAGAAAGGGGGAAATGAAAGGTACAGAGCAGTCACGACTCCACAGCAACTCTGGTGTCTAACTGGATATATGTTGCCAGTCCTAAAGATCTCCACGTTTCATACTGCCTTTGTCACTTTTAGTCCAAGCTGATAAAATTCTTTTAAAAAATTCTGGGTTTCTTATGTATCAATTTATAAATCCACTCCATTAAGAGAAAACCAGATCCACAAATCACTTTATGATAAATTCTCTCAATCTTGGGCTTCCTATGAGACAGTTGTGGGACAATACCCTTAAGAATTAATAGAAGGTTATTTTTAACAAAGAGTGTCTCTGAGGCACGCATGAAATAAACTTAAAAGACCTTTTGCCTTCTGAAAGAGTCCACAAGGCATCACTTTAAATTTTCTGGAGGGTTTAACAAAGAGATTTTCAATTACACCTTTCCTTCATTGTTACTCTGAGGCCACATTTTCCTGACAATATTGTAGATTTGACATTTGCCCCGAGTCCCTTTACTATTTTGAAATCTTCTGCATTCTGAAGAGGCTGTGAATAGTTTTTTTTTTTTTTTTCAAAACTTTGGTAAATCTTGTCTCCTAAATACTTTTTTCTAAAGTTTGCTTTAAAATTGAACAACACCTTTTTAGCTGATTTCTATTTGTATCTTATCATACAGAGCTAAAAGAAACCTGTTAAACCTTTAAAAATTCAACATGGAAATATCCTTAGCAAATTCAACTCATTTCTTAAACACAGCTTTCATTTTCCACGTTACCCTAGGTGACAGTCTTGCCAAGATTTCTGCTACTACATAAGGTAAACTGGATACATTATGAAAGGTAAGAGTGAGGGAAACAATTATCATCCTGTTTTGGGTCATGTGGGATATTTAGCCTCATGGTGCAAAGCATAATTTCATATAACCAGCCCCATTATATGTTTACTTCCCTAATGTGGCCAAAACACCCATTTGACCAAGAAATCTATGGGATCCAAAAAGCCCTAAATGTTCAGAACACCACGTGACCAAAAACCAGTCATATAACCCCCACTATTCCAGTTCATCTACCTTAATACTTCTGTTAAAACCTTTCATAAAATTGGCTGATAGCTCTAATCCATTAACTGTCATTCACTGTACTCTGTTCATTTCTTGCCTACACAGCTACTGTTTCATGGGTCTTCATTGCAACAACACCCTTACAAACTCCCTTAGTCTTTATGATTTCCCCCCACCACTGTGACACTAGCCTGGAAACACCTCAATTATGGTGAAAAACAACTATCCTCCTATTCTGTGTCTGCCACTGATCAGTTTAATATTGCTGGAGAAAAACACAGATAATTTGTGAAATAAAATTGTGTGTCCTGCTGGGATTGACATATATACACTAATATGTATGAAATAGATAACTAATAAGAACCTGCTGTATAAAAATAAATAAATAAAATTTTTAAAAAAACTGTGTCTTGGGTAGGTTTGATTTTGACCTGATTAAAATCTCTGAACTAGCTATTGGCCTTTGTTTAGAAAGACAAAGAAGGAAATGAGTGAATATTCACATATCTATTGCCAACATTTTTTAGTTAAAGCTTCACATGTTCTGTAATTTGTCACAGGTTCTGTGACAAGTTCAGGTTCTGCCTAAATTTGCATACCAAGGGAGGCAAAGAACTTTCTTCCTACAAATTCAAAAATGTTTAAATATTGTTAGAACTGCTGACTTCTAATCTATGAATGTTTGGAACAGGAATACTTGTCGTAATGTTTCAAAAAGACTTGTTCATCCCAAATTTTAAGCTGTATTTGTCAGAGGAGGTTGGTTTTCCTGATAATAATAACTGTCCATTGAGTATGGCTTGGCTGATCTACTTTAACAGATTCCAAACATGTTAGGATCATATCTAAAGACAGTCTTCCTTGCCAAAAAAAAAAAAAAAAGTTTGCATTTAAAATAATAAACCTAACAATTGTCTTCTTAATCTGTGTCTTGGCAGAATTCAAATTCAATCCATGTTGAAATATTTTATTTGTCGACTGAAAAAAAAGTACAGAACCTAAAAGTTGAGAACGATGTTTTATTTGGTGGACAAAACTGAGGACTTAGGCCTGGAAGACAGCCTCTCAGGTAACTCTGAGGGACTGCTCCAAAGAGGCAAGGAGGAGCCAGCATATATAGGAGTTTTTGCAACAAAGACCAGGTAGTTGGAACTTCAACCGATTACGGTTAATTAAAGAAAACCAGACATCTCAAGTTAATGAACTTGGCACTTTTCTCTGTATGGGAAGATGCAAAACTCTGGGCTCATTGAAATCATTCCTTTGATATGCACCTCAGCTATCTAGGGCCAGTATTCTGTGCTTTCCCAACCTGCGTCCCCTCCGGGTGCACCACTGAGGGGTGGCTGCAGGGACTGAGGGCTTGGAAGCAGGCAGCCTGTTTGTCTCCACCCTGAGTTCTCTCAGGGCTCACTGTCAGGCACAGCGGAAGTGGCTGGATGGCTACAATATCCTTTGTTTACTGATATGGCAGGCAAAATCTTTCATTCACATATTGTTTCAGCTCTGATATCACTACATTTTACTGGATGTCAGGTTTTTTTTTAATGTGTTTAGGTCATATCATATCAATATATTCTATCCCAATCCATCAAAATAGTTCCTGTACCTTGAGAAGATTAAAGTTTACATACCTAAAATTAAATGAACTAGGGTGTAATTTATTTATTAAATGAGGTAGATTTAGTGAGTTCACACCTAAAACAATTTCACCCCCATTCTTATCTGTATGCCTTCGAACTGCTATGTTGAATTGTTTTTCCCTATCATTGTATAAAACATTGAGTAAATTCCAAAGCTTTCATAATCACATTCTAGTATTTGCAAGTCCTGTTTGGTCTAATGACAAAACTTTATTCTCTCATTTGAATCAAAGCTATTTCATTTACGGGCAGCTTTGACCTGAAAATATCAAATAAGCTTTCATGTACTTCACATTCAGCTTCCTTCTCCTGTTTGCTTTACCTCCTCTTCTACAGTCTAGTTGATGTTTATATCTATTCCCAGACTTAGGGAAAGGGTAATGAGTTCTAGGAAACAAGCATGATGTTATGTGGCCAAGATAATTGTAATTTAACATCAGGACCACCTTTATGTAGAATGCTAAAGTAATGGCAGTTCTGTCTACCAAAGGATATTTTCAGATTTCTTCCAAAATAATAACCATGATTGGAGACCACTTTTCCTGTATTTCCCTGATGACGATGAGGCTTCTACCAAGTAGAATTTTGAGGCTTACCCTCTCAATGTCTAGCTTCTGGCTGTCTACCCCATGCTCACTCTTTCTCGAAGAGAGTCCATGCTCCCTTCCACAACGTCAAAATCTGGCCCACAGGAAACTGCTTTGTGGAATTTAAGTTCTGTCCATTCCCCATGCCATTTGCTTCACTCTGCTGCCACAGACCATTCAAACCTATAGACTTTTTCAGGCTTGGATCAGAAAGTACTTCTTGTAGCCTTAAAAATCCAAAAAACACACCTAACATCTCTAAGTGGGTCTCTGATCTTTACTTCACATGGTTTGGTGGCAGGAAGAATTAGCAGCTCTCTCTCCAAATAAATTCCCAATTTGTAGTTCTTTTTACCATCATTCTCTTCTCTCCTCATTTAGGCTAGAGTTGGATAAATAACTACTTCTACAGGGTCTTACCATGTTTTGTTTACCATCTAGTGCCCAAGTGAGTCTTCTGGCTCACTGGAACCACTCCCAAAGGCATAGAAACTCTAACACAGTAAGAAAGATTACATTTGACATTGTATTACCAAGAGACAGCTCTTAAGAGACATAGGAAGAACATTCTTTGACATAAGTCACAGCAAGATCTTTTTTGATCCACCTCCTAGCGTAATGGAAATAAAAACAAAAATAAACAAATGGGACCTAAGGAAACTTCAAAGCTTTTGCACAGCAAAGGAAACCATAAATAGGATGAAAAGACAACCCTCAGAATGGGAGAAAATATTTGCAAAAGAATCAACGGACAAAGGATTAATCTCCAAAATATATAAACAGCTCATGCAGCTCAATATTAAAAAAACAACCCAATCCAAAAATGAGCAGAAGACCTAAATAGACATTTCTCCAAAGAAGACATTCAGATGTCCAAGAAGCACATGAAAAGCTGCTCAACATCACTGATTATTAGAGAAATGCAAATCAATACTACAATGAGATATCACCTCACACCAGTCAGTATGGGCATCATCAAAAGATCTACAAACAACAAATGCTGGAGAGGGTGTGGAGAAAAGGGAACCCTCTTGCACTGCTGGTGGGAATGTAAATTGACACAGCCACTATGGAGAACAGTATGGAGGTTCCTTAAAAAACTAAAAATAGAATCACCATATGATCCAGTAATCCCACTACTGGGCATATACCCAGAGAAAACCATAATTCAAAAAGACACATGCACCCCAATGTTCACTGCAGCACTATTTACAATAGCCAGGTCATGGAAGCAACCTAAATGCCCATCGACAGATGAATGGATAAAGAAGAAGTGGTACATATATACAATGGAATATTACTCAGCCATAAAAAGGAACGAAACTGTGTCATTTGTAGAGACGTGGATGGATCTAGAGACTGTCATACAGAGTGAAGTAAGTCAGAAAGAGAAAAACAAATATCGTATATTAACGCATATATGTGGAACCTAGAAAAATAGTACAGATGAACCGGTTTGCAGGGCAGAAATTGAGACACAGATGTAGAGAAGAAACATATGGACACCAAGGGGGTAAAGCGGCAGGGGTTGGGGGTGGGAGGGGTGGTGTGATGAATTGGGCGATTGGGATTGACATGTATACACTGATGTGTATAAAATTGATGACTAATAAGGACCTGCTGTATAAAAAAATAAATTAAATTAAATTAAATTTTTTTTTAAAATGAAGCACTGGGCCTTGTAATTCTAATTCTATCTCTACAAGGAATCATGGAAAAACTCAAGAAAATATTAATGTCCAACTTTAATTACTTTGATGATAATTTTTACACATTTTATGTTTGTTGAAGTACTTTTCAGGAATCTTGTCTACATTATTTCTTAAGCTACTTACAGTATATATTACTGGGAAAGGAAATTAGACTTATTTGTACTTAAATATCTGGTCATATGTTTTGTACAAGTTTAAAACTATTAAAAGTAGGTTAATTTAAGCCCCCTAAAATAGGTGGATTAAAGTTCAAGTTTATATTCCTGAACTGTTTAAGAGGCTTACTAATTAGTGAAGTCACCTGCAGTGTGAATATCACATTGGACTATGCCTTTCCTAAAGACATTCAATAACTCTCCTTTGCTTAGGATATTAAATTTAAACTCCCTAGCTCAGGGTCACAGTTGCTCTTTTTTTATACGCTTCCTATTTTCTTCAACAAACTTACCTCACACTACTTCCACACTCAGTCCTTCTGCTCAACTATGTATTGTTCTTGAAACTCATAAGAAACTCATCACACAATTTCCCCAGGTATCTTCTTCCCTGAATCTCTCCAGCTAATTTTGCTCTTCTATTTCTGTTCAAGATCTATGCTTATTTAGAATTCGTCTAGGTAAATTTCAAATATGTATCTGCAGGTTTACCTCCACTAGATTTTAAATTACTTAAACTGTTTTTTTCCAATCTTTAGTGCCTAGACTAGGACGCTGTACAGAGCAGGCTGGCAACACATTATATTGGTGATAATTTATTATGCAACCGAATATAAAACATTACCATATAGTGGAGCTCTTAAATCTCACCAATGGAAAATAGTGATGTGACTTGTTGATATAAGTTATGCAGTAGCACACCATGTCTTGATTTATTTCTCTGTTTATACTTATATTTATTTGATTTCTGATATATATACAAAGACGCTTTTTCTGTTGCCCAGGAAGGGCATTTGTTTGTTTATATTTTAGTCATAACTTATGTATGTTTATAAATAAATATATTTTTATATACATATACATATATGCAAACATACATGCATAAATACAGTGGATGGGATTGACATATGCATATGATATATGAAATATATATGTGTGCATGTATGTGTGTATGCATATAGTGTGGCAGATTGTAAAATCAGACACATTGCTTTGTCTCCTCCCAAGAACTAGAGCCTTTCTCTACCCACTTGGATCTGGGATATACTTAAGCCTTGCTTAAGCCAAGAGGATAGTAGCAAGCATGATGCAAGGAGTTTCAAAAAGCACTTTCATTTTAAGATTCCTTCGTGTGCTGGAAATCCTCCTATATCACATGAAGAAGCCTGAGCTAGCCTACTGGAGGATGAGACCACATGGAACAAGCCTAACCACCTGAGGCCCCAGAGATCAACAAGAGTTTAAGTGAGGAGATTCTAGACAACAGCCCCAGTCATTTCACTAACTGACTGTGGTGATGAGCTAGGCCAGTTCAGTATGGAAGAGCTTCCAAGTTAACCCATAAAATTGTGACTAAATGAAAGGGACTTGTCAGACCCTGCTCTAAGTGCTTTAAACATATAGCATTAACTCTTGAAGCTTCATACCAACTCAATGAAGCAGGTACTGATATTTTATATCATAAAACTGAGACAAAGAAAGGTCTCATGATCACTAGAGGGTAAGTGGTAGAGAAGGGGCTCAAACCCTGGCAATCTGTTCTCTTCATATGGATACCTAAGTTCCTCTTCCCTGCATGATGGACTGAGCTGGGAATTATTTATTAAGGATCAAATAGCAGGTGAGCTCAAGCAATAATTATTTGATTCCTTAAACTGAGAGTTAAGAGCAACGGAGCCTGATATAGGTTTCAGTCTCCCATTTTGACCTCTGAAAATTTGAATAAAGCTAGCCAAAAAGTTATTTACCAAAAGTTAGACATTCCTCTGACTCATTATCAGTTTCTGAAGGCAGTAGGCAGTAGCCAAAACATGCCCCACATCTACAGTGAGATCCTTACCACAATAATCCTGTGAGAAAAGCCATGGATGTCCCCATTTTATACATAAGGAAATAAGGCTTAGAGGGGATGAACAATTTGCTACATGTCACCTGTTGGTAGGTAGATTTTTCTTCAAATCGCATTGTTCCTTCTCTTACATCATATGTCTATCATCTGGGCATACAAACCAATTAAAACACTCACTCTTATAATGTTGGACCACCCAGAAAGTCCCAAACCCCTGCCCACTTCTCTTTATTATTTCTTGAGTTTAGAGGTATAGATATCTGCCTAATATTTTCATGATTATCTGTAACCTCAGGAAAAAATACAAAGTATGACATTCATGTAGAATATTGGTAAGTAAATTTATGTAGATTTAAATTTCTCCTCTTTCTTCATAGATTAAGCTACTTGTCTCCAAGCAATATTACCTCTAATTATACTAATAAGAGTGATCAAATTAAATTCCTAGATATTAGCACTGGAAATTGACTTTTCTTGTGGCAATCACTGAAATCCATATAACTTATTTGGTACTAATTCTCTGAGGTTTCTTGAAAATGACCTTTAGCTCCTAGTATAAATTAATTTTGTAAAATGCTTTTACACTTGGAGAACAGGGTTGAGACCTCTAGGTCAAGGATAAAAGAACATTAAACTTTTCACATTTCAAATTTTCTTTTCTTTCTGTGATTATTTGAACTTATAAATGGGATTTTGTGAGTATAAGATACATGGTATTTTGTTTTTAATATAGTTTACTTTAAAAGTGGTTTAAGTAGGGAACATAAAAGAAACATATTAAGGATAAACTAAAGTAGGTTTCAAATGATGAAGCATAGCGGCACTTTATTTGGAAACAGCAATAACAGCAGTTTGATGTGCATGAGTCTACAATTTAATCAACAGAGATTTAATGAGAACACACCTCTTAAAAATACGTAGGAAACAACCATAGTGTAAGGCAGTATTTGAAAAGTGATACGTGCGATACAAAGCAAATGAAAGAGGAAAGACACAAAGTAAGTGAAACAGGAAGTCGGAGATACGAAATATACATTATTTGGTGAAGGATGAGAGAATTTAAGAATTCACAGAAGGAGAAGTTAGGTTGAGCTGAAGAGTGGATTGGATGGCATGGAAAGAAAACTTAATTCAGACAAAGTGAAGAACAACACTATGGCACAAATGCAACAAAGTTCTTGGTAGAATAAGACAGTGTTTATTGTGGTTATACCTGGATGGAGATTTCTAAATATTTCCTTCAAATATCTGCCAAATATAGGAAATGGAATTGCTACCAGTGTGTATGTAAACGTGTGTGTGTGTGTATGTACCTTGCATAGAAATCATGGCTGACCTCTTAAACTTTCTTTAGCCATAACAAATCTGAAGACAAGAAACATTAGCACTGCTTTCTCCTGAATATAAAATTTGGGACAGTGTGAGAGTTAAATCTCTTTTCTGCTGATTATGAGTATTTTAACACCTGACACTTAGCAGATGATAATTTTTTGTCAATTTATATAATTCGAGTAAGGTCTAAGAGGAACTGAAGTTTACTCTTAAGCTAATTTTAAAGATGAATTCTAAGGAAACACCAAAAACAAAACAGAAACATAGGGTCAATGAGGCTATGCTTAAATCATCTTATGTGAAATCTCATATAACCATTTAGTCAAAAGGCTAATGTGGTAATTGCCAGCAAATTTATCCATTCGTTAAAGTGTCATCTCTAATGACTTAAACTAGTAAGCACCTCATTTGCCAAAGTTACAAATACATTCTTCATTTAAAAATTTTATGACAAATAATAAATGTCTTTGTTTTGTTTTTCTCACGTTTAGTCTGAATGATGGAGACTGTTTAACATGTTCTACTTTATCATTGTTGTGACAGCAGATTTGTTTGAATAGTGGTACAGGAAAATAACTTTTTTCTCTCTTTTCTATTTTAATGATGCTGTCACCTAATAGTAATACTTAGAGAATAAAAGAATTTATAATTTTTATTGCATTAATACTCTATATGACACTTATAGTTGCAAATTAGTGCATGGGAGGTACTTACTTTAACATCACCTTTATAACTAGGTTACCACAGTGCTATGCCTGAAGAGTAGTAGTCAGAGTAGTTGACACTTTTCCTGAGCATTTACTATGTACAAATCTTATGCTAAGCACATTAACTATATAATCTTAATAAACACTCAAAATCTTGGCACTTGTTTCTATTTTATAAACTAGGAAATTTGTGATTAGAGTGATTATGTTATTTCCCCAAGGTCCCATGATTAGTAAGTGGCAAGTTGCTGAGAATGTATTCTGTCTCCATCTATATCCCTAGGTAAGGGCTAGGAGCTGTATCCTGCTTATGACATTTCTCAGTAAGCAAAACTCTATGGAGATCCTACCTCTATAACCCTCAGCCTTGTTTATTATGCAGAATTACTCATTACTGCCACTATTCACAAATTTTAATTCTTCTCTTGCACTTTTAAAAACTATTCTTCACTGAAGGATAAATTACATGCAGTAAAATCTACAGCTATTGCTACTACATCTAAACCATACAAAAAATATACCTACAATCCTGTCAAGATATAATATTTCCATCACTCAAAAAATATTCTTCTTTCCACTCCTCAGACAATTCCTTCTTACCCTCCACTGCCAAGTCCATGAGTCAACCACTGTTCTTACATCTTTCTCTAATAGAGAAATTGTTTCCTGTTTTAGAGCCTGATTTAAATGAGATTAAAAAGTATGTACTATTTTTCAACTAGTTTCTCTTGCTTAGAGTTACGTTTTTGAGGTTAATCCTTATTGTTTGTATCTACAGAATGTTTCTTTTTATTAATGAATAGTATTCCAATATATGAATAAGTCACAATGTTTTAATCCATGTTGTTGTTGATAGACATTTTGGTTGTTTCCAGTACTTCTTTTTATAGAGTTAAAATTTTCATATCTCTTGGGCAATACGAAAAAGTAAAATTACTGGTTCATAGGATAGGTGCGTTCTTAACTCTTATTAGAAATTGTCAAACAAATTTCAGATGTTATTTTATCACTTTATACTCCCCGAGGCAATATGTAGATTGTTTCGTGTCTTTGCCAATATTTGGTATTGTCAGTCTTTTTTATTTTAACCACTCTATTAGGTATGTAGTGGTATCTTATTGTGATTTCAGTTTTAATTTCCTTGATGAGTAATGATAATAAGTAATCATGAAATTATTAGCCATTTGTGTATTTTCCTGTGTGAAATGCTTATTCAATTATTTTGCCCATTTTATTGTGTAATTTGTCCCCTTGATATTCATTTTTAAGAGTTGTTTATATAATATGGATAAAACTTTTTTGTTGGATATATGTATTATGAATATTTCATCCCATTCACTACTTGTGTATTCATTTTAATAAAGATATATTTTTCAATAGACTTTTTAAGAGCATTTTAGGGCAGAAAATTGCTCAGAAAGTATAGAGAGTTTCCATATATCCACATACCTACATGTACATTTTCCCCTATTATTAAGATCCTGCATTAGTGTGGTACATGTATTATAATTGATAAAATGATTCTGATACATTATTATTAACTAAAGTTCATAGTTTCCATTAGGTTTCACTTTGTATGATACAGTTGTATGGGTTTCAACAAATGAGTAATATCATCAATCCAGCATTACACTATAATACAGAACTGTTTCACAATCTTAAAAATGCCCTATGTGCCACATATTCATCTTCCCCTCCCCCACCAAACCTCTGGCAACCACTGATATTTTTTAAATGTTTCTATAGCTTTAAGCTTAGAATCAGTTTGTTGATCTCCATAATGAACCTTGCCAGGATTTTGAGTGAGATTGGGTCTGATATAGACCAAGTTGGGAAGAACTGACATCTTAACAATATTGAGCCCTTATGTCCATAAGCATGGAATCTCTTTCCACTTATTTAGATTTTCTTTCATTTCTTTCATCAAAGTTTTTTAGTTTTCCTCATGTAGATCTTACACATTTTTTGTTGATTTTATACCTAAGTATTTAATTTTTTTCTTGTTAGTAACATAAGTGGTTGTATGTCTTGAGTGCCACATTCAAGGCCAGGGTGATCATGGCAAACTGATTCTTTATATAGTTGAAATGTTTAAAACAACTTTATATTTGGAAGACATTTATAAATATTGTATTAGAAAAGAGGTAAAACTCTAAAATCCACAAAAATTTACTGTATATAGCATCATAGCTGAAAAGATAATCCCTTGAATTCCGTATCATGAAAATCCAAACTTCAATATATTCAAGCCATGAAAAGATTGACCTGTTTTGAAACCAGCATAAACTAGTACATTATTTAAGCACTCTTCTTTATATCTTCTATCCTTGAATTTTATTAGTTAAATCGTCATAAAAGTACCCCTAACAGAAATAAGGTGATGGTTGATAGTAAATTATATGAATAATCACAAATGGAAGTTGAATAAGATGCTTAATTTCAAAGGCTGGGCACTGGGAGGTAAATATCAAAAAATTATTGCTTCAATGATTGGGTTTCCTGAGGCTATTTTGGAAAAGTTACAGTCCTGTCTATTTATAGCTGCAAGGACAAAATCAGGATGGCACCTGTGATTCAATGTGGAAAACAGCAGAGATGAGAAGCCACATAGACTTTTTTTTTCATGGTTTTCACTATGTCATATTGTGATAAAGCTGTACTTCCTCTTATTTTACCTTTATTTAAAATTTGTTATTTTTTTTACTTTAAACTTTATCATTTTTTCCTTGGCATTCTGCCTTCAACGTGCATTTGTCTCTATACTTAGTCACTAGCAGTTCTACATTGTTGAGCTTCACAAAAGAGACAGACAAAAACCTTACTCAAAAGTAGTTTCAGTTGAAATTGGAGGTAAGTGTTATAACAGCAACTTGTACAAGGTGTAAATGGAACAAGAAGAGGTAGAGCTAACTGCTAGAGGCATACAGCTAAGGCATCATCTAACAAGGCAGTGTCACTTGAAGGAAGGGAAGGTGAAAGAAGAATGGCAATATTCCACCATTAAGGGGCAAATATAAAGGCATGAAAACATGGACAGTCGCTGGGAAAAGCAAGCAGCTTGGTGCACTAGAGGATTTGGAGGAGTAGTTGAGAAAGAACGATTTACAGAAAATGTAGAAAGCACTATGCTAAGAAGATTTCAGTTTATTGTAAAAGCTTTTGAACACAGTACTGACAAACAGTGGATTATTTTAATAAAACTAGGGTAATAAAATTTAGGGTATTAAATTTGGAAGCCAGGAAGAGGGACACTTGGAGTAAAAGAAGAGCAAAAGACCGGTTAGGAAAGTAAATATTATAGTATCTGGGCAGGAAGAGAAACTGAGGTTCCACCTTTTCAAACTCACTCGTCTACTTGAGATGTTGAAATGTTGATTATTTACCACAATGATTAATTCAGACTTCTTTACATGAGATTTATATCTAATAATTCAAGTGCCAACCCTCTGTTATATTTTGGAAAAACAAAGCAATTACGACATGGCTCCTGACCTAGTAGAGCTCATGGTATCATGGAATACAAATAGGAATAGAGAGAGGTATTATACAAAACCTGGGGTTATAGCAAAGATAAAGGTCAATTACAAGGGATATATCAATGTGCAGGATTAAAGAATTATGGAGGTTCTTTAAAATATGACTCCAGTTTTAAAATCTACTTCTTGAAATATAACTGTGTTTACCTTCAGACTATCCTTTTGTCTAATTTTGGATGCATTTCCCTTTATTTCAACAAATTTAATTAGTGGCATTGATCGATCTTAACATAATCTATATTAAATAATAATGCAAAATAATTGAGTGTATTAGACTGCATATAATCAATGGAAAATACTGTTTTGTTTTGGGGTCTTTAGAAAAATTGTTTCTGTATTTCTAATCATTTGTTTTCTTATTTTATTACACATTTACCACCTCAGCTTATCTTGAGAAAGGTTAAAAAATAATATATATACATATATATTTAATGTATTATTATAGCAATACTAAAATGTAAAGTTAAAAGGGAGGAGAGATACTATTAGAAGACACAAAAATAATAAAAATTGAGGAGAGAACAAAAAGAGTATAACATAATCCACTCCTATGCCTAGCTCATAATAGGTGCTTAGTGAATGATTAATGACTTAAAAACAGATTATGGTCGACTTGACCTTTTAAAGTAATGTTTCAAATTATTTATTATTTTTATGTTTACATTTAAATTTAATTTATAATTTAATTCTAATTTTAATTTACTTTAAACTTTAATTTTCAGTTTAATTTTTATTTTTAACTTTTTTCATTTATCACTTACTGTCTCAAAAAGCTTATTTTTTTCCAAATTCAACTGTAGCTATTATTAGAATAATGTATATAAACAAATTTAAGATGAAGAGCTAAATATGTAAATTGAAAAATTTTCAGAATTTTTTCCAAGTCAATATTTGATGAAATTTTCAAGTGAAATAATATTTATTTTGTTTTAAGAATGACTCATTAGTTTAATAAAATGAGGGCATAAGTTGATATTTTAATTTACTGTTTTTATTTCTTAGTTAACATTGTAACCTAATGGGCTTAGAAAATTTACCATTAGGTTACAAAGTTAAAACTAACTGTAACTGTTAGTTGGTTAGTACCATCCAGATGAAAATTATTTAGGCTAACATTATTTTCATCATATTATTTATATCCTTGTAAAACTGTATTTCTATTTATTAGAATATATCCAGATTACACTCATGAGGAGAATCTTGGCCATGTTCACAGGTAATTTCCTCAGCCCACTTCCAAGCAGAGGAATCCAAGCAGGCAGGTCTCAAGATACCTATGATTCTTCACTTTGAGAAAAAATATCTCACTAAGGGGAAGATTAGAATCAATATAACCTCAGATATTCCATAATTATTTCCTCTGCTATCTTATTCACTAAAAAGCATTGCTTCAGTATATTTGATGGGGAAAGAAAAAAAAAAAAACCAAAAAAAACAAGTAACCTTTTATCCAGATAGAGTTAGCTTATTCACTAACAACCCAGATGATTAGAATGCTGTAAATGTAAATATTTATTTTCATCATTTACAGAAAACATTTCCTGACAAGGAGTAATTTTGTTTAAATTGCTGTTCACTTCATCAGAAAGTGTCCAGTTTATGAGCATTTATGGAGTAAATTTCTCTTGGGTATCAGTAGCACGGAGACTTGTATTTATCTGAATACTGTTTTTTTTTTTAAAGCTGTGGACTCTGTAAATAAAGTAACAGATAACATAGTGTTTCTCTCCTTGGTTTTTGCCTTAATCACAATATTGTATTCCACTTCTATCATCTGAATAGGATAAAAAGGCATGCATTTATGTGTAAAAAATTCATTCTGAATTTTTGCTGGTTGGTTTGGTATGTAGCTTTTCATTTCCTTTTAAGTGATTTTATTTTTTGTTATTTTATTTTTTGCTCATATTTGGGGAAGCTGCCTCGAATGAACTGCCCTCTAACTCACAGGTTTAATTCTGAGTATCACTGTATAGATATTAAGTGAATATCATTTTTTAAAAATTACCATGGACAGTGTCTGGACAAATACATTTTATCATAAAATTTATATAATTTATTGTCCTATTTCAGTGATCTCTTACAAAAACAGGTTAAACATTGGAGGAGATTTGACCAGCTTGATATAATATCTCCTGAAGTTTAACTTTCCCTTAAGGTTCCATACTTTGATTCATTGTGCTCTACGTTTTTAGTCACAGCTTTAAAATGTAGCCCAAATGTACAGTTAAATCACTTTTCTGGGGTCCATCGCAAAGCTGTGATAAATAGTGTTCAACAGTATGTTCAATTCCAAGCCTTATTAAATGGACACAGTGTTATGATGACCTTACAGTATGATAGCACTCTGTTAATGTATTTATATACAAAAGATACATCAACTGTCAAGTGTGGCTACTGGTATGGGGAACTTTATTCAATGACAGCCCAATATAAATTCTAAGGAGTCAAAATATTAATTTTCCCCCCAAATTATTGCAGAATCAATGACCAAAATCATTTTAAAGGAAAAAGCCAATACTGATACTATATTGCTCTGTTTAATCGAAGTGGCTCTGCTTTAACCAATGTTCATCAATGTGAACCTGACAAATACTGCAAGGCAAAAAAATAATACATGAAGAAAAACTTCAAAGCTCAACAAGAAAGTAAAAAAAAAAAAAAAAAAAAAAAATCTAACCTTTTTGATACACCTAAGGTTTTGTGCCTTGAGCCGTTCCTTTCAATTATTAAATACAGGCATAGTGTCCAGGATGAAAAAAAAGAATGTGAGATACTTTTACTTAACAAATGGTAGTGTGAAAAATCTGTTTTAGTAGTGCCAGAAGTCAAAGAGTTATGCTTTGAAATGTTAGCATAGATATGCCTTTACGAAAAATAAAACCAGTGCCTTTCTAAATCTATAGGTAAAACAGTACAGCTAAGTTGCATCTGGAAGTTAAGTCAAATATCTTGGAAAAATCAAACTCAATACCACATAAAATATTTTCATTGATAGAGGCATTTTGTTTCTGCTATCTTCTCTGCATGCTGCATAATTTATAATTACACCTTTATGTTTGTGGTCAATATGATCTGCTTAAAGGACTGGTAGGTCTAATATTCCACAGAGCAGCTACACAGTTTTGTAAAAAAATCAATGTTACTGGCATTCAGATCAGGGTGGAGCATGGAGTCCATGCTTTGATCACACTCTCTGTTCTAAACATATAGTGATGAATGATGAAATATTAAAGAAGAAAACCTAAAAGGCACTGCTGGGCTCAAATACAAGATAAAAATCTCTGTGCCAGAAATAGAGTAAAAACATGCAGTAATGAGCCACGCTGAAGCTGCAGGCTTACTGAGCTCCAGGTACAAAAAGAAGGCAGTTTGGGTAGGGGTTAAGTTTCTCTAGTGTAAATGGTACCACAACTGCTTCATGTAAAATGGTGACTGTAAACCATATTGACTACATAAAGCCAGGGAATGAAATTTGGTCCCTTCTATCAAAAACTTTGTAAATGGAGACAAAAAAATAAAATAAAATAATATCAATCACTGCCTGGGTCTGTAAATCCTGGGACGCTTCAAACATAGGGAGATGAGAAGACAGAAAAATCTCTGAGCCAAAAGTTAAGCCAAATCATTAGCTGTGTGTGTGTCTGTATCTGCTAAACTCTTAACATAACCATAGGATGTAGAATCATAAACTCTGTTAAAGATTTGGTTCTATATTGTGAACCTGTAGGGTTGAATGGAGGCAACTGAAATACCGCTACAAAGCAAGAAGTGATCCAAGAATGGTGGGGAAGGAGAGTCAAAATCCCCAAAATTCCTAACTACCCACACAAGATAATAAAATACCTGAAAATAATCTAATGCATTGATAGCCAAAAAATCCCTATTCATTGGAATATAAAAACTTTCTACTTGAATTTTACAGCAGATTCTTACAAAGACTTTAATTATATGAAAATATTTAAAGAGAAATATGGGTGATAAATCCCAGTTTGAAAAAGAAGTATTTTTAAAGGAAAGCACACAAAAATGAAAGAAAAACAAATATGAAATAAGAGATTTTAAAATGAAAAATTACTGAAATGCAATATGAGAAAAAAATCTAGACAATACATTTGATGAATGGAACAGTGAATGGTTAGCTAGTATTGAGGGAATCACACAGAAGGCAGCAGAGAGAAAAAAAGGCAATTTAAATGTAAAAATAAACAAATAGTTAAGAAAGCTGGGAATATAGTGCAAAATTCTAGTTCTGAATAATAGTTGTTAAAGAAGAAAGGAAAACAGGTAACAGCGGAAAAGTAATATCTCCCGTAATAACAGAAAAATTTTTTTGGAATTGAAGTGAGTTTTACATTCTTATTCTAAAAGTCACTAAGATTAATTAATAATATAAGTAAAAGAAAATCTAAATCCATTGACATTTTGGTGAAACAGCAAAGCATCAAGGAAAAGTAAACAGTATATAAAGCTAGAAAATGAAATATTTATGAATGAAAAGTTATTAAACTGACCTTAGATGTCTTATATACAATAGTAAATGTCAGAAAACAGTGTTATGATATTTTCAGCATGCTCTTGAAATACAATTAACAACTCAAAAGTTTATAGTCAGCTAAACACTCATTTGATAGAAAGATATATTCAGAAAACAAAAACTAAGATAACTATTAGAAAGTACTAGTGAATATTAGACTATTAGTGGATAAGTCTTAAGACCAAAAGACCCTCACTAAAATGACTCTTAAAGGGCAACGTTTGGCAAAAAGAAGTAAACTGAGAGATATGAGAAAATGAGAACATGAGATAAAAGAAATAGGAGTAAATCCATAAAAATTAAACATGTAAATAAAGTATATTAACAATGGTTTAAAAAATATTAACTATATTATTGTATCAAAAATAAAAGAACTTAAGGCTATTTTAATGAAATAGTAGTACAGTAGGTAAATGTTCAATGGGCATTTAACTGAGGGCCTTGCCATAATCAGGAGAAATATATAAATACCGAATGTGTAGAGACATAGTAGACCAGCGATGCTTAAAGATTTGCACTTTAAGCTCCTTGCATCATTAAATCAAGGAATAATTCTTAGAAGCAGATCCAAAAAAGTACAAATATGGACAAGGGCTATATACAAGACAAGGCACTTGTGCTTGATTTTTGAGACTGGTCATTAAGTAATAAGTAACTGATAGTGATAATACACAGCAGCACCAGAGAAAGGCAGATGGCCATGAGCTCCTGAGGGTACGAAATGACCAGCTAGATATTAAAGCTGAGTGACTTCATAGCACAGGTTCTGCTTCAACATAAGCTAGTTCATTAGTACCAAACATTCCTGGTTTTGCTCCGAAGGTCTTTCCCATTCAAAACAAAAAGCTACTAAAATATGCTGTAATTTTGATAGAATGGCAGGTAGAGGAAGTACAGGGCAAAAAACCAACCCAGAGTAATGGAGTTTGATAAATCCCCAACATTTAAAACTGATACTTTAAAAAACACAAATAAAATGGAATATTATTCAGTCACGAGAAAGAAGGAAATCCTGCTATTTGCAACAACATAGGCGGACCCTGAAGGCTTTACGCTAAATGAGATCAGTCAGACAGAGAAAGACAAACACTGTATGATATCACTTATATGTGGAATCTAAAACATGCTGAACTTGTAAAAACAGAGAGTGGAATGGTAGTTACCAGGGGCTGGGGGGTGGAGGAACTGGGGAGATGTTGCTTATGGACACAAACTTGCAAGTAGCAGATAAAAAAGTCCTGGAGATCTAATGCACAGTGGAATGATTATAGTCAATAATACTGTCTTATAAACTTCAAAGTTGCTAAGAGACTAAATATTTGTTCTCAACACAAAAAATAAATGATAAATATGTGACATGATAAATGTGTTAGCTAAAGTTACTGTAGTAATCATGTCACAATATATAAATGTATCAAACCAATATGTTGTACACCTTAAACTTATGCAATTTTATATGCCAATTATATCTCAATAAAAATACTTTAAAGTTGAAATATAGAGTGACCTCATAGAGTAATGTGAACCAGAAGTAAAACAGTTCTTGTATGAGACTGCAGTTGAAGTCAGTATCACCTTGGTGGTCCTGAGTACCTCAGGACTTGAGCTTGGAATAAAGTGGTTTCTGACTTATAAATGTTCTCTGAAGAAAAGAAAGGTAATATCATTTTAGGCCCTGAATATTCCCTCCATGTAAACAATATCCAGTATCCAGTACACAGGCAAGAATTGTCAGGCACGCAAGGTTAAAAAAATATGTTAGTGAGAAAGACCAGAATCAGATAACAGAAACAGACTCACAGGGACCCTGATACCACAATTTTCAAAAACAGACTGAATAACCATAGCAACTATGTTTGAGATGACAAAAGATAGGTGAAAGTGTCTAGAGGGAACTAAAAATATGAAATGTAGCAGATCAGATTTTAAAATGAAGCAAAAAAAAAAAATGTCAAATACAAAAATTAAGAACTTGGTGAATGAGTTTAACACAGGATTAGATATATCAGAAGAGAGAATTAGTGTACTGAGATGTAGGTAAGAAAATGATTATCTAGAGACAAAAAACACAGAAATACATAGTTGATGATAAGAGACATACAGGCTCCAGTGAGAAAGTCTTAATACAAGAATGCCAGAGGGAGAAGAGACAGAGAAAGAGGGAGGGAAGATAGAAAAAGGGCAGAAGCTATATTGGAGGAGAGAATGGCTGCAATTTTGTAAAACAAATAAAATATCCCAAATCACAGATTCAAGAATCCTGACAGATTCTTAAAAGAATAGATTTTTAAAAATCCATACCAAGACATTGCAGGGATAAACTAAAGAAAACCAAGGATAAAAAGAAATGTTCAAACAGGAGAGGAGGGGGAGACAAATTATCATTATAGATGTGACAATCACATCACACAGACCTCTCCATATAGGATGCAAGGCAGAAAACAACAGGAGGTATATCTTCAGTCTGATGAAAGAAAATAACTGCTTTATACAAGTCTAAACTCAGCCAAAAATATATTTTAAGAATGAAGGCAAAATTCAGGTGAACAAAAATCAATCAGATTCTACTGACTGATGCACAATAAGGAAAATCTGAAGAATGTACTTTAGTCAAAAAGAAAAATTCCCAAATGGAACATTACAGAGGGAATGAAGGAATTTTTATGTGTATAAATAAATTATTAAAAATAATATCATATACAAATTGAGAAGTTGAAAATGAAATCAATGTGCTCTAGGTCCTTTAATTGTCTGATGAGAGGACCAGATATTTACTAATTTTAGCTAATTTAAGGATGCATGTTGTAATTTGGAAGGGAACCATTGCAATAATAATAACAATAATAAACTGTATATGTTCTGAGTTGATTAAGACAAACAGAGATTGACAAAAATACAACTAAAAGAAGAAAAGAAATGAGGAAAAATATAGAACAGAGAGGATATGTAGAAAGCATGTAATAAGATGTTAGATTTGAACTCAAATATAGTAGTATTAAAGTGAGTTTAAGAAGATTAACTACTCTCTAGTAGTTTTTATCTAAAAGAGATAAATTTAAAGTGTATGTACACATAAAGAATGAAAATTAATAAATGGAAAAAGATACGACATGCAGAACTATCCAGAAGAAATTCTGTGTAATTTCTCTAACATCAGACAAAGGGAAATTAAAAAACAAAGAAGGATTTCTAGATATAGAAAGACCTTTCACCATCATAAAAACTTTTAAGTTCTTGGGAGATATAATAAATCTAAATTTGTATAAATGTAATTACATAGCAGTGCTGTCCAATAGGACTTTCTGGGGTGATAGAAATTTTCTCTATCTTCACTGGCCAATATAAAAGCCACTGTCCAATATGTAACTATTGAGCGTTTGGAATATGTTTTTTTGTGAATGGGGAACTAAGTTTTAATTTAATTTAATTTTAATTAATTTACATGTAAATAGATATATGAGGCTAGCAGTTACTATATTGAAAAGAGCAGTTGTATATCATCTAAATACATAAAGCAAATATCCAGAGAACTCAAAAAAGAAGTAGGAAAATCTAAAATTAGAGTTGAAGATTTTAATAAACCTCTATAGGTAACAGATAAAGTAAGCAGGAAAACAAAATACTAAGCGTAAGATTTGAACACAATAAATAACAAATTTGACGAGTTGATATACAGACTGCTACATCCCCTAATTGGAGAACATACATTATTTTCAAGTGCAATTTTTATAAAAATTGACCATAAGCTGGACCATAAGCAAATCTCAGCAAATATAAAATAAAATCATGCAGAACATGTATGCATAACTACAGCCCTCGATAGATTTAAGGTAGCAGTAACAGTCAGATAATTAGAAAATATTGTATTTTGAAATTAAATAAACTCCTAAATAACACACAGGTCCAAGATGAAATAACAACGGATTTTAGAAACTATTTCAAACAGATATACACTCTAATAAAAGTAAAATATTAAAATAAATGTGTTGCAGCTAAACATTGCTTACAGGGAAATTTTTAGCCATAATGCACATACTAGAGAATAAGAAATGCTAAAAACCAGGAAGCCAAGATTTTATTAAATAAAATTTGAAATAGAATGCATGTCAACTCCTCAAAAGTCAGACAAATATAGCAAATAGAGAAATCAAACTCAATGAAAAAGAAGATAAGTCTACAATAAAGAAAACAGACAAACCAAAAGCAGGTCTTTGGAAAGACTAACATAATAACAATAATATGTGGAGCCTTCTTAAGGCAGAAAAAGGGAAGAAAAAGCACAAATAACAAATTTCAGGAATATAAAAGGGAATATAGCATTACAAACCACAATGTCATTCAAAAGGATATAAGAATATTATGAGAAACTTTATACTTATAAAATAGAAAACTTAAATAAAATAGACAAATTACTAAAAAAATGTAAATTATCTAAATACAAGAAGAAATTGACCTCTAAATGGTTCTAAATCTTTAAAAGTGAAATCCATTAATAAATATTCTGATAAAATAATAACAGACCTAGATATATTCATGAGAGTATTCTAGTAACACCAATCTTACACAAAATCCTCCAGAGAACATATAAAAAGGAAACATTTTCCAACTTGTTTTCTGAGGCCAACATAAATTTGATACCAAAATCAGTAAAAAGGAAATTATAGGCCAATATTACTCATGAACACAGATGTAAAAATTCTCAACAAAACATTAGAAAACCTAATTCAGCAACATATAAAAACATCATGAATGAGTTGAGCATATCACAAGAATGCAAGTTTGGTTCGTAAATTTCCAAAATATGTATTAAAATATTGTTTTCAAGAATAAATACTGGGAATAATCTCTATGTCTGTTAATAAAAACGAAAAATATAAAAAGTACATAATTTTAAGTTAATGAATTACGGCAACCGTCTACCAACATGGATACATCTCATAATATAATGGCAATCATAAAAGCAATTATGCCATTTATCCTAATTTTAAATATCAGAAAATAATTTCCATTTAACATTTAGAGGCACATAAATATGTGGTAAACATGCATGGAAACAACTGCTACTAGGGGAAAAGAAAAATGAGACTGGGGAAGGATGACTTTTGTTTTTCTTTTTTTCTTTACACATTCTATCCCCTGGCCTTTAAATAAAAGTGTCAAAAGTAGTGGCTTAATATTATGGTATTTGTAACACTGTGAGAAATACATACATATGTGAAAATTCTCACAAAATATTAGATAACCTAATTCAGCAATATATAAAAACATACATATATGCTTGTTTTATATATATGTGTGCGTGTATGTATGTATGCCTGTTATATTATCTATCCTTTAGTACAGGGGTCCCCAACCCCTGGGCCGAGGACCAGTCTGTCAGGCACTGGGCCACACAGCAGGAGGTGGGCTGCGGGCAAGCGCACTGCTGCTCCCCACTGCTCCCCATCACTCACATTACCGTCTGAACCACCCCCATCCCGGTCTGTGGAAAAATTGTCTTCCAGAAAACCTGTCCCTGGTGCCAAAAAGGTTGGGGACTGCTGCTTTAGTATCTATTTGAAATATTCTACATGTGACATAAATAAATAGGTAAATATATAGCTAGATGTCATAATTTATAGGAGAATTTACACTATGATTTACAATTATCAGACTCTTCCATCATGTATCAATTTGAGACATCTATTCAGGCTAGTTCTTATGTCTGCTGATGATATGAAACTTTATATGAAAAAGGTAGTTGAAACATTAATTTTAGCTGTATTTAATGTTCATTAAATTTCTGAGAACACTTACTTTCATACTTCACTAAAATAATTGACTTAACCATTCTTCCTCCAGTTATCTAGAAAGAATCTGTGTCTTTGTTTCTGACAGACTTTGGTATTGTACCATTTTAACTAAAATCAATTGGCCATTTTGGTACTAGAAATGGAAGCCCACTACATCATTATTCTGAAGAAGAAACTTATAAGGAAAAAATTTCAAATTGTCTTCTAATAAATATTTAATTGCTTTTTCTTCCTATATACTAGAAGCATTGCTAGTAGGTGGGGAAAAAAGAAATAAACCATTTCAATGTTCTTATTTGTACAAAGAACTATTGGCTTGTCAGAAATCAAGAGCTTACTGCCAAATCCAATGAACCTATTTTATTCCATATCTTGCTGCATCTTTGTTGATACTGAGGACAGTAGCTATAAGGAAGTCTAGTAAAACTGATATTTATCACATTATCAAATATAGGTGAAATAAAGATTTTGTTCTAATTAAGGTATGAGGTACATACTGGCTAAGCAAAGTCAACTGATATTCATCAAATTAGTCACAATAGAATGACTGTGTGTTCATGATGCAACTGACTTCATCTTTGTGTTCAAAAGTGTTTCATTATTTCTATTGGAAGGGCAATGCTAATTATACAAAGACAGACCTTGGGTTGAGTTGAATCAACCTGCAATACAAATAAATTAGAATTCAAATCTAGTGACTATTAACATGGTAAAAATCTGAGTATCTAGGAAAATGGGGAAAAATGATGTCATTGCATTTCTTGAGGTATTCTTCTATTGGTGGGGAAGCCCCGGCAGTAGAGACCAAGGGTTCAATCCTGACCACCCACACCTTCATAAAGTTATATTTCACTTACCTGTATAGTGGACCTTCAACTCCACCTCTCTTGAAAATCATTTGTGTCTGGATGAATCTACAGATATTTTACCTGGTGAATAAGAATATGAGAAGGAGTTAGTACTATCCTTTTCTCTTTTCTCCTATTAGATTTGACAGGTTAGGTCTCACTCACTTCATTTATCTAAGATTGTGCATTTATGCCCCCAAAGTAGGTAAGGAAGTGCTGCCATCTCTTTTCTTAAATTTACTGAATTTTCACTCATGAAACTGCTATTACGACACAGAGATAGAGGAATGAGTGATGGCTGAGTAGATAGAAGATGTTATAGAGGTAGTATATATTCCAACTATTCACATTACTAAGATATAAAAGTTTCCTATGGTTAAAGTGGCTCTCAAAGACAGTTTAACCAACTGTCTTCTAGGTACCTACCTGACAAAGGCCTGCCTTTTAGGTGTCAGTCCACATGAGCAAAACCTCTGGGGTGGATTTTTTGTGACTAAGGCTAATTAGGGGGAAATAAGGTTGAGATTAAATCAATCTCCTATGTCAGAGACTGCCTGGTTAGAGGTTCCTGTAGAACCACACTTTCAGCAAAGATCCAAGGGGATCTCTATGCAGATTTCTGGCATTTGTTTTTTTCTGCAGACATCTTTCCTTCCTGCAACTCTACTCCACAATAGCTAGTCCCCTCAGACTTTCTGAGCTTCTTTCCTGCATCTGTTTCCACAACTCAGCAAGACTGCTATGGAATCCTGGCCCCTGTTCTATGGTTGGAATGTGCCTTCAGACAGCAAAGCCATGCCTTCTTTGCCCTTGTCTTACAGATTGCTGTCTAGTGCTGCTCCTTGTGTTGTCAAATATGTGAAAATGATTGTTCCATATAATTTTCATTTTTCCAGCTGTTTAAGGTGAGTAAATCCAGTTGCTACTACTACATCATGGCTAAGAGCAAAAGTCAACATAATCTCTATACTCCAATAATAATAATAAATAATTTTATATTGGTAAACTTTTTACTAATTGAGTTATTTAAAAAGTGTTTTCAAAATATGTTTTTGTTTTGTACAATGATTTTTACATTATTTTATTAGGTGTAATAAATAAATTATACTATAATACATATATAAAGCTAAATGGAATGAAGAAATATATAAGTTGAGTGTTTTTATTTTTAAAAAGAAATTAAATTTAAAATAACATTGGATTTATCATTTTGCATTGATTTGGAATATGTACTTGAAGAAAATATTTTTAGCAAGCAAAAATTACATTAAATTATTGATAGACATTCAATAATGTATAACTTACAAAAAAAACTTATTTTCTTCAAAATACATAGACATGAAAGGAAAAATGCAAATAGCTTTCCAGAAAAAAGTATTTTAATGGCTCCAAAGGATAATTATGATGAGTTCTAAGCATAATTTTGGGGTGATGATGCTGATTATGATGCTTTGTTTTATAATCTTTTTGCCTTTATGTTCTATACTTTTTCTCTTTCTGTTGTTGAAATGAAGAACATAGAACCAAAGTTGAAGATTTGATCAAAGAGAAGAATTTTTTAATGTCTACAAGAAAATGTTAAACATGACAAATACCCAAATAGTTATTTGGAAATAGTCAAATAGTTGGTACTGAAGTAAGGAAGGGAAGATAATAGCAATATTGAAACCAATACATTTAGGCATAGATTCATTTATATTTCTTAATATTTATATAAATTCATACTGATATAACTTTTAAGGCTATAATAAGTAAGAAATTTATATTTCCTCTGAGAAAGGTGGCAGAGGTTCATTAGTTTTAAGGTTTTTAGGACTTTTAAAAAGAAAGTAACTTCATTTTATCTAAACGAATATAAAAATGTAATACATGGCTGATAAAACTGTCACAGTTCTATAAGCAAATAATTTGGTTCACTTTCTTTTTATTGCTCTTATTTTATATATTTTCAGAGAATGAAAAAAAGATTTTTTTTTTCAGTGATGTGTGTATGAGGACCATCATTTAAGAAGGCTTAACTCTTGGGGCTTCCCTGGTGGCGCAGGGGTTGAGAATCCGCCTGCCAATGCAGGGGACACGGGTTCGAGCCCTGGTCTGGGAAGATCCCACATGCCGCGGAGCAACTAAGCCCGTGAGCCACAATTACTGAGCTTGCGCGTCTGGAGCCTGTGCAACAAGAGAGGCCGCGATAGTGAGAGGCCTGCGCACCGCGATGAAGAGTGGCCCCCGCTTGCCGCAACTAGAGAAAGCCCTTGCACAGAAACGAAGACCCAACACAGCCATAAATAAAAATAAATAAATAAATTAAAAAAAAAAAAAAGAAGGTTTAACTCTTTAGGGTTAATATTCCTTTCATAGAGTATATCCTCTCTCAGAGTTGTTAGGAACAAATATTTCCTTGATAAGAACTAGATTTCTTATATGTCAAATTCCCTTAGTAGAATGTTAGATAAGACTGCTTTTCCTCATTGCTGATTTCAGTCAAGAGAGATTTTTCACATGCACCCCCAGGGCTGTTCCCAACATACTCTGTCCCTGAGGAGGGGCTTATTTCAGTTAAATTTTTTATTCATCTTGGCATGAACTGGTGTGTCCTCTGTTCCTCCAGGGGAGAGCTCTGCTTTGCCAGTGCTGTGTGGGGAGGTTCTGCCCTGGTCCTGCTTTGCCCGGACTAGGCATTTCAGTCAGCCTGATGCTGGGATTCAACTAGCAGCTTCAGTGACTCTCACGATAAATGGCATCTTCCAACCTTGCTTTTCTGTGGTAAAGGTAATATGTTAACCATCATCATCATCTATTCTTTGTTTTCTATCTCAGTGCATTCAGGATTAGGTTGGAGAGAAAAAAAAAACAGCACCAAAAAAACACTATTCAGTGAAGGCCACTTTAAAGAGGCTAACATGAATAATGGTTAAAAACATGGAAAACCAAGCCATGTAGGTCTATGTTTGAATCTCATCTTCATGTGTCAGGTGTTGCATTATTTTGGGCAAGGCACTTTCTCTGAACTTCAATTTTCGTATCTATATATGAGACTAAGATATATTGATTACAAGGATTTAGTGAACTATTATTTTGTCTGTATACCTATTTTTAAGTATAACTGTATAAAATATAACTATATATAATAGATAATAATCCTTTAAGAATAGTGTATAAAGTAATATATTTTTACACAGACATAAGATATTTAACAGAGAGTATATGAGAGATATTTAAGGTTATTATATTTATATGACACACACAGAAGGCAGAAAACCTTAGTACAATAATTTATACATAAAAGAGTCTCATAGAATATCAAGTACCAATCACTGGAAGGAATAATGTGGAAACAGAGGTATTTTAATACTATAAGCCTTATTTTTTTGTGGAATATATTCCTTGAATATTCCACTTGCCAGTAAAGAACAAAATAAATAAGCAAGCAGGGAAGGTAGGGCATAATTCTTTTTATTCATAATACCACTTTCTCTTAGTGTTCCTTACAGTTGCCATTCTATGTTATCCTTTTTCTCTTTTTTAGGAGGCAATGCTTTATAATGTAACCTCTTGTCTATTTGGTTCCATTGTTACAGATTTTCTGTTCACTGCAATATAATCATTAGCTATGAATATTGGGATAATTGATATAATGAATAATCTATGTAACTTTTTATTTACCCAAAATGAGATGGAACTTCTATGTACATGTGATCCTGAGAAATTAGCATCTTTTTCTAGAAAATTAAAGGACTAGTGGAAATATATCCTCTCCCAATTTCAGAAGTTAGTGAGAAAAGGAGATTAATCTAGCTGCAACTGCACCAGGAGAAACCAAGATGGAACTCAAGACAGTTCAGAAACATCAAGCCTACTTAAAGAGATGAATTTAGTTGTGTTGCTCATGTTAACAGATGACATAAATAAAATAATGGTCAACATTTCATGAGTCACAGAACAGTTTCTTGAATATCATGAGCATGTGGACATTTCTCTAGCCAGTGAGTAGCAAATTAATATTTGCTGGCTGTTACCTATGTATTTTTTTAATCCATTGATGCCATATGTTTCCTGAAGCCTATTCATCTAAGGGGAATAGATGCAATGATTGGTAATTACCACCTTCAACTTCTTCCTCATTCTCTATCCAATTACTACATTTATTTTTTTCTCTGTGTTTAGCTTGTATCATATACAGTCCACTGATACAGCTTTAACAAGCAAAAAACAATAATTTATATTAAGAGATGTGACAAAGTTACAACTTAACATGGGTGAAGAAAACACCTTATAAAACTAAGATATCCTACAAAGCATTTAGTTTTCTCAGTTAACTATATGCAATAAGGAACTCTCTGATTATCAGAATAAAAGAAAATATAATTACATGATACTCAAGTCTAAAACATTCAAAAAAGTAAAATATAAAAATCATAACAATATAACAATCAAGTTGTGCTTCTCAAATAATACTGGGTGGTAGATTAAATGATAAGCAAAACTCATACCTGGAATGGTCTTTGAAGATGACAAAGATATGTCTCAAATATACTTTATGAATAAGGTACGTTAGTTTTAAAATATGAAATTCTCTAAGGTAAAAAGGAAAACCGAAAATATGTAATTTGAAAATTGTCTATTTCATATGCATATTTTATCCCAAATATGGCATAATTCCTACATACTTAAATCATAAATGAAGGGTTTAAATTATATATAAACATATACGTATATGTGTGTTTTCATACAAATATCTGTATTCACATGTAATAAGGAAGTATATAAATGTATTTGTGTATGTATCTATATACATAGATCAACACAGAGAACTGTAATCTCTCTATATATCTATCTTGCATCTAGTATGGATGTGATATAAAAATATAAGGGAATGTATATATGTTACACACATACGTGCACACAAACACAGAAAGAGAAAAACGTGATTAGGGGAAATTACCCTGTGAACCTTCCTCTGCTTTAGTCATTTTTGTCATTTTACAGTGGTTAATCTATTCCAAATTACATCTGTTTTTTTATAAATATGAGACAGTGATATAATTACAACAAATCCTTTCTTATTAGGGTAAACAACAGCTACTTGTGGTATGATGCTAATTCAGTATGACAGAAGGCATGTAATGAAATAAGACTTTCAAATCATATTAGCGTACAGATACTATGCTTCATGATCCTTTTCAACAGCACTGTAGTCAGTGTGGTTAATGAAATGCATGTCCTGGAGAGAGAGCATATTTTGTTTGATCAGGTAGGTTAAGAACTGACACAACAGTGCAGTCGTGAGGCTCTTGATTGCTGAGCATTCTTGTTACTTGCTGGTTATTTAAGGAGAACCTCACTGATTTCTTTAAAGAGACTAATTGGAAATGAATGAGCTCTCAGAGTTTATCAATTTAAGCAGCAGCATAAATCACCCTCGTCCATGCACTCTTCACAATGCCAGTGGGTGGTAGTGTAGGGGTGGAATTTAAGTGAGTCATTTCATAATCACAGTCAAACACATCATGTTGTGATGGTGGCTCATGTTAAAAGTAGGAACTGGTTGCTTAGAATCTGTACAATATTTGCAATTCAGTTTTTATTTTCTTTTATTTTTTTGTAAGTGACAGCCATTATTCAATGAAAAATGGAATTAGGAATTCAGCTCTTTAAAACACATGAGATACTCTGGTTTAAAAGGTTTAGAGGAACAGTATTTTCAGCAACATTTATCCTGGATTCCTGAGTGAGAAGCACCTCCAAAGTAAACCTAGGGCTCTGTGAAGCAGCTGAAAATTTGTACTTCTAGAAAGCTCTATGTTTAGCAGCTTAAATACTACATTCATGCCAATTATAGATTTAATCACACATTTGAGTGTGAATTTTCCACACTGCTTCAGAATTTTAAAAATTACCTTTACCTTTTATTGTTTGTGTGTGTGTGTGTGTGTGGTTTCTTTGAAGTGGATTCAACTTTTAAAATAGAACATAAATAGTGTGTGTGAGAAATGAAAAAAAATTTCAGTTTCTGAACTGGGCTTTTGTTTTATGGTTTGTTTTTTTTTTTTACTTTTGGGTTTATTTATTTATTTCTTTATTTATTTTTGGCTGTGTTGGGTCTTCGTTTCTGTGCGAGGGCTTTCTCCAGTTGCGGCAAGTGGGGGCCACTCTTCATGGTGGTGCGCGGGCCTCTCACTATCGCGGCCTCTCTTGTTGCGGAGCACCAGCTCCAGATGCGCAGGCTCAGTAGTTGTGGCTCACGGGCCTAGTTGCTCCGCGGCATGTGGGATCTTCCCGGACCAGGGCTCGAACCCGTGTCCCCTGCATTGGCAGGCAGACTCTCAACCACTGCGCCACCAGGGAAGCCCCTATGTTTTATTTTTTAAGTGAGCGTCACTGTTTGTGTGAATTTCTAAAGCTGTATGTAGATTATATGTACGTCACATTTCCAAAAATATTTCTATAGTTTTCATCAAGTTACTAAATAGGTTTTGATCCCCAAATACAAACAACCTTAACTTTAGAGTCATCTTTCCTTTTCACAGTGATGGATCAATTTTGATGGTAAAGTATCTGTAAATTGAGAACGTGCTTGTTTACTGGATACATAACTAGAGTCTCTTGAATGACAGCAGTGTCAACGTTCTGACAATTACCTATTTTGTCTATAACTCCATTTATGTTCAATTTAAATTTCACTTCAAGCATTATACCTTTTTGTTTCTTTGCTGCACTTTCATCTTTGCTAACCAGTCCCTTTCTTGAATATGCATATTTGTAAAATGTCAGAAGTTTATCACCAAGACACAAGAACGTGACACGTTGACATGCTTTGCTCCCTGTACTTGAATTGAGTAACAAATGTGCAGTGATCAATCACTGAATGACTTTGGAAGAAATGATGTGATTGATTGCTAATCCTAATATGCATCTGTTACATGAAGATTTGTGGACTGAAGAGACAGCAGCGAAGTTTGTATTTTATTCAATTACTCACACCTAATACACAGTGGTAACTGAAATTTGAACCATGTTGTGGGGGATTGGTATTATTTAACTAACTGTGGTAAATGAAACTCGTACATATCAGAATCATATAACGTGAGGACGACTTTCATTCAATATCCAGTGAAAATATCATTCAAATATAAAGGCAAAATACTTTTTCAGATCAACAAAGGCTGAGAGAATTTTAACCACCATATCTGAACTAATGGAAATACAGAGGAACTTCTTCAGGCTGATGGGAAATGATAGCAGCCTAAGTGATAGGAAACGTGAATCTATAGGAAAGAAAGAATAACACCAGAAGGAAGATCTCCTTGAGTAACTTTAAAGAACACATATTTTTTCCTTTTTATATATCTAAAAGTCAGCTGACAATTTAAATGCAAAAAAAATTATCTATTGTGAGATGTAAAATATATGAAAATAATATTACCAAGAATGTGGTAAAGAGAAGTGAAGTGTGTAAGGTTCTTATATTTTACATGAAGCATGATATTACCTATATGTAGATTCTGATGAGAGATAGAGTATTACAATCCCCTATAAATATATAGATATAACTAATAATACCAATAGAGTAATTAAATTACTAAACATTTTTGATTAATCCAAAAGGAAGCAGGAAACATCTTTGATTAATCCAGAGTGACAGTTCAGATGAAAATAAAAATAAACAACGGTAGCTTCAAATCCAATCGCATCTGTAATTCCACTAAATGTAAATTGACTAACTATTCCTATTACAAATAGACATCAGACTAGGTAAAATAGGCATTCCCAACTACATAGTCTGAAAGAGATTAATTTGAAATATAAAAACATGTTAGGCTTGATAAAATAATGAAAAAATTAAACCATTCAAAAAGTAAACGTAAGAAGGCTGTTTTGTCTACATTAACATAAATGTGGATCTCTAGATAGTAAGTCTCAGAAGAAAAACAGGGCAATTCATAAAAAGGTCAATTCATCAGGAATACATAACGATCATAAACGTGTGTGTGTGCCTGAAGAAAGAGCTTCAAAGTCATAAAAAAATAAACTGTGAAAAATAGAGGAATAGGCAAACCTGTGAGTATAGTTGGAGATTTTAATACATATTGCACTGTGACTTTAATGGTTACTTTTTCTCTTAAAGCTAGTCTCCTGGTCTGTTAAACAAGTATAATTTCTGTCTTAAAATATGAAGCTTAAATGGGATAATACATGTGAAATGTTTAGCACAGTTCTATATGGCCCATAAAAAGGTTTCTGTAAAGAGTTGATACTAATGTTTCTTTACATTTAAAATACTCAACGTATAAAAAAGAAAAGTCCACTCTAAAATTTCAGAATTAGTTATAATGCCTTCTAACTTTGAAAATAACTTTAGTGAGCATTGCCATATTTTCTTTTGATTGCTAAAATCTTCCATTTTTTTCAGTAACCCTTCCACTTTCTTACTACTTTGGATTCTGGTCCTTCCATTCTACAGAAACTGACCTCTCAAAGGTTGTGTCATTCTCTTCTAGAAAAATTGATTGTATCTTCTTAAACCTCAGGTTCTTTGATGTGTTGTTCACAGCTGTAGAGACTGAACAACATTTCCTCTTTTGAAAGGCTGTCCTCATTCGGCTTCTGTATCATGCAACTCTTTGAAAGGCTCTCATGTCTTTGATTTATTCTTCTACCATTTTACTGTTCCTTTTTCTTCTCCTAACTTTGGGATGATGTCTCTCAAGGGTCTGATTAATTTTATGTGCCCTCTGTTTCAAGATATACATTTGTGGGATTTATTAATTCTCATTATCTAAGTGTTCACTTCACTATTGATGATTATAAATCTACATTTTCAGCATCCAAACAACAATTTGTTCATTCACCTTATATTTAAAATATTGAGTTAGTGGCACTACGACTCACTGTATGCAAGAAGTTCTTCTTTCTCTCTGCTCATATTAAACAAATTTGAATGTCAGGCTAATTTTTCATGTATAATTTGTTTGAGATTTGTCAGCACTGACCCCCTTATGGCCACCTTCATCACCATAATTATATACTATAAGAATAATTCCTATACTGGACTCCATTCTCCTCCTCTTCCATCCATTCATCCTAAAACCTGTAACCACTTCAGGCTTCCTTAAGCAAAATCATCTACCTCATAGTACTAGTCTTGCTTAAAGCATTAATGGCTACATAGTGAATGTTTATCCAGATTACTTTCTCATGTTCTCAGGTTTTCATCATCTGATGCTCTTTATTAATCCAAACAGTTGTATCTTCATCATCTTTCAAATAAACATTTCCATCGTTATTCCTGGTAAATCAGTCATCTTAGTTTTCCCTTCTAGCGAACCACACCTGTTCATGATTTGCTATCCTGGCTCATACGAAATTTCTTACCTGACCGTGGAAAACTCTCGCCTACTCTCATCTTCAGCTCAGGGTTCCCTCTTTCGTGAAGTTTTTGCTTATTTCACTGCCCTTCACGTCCCTACGTTTACCTGCTGTGCCAGCTGATGGGCTATTGTTCCTCAGATTAAAACTCACTCTCCTATGCTCAGCAAGGACCCTGTAAGCTGTGTTTCTCCTTTGCTAGCTGGATCTCTATTATCTTCTGTCACTGGAAGCATTAGAGGGAGACTAGAAAGTCAGAGGAGAGAGAGAGGTTTTAGATCTTTTTGCTTTGCCTTCAGCTTCAGGCTTGCTTTTTGTTCCTGCCAGCACCACCATAGCAGTGCACCTTGATTTTGGTGGTGGCAATTCACCTAACAATAGCATTTGATTTTAGTGTCCAGTTTTTCAGCACTCCCGTAACTACTCTCACTTTGACCCCTGGAGGTACCAAAACCATCCTCTGGCAGTCCTCCTTCAAAGTCTGAGTCCCTGCTCCATGAGGTCCTTCCTCTGAGGTCCTGGGATGTCTGTCTCATGCATGCAGTGCCTCCTCCTTATAAGTCAGAGTTCCAGCCCCCCAAAGCCCCTCCTCTGGGCTTTTAAACTTTAATAATTTCAACACCTTCTCCGTTAGTTCAGCCTAAGAGGTGTTAATTACAGTTACTATCACTATAATATTTTAATGTTCCTGTTTGTCACAACAGTTCTCCAACAATATTAACAACTGCTTTTCTTGAAATACCTTGTTAAATAACTGAAGTGGTACCTGTCTCCTGACTGGACCCTGTTTAGTAGATGCCCCCTCGAAGCCATCTCTCCTTCCTTTGCTTTCCTGCTTCATTATGACATGTGTCGATTTAAGGTATTTATTTTGTATTTGCTTTATCCCAGAGTAGACCAAGTTTCTTGAAGGCAGGATACTTTCTTTTCTTCACTCTTGGATCCCAGCACCATATATATTTGTTAAATGGACAGAAGAATGAATGACAGCATTGAGTTTTCCCAGCTTGCTATTTTTTCCACGTGGTGGTGGAGCATTCTGAAAGTCTGGCTTTCTAAGCTACATGTCAGAGCACAACAGGAAGCTGTCTAGCTGGAGGCTGTGAGGAGCATCAGCTTCCCAATGAATGGACTCACCATTTACCCGGGTTTTTATCACTGTTTAGGAAAGGAGAGAATGATCATTTTCTCTCCTCTCTGAGAGTGTATACTACATGTTTTTTCTGAGGAAGAGAGCTTACATCATAGTTTCTTTCAAAAACCACCATATATTAAGCCAGGCTTCTCAGCTCTCTCCTATGGCTTAAAACCATGGGATGAAAAGTGCTATATTGTTACTAAATAATAGAACTTATGCTCAATTGATATTCTTTAATAAACATTGTGTAATAAAAATTAATGTTGCTATGCATCATTGTAATTAATATTTTCTATAATTGTCACACAGTCAATTCTAAGAAGTTTTTCTCAGGTAATGTGGAAACTGAAGGTACACTCTCTTCATTCAACAATGAACTCATTCATCTTTTTCCCCTCTCAAGGGCTGATAACTTATGTAACTCATCTTCTGTTTTTTTATGGGTACAACACCACCTCTGTAGGAGGAAAGTCTAGATCAATGTTATGGGCCCTAAGAGTTCAGATGTCTTTCCTCTGGAAGCAATTGAATACAGTTATATATAATCTGTACTCTCTTTCCCACTGTTGTGACTTCCTTCGGTAAGACAACTAGGCTTCACGCAGTAGGACTCAGCAAGGTCATAATTAAACATGCTGAACTTATCTGGTAGTCCACAGGCTCGTGACTTGATTAAACAATAGGGCATAAAACACACATTAAGAGTCTAGTGAGGTGGAGAGTATGAAAAGGAAAGGCACAAATTACAAAACCTGTACAAATCAGTGGTACTGTTTTTTAAAAAAATCAATATTAGGCAGCATGGTGGCTGGGAAAATAACATTCTTCCCCAGGGGTTGATAAATATAGCATAATGAGTACAACGTTTATAGCCAGCAATTAGTCTGCCATGCAACACCTTCAGCAGAAAATGGAATTACCAAGATCCATCCTGATCAAAAAGCCATAGAGGCTGTTAATGAGCAGTCTATATCTTTTCTTTCTTTTGCCCTTACAAAATCAAGAGGAGCCCAGGTCGAATTATATGAGATAGGAAGAAAGTGCCTCTACTTAAAGTAAGAGAAAAAAGTCAGTTGATGGTAGATATGTTGCTAAATTGTTCTAATAGCTGCTTAAACTCTTAAACTCTTATTTTTTCTTATCCGTTCAGTTCATGAGAAAATACTTTGGAAATTTAAAAGTAAAATGTATTTCTGAATCTGAGAGTTAAGTGTTTATGGTATCATTATGTGCCAACCATGTCTAAACTAAATCTTTCTACTCTGCAAGCAAGGATAGCCCAAATAACAATTGGAAGAGGAATAAATATGCCTTTTTCTGTCTTGTCTTCCTTCTATGTTTCCTTTATTTTACAGATTATTAATGTTGTAATCCTGCCTCAAAAGAAATGATCTGGGAGAGGGAAAGTAAATTCATTCACACTGTAACATCAATAGGCAGTAATATATGGTGATATCATGACCTTTCATTTTTCTATATTTTGCATGCATTGTTCCATTATTTTTCTAATGTGTTCACTCTTGTCTTATGTACCTGGAAAAAATAAACTCATCCTTCCTGTGTTACCTCAAACTTCTTTGTGGCTTGCGTCCCTGATTCAAGCACAAAGAGGTGTTTGTATCTATGTTTAGTACCTTGAGTACACTGTTTTTCATTTTTAGCACTTATTACCTCTAGGCTTTGAGTTGTTCTTTTTTATGTTTGTTTTTGTCTTTGAATCCATTAGGCTAACATAGTGTCTGGTACATAGCAAGCACTTAATAAAATCCACTCAATGGTTGCATGTATTCATTACTGATGAGCAATATTTTGTGTAAGAGGACTTCATCATTTGCATTTTCAAAAGAGACAAATAGATTTTAGAAATTTAGCTAGTAGAACATTTGATTGGGAAAATATATTTGTAAGAGGAATCTTCCAAGAAACCTTGAAATTTAAGCTTGTACGTATGATTATCCTTGTTTGAGATACCCTTCCCTGAAAATCCTGATAACTTGTGACAGTGTATCATTGCCATGCTATTGCACTAGTCGCCAGACTGAATTTGTTGTTAGTTACCCTTCTCCAGGACACACAATTCTAGTGCATCTGATGAACTCAGCATTCCTCTAGCTGACAGTCTAGATCTAGGTCTGCTTAATGTACCTAGTACAGTGCTCTGGACTTCTGCTATTTACACAGTATAGTTTCCTTTTCTAGTAACTTCTCCTTAAAGGTATTACTTCTTTACTATTAGTTGTACTTTCCCTAGAGCTATATTTATGAGTCTTTAAATGGTGATTTGACTTTTACTGCTTATGTGCAGTCTTCCGTCTTCCCTGTTATGTTGTTTGTATCTGGGGAGACTCCCTGCTTCTCCTAGAAATAACAATACTTAGCTTTTGAAAGTGTAACAAATGGCATTTGTAATTTATCATTGAGATCTGGCCTTGATATGTGATATGTGACATGTTCCATTTCAGACTGAGCAACTGGGCTAAGCTAAGCTAAAAATTAAAATCAATTTTCATTTTTTTTAGAACTACCTTTTGATCAACTTAAAGCTCTAACATCTAGATTTTAACCCAATTAATTTGGTCCATATTTCAAAAAAACATTTTTGCTCACTTCTCCACTTAAAATGTCAGAAATAATATAAAAAGTATTTTAATTGAACACCCACAATTATATTTTCTTTTGTAAGTTTCATTCAGTTCTATATGATTATACTCATTTCAATAATATTTGATTGCCTAGCAGCTCTTTTCACTCTACCATCAGCTGTGGACTAAAAGACCCCTGAAAATCCTGACTCAGTTCAGTTAAATATTCTGAAGGTGTCTGTTTATGATATTGAGGCCAGCTTTCGTTGGGAATGAACTACTCATGAATTCTATTTCTTGCAATACCAATAGACAAGAGGAAGAAAAATACTTAATTGAAATTATTGTTCTTTTACTGCTTCCTCCTCTATCCTGTAGCTTTTAGAAGAGGGCTTTAGGCTAGCATGAGGGAAAAAGAAAAACTACTGTTTGATAAGATTGAGTGGTTGTAAATAATTTACTGCAGCAATCAGTGTCAGAATGGAGGCAAATGGAATCCTCTTTTTGATATATGACATATAACTATTTCATAAGGATTAAGTCAAGATTACTCTTAGGAAGAAAACACATTATGGACAGTACGTAGGACACTGACAAAACTCCAGGGTTCTTCATTCACCCAGCAAGGTATGTGTTAACTGTCAAAAATGATGAGGATAGCTTAATCTATGGTTAAAACCTGATTAAATATTAATTTATTGAAAATTAGAACATTACGCATTAAAATGAGTATGCTTCTATCTATAATGAAACAGGTGGAAAGAAACATTCTTCTGAAACCTACTCACATCAATAATATTTTATTTGTACACAACTCAGCTTGGAGAGGTTTGGCTTCTACTTTTTTTAATTGTCAACTCTTTCCTTGTGAGCTTGCTAAACAGGATAACTTTTACAAAAGCATTAAGTTAATTAATATACTAAGAATACCTGTACATACTTATTTCTACTAATTCTCCTTTTATAAGGGAGGGAATAATCCTTGGAGCTACTTAGTGGCCATCTGGGAAATACTAAACATGGTTTTCATATAAAAGTCAACTCAACAGTTTTACTATTCTGAACTTGGAGCCTGAATTTAATAAGGGCAATAAGCTGTGAGACAACACTGTTCATTACATAAATATGTACATAGAAAACTAGATTTGGTTACTTGTAAATTTTTTTCCTGATTATTATCAAAGAAATTATATAGTTAATTCAAGACTTCAGGTAACCAAAATGACTCATTTATTGTCTTTACTCTGTTATTAGTCTGAAGTTCTAAAATCATTTGGTGCTTATAATTACAGAGCAACAAAATAACAGTAAAAATTTGTCTGAGAGATGCCATGAACATTTTGAGATAGTTTATACGGAATAACTAAGTCTACATGCAGCATCACCTCAGGATTACAAGAGATAAATCTTTTAAAAAGTCATTTTAGTTTAAAATATGTTCGCATTTTCATGATCTTACATAAAATCGACTGTTACGCTTCCATTATATTTCACACTGTGAAAAGATCAGAGAGAAAATATATAGCTATTTTTAAGCCAAGTTATCAAACAATATTAATTTGTCCAAGAATTTGCTTTCAGTAGGATTACTAAACAATAGATTCTTAAAAATTGTCTATTTATGTGTCGACTATATAAAATGTTTCAGAAATTTCTACAACACTTTTATGACTATTGGATTAATAGCCATTTGCATTAGTTTCTTTTTCATCTAACAATTAGATATTGTTATCTGACTTCATGGTTTTTGAACTTTAAGCACTGCAATTTAAAGTTCTTCCTTTTCTTAGAATCCTCCAGGACTTCAGAACTTCCATATGAGATTTAGAATAATAAATACTACTGAGCACTTATTTATCAGAAAAAGAGCCACCTCACACTTAGGATATTTCATCTAATTTATTAATTCTTTGTTGAAGTGGGATACTTTTTTTTTTAAAAAACAAAATTAAAAATTATCTATTAAAAAAATTATCTATTGATATATTTTAATACCTGGTCTGAATGTGATCTTCCCTGATTCACTCAAAAATGTCTTTTTATTGTTGATTTATTTGAATTAGGATCTAGGAAAACCCATATCCTACACTTTGTTAATGTCTTTTATTTTTTTAATTAATTTATTTTTTATACAGCAGGTTTTTATTAGTTATCTGTTTTATACATATTAGTGTATACATGTCAATCCCAATCTCCCAATTCATCCCACCCCCTCACCCCCCACTTCCCCCACTTGCTGTGAAGTGGGACACTTATGACATGTTTCCTTAGAAGATATTCCACACCCACATGATGAGAGAATCTCATCAAACTCCCAGAAAAACCTGAGGTTGCTCTTCTCTGTATGATACAAGCCATTTCCTTGGTGAGGAGATTAATTAGAGATCTTAGTGCACATGAAAAATTATAACCTAGAGAACCCTAACAAAGAATATGTGGTCAGATGGTGAGTTGAGGTAGAGGCTTAAATCAAAATTTCAATGCCTTATTACTGGCACATAAAGCTTTACTTCACACCCTGACTGGGCTCATTTGTATATGAGACTCTACCACTACTTACAAGAGAAAAAGTTAAAAAGTCATGACCTCAGATGTAAGTATTGTGAGGTTATGAGACACTAGACAAGCCAGACACTGACAGGCATGTCCCTTCTAGCATCTACAGCCCATTATTTCAATCACACATTCAAGTACATTCCCATAGATGTCACAGAAGCAGCTAATGTTGAGACAGAAGAATGTCTTGATCTCTACATCATGCAAAACTAGTTTCAATTTAAATATTTGCTTATGTTTTCCCTCTTTGATGGTAGAATTGTCTGTGTGATTCAGCTATTCCCAGTGTAGAAGCAAACATAGATTAATCTCCAAGAGTGTCCCCAATATGCCATCCTTTATAAAAAGGTAGCTATAATTAGTGCTGCAATGAATATTGGGGTGCACATATCTTTTCAAATTATGGTTTTCTCCAAATATATGCCCAAGAGTGGGATTGCTGGATCATATGGTGGCTCTATTTTTATTTTTTTAAGGAACTTCCTTACTGTTCTCCATAATGGTTGTACCAATTTATATTCCCACCAACAGTGTAGGAGGGTTCCCTTTTCTCCACACCCTCTCCAGCATTTATTGTTTGTAGATTTTTTGATGATGGCCATTCTGACCCGTGTGAGATGATACCTCATAGTAGTTTTGATTTGCATTTCTTTAACGACTAGTGATGTTGAGCATCTTTTCATTTGCTTTTTGGCCATCTGTATGTCTTTGAAGAAATTTCTATTTAGATCTTCTGCCCATTTTTTGATTGGGTTGTTTTTCTGATATTGAGCTGCATAAGTTGTTTGTATATTTTGGAGATTAATACCTTGTTGATCACTTCATTTGCAAATATATCTCCCATTCTGTGTGTCATCTTTTCAATTTGTTTATGATTTCCTTTGGACATGGAAGCAAATGTCCTTTGACAGAGGAGTGGCTAAAGAAGATGTGGTACATATATACAATGGAATATTACTCAGCCATAAAAAATAACAAAGTAATGCCATTTGAAGTAACTTGGATGTAAGTAAGTCAGACAGAGAAAGGCAAATATCATACGATATCGCTTATATGTAGAATCTAAAAAAATGGTACAAATGAATTTATTTACAAAACAGAAATAGAGTCACAAATGTAGAAAACATACTTATGGTTACCAGGGGGGAAAAGAGGGGGGAGGGATAAATTGGGAGCTTGGGATTGACATATACATACTACTATATATAAAATAGATAACTAATAAGGACCCACTGCTAGTTCCTAGCACAGGGAACTCTACCTAGTACTCTGCAATGACCTATATGGGAAAAGAATCTAAAAAACAGTGGATATATGTATAACTGATTCACTTTGCTGCAGAGCAGAAACTAACACAACAGTGTAAATCAACTACCCAATAAAAATTTTAAAATGGATAATTGTGATTGGCAATTATTTTGCTTCAGGAAGGAATAAAGGCTTTCTTGTTTAAAAATATGCATAGATTATACAGCTTCAATTCTGTATCTTAAGTTATAGGTTAAAAGCAAATGTATATTTCAACATCTCCTGTGTGGTAGACATAAACAGACAAGACAATTTGAAGATTCCCTCTACAGCCAAATTAAAATACTGGCAGTTTTGTAGGATGTGATATGGACAAACTTTTTGGCTTGGAGTCCTGGTAACTTTCAATAACAAATAAATCATAATGGAGAAAGTCAAAAGTTCATAAAAATTAAGTTCCCAGAAAAAAAGAGGAAGAGGGAAAACTGTTTATAACTCAAATTATAATAGACATAGGGGTCGGTTTTGAATTAAAAATACAGAAACTCCTTTTTAACAACCAATGGTTTCTCAGCCTATCAAAGAATATAAAACTTTTAGGATGACCCTGTAATCCATTGTATACATCTTAGAAAGCAGGCCCTTTAGAAATGTGAATCTTTTCTGTGCCATAATAGTCCCATGCTTCATTTCTCACAATTGGCTGAACCAAGATGAGCATTAATGCCCTATATTTAATTTCATTAATCAGATCCTCAAGAGGACCATAAATGTTTAATAGCCATTGAATTAATAGAAGAATTACACAATCACACAGATTTGTGTAATTCCAGGTTTTTGTTTTTTCAAGAACACAAAAGCATCCAGCATCCTTTGGATACTCTTTTTTAAATTTACAACCTCAGGATGCAAGCATTTTTTCTCCACAGACTCTGGCTGGATGAATTGCTTCATTGTTTTAATAAGTTCCACCATATATGCATTTTCTATTCTCTTAGCTGGGATAGAACTTGCAAGACAAGAAAAATCTTGATTCCTTTTTAGCATATTCCCTCTACATTTATATTTCGAAGGACTTTCTACTGGTTCTTTTGTTTTGAGTCACATGACCAAATCTTTCCAACTACGACCGACATCAATTTTTGCTAGGTTTTAGAAGGGGAGCAAGTGATAAAGTAGAAAAAAATTCTTATGTTGTTACATAGTCCAACTACAATCAGTTCTACTATAATGTTTGTTTTAAAAGATGAATTTGTTCCAACGATACCGACGTATTAGGAAACATTTTCAGTGTAACTCAAATTTCACATTTGCTTATGTTCAATTTTTTCCCAAGAAACCCTAGGAGGACACAGTGTCCTGTACCCACTTGACCCAAGCTGGGTAGGAATATACAAACTGCACACATTTAGGACATCTATTCACTTGGAAAATCTATTATGAGTGACACCTATGCACATTTGATCCAACCAATTTCAGATGGCCCTCTCTGCACCAATTTGCTGTAATTCACAATCTCATACAGGAAGAATATATATCACTCCTTCAGATTAATAAATTATTATTACAGTTGATTTTATTCCTAATAAAGAGAAGTCACTTTTCCCAACTACTCAGAAACATGAATAGATATGTAGTTCCTATTTCAACTATGATTAACCTTTAAAAAAAAAAAAAAAACTGCTACTAAGTAACCCATTTTCATTAAGTTCCAAGAGGTTGACTTGTGTCTCACTATTTGGACAACTCTCAGTTTTGGCAACTGTGACCAAACAAGTATGACTATTGTAAACTCTAGAGTAGGTCAAATGACTAAGCTATCCTGGCTACAAATAGCATTATGATGATTTTATTAATGGAATTGAATTACCCTTATCAATGTTTCCAAAGATATCTTTTGAAAAAAATCCAGGTTTTGGATGAAAGCCAAGTGACTATGCTTTTGAAATGTGTGTGTGTGTGTGTGTATATATATATATATATACACACACACACACACACACACACACACACACACATACATATATGGCTATTCTTTTTTTAAAAAATGAGTCTGAGTCTTTTACTACCTTGAAAGGGCAAAGGAACCTCTCTTGAGATTGACCCTTAAGATCATGGATCAAGGATTAATGTTTAGCCTATGCAGTCCTTGTTATCTCAAGTTCATGTAACTTGCTCCCTGGCTTTTCAGATAATCATTTTTTGGCTTAAATAGAGTAGAAGAATAAAAACATTTTTTTTTTTTTTTTAAGTTTCTTTTTAGTCATAGCCTTTAGAAATTCACGTTCTTTTATTTATTTATGACTGTGTTGAGTCTTCGTTTCTGTGCGAGGGCTTTCTCTAGTTGTGGCAAGTGGGGACCACTCTTCATCGCGGTGCGCGGGCCTCTCCCTATCGCGGCCTCTCTTGTTGCGGAGCACAGGCTCCAGACGCGCAGGCTCAGTAATTGTGGCTCACGGGCCCAGTTGCTCCGTGGTATGTGGGATCTTCCCAGACCAGGGCTCGAACCCGTGTCCCCTGCATTGGCAGGCAGATTCTCAACCACTGCGCCACCAGGGAAGCCCCTAAAAACATTTTGATTTCTGTCTACTGGAAAATCCCAGTGTTTCAGTGTGTGAAATGGGAAAGTCCAAGGATACATCTCTAACACATCTACCCTTTTTACCATGTAAATCTCATTTGATCCTCACATTTACCATTGTATGTTAAGCATTATAGCTTTCACTTTACAGGAAGAAACTGAGGTTTTGAGGTTTTTTTAATCCACCTTTTTAGTATCTGTGCTAACTCTAAGGTCTATGTTCTTTTCTTCTGACCACTATACCTCCCTCAGAACTTTCTAGTACCTTGACAAATGAAAAATATATTTTGTCATTAATTTATAAATGGTAGAAATCTAAAAGTTTCTTGAACATTATTAGCCAAGAAAGTAGACTGAAGAAACACTTTTAGGCTTGGAGAGGTGATTTAACTATTTAGTAATAAGCACAGAACTTAAATATTAAAGAAAGGCAGTGGGTATAGCAAAATATTAGCCAATCTGATAAATTATATCACTCTAATTAAATTTTCATTTACTTCTTTGTTATGAGTAGGCATGTAATAAGAAGGTAGTTGAAAGGCAGTGACAATTAAAAGTTTCTGACGTAAACAAATAAATGAATCAATAGTTTTATACTTATTAACAATAGTCTGAAATTACTTCAGAGAATCTCATTTAGTATGTTAATATAATATAATCACATCTTAAGAATACAGAGAAAATTTAAAATTTTATAAAGTACTGTTCTAAAAAAGGGATTAGATTGGACTCAAAACTTCTCTCATTTTCAAATTCCAACTCCCTCATTGATTATACACTATTTTTCATGTCACTTAACCACTATAAGCACTTTGTTTGTTTGCTTGTTTTTACTATAAGGATAGCATCAGTATTTTGAGAGGATATAATGTACTTTGAAAGGCTTTTGTTAAGCCCTATATAATGGAAAGTGTTATTATTTTAAATAAAATATTAGACATTGTGTTGGTATACATTCATTTCCTTGATGTAAATACAAGTATGTAATTAATAATCATTTGTGGAAATTAATCATTTACTCATGGATTTTAATAGCTATATTTAAAATTTTTAAAAGACAATAGAATTGTTAATAAGCATTATTTAGAGAGTTTTTAAACAACATTCACTGCTAACAGCATATATTAATAGATACTGTCTTTTGCTTTGAACACTGGCAGTATCTGCTTGGTCAGGTTTGAGAGGTTTACCATCTTATGAAAACATGACTAGATCATTTAATTGTGCTTTTCTCTAAATATTTAGAAGAAACACTATTTTTTCAACTTTGTTTTTTTTTGATTTTTGCCTTTCCTGGTATCTGCAGTATAGTGTACGGAGGATAAGAACTTGGGTGTGGACTTCGGGGGGAAGGGAAAGAAGGTTATTTAAGTATGTTGCTAGCCTTGACTAAAGGACCAACTTTAACACATTTAATATTCATTTAGAATGGTTGAGCCAGCATATGAACCCAGCTATTACCTACTACAAAGCTATTCTACACTATTGCATTTCATCACTTCCTAAAGGAGATTTATTGGTAGATTTTCCAAGAAATTTAACTTCACTAATATATAAAGTATTGATATTTAGATATAGCACACTATCCTAATAATTTATTGATCTGGTTAAGGGGGGGAAAAGAAGGCAGTAATAAGGAATATATATATATATATATATATATATATATATATATATATAATTGGAATTTATTTTGTACAAAATGGAAAATAGAGTCTTCTTTATGAATCTTTGCTTCATGCTAGTCTTCTTAGTTTTTATGTTAAAAATTAAGCCTATTGATAAACCCACGCACCTACGGACAACTAATCAATGACAAAGGAGGCAAGAATATAAAATGGAGAAAAAAGTCTCTTCAATAAGTGGTGCTGGGAAAACTGGGACAGCTACATGTAAAATAATGAAATTAGAACACTACCTAATACCACACAGAAAAATAAACTCAAAATGAATTAAAGACCTAAATGTAAGGCCGGATAGTATAAAATTCTTAGAGGAAAACATAGGCAGAACACTCTTTGACATAAATTGCAACAATATCTTTTTTGATCCACCTCTTAGGGTAATGAAAATAAAAACAAAAATAAACAAATGGGACCTAATTAAACTTAAAACCTTTTGCACAGCAAAGGAAATCATAAACAAAATGAAAAGACAACCCACAGAATGTAGACCAAAGGATTGATACTCAGATGCTCTCTCATAGACAAAACGTACTATTGATTCCAAGGACTTCTGAAACCCATTGATTACCTTTGAAAACCTGAAACTGTGGATTTGATGGCCTACTTTTATGTCTCCAGGATTATAACAGAAAGCTAAACAAAATGTATTAGTTAGTATTTCCATAAATTATACAACATTTTTAAAATATGAAGACCAACAGTCAGCTTTGAGCTATGCCTTCATTTTCAAGATGCTGCTGGTGAGTAAACTGCAATGATGATTTAATCATAAATGCAAATTCTAGAGCTAGACTCCTACTTGAAAACCTGCTAACAGGGTGAATTTTCCAGTTGGTCTCCCTTCTTTTTCTATTACTTTTCTGTTTTTGAATATTTCCCATAGACTAGTTCATTAATGTAATCAGAACTGCATTACATATAATAATCTTAGGAAGGACAATTACGGGAATGGAAGTGAAAAGAACTAGGAAATACATGACTTTCCAAGAGAAGCTATATAGCAAATAATTTTGGTGATCTATTTAACAGAATCAAAGTGTTTTTTCCTTTTACTGAAAGCACTGTTTTTTTTGGACTCCCATAAATGCTTTTAAGACTTTCTTTGGAAAACCTGTCATTTTCAAAGTACCCTTAAGAGCACATAATCCCTACATAATTTGAAAAAATTGCACTTTTCTGAAATAATAGCAATTTTCTAGATCACTAGTTTATACAATAAGAAAATGCCTCAGACTTGCATTGAAAAGGGGTGTGCATTACAGATGGACATCTTGTGCCATACTTGGATGGAGTATATTACCTACAAATATAAAAATACATAGAGTAATGTACATTAGATTGTAATCTATACTTTTTTTTTTTTCAGGAAAAATATGCAGCTCAGAAAATACCTGGGAATTTTTGGGGAGAAGAGGGTGATGTTATAAACCAATAGTTCTTGAAGGCTTGTAAGAAGAAAACAAGAGCTATCTGGGAGTACTATAGGTACACTGGTATTTTTAAAGAGTTCTTTACACTCTATACAAGGTAAGCTACAAAACAGAAAGACAGAAGGCAGGTTGATCCTGACTTACCTCGACAAATTATACCTATCCCATTTGCAGTGCAAGTCTAAGGTTATTCTTATGCTAACGTAGGGAAGGAAAAAAATAATAGAGCAAGAGAGAAAATGAATGAACTCTCCTACAAATGGGTTTATAATCCACTTACCTAAAAAATAGATGTGGTAATCTTTTTCTATCCTTCCAAAATCAAAAAATCTGTTTTCAAATGCATTACTGTAAGATGGCCTTACTCAAATTGTCTACAATTATCCATCATCAAGTCATGACAAATCAGACCTGCCTCCTTTAGTCATCCTTAAACATCTAGCCTAGAAGAATATCAGAACTTTCTATAGTGGAAATCTTCCTACAAGGGTATTAAACCTTTGGTTATATTACTATCATATTTTTACATATTGAGATGGTTAAACACTTTTTGAACCAAATTCCTAGGAACCAAATAGTCACTTGAGAGAATAGTCAAATAATAAATATTTTACACAGAGCCAGATAGCGGTGTTTGAAATGTATCTTTCAAATCTTGAAAATATATCATTGTCTTTCATAGACACACTCGTTAAAACTGATAGGAGCACTGGAGATAAACCATTTTCTTTGGGTTATATATTGCGAAATACTTTGGAGTAGGAAAATATTCATTATTCTTAGAATAGGAACTTGAAATACTAGTTCAAGTATAGTATTCTCATGCAAACATGAGGCTCAGACTTGTGTTTGAAAACTCAACAAAAATAGCTTGTAAGTAGTTCACATATTAAAATAAATGAAAATAGTACATATAATGAGTTGTCATAAGCACTAAGGAGACAAGGATATTAGAATGATGTACTATTCTTGACTCCAGACCAAGATAACCATCTTGTATATGTCAGAGCCATACACTTCATAATCCAAAGTGAACTATGTGTTATATGTAATCTACACTAAAATAATAAAAATACATTTATTCTAGGTAAATAATATTTTAATAAGATAACCATCTAAATAATAACACTATCTTAGATAACTCAAATACAAAAATTGATATAATTCACTCAAAATAATCTTATGCTATATGAGTATGGGGCTAGAGCTGAAACTAAGTATTAAACATTGCAGCTTATATAACTACAATAGAATTATCAAACTGTTAAATTTTTAAGATGAAGGCAACATGAAGACTCTAAGTTTATCCTAATTTTCTTACAGATAACAAAAAAATGTATTTAACAGCAATAGAAGTGAGAGGGCACACTAAAGCTTAGGCACTGTGCTGAGTATAGTAAAAGCATTTTCTCTTTGAATTCTTATCAGTATTCTGTGAGGTTGGCATAGTGGACAGAGTGAAATTATTTCTTCCACAGTGATTAGTTTGCAATTAGGTGAAAATTGCACAAAGTCGAAGTTTCTCTGCAAAATGCATTAGAGGTGCCATGTCAGAGATTAATACAAAATTTCTCCACAAATCCTTATAGCTGGGATTTGCTCTGGTAGAAGGCAGATTGCCATGTTTTGAGTGCCAGAAAGAGTAGTTGACTTGTTTTATATGAAAAATAGATCATTAAACACTAGCTCATATTGTTAATATTTTATACTGTGTATTCTACTACTGTGATTGAGCAGTTATTAAAGCTATTTGCAAAGGACAATAATAAGTCACACCTAGAGTCATTGTCCTGAAAACAAATTCAAAACCATGAGAAGAAGCATGATGTTTACTGTTTATTGTAACTCAAGTCTTAAGATTTTAATAAGTGAGAAAGTTTGCTATGTTTTTAATAGCACTTATAATAATTTAAATGTGCTTATTATTTCTGGTGCATAATTGAGTTATATAGTAAGAAGCATAGATTTTTTGAGGTAGGAAGACCTGAATTCTAATATGATTTGGCTTCATTTTTTTAAGTTTTAGTTTTAATATGTGGCAGATGTGGAAAATAATTTCAGACTCCTAAGATGGTTGTTATTTAGGATTGAAGAGGTAACCTATATAGCATCCTTAGTTAATTATAGATGTCCCCAAATTATTAATTTTGCCTATATTATTTCTGACTTCTTCTAGGAAAAAATGAATTGAGATTGGGAAATGATGCTACCATATGAATTTCCACCGTTTCCATCATCGCTTGAGACATGACTTTGATCAAATTCTATAAGCTCTCTATACAGCAATTCCATTACCTATATAACAGTATTTTGTTCTCTTTCATCTGTGTCTTACTTATTCCTGTCATAAATAGCCAAGTCTGCTACTTAGGATATGGAAAGACTTGGAGATCCAAAATGGAAAAAAAGAAAGGGAAAAAATTGAAGTGATTTTTATTTAACTCTTTAACCTCTTAAAGCAGAGGACACTATTCCGAAGCACACAGGTGTGTTCCTCAAAGCATTTAATGCAGGCTTCCTTAGACTGGGACTGCGTTTGCTTTTTCCATCATTATTTCTCCTGTTCCTAACATAAAGGTGATATTTAGTATTCATTAAGTATTGGTGGGATGAACAAAGAGGTGAATTAAAATCTTTCCAATACACAGAGGATGCTTCCTTAATTCCACCAGTGATATTCAATTTTGTGCAAATGCTACACAATGCTCACTACATATCTTTCTACAACTTAATAATTATTTCTTAAATGGGGTAAAAGCATGTGTTGGCTACTCAGTAGAAAAATAAGACTGATTCGGGGTGGGGTGGCAAACTATGGTCCATGAACCCTGCTGCCTGTTTTTTTATAAATAAAGTTTTATTGGAACACAATCATACGTATTTGTTTACTTATTGTCTAGACATGTTTTCTGGGTACCATAGTAGGGTTGAGTAGTTGCTATAGAGACACTATGGCCTGAAGAGCCTAAAATATTGATCAGTACTATCTGGCTCTTTACAGAAAAGATTTGCTGTCCCTTAACTTAGAGGAACAAAATACAGATTTTAATGGCAGTGTTTAGTGGTCTCCTAACTATTTAGAAAACTTCCTGGGGAAAATATGTGTATCATACTTGGCTTAGTATAGAAAATATGAAGTTAAAGCAATGCAACAGATTTTGTAAAAAGCACTGAAGAAGTTATGCATCTAACTGAGTGCTGTCTCCTGTGGCATGTCTATTGATATCTTCTCAGTGGTGAAAAAACACATTTGCCCTTTAATGCTGGATTTGAATTTTGGAAGCATCTGAAGTTTTTTCAGAGGTAAAATGACTGAATAATGAGTTTGACAATTGGCAATACAATTTTGGTCTGATAACTTGAAGCAATGATAGTTATTTCATCATGTGGCCTGTAATCTGAATCTGAAGAAAACGCCAAAAGAAGCATCAGGGGATTGAATTTTTGTTTCCAAGGTTAAAAAATCTCTAAGTTGCAACACCAAAGAATTTAGAGTCACATCTAGTATGAACGAGGCATGTAAACATGAAGTTCATGGTGTCATCTGCAATATCCTTCACTTTTGTGTATCAACCTTCATCCTGATTCTTTTTTTTTTTTTTTGATGAACATTTGGATCAAATAGAAAAAAAACATAGTTATCAAAAACAAAACTCTTTGAATGGTCAAATAAATTAAATATTCAGTTTTGTCCAAAGCAAATTACAGAGCATCAGATAACATTCCTAATGTTCAGTAAAACTGACAATAGATCCCTATTCTGTTCAGACAGTGCGACATTATACATTTTAACTACATTGGTTGTGAAAACATGTGTCAGCTTGAACATAATTTCTTAGGAATGTGAGGGTATTAAATATTGCCTTGCAGATGCTCAAAAAATATGTAACCATTTTTGCCATATGGGAGAGACAAATGAAAGCCTTCAAGGATCAACAAGAGAAAAACAAACCACCCCATACGCAGATTAAACTAAGTGCCAGCTTGGGATAATATCCTCCTTTGAAGTGTCAGGAATGATAACAGAGCTTTAGAAAGTGATCTATGAATATACAATGGTACAAACAACAGAAAACATCCTTCTCTTATTTTGAAATAAATATATAGACAATCCACTTTTATGTATAAAAAATACTGAGGCATGATGCAAGGGATACCATGATAATTATCGATGTCTCATTTTTAACAGAATGTAGAAACAAAACCTCCAAACATTCCAGTATGTTTTTTTCAATAAAAGTAACTATTAAACATCCAAAGAAACTACTCAACACCCAGTCCTCTGCAAATGACTGTGAGATACACAAGAAAAGCTAACATTTATGTTTCAATCACTCTCTCTCCTCTTCTCATCTCCTGCATTGGCTTCCTTCCCTGTATTTAGTATCTGAATAATTGGCACTACCATGAACTGAGTTAACCCCTTAAGTCCTACAGACTCCTCCCTTCTCACTCCCTCCAACCAGTCAACAAATCCTATCAATGGTACCTGATAACTACACCTCCTGTTCTTCCCTTGTCTCCACTCCTACTGCTTCAGTTTCAGTCAAGATTATTAGCACAGCTGACAGAATCTACTTATCATGATTACAAGTCCCTGCATAATTTTCCCCTTTCACTGGACCTCTGTTATACAGAATTAAATGAATAATAATCCTCTTTTTAAGGCACACTCGTTTTTCCATATGAACAGTGTTGCTATAAAATTTTTTGCTGGTCGAGGGTATGTAACTAAAATTTAAATTACTGGGTTACAGTGTATGAGTATGTTAGATTACAAAGTAATCTCAGTTTTCTGAGTAATGGCTGTACTAATTCATATCCCTACCAGCGACATATAAGCAATCCTATTGATTCACATTTTCTGCCAGACTTGATAGTGTAAAATTTTTTAATCTTTGCCAACTAAATGGATGAAAAATATTATTTTTATCTTAATCTTCATTTTTATGATCACTAATGAGGTAGAACATCTCATATTATTAGCTCCAGCTTTGCCTCTTCCCCATCCTTGATGTAACCACAAAATGCACTCATGCAAATACACACATGTACACACACACACACTCTTCACTCACAGTTTTTACTCATGTGACAGCGTAAACATCACCATCTCTTGCAAGGTTTTTTCCCCCCATTCCTTCCATATCAGGTTTAGTTACACACCTATGTACTTCCTACAACATTTTCTATTTCTCCTATCAGAGCACTGAACTATTCCATATGTCAGATGGACTTTTTCTGGTTTGAATTCCCAAACAGGAGCTCATGAAATCAGTAACTATTTATCTCACCTATTAGTGTATCTTCAAAGCAGAATGGGTTGAACGCTAAATGCTCTTAAAATAAATTTGTGCTGATTCTAGGAGGTTGAAAAATATGAAAAAGTGCTTTTCCACTTATGGTATCAATTATTTTGGGGATTAAAATTCCTTACTTTTTCTTAGCTTTCATTAATTTAAAATGTGTGTGTTTATATGAGAAAGAGAGATTCAAATAATATAGGTTTACACATGTAAGTACATAATTTTGTCACATATATTCTAATTAAATTGTATATTTGAGACTTTTTCACCTTGATTACCAGACATGAAACATTCTGAGAACCCCAAATACTCCAAATGATTTCTGGTAGCTTCAAAATGGGTGTCATACAAAAATTCCCAAACCATTCTATCCACTGATTTATTTCATACCACTTCTACATTTATCCACTTTTGATCCAGCTCCCTGGGTTATTTATTCAATTATTCCACAAATACTTTTGAGCCCTTGAATACTCCAGAGGATACCACATCCAGACATTTTTAAATGCTACCGCACCCTACAGCTTTCCATAGTGGTGTTGGGTTCTGTGCACAGGAGTGGAGAAGGGCTTCTCCCTTGCCCCCTGCCACATATGCCTCCAAACACAGCAAGGCTTCACAAATGAGGCCCTTTACTTCAGCTCTTCTCCTCTACTTATTATCTCCTGCAGACAATTTCCAAAACTTCAACAACAGAAATAAACTATCTCCACAGGAAAGGTTTCTACGTAGTTCAGATTCTCTGTGTACAAACCTGAGAAACTAATATTCCTCCACATCCCCACACCCCCTCCCCCACAAACAGCCTTCAAGGTAAAGTTCAACCACAGTGAAGAAAGTACATAGACTTTGAAATTAGTAAGATCTGGATGCAAAGCCTTACTTCATTTCCTCCTACGGTATTTTAAAGGAGAGATGCAATTTAATGTTATACTATTTTCTGTATCATCCACTAACCTTCAAGGAAATATATTAAGCATAGCAAACACAAACCTTAAAGAGTAATCAGCAGGTGAGCTGTATCAGAAGGGAGCACAGGCCCAGTAACAAGTCTTACAGATTCTGTTGATACAGAGTTCAGTAATTTCAAACAAGCTCATGAGATCATGGTACTTATGTTAATGTTTGAGAATTTTGTTCTCTCTGACAGTAAGAACAAGAGTGGTACTCAAGCTCATTCAAGACAAACACGAATAATGTATGTTTCTTAAGGCTGTTGTAAAAAGTACTACAAACCTGGTAGCTTAAAATAACAGAAAACTTACTTTCTCACATTTCTGGAGCCTTGAAATCCACAGGTGTCAGCAGAGTTGGTACCTTTGGAGGACTCTGAGGGAGAATCTGTCCGATGCCTCTCTCCTAGCTTCTTGGGACATACAGCAATCCTTAGTGTTTTTTGCATTGTTGACACATCATTCAATCTCTGCCTCCATCTTCACCTGGCATTCTCCCCATGTCTCTCGCTTTCTTCTTCTTATAAGGACCAACTATACTGGCTTGAGGGCTCACTATATTGGCTTGAGGGCTCACGTGACTCCAATATTACCTCATTTTAACTCCTTACATCTGTAACAACCTTACTTCCAATTAAGGTCATTCTGAGGTCCTGGGGATTCAACATATTTTGGGGGGGAACATAATTCAACCCATAACAAATAACATATTCAGCCAAATGCTTTCTTATGATCACATGAATCAGAATCTTCTGGGGAGCAAGATAATGATGTATATTCCTAGCCACACCCCAGGACTCCTGAATCAACATTTTCAAGGCAGTTGAACCTATACTGGGGATTTTTTAAGAAACTTTACAAACTTGTTTTAAAATCACTATTGTAGACAGATTACTAATGTTTCTATGGTAATGGTTTGTGCTATTATAACAGAACACATTTTTGATACTGAAACTTGTAGTAAAATAAACTAAAAAATTTTAAGTTAGCCAAGTAACAATTTAAGTATTGCCTGTATGAGGTTGCTATGGTACAAAAGGCAACAAATCCTTTGAAACTGATTTCATCTGAAAATGAAGTATCTTATAATAGATTTATTTCTATTATAATTTTTAACACCCCTCTTTGTTCGTGTTTTGTATTAATCTTTATTCTCTTTTCTTTATATGTTTACATTTCTCTTCTGCTTTCTTTGTAGTAGCAAGAAATCGTTTACAAGTGTATCTCCTATTTAAGACATTCATAGTGATACTTATTATATATTTGATTTTGTGCTAAAAGCTGAGGAAATAATGTCCTCTAAGACTCAATCTCAGTTTAGGAGAAATTTGTGGTTTACCAAAAGAGAAAGAGAAAAATAGAACCTCAAAAAAATAGCTACTGTGAAATGTGAAAAGAAGTATTTCTCAAACTTTAATATGTATAAGAATCAACTTGGGATCTTGTTAAAAATCGATTCTGATTCAGTAAATTTAGGGTGGAGCCTGAGATTTTTCATTTGTAACAAGCTCCCAGGTGATGATGCTTCTAGATTGTGATCTATGCTTTGAGTAGGAAATTGATAAGAAATAAAATAGAGACATGCAAAATGCTAATAATAATAATTTTTAAAAATGCTAATGGGACACAAATGGGGAAAGATTATTACAGAGAAAAAGGATGTAGATTTTGGACTTCAAATATCACTAGGAGTTAACTGCCCAAAAGGATAATTTTGCTAAGAATATTCTTAGCAATGGGAATGGAATAAGTAAGGGTTCAGAAGGGAAGAGTAATGACCAACAATAAGTGTGATTAGACCAGTGCCTTTCAAAATGCACTTGTTAAAAAAGCAGATTCTTAGAACAAAACTCAGAAACAATGATTTAGAGTTTCTGAGACTAAGGGCATAGGAATCTCCCTCAGGTAATTCTCAAGTCCTATGTCGCTGCCCCTCAGTTTGACAACCCTCAGCAAATGTTGTAACCCTAGGCTACAGGGCTGTATGGCTGTAGGAGGGAAGGAAATACAGTCATCCCTTGGTAGCCCTGAGGGGGGTGGTTCCAGGACCTCCACAACAAAATCCACAGGTGCTCAAGTCCCTTATAAACAATGGTGTAGAGTACATTCGGTCCTCCCATCCATGGTGATTGGTTGAATTCTCAGACGTGAACCTGCGGATATGGAGGGCGGACTGCACGGTTCTGAGGATACCCTTCAACACAGCTTAGCGCCAAGTGGAGAAGAGGATTCTGTGCCTTGTCCACAGGTTGTATTTTATTTTTCAAAATAGTATCCAGACTTTTTTTCAATGCTTTGTTCTTATTAGAAAAAAAATTGAGCACATCTCCCATGTATGTGCCATCATTTACATGCAGATATAGGCATATGCGTATACTAGTTCATTTCAAATCACAACTCTCTAACTGATAGAAGCCCTGGACATGTCTTATGAGTGGCCCAATAGTGAGCCACTTTTTGTCTCTGGTTTTAAATTCTGTAGATGCATTGATTGCTTTTAAATGTTTTGAAAATTTTTTGTCAATATAAGCATTCTCTACATCTTAACTCCTAGTTGCTGTGGAGCTTAAATTTAGGTAAGCCAAAGGTGCTCAAAGCTGTTTTAGAAGCAACATTTTGTGTGTGTGCTCCCTCCCTTTCTCTCAATAGCTGAAATAGGAAAAGAGACAGAGAATAAAATTGAGCTTCTGGATTCAATAATATTCCCCCTCGCATCCTATTCACCTTTTTATATTAGAGTAGGAAACGCTTATATCCTATTGGCTTACACAATGAACTTATTTATAGCTGACATTAGTTGTTGGTTTATGATAATTTTAATGAAATGTTCTCCAGTCCCTCCAAATATAAAGGATGTTTAAAGTGTAGGATAATGCTCAACAACTGAGAGGATATAACCCACAGGGGAGAAGTAATAACCAAGCTGAATTGTTGTAATGTGACTGTTCTCTTCCAAAAGCCTTATACTTCTTTTTAAACTCTGGATAAACTATCTTACATAGTAGTGAATAAATAATAATGGATCATATCCCAGCTGTGAGCAGCTTTTTTTTGCTGTTGTTTTCTTTTTTTATAAATTTTGTTTATTTATTTATTTATTTATATTTTTGGCTGCATTGTGTCTTCGTTGCTGTGTGTGGGCTTTCTCTAGCTGCGGCGAGAGGGGGCTACTCTTCTTTGCGGTGCACAGCCTTCTCATTGCGGTGGCTTCTCTTGTTGTGGAGCACAGACTCTAGGCACTTGGGCTTCAGTAGTTGTGGCTCGAGGGCTCTAGAGCGCAGGCTCAGTAGTAGTGGCACATGTGCTTAGTTGCTTCACGGCATGTGGGATCCTCCCGGACCAGGTCTCGAACCTGTGTCCCCTGTATTGGCAGGTGGATTCTTAACCACTGTGCCACCAGGGAAGCCCTGTGAGCAGTTTTGTGGTTAGTAAAATAGGGAGCTATCAGGAAGTTCCAAACTCAAATAACGTTGTGTATGACAACTGAAACTTTAGTAATTTGCAGTGAATAATTCTACACAAGAAGAACAGGAAATGATGGCTATGTGGCTCAATTCTTTACATATAATTGGATACGTGTTTAAAACTTGAGTCTTAGGAATTTAGCAACTTAGGGGATTAATCCTAGTTACTTTGCTTATGATACTGGGCAAGTTGTTTAACTTCCCAAAACTTTCATTATTCCCATCTATAAAATAGGAAATTGAATGAGATTTTGGGGCAGAAATCACATAGAACATAGTGGTAGATAGAATTTAGTTACAGCATCCTCCTAAAGTACTGTTTCCTTTCCTTCTCCCCGCGGTCTCGGCTTTGGAGAGCCCCAGGGCTCAGGTGAGGGCTTTCCTACTTCCTTTCTTCAATTTCTCCCTAGAAAAGCTCTTTTCCAACCTAGACTTTTCTCTTCCTTGAACTCTGGCTTTGCTTATGTAACAACGGCAACTGCCTTCTCACCAACTCCTTTTAGATGTCTGATGAACATCACCAACTTCACATATTCAAAACTGAGATCTAATTTGCCTGTTCCCCAAACCACTAATCTACTGTTGCCCTGGTTGATGCTGCATCAGCAAATAAGACAAACCCTATTCTCTTCAACTCATGTTCAATCCATTAACAAATCCTGTCAACTCAACTTTCAAAACATCCCTGAACCTCACAAAGTTGCACTATCTTCACTGTTTTCATCATGGTCCAAATAACCATCATCTTTCACCTGGATTGTTACAATAGTCTTTTAAGAATAGAAAAGAGTTTATTTGAGACAAACTGGGGACTATATCCCAGGAGACACCCTCTCATATAACTCTGAGGAACTGCTCTGGAGAAGCATGGTTTTCAGCACAGTTTTATACCTTGTCAGAACAAAAAACATGAAACAAGTCAGGGATACATTCCTTCAAGGTTTCAAGAAAAACAGACCAGCACATACACAGCCAGATAGTATGGCCTTGGCACCTGGGAAGACAGTCTTATCAAAGAAGTACCAGCATTGGCGTCCAGGAAAGGAGGCATTTGAACTTTATTTTTAACATGGACATTCTTTACTTCTGGTCAAGGCACTGTTTTGTTTAATAATTAAAGCAGGTGTACAATGTATGTTTGATGGGCCACAAAGAGGATATTTTGGTTAGCATAAAATTCATGCTAACTCCATTACAGTAGCCTTCTAATTGGGGTTCCTGTTTTTATCCTTGCCAGCTGCAGTCTATTCTCTGTTTAGTAGCAAGAGTCATTATTTAAAATATTGAATATGAATCAGTTGATGCCACTTAGTGGCTTCTCTTATCTTTCAAAGTATAATCTAAGTACACATAATGGCTTCCCTGGACCTGCTATCCCTGTGACCTCATTCCCTGCTACTGTCCTTTCCTTACTCAGTTTCATCTAAATAGTTCAAATTGCACAAGATCCCATCTCAAGGCTTTTGGCATTTCTGTGTTTTTTTCATGAATTTGGGACATGACTGCTTTGGCTGGCAGGGCTGGGACATCTGGGATAACTGAGACCTCTATCCAGCTATATTCTTTTTATCCTCAAAGAGGCTAGCTTGGCATCCTTCACAGGGTAGCAGAGAGTTTTCCAGCAGCAAGGGGGTATGACTTTTAATAGATTATATACAAGTTTCTGGTTGTATTATGTTTGTTAATGTATCATTGGCCAAAGTAAATTCCATGATCAAGCCCAATAATGGTGTGGAAGAGGGTTATAAAAGAACATGGATACGTGGATATAGAATTTAATGGTGACATTACTGTAACTGTTTCATTAGTTTCCCATTTCTGCTGTAATGTTACCACAAACTTAGTGATTTAAAACAACATGAAAGTTATTATCCTATAGTTCTAGAGATCCAAAAGGAGTCTTAGAGGGCTAAAATTCAGGATATCACAGGTCTGTGCTCCTTCTGGAGGAAGAATCTTTCCAGGGAAGACTCTGTCTCTTGTCTTTTCCAGCTTCTAGAAGCTGCTGACTTTCATTGGTTTGTGACTCCTTCCTTCATGTTCAAAACACGTCACTCCAACCTCTCCTTCTATCATCATGTCTTGTCTTCTATGAGCCTCCTTCCTCTCTTATGAGCACCCTTTGTGCCTACCCAGATAATTCAGAACATTTGCCTTATCTTAAGATGCTTAATGCAATCATATCTACAAAGTTCCTTTTGCCATATAAAGTAACAGACTCACAAATTCCAGAGGTTAAGGAGTGGATACCTTTGGAGTTCATGATTCAACATACCACACTTATCATGTAATGTATTCTCAGGACCTACAAAGAAATGCTGGCATAGAGTGAGTGCTCCTTAGATGTTTGTTGAATGAAAGAACAAGTTATTGGAATAAATTTGTTTTGAAGACCTTTTTATGCTTATAAGATACCCTAAAGAGACATTATGTATACAAGATAATTCTTCATATATCAAATATTATGTGTATAGATTGGGAGTTTGGGACTGACATGTACACACTGCTGTGTTTAAAATAGATAACCAACAAGGACCTACTGTAAAAAAAAAAAAAAAACTATAGTGTATACAACAACAATAATATCAATAATATTTAATGAAAAAATATGTGTAGAAGCAAGTCATTTTAAGTATTAAGGATTGACAGAAAAAGAGGAAAGACAGTATCCATGTTTTAATTATTTATTTGTGTTTGCAGGCATATATATATGTGTATTGTAGAGAAATTTGTTGGTTGATAGAGCAAATAATAAAAATTTTGAGTTTTATGCAATAATATAAAAATAATTTCAAATATTACATATTACTAATATGCAAAGTGGTATTCTAAGTATTTTACTTTTATTAACTCATCTGATTTTTGCAACAATATAATGAGGTAGACATTATTAATATCCATCATTTACTAATGAATATACTGGAAAACAAATTGGTTAAATAATTTGCCCAATATGTCATAACTTCTAACTAGGGGTGCATGAATGAAGCCCAGGCAGTTGGTTTCAGACTCAGCTATCTTAATCATTAAGGAATAGTACCTTTATGAAAACAAAGTTTTATGGAAAATAATGGAAGGAAAAAATCACATTTCATTGAGATTATTAGAAAGACTTCTTTAGGTTGGTGTCATTTATATTCAGACATATAATCCAGAGAAAGAAGTATTCCAAGTAGAGAGAATAGCATTGGATGATTCACAGAGGCAGGGAAACTTGGTTTCTCTATGAGAAATAGCAAATATACTTGTTTGTCTGGAGCATCTGGAATATGTTTCCCCGTAGGAGAAATTAGGCTACGAAGGCAGATCGAGAAGGTGTTATGGAACAGCTTGATGAGGTGCCATATCTGCCTTCAATCTGGTAAACAATGGGAAGCCTAACTAGGGGAATAATCTGATTCAACTGGCTTTTCAAACTTTGATCTCACAATGACATATAGATAGCCTAGAATACTCGATAGTATGCAGGGAGAAAGTGAAGCATTTTGCATGACTCCAGATAAATCACCATTTGTATGAATTAATGAGAATTAGTGGAAAAGGAAAGGGATAGAGAGATGAAAGGAATTTGAATGATTTAGATGCTATAAAATCTGTCAGATTTATGAATTTTCCATCAAGAGTTAAGAAAAATCTAAAGATGCTTGATTTCTTAAGCTTGCATCATTTGGAGAAGTAGCTTTTTTTTTTTTAATTTTTTTAATTTATATTTATTTTGGGCTGTGTTGGGTCTTCGTTTCTGTGCAAGGGCTTTCTCTAGTTGCGGCAAGTGGGGGCCGCTCTTCATCGCGGTGCGCGGGCCTCTCACTGTCGCGGCCTCTCTTGTTGCGGAGCACAAGCTCCAGATGCGCAGGCTCAGTAGTTGTGGCTCACGGGCCTAGTTGCTCCGCGGCATGTGGGATCTTCCCAGACCAGGGCTCGAACCCGTGTCCCCTGCATTGGCAGGCAGATTCTCAACTGCTGCGCCACCAGGGAAGCCCCTGGAGAAGTAGTTTTTAAAAAATGTGTTCAATCATTTGAAAATATTTATCAAGCACCTACTGTGTATCATACACTTTTCCAGTTATTAAAGATTCACTGATGAAAGTACAAAAGCCCTGAAGTGAAAAGGGGGACATATTTAGAGAAATAATTTTAGTGTTATTAAAATATAATAATAATTATGTTCCCAATATAAGTAGAAGAGTTAAGAAAAAGAGCTAGTTTTTGAGGAAAAAAAGTTATCATTTAATGTTCAGAACCAAGAAAACAAGAAGTTAAAGATATCCAGAAAAAAACTGGAAATATGGATCTATAAGAGAGAAAGAGGTCAGAGTTAAAAATAAAGTCTGGGAAACAGACAGTATAGGCTAACTTACAATAAACAAGCCCCACATTTAGCTGCTTCAAATGCTAACTATCTGTTTCTTTCTCATGGATGACTTTAGTGTTGGAAATACAATGTTAGAAAGATGGGAGGTGGGTAGGTTTAAGGTAGAATCTGCTCTGAACACTCCTTCAGAGACCTAGGCTATTTTCACCTTGCAGTTCCATCCTCTTCTAGGGCTATGAAACCATCCACTTAAAACAACATAAGTTTAGCAGCCAGGGAAGAAAGAGCCTATGAAAAGTGTATGGGATGTTTTGGGGGATAAGATTGGAATTGGTGTCCATCACTTCCAACATAGCTCCATGGATTTTGACTCAACTTCCTTCAGGAGGCTGGGAAATGCAGTTTAGCTCTGTGCCTAGGAGAAAAAATAACCTATTTGACACAGTAGTGTCTTTGCTGCAGTGGCATTTGCATAGACTGAGAGTTAAAGATGCTAGAAAGAAAAACTGACTGCAGAGGAATATACAATGTTATAGCCTTAGAGAGCCCTACAATTCAGAGAGCTGTATCAGGAACCAACAAAAAGGAAATAAAAGAATAGTCAGAGAGCTGAGAGACATTCAAAATATTACCTATTAAATCAAGGAAGGATACAATTTTAATACTGGACAAAAGTATTAATGATGCACAGACTTAATATAGATGAAAAATGCATGTGGACATTAGATTTGGTAATAAGGAGGACTTCGGTGAACTCCAGAAGATATTTTATAGCAGAATGATGGCAGCACAGAAGCAACTGCATTTTGTTCCTATACTATACAAATTGTTGAATTTGTTTGGACGTGATTCATAGTAGTTAGAGAGTTCTCAATTCAAATTAAGATATTTGTTGATATGATCAATTGCTTTCTGCCTCTGTCAGTCTACTGCTATTCAAATTTCCTAGAATCAGAATGAAATTGTATTATTTCCCTTACAAAAAAACGTTAATAATATTAACTATGTTTTCCAAACAGGGATTGGACCAAAAAAAACCCCTTTTACTTACCTCTTTGCAAAAGTGTGAAAATGCAAGAATCAGTTGAATGGTTTCTACCTCCTTTTCACCCTCATCTTTTTTTTATCAGGAAAGTACCAAGACAGGGCAGAGAAAAATGATGGAGAATGATTTTGTTGATGTAACTGTCAAAGGTTTGGTTCTCACTAAACCCATCTCTACCTTTATCCTTTCTGTAGTTTGTCTATTTTCTTCAATATATTATCTATTTTTGCTTGATCTAATTCAACTTAGGTTTCTGCCCCTTGAATTGAGTGCTAACACACTTCCAGAATTTCATATTAAAAATTTGGGGAATAAGATCTGTTCTGCAAAATTTCTTTAAAGGTAAAGGAAGCTAAGAAGGGTATCTAGAAGAAATTAAAGGCTTGAGATAAAACATAAAAGATAACCTGTGAACATGAAGAGATGTTCACATACGTCTGAAGAGTGTAGAAGAATGGCATTATTCTTTATTGGATGTTCTATTCTCTTGCATTTCAAATGAAAGACCATTTTTGTTTTGTTGTGTTTTATTTAGGTCTTTCCTTCCTTTTACATTGAAGTACTTATGTTTGCAATATGATTATGACAACTGTCACATTACTTCATGTCATTATCTTACATCATGAATCTTGATATATACCTAACAGTTTTGAGGAAGACTTTCTCATAAATCTTACAAACTCATTTGGTGATTTCCAGGTACCACCTAATACTAACATATATATGTACAAATACTTTATCAATTAGTTTGGAAACTGTGGTATTTCACAATGGTAATCTCATTTTAAAAAATAGTTAATTGCCAATAGGTTGTCTTCCACTAACACTCTAAAGCATAACAATATAATAATTTGCTTTCAAATTAGCAAAGTTTTTCATTGTTATATGAGAATATTGTGTACACTTGAAGGAGGTTATACACATGGGAAACATATTGCTAGGCAATTGACTCAAATTTCTAGAAAGCAGTTTGGCAATATTCCCTAAGAATCTGAAAAGTGTTAAAGGATTTTGACCCAACAATTTCTCTTATAAATTCTGCTAAGGAACATAATTCAAAATAGTGGAGCAAGGCAGAAAAAAGATTAATGTATAAAAATATGCATTGCAAAAGAGTTTATGTTAAAAAGTTTAAATATCCTATATAAGAGAATTGGTTTAAAATATGCTATATCCATCAAATGTTATTTAACAATCAAATGATATCCAGAAGTTTTTATAGCATAAAAATATATGTGAAAAATTTCAAGTATAAAAAGTTATCATCAAAATGATTTGCACAATATGTTAAAATATACATTAATAAGGGATTTGAGAGAAGCAGACCAAAATGTACGTTTTGATTTTTCTTCTTAAAAAATTGTTCTCAAACATATGAGAGTCAAAATGTAATGTAATGAATTGACCTTATATCTGCCAAATTGTTGCAATGGTTCAGAGAATAATATCAGATAAAACTGGAGAATCACTTGGGAAACAACAGATTTGAAGGGAAAGAAATTCTATCAGTTAATACAGTTATTTTCCCAGTTGATGATACAGAAATGAAATTAACTTTCCAACTCAGCATAACTGAATAAACTGAACATCACAGAACCTCAAGAGTGGAAAGATGACTGGAGATGTCATTCATTCCATCCCTTGCTATCTATAAACTGCCCCCAGAAAAATGAGAATGTATTCTATTTCTTATTATAATTCTCCAGTGAAAGCATTGCTATAACTTCCCACTTTAAATATGCTTATTCAATATTTCAAAGTTCTTTTAAGGAAAAATTTTTTTCTTAAAAACCCAAGGTAAAAAAATAAATGACTTTCGTAATGGAGATTTAAGTTTCTAATCATCACTGAATTTTTACATTCTTATTGATCACTATTTAGTCATTTTCTAGTTTTCTACTTTATTTAAAACAGTTTTACATCCTTCAACTTTCCCTGATATATGTTATTTTTCAGTCCATTAATTACTTCTGAGCTCTTTTCTGACGAGTCTCCAGTTCCTCTGCTTGTCAATTAATTTGTGTAGCAGAGAACTAGTCAGATCCTAATTCCTTACTTCATAAATTCTAGGAATCACTTTAATTTTTACTGTACTGCTCAAACTAAAATTTGTATGAGTTAATTATAATTATGGTTAACATTTTGTTACTAAAAAGTTCAATATTGGAGCCTGAACCAAGATGGCAGAGTAGAAGGACGTGCTCTCACTCCCTCTTGTGAGAACACCAGAATCACAACTAGCTGCTGGACAATCATCGAGAGGAAGACACTGGAACTCACCAAAAAAGATACCCCACATCCAAAGACAAAGGAGAAGCCACAATGAGACGGTAGAAGGGGTGCAATCACAGTAAAATCAAATCCCATAACTGCTGGGTGGGTGACTCACAGACTGGAGAACACTTATACTACAGAAGTCCACCCACTGGAGTGAAGGTTCTGAGCCCCACATCAGGGTTCCCAACCTGGGGGTCCGGCAACGGTAAGAGAAATTCCTAGAGAATCAGACTTTGAAGGCCAGTGGGATTTGACTGAAGACCTTCAACAGGACTGGGGGAAACAGAGACTCCACTCTTGGAGGGCACACACAAAGTAGTGTGTGCATCGGGACCCAAAGGAAGGAGCAGTGACCCCAGGGGAGACTGAACCAGACCTACCTTCTAGTGTTGGAGGGTCTCCTGCAGAGGCAGGGGGTGGCTGTGGCTCACTGTGGGGACAAGGACACTGGCCGCAGAAGTTCTGGGAAGTACTCCTTGGAGTGAGCCCACCCAGAGTCTGCCATTAGCCCCACCAGAGAGCCAAGGTAGGCGCCAGTGTTGGGTTGCCTCAGGCCAAACAACCAACAGGGAGGACACCCAGCCACAGCAATCAGCAGTCAAGCAGATTAAAGTTTTACTGACCTCTGCCCACCAGAGCAACAGTCAGCTCTACACACCACGAGTCCTTCCCATCAGGAAACTTGCACAAGCCTCTAAGATAGCCTCATCCACCAGAAGGCAGACAGCAGAAGCAAGAAGAACTACAATTCTGCAGCCTGTGGAACAAAAACCACGTTCACAGAAAGATAGACAAGATGAAAAGGCAGAGGGCTAGGTACCAGATGAAGGAACAAGATAAAACCACAGAAAAACAACTAAATGAAGTGGAGATAGGCAACCTTCCAGAAAAAGAATTCAGAATAATGAAGTGAAGATGATCCAGGACCTCAGAAAAAGAATGGAGGCAAAGATCGAGAAGAGGCAAGAAACGTTTAACAAAGACCTAGATGTACAGAGATGAACAATGCAATAACTGAAATGAAAACTACACTAGAAGGAATCAATAGTAGAATAACTGAGGCAGAAGAATGGATAAGTGACCTGGATGACAGAATGGTGGAATTCACTGCTGTGGAACAGAATAAAGAAAAAAGAATGAAAAGAAATGAAGACAGCCTAAGAGACCTCTGGGACAACATTAAACTCAACAACATTCACGTTATAGGGGTCCCAGAAGGAGAAGAGAAAGAGAAAGACCAGAGAAAATATTTGAAGAGATTATAATCAAAAACTTCTTAACATGGGAAAGGAAATAGCCACCGAAGTCCAGGAAGCACACAGAGTCCCATACACGATAAACCCAAGGAGAAACACGCTGAGACACATAGCAATCAAATTGGCAAAAATTAAAGACAAACAAAAATTACTGAAAGTAGCAAGGGGAAAATGACAAATAACATACAAGGGAATCCCCATAAGTTTAATAGGTGATCTTACAGCAGAAACTCTGCAAGCTAGAAGGCAGTGGCAGGACATACTTAAGTGATGAAAGGGAAAAAACTACAACCAAGATTATTCTACCCAGCAAGGATCTCATTCAGATTAAATGGAGAAATTAAAACCTTTACAGACAAGCAAAAGCTAAGAGAATTCAGCACCACCAAACAAGTTTTACAACAAATGCTAAAGCAACTTCTCTAGGCAAGAAACACAAGAGAAGGAAGAGATCTCCAATAACAGACTCAAAACAATTAAGAAAATGGCAATAGTCACATACATATCGATAATTACCTTAAATGTAAATGGATTAAATGCTCCAACCAAAAGACAAAGACTGGTTGAATGGACAAAAAAACAAGACCCATATATATGTTGTTGACAAGAAACCTACTTCAGACCTAGGGACACATACAGACTGAAAGTGAAGGCATGGAAAAAGATAATCCATGCAAATGGAAATAAAAAGAAAGCTGGAGTAGCAATACTCATATCAGATAAAATAGATTTTAAACTAAAGAATGTTACAAGAGACAAGAAAGGACACTACATACTGATCAAGGGATCAATCTAAGAAGAAGATATAAGAATTATAAATATATATGCACCCAACATAGGAGCACCTCAATACATAAGGCAACTGTTAACTGCTATAAAAGAGGAAATTGATAGTAACACAATAATAGTGGGGGCCTTTAACACCTCACTTACACCAATGGACAGATCATCCAAACAGAAAATTAATAAGGAAACCGAAGCTTTAAATGACACAATAGAACAGATAGATTTAGTTGATATTTATAGAACATTCCATCCAAAAACAGCAGATTACACTTTCTTCTCAAGTGCGCACGGAACATTCTCCAGGATAGATCACATCTTGGGTCACAAATCAAGCCTCAGTAAATTTAAGAAAATTGAAATCATATCAAGCATCTTTTCTGACCACAACGCTATGAGATTAGAAATGAATTACAGGGAAAAAAATGTAAAAAACACAAACCCATGGAGGCTAAACAATACGTTACTAAATAACCAAGAAATCACTGAAGAAATCAAAGAGGAAATCAAAAAATACCCAGAGACAAATGACAATGAAAACACGATGATCCAAAACCTATGGGATGCAGCAAAAGCAGTTCTAAGAGGGAAGTTTATAGCTATACAAGCCTACCTCAAGAAACAAGAAAAATCTCAAATAAACAATCTAACGTTACACCTAGAGGAACTATAGAAAGAAGAACAAACAAAACCCAAAGTTAGCAGAAGGAAAGAAATCATAAAGATCAGAGCAGAAATAAATGAAATAGAAACAAAGAAAACAATAGCAAGGATCAATAAAACTAAAAGATGGTTCTTTGAGAAGATAAACAAAATTGATAAACCATTAGCCAGACTCATCAAGAAAAAGAGTTAGAGGACTCAAATCAATGATATTAGAAATGAAAAAGGAGAAGTTACAACAGACACTACAGAAATACAAAGCATCCTAAGAGACTACTACAAGCAACTTTATGCCAATAAAATGGACAACCTGGAAAAAATGGACAAATTCTTAGAAAGGTATAACCTTCCAAGACTGAACCGGGAAGAAATAGAAAATATGAACAGACAAATCACAAGAAATGAAATTGAAACTGTGATTAAAAATCTTCCAACAAACAAAAGTCCAGGACCAGATGGCTTCACAGATGAATTCTATCAAACATTTGGAGAAGAGCTAACATCCATCCTTCTCAAACTCTTCCAAAAAATTGTGGAGGAAGGAACACTCCCAAACTCTTTCTATGAGGCCACCATCACCCTGATACCAAAACCAGAAAAAGACACTACAAAAAAAGAAAATTCCAGACCAATATCACTGATGAATATAGATGCAAAAATCCTCAACAAAAAACTAGCAAACAGAATCCAACAACACATTAAAAGGATCATACACCATGATCAAGTGGGATTTATCCCAGGGATGCAAGGATTCTTCAATATACGCAAATCAATCAATGTGATACACCATATTAACAAATTGAAGAATAAAAACCATATGATCATCTCAATAGATGCAGAAAAAGCTTTTGATAAAATTCAACACCGGTTTATGATAAAAACTCTCCAGAAAGTGGGCATAGAGGGAACCTACCTCAACATAATAAAGGCCATATACGACAAACTCAGAGCAAACATCATTCTCAATGGTGAAAAACTGAAAGCATTTCCTCTAAGATCAGGAACAAGACAAGGATGTCCACTCTCACCACTATTATTCAACATAGTTTTGGAAGTCCTAGCCATGGCAATCAGAGAAGAAAAAGAAATAAGAGGAATACAAATCGAAAAAGAAGAAGTAAAACTGTCACTGTTTGCAGATGACATGATACTATACATAGAGAATCCTAAAGATGCCACCAGAAAACTCCTAGAGCTAATCAATGAACTTGGTAAAGTTGCAGGATACAAAATTAAAGCACAGAAATCTCTTGCATTCCTATACACTAATGATGAAAAATCTGAAAGAGAAATTAAAGAAACACTCCCATTTATCATTGCAACAAAAAGAATAAAATACCTAGGAATAAACCTACCTCAGGAGACAAAAGACCTGTATGCAGAAAACTATAAGACACTGATGAAAGAAATTAAAGATGATACCCACCGATGGAGAGATACACCATGTTCTTGGATTGGAAGAATCAATATTGTGAAAATGACTATACTACCCAAAGCAATCTACAGACTCAATGCAATCCCTATCAAATTACCAGTGGCATTATGTACAGAACTAGAACAAATCATCTTAAAATTTGTATGGAGAAACAAAAGACCCCGAATAGCAAAAGCAGTCTTCAGGGAAAAAAACGGAGCTGGAGGAATCAGACTCCCTGACTTCAGACTATACTACAAAGCTACAGTAATCAAGACAATATGGTACTGGCACAAAAACAGAAACATAGATCAATGGAACAAGATAGAAAACCCAGAGATAAACCCACACACCTATGGTCACCTAATCTATGACAAAGGAGGCAAGGATATACAATGGAGAAAAGACAGTCTCTTCAATAAGTGGTGATGGGAAAACTGGACAGCTACATGGAAAAGAATGAAATTAGAACACTCCTTAACACCATACACAAAAATAAACTCAAAATGGATTCGAGACCCAAATGTAAGACCAGACACTATAAAACTCTTAGAGGAAAACATAGGAAGAACACTCTTTGACATAAATCACAGCAAGATCTTTTTTGATCCGCCTCCTAGAGTAATGGAAATAAAAACAAAAAGAAACAAATTGGACCTAATGAAACTTGAAAGCTTTTGCATAACAAAGGAAACCATAAACAAGAAGAAAAGACAACCCTCAGAATGGGAGAAAATATTTGCAAATGAATCATCGGACAAAGGATCAATCTCCAAAATATATAAACAGCTCATGCAGCTCAATATTAAAGAAACAAACAACCCAATCCAAAAATGGGCAGAAGACCTAAATAGACATTTCTCCAAAGAAGACATACAGATGGCCAAGAAGCACATGAAAAGCTGCTCAACATCACTAATTATTAGAGAAATGAAATCATAATTACAATGAGCTATCACCTCACACCAGTTACAACGGGCATCATCAGAATTTCTACAGACAACAAATGCTGGAGAGGGTTTGGAGAAAGGGGAACCCTCTTGCACTGTTGGTGGGAATGTAAATTGATACAGCTATTATGGAGAACAGTATGGAGGTTCCTTAAAAAACTAAAAATAGAATTACCATATGATCTAGCAATCCCACTACTGGGCATATACCCAGTGAAAACCATAATTCAAAAAGACATGTGCACCCCAACGTTCATTGCAGCACTATTTACAATAGCCAGGTCATGGAAGCAACCTAAACGCCCATTGACAGATGAACGGATAAAGAAGATGTGGTACATATACACAGTGGAATATTACTGAGCCATAAAAGAACGAAATTGGGTCATTTGTTGAGACACGGATGGATCTAGAGACTGTCATACAGAGTGAAGTAAGTCAGAAAGAGAAAAACAAATATTGTATATTAACGCATATATATGGAACCTAGAAAAATGGTACAGATGAACCGGGCAGGGCAGAAATTGAGACACAGATGTAGAGAACAAATGTATGGACACCAAGGGGGGAAAGCCGCGGAGGAGTGGGGGTGGTTGTGTGATGAATTGGGCCATTGGGATTGACACGTATACACTGATGTGTATAAAACTGATGACTAATAAGAAACTGCTGTATAACAAAATAAATTAAATTTAAAAAAATCCAAGTGGAGATATCATGTAGGCAAATGAATATAGATCTCGACAATTTATGACCAAAAACCACAATGTGTAAACTGTATTTATTATTTAAAATTTTGTACTTCCCTAAGCCTTAAAAAAAAAGATTATAGGGCTTCCCTGGTGGCGCAGTGGTTGAGAATCTGCCTGCCAATGCAGGGGACACGGGTTTGAGCCCTGGTCTGGGAAGATCCCACATGCCGCGGAGCAACTAGGCCCGTGAGCCACAATTACTGAGCCTGCGCATCTGGAGCCTGTGCTCCGCAACAAGAGAGGCCGCGATAGTGAGAGGCCCGCGCACCGCGATGAAGAGTGGCCCCCGCTTGCCACAACTGGAGAAAGCCCTTGCACAGAAACGAAGACCCAACACAGCCATAAATAAATAAATAAATAAATAAATAAATTTTTTTAAAAAAGTTACAGATTTCAAAAAAAAAAAGATTATAGCATAAGAGACATATAATAAACCGCACATATTTAAAATACAAAAAAAAGTTCAATTTAAAAAAAATTTTTATTTATTTATTTATTTTTGGTTGTGTTGGGTCTTCATTGTTGAGCACGGGCTTTGTCTAGTTGTGGTGAGTGGAGGTTACTCTTCGTTGTGGTGCATGGTCTCCTCATCGCGGTGGCTTCTCTTTTTGCGGAGCATGAGGTCTTGGCGCATGGGCTTCAGTAGTTATGGCATGAAGGCTCTAGAGCGCATGCTCAGTAGATGTAGTACACGGGCTTATTTGCTCCATGGCATGTGGGATCTTCCCGGACCTGGACTCAAACCCGTGTCCCTGCATTGGCAGGCGGATTCTTAACCACTGCCCCACCAGGGAAGTCCAAATGTTAATATTAAGGAGAAGAGCAGTAGTGCTGAATGACCACCATGATGTGTCTGTCACCATATTTTTGATTATTATTTCAGATTAAGGCACAATTTCAAATTTTATTCCTTCATCTTTTAGTCAAATTGCTAAAATAGCATATCAACTTCCTGAAGGAACACTTACTTATATTGCATATTCCTTCCATAATCAAATTTACAAAAGTAATATTCTTTAAAAATGAGGATGTAGTTTTATCATACTCTTCTCAAAAGTTTATAATCATGACTAAATGCTTTTTAGATTATTTTTTGTGTGTTTGGTAAGAACACTTAACATGAGATCTACTCTATTAACAAATATTTATGTACACAGTATGGTATTATCTATAGGCACAATGCTGTATAGCAGATCTCTAGAATTTATTCATTTTGCATAACTGAAATTGCATACTTGTTGAACAGCAACTCCCCATTTCTCTTTACCCAAAGCCCCTAGCAACTACCATTCTACTTTGTTTCTATGAGTTTGACTATTTTTGGTACCTTTTAAGTGGATCATGTCCATATGTCTTTTGTGATTGGCTTACTTTACTTAGCATAAAGTTGTCCAGGTTCATCCATATTGTACCGTATAGCAGGATTTCCTTTGTTGCTAAGGCTGAATAATATTCCACTGCATGTATATGCATTTTCTTTATCCATTCACCCATCTATGGACATTTATGTTGTTTCCATGTCTTGGCTATTGTGAATAATGTTCCAATGAATTTATGAGTGCTTATATCTCTTTGAGATCCTGATATCAATTCTTTTGGATAAATTCCCAAAGTGGGATGGCTGAATCATATGATAGTTCTGTTTTTAATTTTTGAGAAAACTTCATTTCCCATAACGGCTGCATCATTTTACTTTCCCACCAACAGTGTGGAAGGGTTCCAATTTTCCACAACCTCACCAACAATTCTTAATATCTTTTTTTTTTTCTTATAATAGCTGTCCTAAAGAGATGTGGGGGGTATCTCATTGTGGTTTTGATCTGTATTTCCCTAATGGTGATGTTGAGAATCTCTTCCTATAACTATTGGCTATTTATATGTCTTCTTTGCAGAAATGTCTGTTCAAGTCTTCTCCCATTTTAGAATCAGGTTATTGATTTTTTGCTATTGAGTTGTAGCAGCTCCTTACATATTTTGGAAATCTACCTCTTATCTATTTTCTCCCATTCTTCAGGTTGCCTTTTAACTCTGTCAATTATTTCCTTTGCTGTGCAGAGGCAATTTAGTTTGGTGTAGTGCCACTTGTCTATTTTTGCTTTTGCTGCTTGTGCTTTTGGTGGAATATCAAAGAAGTCATTGCCAAAACAAGTAACATGAAGCTTTTTCTATGTTTTCATCTAGGGTTTTACAGTTTCAGGTCTTATGTTTAAATCTTTAATCCATTTTAAGTTTTTTTTTTGTGTATGGTGTAAGAGGTCCAATTTCATTCTTTTGCATGTGGATTTCCAGTATTCTCAACACCATTTATTTAAGAGACTATACTTTCCCCATTGTATATTCTTGAATTCCTTATTGAATAACAGTTGACCTTGTATGTGTGGGTTTATTTCTGGGCTCTCTATTCTGTTTCATTGGTCTATGTCTGTTTTTATGCCAGTCCCATACTATTTTAATTATTATAACTTTGTAATATATTTGAAATCAGGAGAGTAATGCTTCCTTCTTTTTTCTTCTTTCTTTCTTTTCTTTTGTGGCCACACCCCACAGCATGTGGGATCTTAGTTCCCCAACCAGGGATCGAACCTGCACACCCTGAATTGGAAGTATGGAGTCTTAACCACTGGACTGCCAGAGAAGTCCCTGTTCTTCTTTCTTAAGATTGTTTTGGGAATTTATGTGATTTTGTATGAAATTTAGGATTATTTTTGCTATTTCTATAAAATATTTCATTGAGATTTTGATAGGATTTGCCTTGAATCAGAACATCATTTTGGGTAGAATAGACTTTTAACAATATAAATTCTTCAATTCATGAACATAGAATTTTCCTTTTTCCACTTATTTTTGTCTTTAATTTCTTTCAGCAGTGTTTTGTAGTTTTCAGTGTACAAGTCTTTCACTTTCTTGGTTATGTTTATCCCAAAACATTTTATTCTTATTGATGCTATTGTAGATGGGATTATTTATTAATTTCATTTTTGGATAATTTGTTGTTAGTGTATACAAACAATGATATTTATATATTGGTTTTGTATCTTGCAAATTTACTGAACTCGAACATCCCCACCAACAAAGAAAAATCCAGGACTAGATGGCTTCACTAGTTAATACTACAAAGCATTTAAAGGAAAATTAACATAAATCCTTATCAACTCTTCCAAAAACAAGTTGAAGAATAGACATCTCCAAACTCAATTTTATAAGCCAGCATTATCCTGATATCAAAGCCAGACAAAGATATCCAAGAAAAGAAAAAATACAGGCCAATAACTCTGATGAATATAGATGCAAAAATCCTTAGCAAAATGTGAGTAAACCAAATTAAACCGCATACTTAAAGGCTCATACACCATTACCAAGTAAGAATTAATCCCTGGGATACAAGGATGGTTCAACATATGCAAATCTATTACTGTGATACACGGCATTAACTGAATAAAAGATAACAATTTTATTAGATTAATGTTCAAATTTTTTGTGTAGCAGTTTCTTGTGCACACATGATACTTGGTAAATCCTTGATTTGGGGTAGACAAATCCACTTCTTAGAACAAAATATTTTCATAATTTATATTACTGGATTTTATCAACAAATAAATTCTAAACAACAGTGAGTTTAGAGGAAGGGATCCAAAATCAGCCTCAAACCAGAAATAGGATTTTGGATGGGTATTTGAAAAAGTGTTGGTGAGAGAGGGATAGGAGAAGTAAGATGAAATAACAGGTTTTGGTTACATAGCCATAGACCAAATGCCATGTGAAATATTTTACATTTTCCATTTAGTTTTTTTTTTCTTTTGTCAGCATTAGAAGTCTAATTAGAATACAATAAACTGTATACATTTAAGTCGCAATTTGATGGTATATGTATACATTAATGACACCATCAGCACAATCAAGACAATTAACAAATCCATCACAAGCAGTTTCATCACAATCCTTTGTAATTTCTTACTCCCACCTCTCCCTACCCCTAGTTTCCTAGGCAACAATTAAACTGTTTTCTGTTCATTAGAGATTAGGTTGAATTTTAGAGATATTAATATACATGGAATCATACGTTATGTACTTTAACTTCTTGCATTCAACATCAAGATGGAGACCTACCCATGTTGTGATATGTATCAGTAGTTTGATTCTTTTTCTACTGAGTAGTACTGAACTGTGTGCAGACACCATAATTTGTTTATCTATTTACTTATCAATGGATATTTAGACTGTTTTAAGTTTTGTGACTATTACCAAAAGCTTCAATGAATATTTGTGTACAAGTCTTTGATTGGACATATAATTTTTCTCTTGGGTAAATGTCTAGGAGTGGAATAGCTAGGTAGCATATATTTACATTTTTAATAAACTATCAGCCTATTTTTCAAAATAGGTACCATTTTCCATTCCATCAGCAAGGTATCAGAGTTCCAGTTATACCAAATCCCTAGCAACACAAGAGAGTTTTTTTTTTCAGCATTCTTAGTGGGTGTGTAGTGGTATCTCATTGTTGTTTAAATGTATATTTCCCTAATAGCTAACAAGGTTGATCATTTTGTGTTCTTGTTTGGCATCCATGAATCTTCTTCAGTAAATTATCTGTAAAAACGTTTCTGCCAATTATAAATTGGGTTATCTTCTAGTTATTGAGTTGGAAGAAATATTTACATATTTAAGATACTATACATATAAATTATATGTGCTTGGTAAGGATGTGAAGAAGCTAGATCACTTAAAATTGGTGTTGGGAATGTAAAATGGTATAGCCAATCTGGAAAACAACTTGGTTGTTTCTTAAAAATCTCAACGTGTAAGTACCGTACGACATAGAAATTGCACTCCTAGGCATTTATTCCAGAGAAATGAAGACTTATGTTCATACAAAGATGTGGACGTGAGCGTTTATAGTAGTTTTATTTATAAGAGGCAAAAACTGGAAACAACCCAGTTGTCTTTTAAGGGATAAATGTTTAAACAAACTGTGATATATCCATACAATTTAATATTACTCATCAATTAAAAGGAATGAACTTCTGATACATATAACAATTTGGATGAATCTCAAGGGAATTAAACTAAATGAAAAGAGTAACCTCCGAAATGTTAATCTATGATTCCAATAATGTCATCCTTGAAATGACAAAATTTTAGAAATGGAGAACAGATTAATGGTTGGTAGAGGGTAGAACTGTGGGTGAGGGAGAAGGAGGACTGGATAGGAGAGAGGTAGGTATGATTATAAAAGGGCAACACCAGAAGTCCTAGTGGTGATGGACTGTGGGGGAAGCTATATAAACCCATACACTTTATAAAATTATATAGAGAACACACACTCATAAGTACTAGTAAAATTGGGGAAACCTGAATAATAATATTGGTGGGTTGTATCATGTTAATATCTAGGTTGTGATATTGTACTATAGGTTTCCAAGATATCACCACTGGGGGAAACTAAGTTAAGGATATCCATGATAGCTCTACTATTTCTTAAAACTGCTTTAAAAACTACAATTATCTTAATAAAAACTTCAATGAAAAAAGTATTTTATAGCGAAGTATAGCACACAACTCTAACTCTTATGTTTAGTTATTACCAAACTGCTTCCAGTTTTTATATTTGGTGTAACCACCCCTGAATGATCAGTAAAAAATGGGCAAAGCTACAAAAGACTTCAGCATTGCCATTGTGATATGATTGTCCACATGTAAAAATGGAATTTAAAAGCCTTTCCACTCCTGGAAAACAACATACTTAACAAGAATTAACATTTTGAGTTCAGGTATATGAATTTTGGAATAATTGGGCCCTCTTTGTATTGGGAGACTGAGGGGAATGCTCGATCTTCTATGAATCTTTATTCATTAAAACTGAAATTTTGACATTATAAAGACATTCTACTTGAGCAAACTAGTTGAGATTATGTCATAGCAAAAACTGCTATATATTCAGCCTCCTTAAGCCTAGATAAGAATATGCTTGTTACTTAATTGGACATCAGCATGCAAAAAAATAAATAAATCTGGACAGAGACCTTACACCCTTCACAAAAAAATAACTAAAAATGGATCACAGATGTAATTGAAAACCACAAAAATATAAAACTTCTGTAAGATTACATAGAAGAAAACCTAGATAAGTTTGGGTATGGCAATGACTTTTTAGATACAGCACCAAAGCAGAATCCACAAAAGAAATAATTGATAAGTTGAACTTCATTAAAATTAAAAACTCTGCCCTGTGTAAAACAAGAAAAAGAGAATAAATAAGTCATAGACTGGAATAAAATAAAATTGCAAAGACACAGCTGATAAAGGACAGCTATCCAAAATATACAAAAAATTCTTAAAACTCAACAAGGAAACAACCCAATTAAAAAATAGGCCAAAGACCTTAACAGACACCTCACCAAAGAAGATCTACAGATGGCAAATAAGCATATGAAAAGATGATACCCATCATATGTCATCAAGGCATTTCAAAATAAAACATCAATGAGATACCACTACCCACCTATTAGAATGGCCAAAACCCAGAACACTGACAACACCCCAATGCTGCATGTGGAGCAACAGAAACTCTCACTCATTGCTGTGGAAATTCGAAATGATACAGTCACTTTGAAAGGAAGTTTGGCAGTTTCTTGCAAATCTAGGTACTCTTAACATAGGATCTAGCAATCCAACTCTTTAGTATTTACCCAAAGTAACTGAAAACATGTCTACACAAAAACCTGCACAAGGATGTTTAGAGTGGTCCTAATAATTCAACATTCATTTATAATAACCAAAACTTGGAAGCAACCAAGATGCCCTCCAGTAAGTAAATAGATAAATAAACTGTGGTACATTCAGACACTGGAAAAGTATTCAGTGCTGAAAATAAGATGAGCTATCAGGCCATGAAATGACATGGAGGAACTTTAAACTCACATTACTAAATGAAAGCAGGCTGTTTGAAAAGGCTACATACTGTTTGACTCCAATTATATGACATTTTAGAAAAGGCAAAACTATGGAAATAGTAAAAAAGATCTACAGTTTCCCGGGGTTGGGGTGGGGCAAGGGATGAATAGACAAAGCAGTAAAAATACTCAGTATGATACCATACTGATGTAATAATGCATTTGTTAAAACTCACAGAATGTACAACATCAAGAGTGAACCATAATGTAAACTATGGACTTGGGGTGATTATGATTTGTCCATGTAGCGTTACCCATTGTAAAAAATGTTTCACTCTGGTGGGGGATGTTGATAATTGGGGAAGTTTTGAAAGTGTAGGGACTGGGATTATTTGGTTAATCTCTGTGCTTTCCCCTCAATTTTCCTGTGAACTTTAAACAGCTCTGAAAAAAAGAAAGTCAACAAAAATGTTTTAAAATGAAAATAACATCTGACTTGGAAATATGTTTTTCCTTCAGAAGGGAGATAAACTGTTCTTATTTTAGTTCAGCCCATTTACAACTGAGAACTTGTATAGGTTTACTGTGAATTACCACCACCTCTAAGAAGGAACTGATAACTGTGTGCTTGTCCCTCTGGTTACATTTCCATTGCTGCTTCTCTTGTAAAGAATTTGTTTGTTCACACTTCGCAACTAAATTATTCTAGCTGCCTGTCTCTTTTTCCTTCAACCCATTCCAAACATTACTTGTTTTATAACACCTCTTTAATTTCATCACTTCCACTTTCAAAATCTATTGCCTTTAGAATGAAAAATTTCAGTTCTCTGTTGTGACATTAACTGCTCTAACTCCCCTTGTTGTAGACCAATCTAGCAAAACCATCAGTCACACTGCTGTGTCATTGACCTTTATACATTTATACCTCAACACATTTGCCCTTGTCAATCCCTATTTTGCTTTTATAGCCATGTTATCCCAAGTTCCACCTTCAAATTCTGTACATTTTTTTTTTTAATAGCTGGGTCATATTTAAAGACTGGCACCTTCTCTATGAAGCCTCTTATTATCACTCTAGGTGAAAATGACTTCTTTCCCTTCTTTAATCTCTGGACATAACATCTACTATACACTTCTTTTCTTATAGTTATTTGAGTTTATATCTTTTCTCCCTGTGTCATAAATTCCTTCAGGATAGAGACTATGTTGTAAATTCCTTACAGGTTCCTTACAGATTGAAACTGAGCATATCACATCTATGATGACGGCTTGAATATAATGACTGTATACTTATTTGTACAATGAATATCTCTAAGATTATGATTTAGTAAATATTGCTGCTTCGTAAATTCACATTTATGGGAGGCGTATTTGGATCCAGGACCCGAACAAGGCAGAAAAACTACAGATGTGATTTTAATAGACCATGTACTTTCAAGGATTTCATTCTGACAAGAGAGTCAAAGCAAAATTAAATTAACAATATCAGTAAAATAAGATGCTGATTGGTACTGATAAATTGTGTGTGCATAGACAAAAAGTGTTTTTACTAAGTCTTGGGATCATAGGTGTTGATGCCTGACTTGAATCAAAAGTTGAAGATAGGAAAATACACCATATAAAACATTCCAAGAAGGAAGCAAGTAAAGAAACATGAGATTTCATGGTTACCAATGAAGTGCAATATTCATGTGCAGTAAGAGCTGGAAATGAGACACATGGAGAATAAGTAATGGCCTCCAAATTATACAATCTGGTCCAAAATTACAGGTCTGAAAACCAAAATCCTAGATATCCAGCCCCCTCATCCAAGATTAGAGCACAGGCAGGCCCTTGTGTCAAATGTTAGAAGTCATGATTCTTCCTTTATCCCTTGCATTTTTCCTCAACTCATTTTCTCATTGACTGGGAGAAATATGATCATATTACTTTGCTATTATCAAAGCTTCAAGTCAATATTTTTGTCAAGTATTCAAACCCAGTTATAGCATTAATATATAAACTTGATATTTATTAATCAATAAAGCAAGCTAGGAAAATGCAAGAGTCCTAGATCTGAGGATTTCAAGAAGAATTAAGAGTACGCGTGATAGAATAAGATGTGACTTGACTAAGAACACTGCTATTTGGGGCAAAGCAAAGATGTTAGGTGAAGTATCACATTTCATGGATAGGACGTTTCCCTTCCTTGTGATTTCATAGCATTTTCCCATTAAAATCTGTATGTAGAAAAGATGCCAGAACAATTAAAAGACATTGCACAAAAATAAGTCATGGAAATTGGCATGGTGAAAGTTAAAGCCCCCAGGATTAAACAGACATGATTTTTTTCAGTTTTATACAGTTTAATTAACAAAATTTAAGATATTTAAGGCATACAATATAATTTGATATATATACACATCATGAAAGCATTCCCCTCAGTTAATTAATTGATACTTTAATCATCTCACATATCTACATTTTATCCCCTCTTTGGTGAGATCATATAAGTTCTACTTTCTTAGAAATTTTCAACTGTTATCATCTATAGTCACCATGTTATACATTAGATCCTAAGACCTTATTCATCTTATAACTGACAGTTTGTACCATTTTACCACTCTCTCCCTATTTCTCCACTTCCCAGACCCTGGAAACAAGTTTGACTTTTAAAAAAATATTCCACATATAAGTGATATCATGCAGTATTTGTTTTTCTCTGTCTGGCTTATTTTGTTTAGCATAATGCCCTCCAGATTCAACCATGCTGTCTTAAACGGTAGTATTTCCTTCTTTCTCAAGGTTGAACAATATTCCATTGTACATATATATATATATCACATTTTATTATCACTCACCTGCTGACAGACACTAAGGTTGTTTTCACACCTTAGCTGTTGTGAATAATGCTGCAGTGAACATGGGAAGACATATATCTCTTTAAGAGAAAGGTTTTGTTTCCTTTGGGTATATACCCAGAAGAGGGATTGTTGGATCATATGGCTGTTGTATTTTTTTTTTATTTCTTGAGGGACCTCCATACTGTTTTCCATAGTAGCTGTATGTGGTTACATTCCCCCCAACAGTGTACAAAGAGTCCCTTTACCCATATCCTTGCAAGCATTTGATACCTATTGTCTTTTTTGAAAATAGCCATTCTAACAGCTATAAGGTGATACCACATTGTGGTTTTGATTTGCATTTACCTGATATGTTGAGCATCTTTTCATGTGCCTTTTGGTCCTCTTTATGTGTTCTTTGGAAAAATGTCTATTCAGATTTCATGCCCATTTTTTAATTGGGTTATTTACTTTTTTGCTGTTGAGTTGTATGAGCTTCTTGTATATTTTAAATATTAACCCCTTATTGGATAAGTGGTTTGCAAATATTTTCTCTCATTCTCTAGATTGCCTTTTCACTTTGCTAATCGTTTCCTTTACTGTGTAAAAGCTTTAAGTTTGATGTTGCCCCACTTATTCATTTTTGCTCTTGTTGCCTTTGCTTTTGGTGTGAAATTTTTTTTAAAAAAGTCATTGCCAAGGCTGATGTCAAGGAGCTTGCCCTTTATGTTTTCTTCTAGGGGTTGTATGATTTCAGGTCTTACCTTCAACTCTTTATTCCATTTTGAGTTGATCTTTGTATACAATGTAAGATAGTGGTCCAGTTTCATTCTTTTGCATGTGCCATTTATTGAAGAGACTGTCCTTTCTCCATTATATATTCCTGGCTCCTTTGTCAAAAATTAATTGACCGTATATGCATGGGTATATTTCTGGCTTCTCTATTCTGTTCCACTGATCTATGTCTATTTTTATGCCAATAACATACTGTTTTGATTACTGTAGCTTTATAATATAGTTTGAAATCAGGAAAAAGCCTCCAGTTTTGTTCCTTCTCAAGATTGTTTTGGCTTTTCAAGGTTTTTTGTGGTTACATATAAATGTTTTTTTTTTTAACCTTGAAAAATGCTGTTGGAATTTTGATAGCAACTGATAAAGTATATAGTTAAGGCCGTTCCAGGGAGACGCTGGAAGATGGTGTTTTTGTCTGCTTCCCCTGCACTGATCCTGGATATATGGGGCACCTGATTAGAAACTTTTTTGTTTGCTGAAATCCTGGGGGACTTGTGAATGTTTGCCCCATTGGTTATCAGAGGACCTGTTCCTCAGGGGCAGGGGGGTGGACAATAGCAAAAGCTGGGGTGCCAGACATGTGAAAATCTCCTTCCAGGGAAATAATGGTGACTTGCTGAAATGGGTCAGAAGGAGAAGGTGGTGGAAGTACCCACCAGCTTTCTTGATCTCTGGGGAGAATCACAGGCAGGCCCTAGCTGTGCACTGAAATTAGAAGCTGGACCTTCAGGCAGCAGCTTGTAATGTATGCAGTTAGGCCACATTCAAGGAAAGAATGAGAGATGGGCATTTTTGCCTGCTCCCTCTGTGCTGAGCTTGTGGAAAATAGCCATGGTGAGTGCTATCAGGCTGTTAGGAGTTGCTTCTTTTTACAGTTGGTGGCTTTCAGAGTTATATGTTTTGGGGGCCCATCACTTGGGTTGGAGTCTAAAAAGCTGCAGCACTAGACTGTGGTCCAAACCCTTTGCTCTTCAGGGAGAAGCTGGATTTGGGGGGTTCCCTTTTTATTGTATGGCACTGTTACGGGGTGGGATTTAAGGTGAGAGTGTATCTCAGCCTTTCATACCATTTCAATGTGAGTATTTTTTTTATTTGCCCCATCTGTAGTAGTTGATCATCTAGTTTCTGGATTTCCATGAGGAAATTGCTCCAAGTGTAGCTGTACTTTTGGTGCACTCCTGAGAGGAGCAAAGTTCAGGAGCCTCCTATGTTGCCATTTTGATTGACTCTCCCATCTCTACTCATTCTTCAACCTAAACAGATGTGATTTTAAATTTCAATTCTGTCATAGATTCTAATGGTATTAATCAACCTTTCTAGTGTTCAGTTATTTCATCTGCAATCATATGAAAAAAGTATCCTCATCAAAATAACTCATAGGGTTATTTGAAGAGTAAATGAGATAATGGAAAAGACAGAGCAGTTTCTGGCATTTAGTAAGTGTTAAATAGATGTTGATTATGACGATTATTAGTATTTGAATATACTCTTTATCTCCAAATGTGTGTTTTCTGAGTTATGTCAGAATATTCTCTTTGAAATTTTAATAGAAAATATTTATTTTCCCCTTAACTTTTTCTGATGCTTTCTCATTATTTTTATATAATATCTCTTATACCTTTTAAAATTCCCTCTACCTATTTTTCATTAATTTCAAATTTTTCAAGTTGACATTTCTAGAGCTATCATAAATATGTGCTCTTAAGCTCTTATTCTAACAAAAATTATAGTTACATTTATAATGAATACAAGAAAATGGAGAAGCTGGTCATACTGCATGTTAAATTAATTTTAATTGATTTGAGATGACTACATGCGATCCTTCAGATGTCTAATACAGAGAACTTAAACAGAAAACTGTGTGATTTCAGCATAGTTTAGTGAAAATTCTTTATATTTCTTTGTATCAGGGGATATTCATTCAGAAAATGAATTTCCAGCAGTCAAAAAATAACATGTTGCAGCCAATCAACCTATTGCAGCAGAAACTCAATTGAAGAAAAACATTACACGTCAAATGGTATCACAACTGATGAGTAATAATGACAAATTAAAAGGCTTAATGTGAATTGAGTATTGCATCCCCTCAAACCTCTAAAACCACAGTCATATGCTAAGAAATTAATCAGAATGCACTTGTTATTTTACAGTGGAAACTTACATGTGGCAAATTGAAACTTACATTATATGTCTTTCCTACAGAGCTCATGAAGTGTCAATAAGGGATTGTACAATGGTGGACAATGAGATATACTAACAACACAAAAGAGCAGGAAAGGGCAACTGAATCTCTGATGTAGATTATGAGATCTAAGTAGGTATACATCCTACATGAAGTAATTATATAGTACTACAATGTACACACATATTTCATATAATAAAGTTGATAAGGTGGTATAATAGAGAGGAAGGAAGGTGGGAAAAGAAAAAGGGAAGTTGAAAATACTTCATATTCAAATAAACACTATCTGTAAGAAATTAATTTGAAAGCATCCAAAAAAACTCTTCACTTTATAAATAATATTTTCTAGTTCTCTTACTAAGGTATCCCAATAAGTAGTGCTACCTATTGCTACAATCTTTTATTCATCCACAATGCCCCAGTGCTAACCTTATTCTCACTAAAATAAGACAAGCTTCTTAGGAGTTGTGTGCACCTTGAGCCAGGGAAAATAGAGATAGGACAAGATAATTGAGTTGTTGCCAGACAGTAAGAACATTTTCAGGGATGCAAAGGGGTCAGCTTAAAGGAGCTTTCCTAAACAAGTTGTCATCATCTAAGAATTAAATACAAAATAATAGTTCTTTGAAAAACCATGGATATATGATGATACTCAAAATATGTTAAAGAATGGATATTTACAAATATATTTCAGGTCTTTATAGAAATTGCTGAATATGAGTATATCCAAGTTATATGCTTATCTCATTGTACCCAACATTTAAATTTCATCATACTTATTTGATAGTAAGTGATTAGTTCTACTTCTAGATGGGATAGCAAAAATCTAAGCAGGTGAAATCAGTCAACAAAAACATTGGGGACAGTGTAAAGATTTATATTGAATTTGCTAAACCCATGGAAATATGTTTCTCCAATTATTGGTTCCACACTAGAAAAATGACATCCTTAAGGTTTAAATTTTTACCTGATGAATTTCTCATTTTGTTTCCACCTGTATAATTCCAAATTAGACTGGAGAAATGCTGGTTTGAGTAAATGGATTTCATTCAACACCCCCTTACACTCTAGACACACATAGCCTCTCTCCCCCCTCCCACACATAGACACAAACATACACATTTAGAAAGAGTATAAGGGAAAGTTGTATAATATGATAAGGGGATGTAAGATTACCCAGACTGAAAGAAAATTCATCCCTTGGAAAGTTGCACTATGTAAGAAATAGCCAGTAAAATCAAGTTTGGGTAGAATGTTCCTGGAAGCTACACCTAGATCCAAAAGATAATCCTAGGCCATTGACTGCAGTATAAAATCAAAGTTGCCATAGCAGGTATGAGATGGACATTATGCTTCATTTCATTAAGAAAATGTATTTGTAACCCTGGGATGAAGAAATGAGTATATCACTGAAAATGTTATGTACTTTATGTAATATAAATACAGTAATGGATTTTTGGAGACATTGCATTGTGTGTATATAGTTGTTTAAAGTTGACTTGAATGGTTAGATTAATCTGTTATGAAATTTATAACTATACTCTATCACACTTATAAGCATCGCCTAAGTGCACAGGAATATTTTGCTCATAAAATTTATATACTTGCTGTGTTAGATGTTCAAAGTGATTAAGATAATCAGATAAGATTGTAGCTTAATGTCTAAGTGAATTTGTTTAATTAAGTATGTAAATAGAGGTAAATGTTTAAACAGATTTTAATCTTGAAAATGTATGTTGGTTGAACATAAATTGAAACCAAGTAAAATGATTAATTTTATTTTATAATTACTAGAGTTAAAAAAGCTTAAAGATTCAAGAAAACGAATTTAAAATTTTTAACATATAATAATTGAAATATTAATTAAAACAGAAGTAACTGGGGCTTCCCTGGTGGTGCAGTGGTTAAGAATCCGCCTTCCAATGCAGGGCACACAGGTTCGAGCCCTGGTCCGGGAAGACCCCATATGCCGCGGAGCAACTAAGCCCGTGCGCCACAACTACTGAGCCTGCACTCTAGAGCCCGCGAGCACAACTACTAAAGCCCACGCTCCTAGAGCCCATGCTCCACAACAAGAGAAGCCACCGCAATGAGATGCCTGTGCACCGCAACGAAGAGTAGCCCCTGCTCACCACAACTAGAGAAAGCCTGTGCGCAGCAACAAAGACCCAACGCAGCCAAAAATAAAATAAATAAAAATTTTTAAAAACAAACAAAAGTAACTGAAACTATTTCTTACTGTGTAAATATGTCCTCCTTAGACATTAAAAAATAAAAGACCCTACAGACTTTAATTACATACCTTTTACATTTGCTATAATATTTATTTTGCATTATAAGTATATAACATTTTATTTATTTCATTTTGAAGTAGCATTAAGGATGTTCAATAATGTTTTAAAAATCTCAGGTTTCTAATTGTGAAATTTTGTCAACCAAAATCTTCACATTCATATTCTATGACTACGAACATACTTAAGTAGCCATGAGATAAAGATTACCAAACCTACTTCTGAATGAAGCTAACTGGGAAATGAAAGAGGAAAGGCAGATAAATTAAGTTAAATATAATGAGTTTTATTAATACAGCTATGCTAAGATTAAATATATATATATATAGGATCCCTTGTTTAACTAGATGAAGTGAAACCAAATATTTTATAGCTATTTCAAGGAAAGAAATAATTAAATTTAAAAAGTACATTATCTCATTTCTATACTTTAGATATCTAACACACCAAAACAGGTATGTTCTAGTGATTTCAAGATTAATCAAAATATTTCTACATCATTCTAAGAGAAATATAATTTCTTTCTCTCCTCTCTCCTTCCCACCCTCTATGCTTTTCTTTCTCTTTCCTTTTTTCCCTCTTTGCTTTTCTCCTTTCCTTCACTTCCATCTTTCCTTCCTTCCAATGACTATCTCATTGTCCAGATATCCAAGATTTGGGGAGTTAAGATTTATATTGGAGGTGTTACGCACAAAGGGATATTATGTCTCTAACTACTGGTTCCACATTGGGAAAGTCATATCTTTTAAAGTTTGAATGCTTTATCTGATGGAATCATTTTTTACCTTGTATAATTTAGAAAGTAAATAGCCAGCTAAAAATTGGTTAAATATTATTTTATTCAACTCCTTGTAAACACACACACACACACACACACACACATACACCCAAATCAGAAGGAAAAATAAACACTTTTTCTTGATACTAGACAAATGCAAAAATCTGTGACAGTTGCCAACTACTATAAATCCTAGAAAGGAGTGAGATAAACTGACTGTACCACTTCAGATTTTAAGTAACGTAGGGATTTTCTACACATCAACTCATTTATTTCAAAAGACAGATCCAGTGATACTCTGATTGTTACAGTGATGCCTAGATACCAGGCCAGACAACTGGAAAATCAGGACACAGCATTTTAGAGACTTAATTTACCAGTTTGGAATGACCATATATGCTGTCTATCCTCAGGCTTCCTAACTGAAAGAGAATTTAGAGAAGTTCCTTTTTAAATGGAGAATAAGTTAGATGCATCAGTATATCATTTTATATACTTTGACTATCTTTCCTGAACCTGCCCAGAGTAGAGCAAAATAATATAAAAAGGATGTTTTTGAGACAATAAGCCATAGTAGAATCCGTAGACTGACCCAGTTGAGTCCCCTTTCCCTTTCCTTTCAAACAGTTTATTAATAGTTTTTAAGGGAACCTACATGAACTAATCCATAAAAACTTTAAAAACTAAAATTTTTAAATGGGGGTGTATTATTTCTCAATATTGAGCCAATGTTTTCTACATTCTGCTTTATGAGCAGAGAACAGGACTCTGCAAAAACACATTGCGAGCTAACTATATCCATGGTGACTAGAACATTGACAAAAAGTAAATAAATAATAAGCATGCATTGTATAAATTAATAAATGCATATGTTGTAAAATTTAAACAATACAGAAAACTGTGAAGAAGTGAGAAGAAAATAGTTATCTTAAATCTCTCACTGGGAAACTATGCATCGTTAACCTTTAGAAAGCACCTTTCTTAGACACCCATGTCTATAAACAATTGATAAAAAATCCATTTAGATAGAAAGCACTTAGTAAAGTGGAATAAAACTATTAAGATTATCTTTATAAAATATTAAATTCATTTTAATGTAACTAAAGAAACACAAACTAAAGTAAAAAGGATGGAATTACTGAACACGAGGTAAATGTTTATCGTGTGAAATATTAGTTCTTAAAAAAGAGATGAAAACTGACAAGCAGATCACATGAAAAATTTGTTCCACTGACCTTTTTATGTGTATACTGTTATAAATTTTTAAAATGTCTTTAAAATAAGCATATGGACTCCAGTTCATCACAGTTCCACACTCTCCCATTTGCTTTAAATCCAATTATTTCCTTCCTTTTACTACATGCATCTGGTAGCATTTGCATTTGTGACCCCTGTTTAAAGATCTCTATAAAATTAATGAAAAATGGTTTCATGGACACTTGAAGTAGCTGAGCCTTTATTATTTGATAAACATCTCAGGAACAGAATTATAAATATCTTGTTCTTTAAAAAATTAAATCTATAAGGCTTGTCTCTATAATACTATCAATAGAACAAAATATAGCTGGTTTGCTACATGACCCAGAAAAGTGTTTCATTTCCTCAAATTTCCTTAGCAGAGATATGCCTTTATTTTGGGTTACAATAAAAGTAAAATTTATTTTTAAGAATATATTTTAAATTACTTCCCACAATGCCACTGTGCCTAGTATAATCATTTATACAAATCTGTTCTTTAGTTCTGTTCAGTGGTTACTGACTGAATTTTAACTATATGTCAGCATCTGTACTAGCAACAGGAAATGCAAAGTAGTATATGAATATGTCTTGGTCCTCAAATAACTTACTGCAATTTATGCTTTGAGATCTTTTATATTTACAAAACAATCTAAAATAGGCATATAGTCTGAGATTCCCTTGACAAGGCCATGTTATAATTATTCCATTTACTATAGAGCAGATGGATTAAACAATCCAGGAATATCTTTTTTTCCTAAAAAAATCTACAGCAAATTCTGTTCGGCAACTAGCTTGTTTGTCAACTATCTGTCTATCAGTCAATCTATTCTATCTAACTTTTATGAAGAGAAAGAGAGAAGGTGAATAGCAATACTGAGACTACTTAAGAATAACTCTATCAAGTCACTAAATATATCAAGATATGTTCAAACTATATATCAAGGGATCCTCAATTTATAATCCAAGACAAATTGAAAGAAAAAAAGAGGGGGGAGTGCTCAGACATGCTTTTATTCCCTCTCCCAGTCCAGTCCTAGTACGTGCTTGGAGAGGATTGGTGTTAAGTTGTAAGCAGCCTCCTTCTTGTGTTCTCCATGGATGAAGAAGTCTTTTATACACCAGCTCAGAGATTTCAGAAGAGGGCACAGTATAGCTCTGGTAATATCTATCATTGTAGTAGAGATAAGAGATTGGGGAAAGTGCAACCTGTTTGAACTGAGTCTCTTGATTTTATTCGTTTTTAAATTTAAAAACAATTTCTAATCAAGCGTAGTAACTCCACCGTTATTATTCCTGAATTAGAAGGGCCTCAGACGTCAAGATATTAATATACATTATTTTCATTTAAAAGTATTCTGAAAATTTGTGGGCAAGACTATGGAATCAAGATAACTACTAAACATTTGATGATACTTAGGAAAGAAAAAAGAACCAAGGTTTACAGAGTAACTATTCATTGTTGAGTGCTGAGCTAAGTGTTTTGCATACATTTTGTTTGCTTTACTGATTACAACTGTGTGAGGCATTTTATTCTTATCTCAAATTTGTAGCTGAAGAAACAAAAATGTGAAGTTTAACTAATTTTCCCAAAGGCTCAGCATGTAATAGAGTTGGGACTAAACTAAGGTCTGACTAGAAGCCCAGTCCATGAATTTCCCATTCTTGTTTGCCCAGCTGTAAAATTAGGAAAACTATCTCTTAGGTTTTTCCAGACCTACAATCTAAACATTCACATAACTGCTTGGAAGGCTACGCAATAAAGGAAGTCTTCAACAGCTAGAGACATAACTCCACCACTTTTTAATTTACTTTTTCTATATATTTCACCCATACAGGTATGTGTCTGATCTTCCTGCCTACAAAATAAGCTGGAGAACTCTTAAGAAAGCTATTGTCCTCTGTCTCTTTCCTACACTTCTTCCCTATTTCTCACTTTCTCCTAACCAAAAGTTATTTGTGGTATCAGACAGACCTAATGTAGAGTACACATCAGTATATTATCAACATTATTAATATTTGGTATTTGTCTCCGGAGTTTGTGGCACCATAAAATCTTAAAGAAAACACACACACACAGACACACAGACACACACACACACACACAGACACACACACAGACACACACAGACACACACAGACACACACAGACACAGACACACACACACACACACACACACAAACATGGCAGTTTAGCCTGAGGGGATTTTTATTTACTAGGTTTCTGGTGTACAATTAAAATGAAAATAACCTGTTAAAACAAGCACACATTGCTGATTTTAATCTGCCTCAACAGCAACCATCTGTTAAGGTAAAACATGCACTGCTGCTCTCAGCAGTGCAAGCCTTTACCTAATGTCTGTGACAACAGAAGGGAAATCTAAATTCAGAACGTAATTTTGAGTGGGAAACAGCGAAATGTCCTTTGAACAGGTCAACGTCATTTCTATAGCCTCCTGGCCTGAGAATAAACAGGTACTATGGTATGGTACTATTTAAAACATGACACTGGAAAAAGTTCTTTACTGATTTAGAGTTCAAATGGCCATGATTTCCTTAGAAGACTAAGAAAAAATTTCCTAGGCATTCACATATTCTTTATTTGTCTCCTAGTATGTTTCTCTTCTTTGCATTGTTCCATAAGGATATGTTGGATGAAAAATCTAAAATTATTTCAAAGGTCCTTAGTATCCCCTGGCAAGAAAATCTTTCACTATTTTGTTCATCTCATTCTTTGGATACTTTTGGCAGTTCTATACCTCTGTTAATACTTTTCTTCCTTGTTTTTGCAGTACTGGAAAGTTCTAGGTCTCTTCTGACCACTTGTAAATTTCCTTTTGTGTGAATGGAAGCTTTTTTGCTTCCTATTTAATAAATATAGGCATTACACATTCTTTTTTGTATTGCATTTTCTCTTTAAATACTACCTTGGAGATATTTGGATCCCTTTACTTACCTGTAAGAATGTAAAATTTGTGGTATTATCCCTGACTTACTTTCTAAGTTCCAGCATTTCCAAGTAACAGGTATTTTTACCTTGTGACAGAACTGTATTCCACTGATTATCTAAATTTAATAACATCTCACATTTTTCTTCATGAAGTTACATGTATAATAATTCCAGAGATAGCTTGAACTCCAGAATAGTTTAAACTGGTTATGCAGTGGTGTCTACATCTCCACTCAACATACCTTGGCACTGGCCTTGTCTTTGGGCTGGTAGTAAGGTAGCTTCCATAGCTCTGGGCATCACACCTAGACATGGAATGGCTCAAAGCAAAGTGATGAACCAGCTTTTCCTATGATTTTTTATAAGAAAGAAGTAGTGTTACACAAAACCAGTTCTACCTTATCCCACCAGTAGATTTCCCTTCTCTTGCAACCGGCTGGAACTGAGACTAATCTTTGAAACACTGAAAACAATGACTGGCTTAGACTAATCACCTGGTATTGATTGGATGTTGGAGAGGCAATAACAGTATCCACTACTACATGATCTCCTGTCTTTCCCCACCTGCCAAAATTCCACTAATCCTTCAAAGTGCCTATCTTCTATTGAACTTTTCATGTCTACTACTGATAAAACCCCCATATCTTTTTTTTGTCCACACTACCTAGATAACTTCTACCATGTACTGATTTGTAGACAGACATTTCTATATGTCTTAGCTAACTTAAATATTCCTTTTGCCCTATTAGTTTGTAGAACAACTTCACATTGAGAGTTAGACATGAAGTCCACTGGCTCTATAGTCCAGCAGCCCTCACATCAGGCTGAGGCTTACTGTACACTCTAATATCTCCATGTAAGTTCCAAGAAGGGCTCTCCTAGATAGTCTCCGGAGCACCGCTACCTGAACCTCTGCCTTAGCTCTGCTCTTGCTGTTATCATTGTCTGATTAACTGGCTCTTTACTGCATAGGGGGTCACAGTGTATTCTCCTGCACAGATAAGCTGACAGCCTTACCACAAGGACAAATCCTAAATGACATGAAAAAAATCACTTTGAAATATAAAAATTAAATTGATAATATACAGATATCTAGACTTTAATGGAAATATACAGGGAAAATACCAATGCAGAGTAAGTATTTAAGGAAAAATAGTATACACTATTTTAAAACCACAAAACATAATCAAATATTTACTTATTTCAGAAACTATTTAGTCCATAATGGCATAGATGTAAGCCAGAATATATGTATGTTATTTGGGATCAACTATCTTTCTTGGGATGTTTCTAGCCACTAGAGCTAGGTAACTCATATTTTTACAACAAGGCATTTTATTTATTTTCTTGTCTTAATATTGTTATAAAAAATTCTAGGTTGTCTAGATAAGGACTCACTTAATTCATATAAGAATAAACTATTTGGAAGTAAAGATTTGTAAACCTATATGATTGTATATATAAAGTTGTCTGATTTTATGACAGGATAGAAAGCAGTCTTTTCACATGCCCATTACATGGAGTTCACATTATAACTGCCTTCTGAACATTTCTGAGAAACATATTCATTTGCCATATGCAGATGAAATTAAATAATCTGTCAAAATGTCAGATAAATAGACATATATGCAAAGAAAAGAAGTGCTCCTATATTTCAGTAAATTTTTTTGTCCTTTTTCTGGTAATGCAAGTGTCTCTGGAAATTTTTATCTGTTCAGAATTATAGACATATATTTAACTCTGAATCTTTGATGAGAAAAATGAGAAGACAAAGAACAATCCATCTAGGTTTTATTGTTTCACTGATATCACTGAACACAATATGAACACAAGTAATCCTCTGATTACTATAGCTTTTCGTGACATGAAATATGTTGCTTTATAGATGGAGGAAAATTAAATTAGATTTAATTCTTGGAAGTCATAGTTTTAGTGTTTAGGCTCCATTACGTTTTTAGGGAAGAACTTAACTTTCTCTGGCTGTTTAGAAGTTTGACTACACGCGACAAGGAGATGTACAGGATTTAAATGTGAAATATTTGAACAGAATAAAAAGGTAAAAATTACATGCTCCTCTTTAAGAAACAAAAAACATAAAGAAGTAATTTGGGAGAAAATATGAATGATTCATCTATGAAGGCACAGAATAACAAATAAATAAATTGTTCAGAAAAATTATCTGAAGCCCGATGAAGTGGCTTATGGTCATATCACAGCACTTAATTGATTTTTTTTTAAGATAAAAGTGGAGGCTGGCAAGACACATGAGCAAGGAAGGGCAGCTTTAATATTTCAATTATGGAAAAACTATAGCATTAAGATTTACACAATGGGACTTCCCTGGTGGTGCAGTGGTTAAGAATCTGCCTGCCAATGCAGGGACACGGGTTTGAGCCCTGGTCCGGGAAGATCCCACATGCCACGGAGCAACTAAGCCTGTGCACCACAACTACTGAGCCTGCGCTCTAGAGCCCACGAGCCATAACTGCTAAGCCCGTGTGCCCAGAGCCCCTGCTCCGCAACAAGAGAAGCCACTGCAATGAGAAGTCCACACACCGCAATGAAGAGTAGCCCCTGCTCACCGCAACTAGAGAAAGCCTGCGCGTGCAGCAACGAAGACCCAATGCAGCCAAAAATAAATTAATTAATTTTTAAAAAAGACTTATACAATGATTCTAGGAACTAACCAAATCAAAACAAACCTAAATGAAACAAACCGAAACAAAAAAATAAATAACAAACCCATGAATAAACACTTAAGGAAAGATTTAACTATTGTGAATAATGTTGCAATAAATATGGGCGTTCAGACAGCTTTCTGATATCCTGATTTCGTTTTTCTTAAAATATACACAGAAATGAGATTGCGGGATCAGCCAAGATATGGAAATACCTGAGTCCATCAATGGATAAATGGATAAAGAAGAGGATATATATATACATATATACATACGCACACGTGCACACACACACACACATACAATGCAATATTACTCAGCCATGAGAAAGAAGGAAATCTTGCCATTGGTGACAACAGAGATGGACCTTGAGGTCATTATGCTAAGTGAAATAAGTCAGACAGGGAAGAACAAGTAATGTACAAAAATCTGAACTTGTATTTATAGTGTTTGAAGTGGTCATTGCTAGGGGCTTGGGGGTATGTTGGTCAGGGGGTGCAAACTTCCGGTTAGAAGATCAAAAAGTTCTGGGGATCTAATGCATGACATTGTAGTTAAAACTGAAGTACAGTATTGTATACTTGAAAATTGCTGAGAGAGTAGATCTTAAATGTTTTCACGACAAAAAAGGAAATGGTAATTTTGTGATATGATGGAGGTGTTAGCTAATGCCACAGAGGTAATCATATTGCAATATGTAAGTGTATCAAATCAATATGGTTTATACCTTAAACTTACATGACGTTATGTGTCAATTATATCTCAATAAAGCTGCGGGTAGGGAAAGCTTTGAGAAGCTTCTCTGAAGAAGGAATGCTATACAGGCTTAGTACGTGGGGTTAGTTAGTAGCTTTAGCCTGGGGCAGAGAGCAGCCAAAGGGAAGCAGGGAGAGTTTTAAAAAAAACACTTTTTAGATATTATTCTTGCCTTCTGTTCAGTGCTCTGAGACAATCATTGACTTTTCTCACTGCAATGGACCACCAGTGCTAATATCTGCATAGAAAGAAACAGCAAAAGGGTAGGGTAAAGTATTAAAAAAATAAGGACTGAAAAACAAGCTACACTGGGACAATTTCCCACCGTTTCCCCCCAAACTGCTAGATTATAGCCTTATAAACTAGAGTGATGACGTCCTTTCTGTTATAATAATTTAACACAATATATGTATATATGTATGCAATATGTATATGTATGTATACATATGCATATACAATATGTATAGATACATATAAAATATATAGAACTATGTATATGTGTGTATATAATGTATATATAATCACACTGACAAGCTGAGATTGAATAATGATACTGAAAAAATATACATAAGCAGATATTCACATTAGTAATTAAAATAAACCTTAGCATAAGAAGCATTAAAAAAATATACCTAGCATGTTTTTATCAAGACACAAAGGAAGAAACATAGCTAAGTCAACCTTAAAAAGAGAGTATAAAATGAAAATAGGTGGTAGGATAGTAGTTGGCTTGCTCACCAGTGTCAAGATAAGTTGTAAAATGATAGCAACAAAAATAGTGTTGAAATGGAACAAACACAGAAATACACATATGGAACAGTATAAAAATTTTGGAAGCGTACCTATGTGTGCATGAAAATTTAATTAAAAAAATGAAATTGACATTATAAATTAACAGGAAAATGATGAGTTCTTTAGTAGATAGTATTGGGATATTGTTTCATTATAGAAAAATAATATAAAACAGGATCACTTACTTTAATGTGGACTATATAACATGAACTGTATATGAAATATAAAATTAAAAGATTAAAATTAAAAGATTATTAGAAAAGATTATTAGAAAACAATATTAGGAACTTATATCAATGACCAAGAATAAGGAATAACAATTTTCCTATTTTTTATAATTAAGAACACCATGGATAGTATTAAGCAGATTACAGAAAGGAAGAACACACTTACAGTGTATAAAGCCAGCAAGGGACTCATTGCTATCTATAATGGGCAAGCAACTTATACGGATCAACAAGAACAAGACAGTAACCTTAAAAGATAAATTGGCATTGTATATAAATAAGTAGTGTATTAAGATGGAATCCCAAAAGCTAACAAAGAGCTGATCAAATTCTTAATTAATGAGAGAAATGCAAACTGAAAGAAAAATTAGCTATCATATTACACCCATTAGATTATTAAAACTTAGAAAATATATACTACTAAGTGTTGATGATGATGTACAATACAGATGCCCACACACCCTACCAATGGCACTACTCTAGGGAACCAACCAGCACCACTTAGTTAATCAATTTAATTATTTTAATATACTACAAACCAACAGTTCGATATCTGAGTACACAGCACAAAGATATGTTCACACTCTTCCATAAATGGAAATACACAAGCCTCTTCATGGTACAGTATTATTCATGGCAACAGGGAGGTGGAGTCAAATAGAGTCATATCATGGAGAATTATGAAGCAGTTAAGTGTAACAGAGATATGCAATATAGCCAAATAATCTATAGATTAAAAGAGAGAATGTAAAACTCAAGCCAAAATGTAAGGTGAAAATCAAGAGTATGACTATAGCACAAAATTCAGAGTATGAAATCCTTTTTATTTGCTATTGGTAGAAGACATATTAATTAGTCAACCAGTATAAAGAAAAAAAAAAACACTCAACTTCCAATTCTGTATCCATACAATAAAAATAAAAGCAATTACTCCTGAGAACTGAGATTTATTCTGGAAATGAGGCAGAGACCTATTTCATATACTCATCCTCACAGAGAAAATATTGTAATGTGATAAACAACATCATGCACCATACAATAATGAGTTTCAAAGGGCCATATTTTGTAAGGAACTCATGTCTCACTCAGTGAGCTAACACCAAAAAACAATTCAAAGTAAAAGAGATCAACTTGCTTTATTTAAAGAATCATAGACTCCAGCCAATGGTTGCTATAGGTTGATGCCAGGTAATTTTTCAGCACTCATTTAGAGGAATGGCTAGAACACAATCGTAGGAAACCTCTACACATATATATTTTTCCTCTCTCCCAGACATTTAATATTTATTGAATTTCAGTGAGATCAAAAGTTAGAAATGAGTTAAGCGTAGTTGTCATGCTTTAATATCAGCCAACAAGGGTTGTAGATTTGATATTATCTTTGGAATCTTGAAAGCCCAGAAAGGTCACATCCCCAATGGAGCATATCATTGATTACTATTGATTCTCCAAAAGATCACCAAAAAAACATACTGAAAAATCAAAGATTGGGCCATTAGTCCTACCACAGTCAGAAATAACACACCTTGATAGAGTTTTAATAGTGTCGAAGAAAGGGGAAGACAGAGGAGGTTATTTATAAGGTTTAGGAGCTGAGCTGAATCAGTTTAAGACGAGTGTTGTAGGAAGGAAAATAGGTTGAGATTGTGCAGAGTTTATTACATAAAGCTTTACATTGGTGGTAACAAGTTGAGGGTCTAGCACTGAGTCTTGATGAGTAATAAGTAATGCATTAGTTTTTAAAAGACAGCAATTATAGTTAAAACAGTCTAATCTTTGGGAATATTTATGTACTGGAAGAAAATGGCTAATATGCTTTCTCATTGTTATTGAGCACAGAAACAGAAATGTACACCTAGTCCTCGTATAGTCTAAATTAAGGACAAGAAATTATATTGGTTTCTGTTCCAATCACTTTGCTCCAAAATTTGTCAAGGGAGTATAAAGAAAAAACATCCAGAATCATTACAGGAAGTAAATTTGTTTTTATATTTTAATGCATTAAAATATGGTAATGAAAATTTAAACAGTAAGTACTACCACATACCTATTAGAATGACTAAACCCAAAAAAGTGATAATAAGCCATTTCTGGAGAGAATATGGAACAAAAGGAACTCTTACTTATTGCTGCCAGGAATGCACAACAGTATAGTTCTTTGGAAGACAGTTTTGAAGTTACTTACAAAGCTAAACATAATCTTACCATGTAAACAAGCAATTACACTCCTAGGGCATTTGTGCAACTTATTTGAAAATGTATTTACATGCTGAAAACTGCATGAGATATTTATAGAAACTTTATTCATAGTCACCAAAACCCAGAAATAACCAAGATATCCTTCAATAAATGAATAGATGAACAAACCATCCTGCATCCTTGCAATGGAGTAGCATTCAGCAATAAAATAAAATTGAGCAGACTTCCAGTTTCTAGTTCCGTAAGTAGGGAGCTTGGAAGTTGCCACTGTGTACTAAAAGCAAGTAGAAAGCTGAGCAAACTGAAAAAATCAACTGTTTTTGGATCTAAAAGAGCAAGGGCACAGGACAAACCACTGCCGCACAATTATCCAGAGCAGAGACTCAGGAGCAGAAACTGTCATAGGATCCAGGACTGGAGTAGGAATATCTGAACTGTAGTTGATGAATTTCTGGAAGCTCAATGTGAAAAACCTTGAGAGTTAAAAACTGCAGGGGGACCCAGCCATAGGGCCCCCCACCCCACAATTTTGTGAGATTTATCTCCAGAAACTCAACCGAGTTCTCACAATAAATATTAGAGAAAAATTTTTGTGTGCTTCCTGCATGGAGAGGGGAAAAGGAACCATGTTGAAATATGAGACTGCATTCTGCCAGAAAGTAAAGGAATTATTTTAAAAATTTCATAATGGTGAACCACCTCAGTTTTCTATAGAAAAATTTTTAAAAATACTAAAAACCACATGGAACCACAAAAGACTCTGAATAATAGCTAAAACAAACTTCAGGAAGAAGAACAAAGCTAAAGGCATTTTACATTCTAATTTCAAAATATGTTACAAAGCTACAGCAATTAAAACAGTATGGGGGCTTCCCTGGTGGCGCAGTGGTTGAGAATCTGCCTGCCAATGCAGGGGACACGGGTTCGGGCCCTGGTCTGGGAAGATCCCACATGCCGTGGAGCAACTAGGCCCGTGAGCCACAATTACTGAGCCTGCGCATCTGGAGCCTGTGCTCCGCAACAAGAGAGGCAGCGACAGTGAGAGGCCCATGCACCGCGATGAAGAGTGGCCCCCACTTGCCGCAACTAGAGAAAGCCCTCACACAGAAACAAAGACCCAACACAGCCAAAAATAAATAAATAAATAAATAAATAAATAAACAGTATGATAATGACACAAAGAGAGACATATATAGACCAATGAAACAGAATAGAGAGACAACCCAGAAATAAATCTACACACTTATGGGTAACTGATCTTTGATGAGGGTGCCAGGAATATACAATGGGGAGAGAACAGTCTCTTTAAAAATGATGCTGGAGAAACTGGATATCCACATGCAAAAGAATAAATTTGGACTCTTGTACATTATATACAAAAATCATCTTAAAATAGATTGAAGACAAATGTAAAACCTGAAACCATAAAAACTTAGAAGAAAACATAGGGGATAAACTGTATGACATTGGTCTTGTCAATGATTTTTTGGATATAACAATGAAACACAAGTAACAAAAACAAAACTAGACAAGTGAGACTACCCAAACTAAAAAGCTTCTCTTCTTCAACTTGTTAATGTGGTGTATCACATTGACTGATTTGCAGATATTGAAATATGCTTGCAGCCCTGGGATAAATCCCACTTGATCATGGTGTATGATCCTATTAATGTATTATTGGAAATTCTCAGTCATATATGAAGATTTTTCTTCACTTTAATCTTTTAAAGTGAAGATAATGTCTGAATTCAGAAAAATTTAAGTTTTACTACCTTACAAGAAATATAATTCTAGCAGCATAAGAAAAAAGCATTTTAATATCTGGTTAGATAATTAATCTCATAGAAAAAAATATTTGTTTAGAAAAACAAAAAGAAAATTTCTTGGAACAGATGATGTGATGGTGGCATGAAGTATGAGTTTATAGAGAAATATATATGCATCTATATGTGTATATGTATTTACATATATATTTACTTAATAATAATGTAGGGGTGTGGGGGATTAAAAATGAAGGAGAAGAAAAAAAGGGCCATCATATTTCATTTCTCATGGGAAAGAGAAGAGAAGGAGGGTAGCTGAACAACACTGCAGAGTTCCCAAAGAAACTGTAAGAGCATGAATATCTAAATAATGTTTTTAGATTTCTTGTGATGTTTCAGTATAACCAGGAATTCTCTCAAAAGCTCTAAGTAAAAGCTTTAAGTAAATTCTGTTACTCAAACAAAATCCTTGTGTGTGTTTTGAAATATTTTTTTGCTTGTATTATACATCAAGACTATGGGTTATTTTCCATGTTTTTGTTTATCCCAGAGATAAAGGAATATCCCCAAAAACAGAACAGGGAAAAGTATCCAGCAAAGGCAGATAGAAGCTACTGGTAACAATAAATTGATATTCCTAAGGAATTTGAGGAAACTGGAAGAAGAAATGTCCTGCCACTGGATATTTACTCGATCTTACCTACAAATTAAGAGATAGACATATTTCTGACATCAAAGAGACAGAAACATTGGGCTTATATAGCATTTCTTACATCTGTTTAGATATTGCCCATCTTGATACATCTTAATACAATGTATATACCATAATATGATATACTTAATACTCTTACACATCAACACAACTGTTCTTCTTTAAGTCTCCATAGGCATTATCTCTGCTCTTCTAAGAAACATTTCAAATTTGAAAACTTCAATCTACCCTGAAAGGGCTTGCTTAAAATTCTGTCTTGTGATGATGTTAATCCTTTTATCATGAAATTCTAGTTCCAAGTATATTACTGATTCCTGATCTTAGAAGCCCTATGAATTTATTTAGAACTGATTTTTTTAGTACACCTACCTTCTATTGTAAACTACGTGCTTAAACCTCCAGATGAATTTCTAGTGTAGTGAAAAATTACCATATTATCATAAGTAGAAGAGTATAAAATTACTATGTCCAGGAGTATAAAATCACTAAGTATTATTTTTAAATATGATAAATCTTACGGTAACTTTGAAAACTAAAGTAATATAAAACTTGAAGAAACAGATTTTTTAAAATTTGGAACAACAGTAATGATGAAGCATTTATTTTTCTGGCTGTTTCTTACATCAAATGAAATGGCAGTCAGCATTCTACAGTATAAGAAAAAGTTGCTTTTTTACTATATTCTGAGACAGCAGTCTACAATAGAATAACGTTATTCTTCCTTCTCTCGGAAACTCCTTGACTGGGGAGACTGTGAATTAGATGACCTTCAGTATTCCTTGAACTGAACACCCTGAATTCTACTGGTTTCAATCATAGCTGTAATACCGGAATAGAATTAGCACAAAGCCAGATAAAATGGGATATTTGTATCTGTGGCTTCCTCTCACATTCACAACAAAGGATCATTGAAAGGAGGGATGATATTAACATCATCATTAGTCAACATAATAGATTTGACCTCAGTTAAAATAGTCTTCAGAACTTGAACAAAGTTCTCTGTAAGTAAGTTTATAGCCAGGAAAACTGAATAATATGTGTTTTCTGATATTTTCTTCATAAAATATAAAGTTTAGATTTTTAAAGGCATGACCTAGAATGATTCCACGATGTCTGAAAGTACAGTATTAAAACAGAGACTGCACAACTCAATGCATGAAAGCAGAAGCAGTAAGCTACTTATCCAGGAAAAAATAATCTTTATTTATATTACTAGTCCTTCCTTCCACCTAGGTGAATATGTTTAATTTTTCATTACTTTTATAATTAATTGGAAAATACTTGAGAGTTTTTGAAATTTTGGTCTAATTAAATATATGTGAAAACCTCACTTGAGTCAAGCTTAGCCTGAGATGTGATTTATTGCATGATGTGGGAATACAAACTGATTCAACCATTAAGGTAAAACATACAACTATACATGATGTAGCAACTGCACTCCTAAATACATACCCAATAGGAATAAGTGACAGTGTCCACCAAGAGACATGTATAGTTTCATTAATAATTGCTAAAACATGGAAACAATTCAAAATTCCATCAACATGAAAATGGAAAAATATTGAGGTTATTTGTACAATGAAATATTACTTAGCTGTAAAAAAGGGAAAACCACGGGTTTATACAACATAGATGATCTTACATGTATAATGATAAATGAAGGAATGCAGATATAAAAAAGTTTATGATTTATATTTCCATCTATATGGAGTTCAAACAAGTGCAAAAGTAATTGAGGGTGATGGGAGACAGAAGAGTGGATACTTTAGGGTGAAGGGAAGGGGCACAAGAAAGTCCTTGCAGTTGTTGGGATTATTCTGTATCTTGATCTAGGAGGTGTTCACATACACACACACACACACACACACACACACACACACACACTCACACAAATTTTAAAATTAAAGCCCATATTAGTGTTCTAATTTTGTAAGTGAGGAAACTGAGTTAAGAGCTTATGTAAATACTGTGACCTGACTGTGAGCGAATGGCAGAACAGGATCAGTTTATAATATTAAGAAATGTTTGAAAATGTCTTTTTAAAAATCAGAGTTTTTGATGTTTCAAAACAAATTATTTTAAATGCTCTATATCAAGTTTGAAATTAACTAACTTAACTGAACTTTATCTAAAGTTGTAATATAGTAACATTGTCAGCTTGCATTGCCAGCTTGTTAAGACATAAGCAATTTCGAGAGGTTTGCCCAACAAAAGCGTATTTGAGAGCTGTTTAGCAAGTGGAGTTTCTTTAACAGATATATTTGTATCAGCTCAGGACAATTTGCTGTTAAAAGTAAAGTTCAATATTCTCTAGCTATAGCATTTCAAATAACTGAATCCTGTAAATTGTAAAGATTCTATCTCTACAATTATTTGAATTCATTTTTACACTTTTACACATATTTATTTTTCCTTACATTGAATTCACACTGTCAGTACACATTCTACTCTATTTTTGTCAGTCTGTAGGGTAGCATATTTCTTAATGGGCTAAACCCATCCATTTTATTTCCCTTTGTTTATGTAGCAAGTATTTCACTAAGAAAACTATTTTTATGTTCTATATTTGTAGACACACCATGAAAAAAATTAAGTAGAAAGAACCTGAAGATCCAAATAGTTGAACAGAAAAGATTATATGTTATCTTGATAGCTGAACCAATTCAACATGATGAATATTATTAGATAATTCCCTGAACTGTGTTGTCAGCTCATGTTCTAACTGCAGGAGCCTCTTTAAATATGGTTGTCTTAGTCTGCTCAGGCTGCCATAGCAAAATAACATTGACTCTGTGGCTTAAATAACATAAATGCATTTTCTCCCAGTTCAGAAAGACAGAAGTCCAGGATCAAGGTGCCAGCATGGTTGGTTTCTGATGAGAGTTTTCTTTCTGGGCTATAGATTGCTGTCTTTTCACTAGGTCCTCATGTTATGGGGAAAGACAGAAAGACAGCAAGTCCTCTGATGTCTTTACTTAAAAGGGCACTAATTCCACCATGAGGACACCACCCTATGACCTCATTTAAACCTAATTATCTCTCAAAGATCCCTTCTCCAAATACCATCACATTAAGGGTTAGGGCTTCAACATAAGAATTTGGGGGTGACACAATTAAGTCCCTAGTAATGGTTATTACAGAATTTGTGGCACATGGCTTGATACAATTTTCCAGTTCTTCCTTTATGCCTCATGGGATCATTTTCTTTGAATAACACTTTAAGTTCTTTTTCATTACAGTTTTCAATTTTATTTGCTATAATTCTAAAGTACTCCAGGGTTCTACAGAAAGCAATTTGATACTCACTATGTAAATTATCAAGAATTTTAAATTCAAATTCTCATTTTAATTGGAATGATTACACCAGGGTATACAAACTATTGATAAACTGCAATCGGTTTATCAATAGATCAAATACTCCATAAATAGCAATATGGTCCCTACTATGTATATAATTATGTGCAAGATGCTTAGTGTTTATATATTAAATCATTCCGATTTTAAACTGACCTCAATTCTCCATTATTAAAAATGCTTGGACTTCCAGAAAATAGGCTAATAAATTAACAAATGTATACATGAAAGACACAAATATAGAATGCAAAAGGGAAAGAAACTTCCTTAAACATGATTTTAACTTACTGATCTAGAGTTCAGTTTTGTAATTGGATGTTAATCACATACATTAAAATTTTCTTAGTATACTGAACATGGAAAGCCCTTTTTATATTTTATTCAAAGCCAGCACAAAGACATACAGATATATTTATACTGAAGAATTTTGGGGAAAGCACTGCTTGACAACTAAGATCATTAATGTGATAATCAGTTGAGTTAAAAACACAGATGACTTAGAAACAGGAATTGGTATATAGTGACGTTGCTAAGGTTCACTTGATTTCTACAAACGTCAGCAATGAAAGAGGAAAATATCTCCCCAAGATATTATAACCTGAAGTGCAGAGTCAGAAATGGCAGAATAAGAACATTCTATATGTCAAGAGTGGCCTTCAGATAACCTTTAGATATCTTTTTTCTTTATATATTTTTTCTGTTCTTTTCAAGTTAAGCATTATTACTTAAATACTGCAGAGTAGACAAAAAGTATGTTTTTCATTCATGAGATTTCTATAACTTCTTTGAAAATAAGACTTTAAAGAAAAATATTTACAAAGTGGGAGTGTTGCATAAATTCTGTACTTTTTACATTTAAATATTAAGTACATAACAATTCTCAAAGCAATTAAAAGTAAACATTATCCAACTGTATCCAGCTACAATTTTATGTAAATATTGCTTCATTGAATCTCTGAGGTAATTCCTACAGTCTCCCAAATTCACTATGGGCATTTTCACCTTTTCTCTTTTGCACATATTGTTATTTCTTTCTGGAACATTTCTCTGCTCTTGTCTGCCCAATAACTACTTGAATTTCATTAAGAGTGAAGTTTTCTTTTGATTAATTTTTGATACATCTAAGGTACCGTTTACAGGGATAAAAAGGTAGGCACCCTTGCCTCCACAGAGGATAATTCTGTGAAGCAGTTTATTCTAAATTTTACCTGAGAACACAATTTCATTCTAATCTTTTCCTTTTGCTATTCTGCTGTAATTCCTCAGCAGACCAAAAGCACCCGAATTTTTATCTCATGCTCTTACTAGCGAGACTGATCCATTCTAAGTTTAACGTATTTTAAACAAGAATTAAACCACCTTTCTTTTTCTGGCTCTTTACTGCCTACCCTCAACTCCAGATGCCAGTTCCTTATAATTTATGGGAATTCTGAGATACAAATTAAGCTCCTTCTTTGTTTTCCCCTCTGCCAGATAAAGATTTGTATTTATGGATCCTCTTAGCCCATCTGCTTTGTAGCTTCCAAAATGCCACTGTTGTCGATTTTCGTGTTCTCAATGTCTTGGCGGTGTAATGCCTTAAAAAATCCTTTCCCAATATTATCTTGGTGTTTCAGAAGGCAAAAAAAGTAGATGTGTGTGTTCAGTTTGACATTTTCATCAAGTTACTTCTTTTTAAACATAAATTGTATTTGGCTTTGCAGTGTACCCATAGTGTGAATGCATAAATTTGAGGTTAATTTGGGAAGGCAAAGTTTCCCCAAGAAATTCACAGTTCTTTCTTCAGTCTAAGCTTTCTATTAATTGTTATAGGGTTGGAAGTATCTTTATATGCTTCAACCACAGATTCAACCAACCACTGACCTTGTAGGACTATAGTATTTACTACTGAAAAATATCCACGTATAAGTGAACCCACACAGTTCAAACTTACATGGTTCAAGGGTCAATTGAAATCATGATTATTGTTTGATTTGACAATACCTTTTAACTACCATCTTTTCTCTTTCCCATCAATATCCCTATTTGCCTTTTTCTTGCCCCAGGCTAATTTGGGGGCTGCTCCTTTGTTGTCTTATAATCCAGTGCAAATTTTAATCATTTATTTCCCTGAACTGCCATCGTTATTTTTCATGTTAGCATATCTGCAATACTCTCCTGCAGGAGGAACACATGGAATTCCTCAACACCACTGATCCTGTTGGCATGTGTGATCTGCTTCTGTCTTACAAATATCATTCTCAGAGAATCTGAAATTTTTATTCACCTCACATGTTCTGGTGCAAACTCAATGGGTAGCCCTTTTCTTGGACCATTTTTAAATGTCAATTTTTATTTTGTCAAGACACACTGTTGGAAGCCTTCACTGAGAACTCTGTGTATAAACCAATGCCACAAATGATCATCTAACAAAATCTAAAAAAAACCTATGTTGAGACAGATTTTTAACTTCCACATTATAATAGCCCAAATATTTGTGTGTTCTTTTATAATGCACAGTTTCCTTTGATTTACAACATAACATTGTATCCTATCAACAGACTTGTAAAGATACTATGTTAAGTGTTATTTCCAATTTATTGATAAGAATACTGAGCCTCAGAGAGATTCATGATTCATCTAAGGTATTACATATAATATAAATATGGGAGCTTGGATTCTAGTATAATATGCATTCTCCTAAACCTCAGAGCTCTCATTTAATTAATAATTTATATAATTACAAAGCTATTATCTAATCAGCAATCTCATAAGTTTATAAATACTATATGGAATGTAAGAGAATAGAATATGCTTGGAGCTCAAGTTATCAGCATACCACACTTCAATGCATGTGATTATCAATGTGCAACTAATCAACAAAGTTTTACTGAACATACAATAAAAGGATCATAGCATATGGATTTATGAATCTGCTTAATATCAAATGCTAACAAATAGCCATGAAAAGCTCATCATTGGGTTATGATTCAGATTCCACAAGTACATATTGAGTGCATACTCAAATATTCAATAACATACAATCCTTAAGCCAAAACTGTGAAGTAGATGATGTTATCTTGATTTTGCAGATGAAGAAACTAAAACTTGAGAAAAGCAAAAGAGCCCCCCGTATTATCTAGACTGCAAATATGAAAATCAAATGCACATATTCTGATTATTCTTCTATATGCCATACAATGTCAAACAGGTCCATGCTAATTCCTGAGTTCGGTGAGGCCGTGGGAAAAAAGTGTTTTAATTCAATAAGTGGTTCTTCTGTACTTTTTCCCTGTTGAAGTACTATTGAATCCAGTGTTCCATTGTACTAAATTAAAACAATCTAAACTTTTCCATGATACGTTTAAAGAATACTTGGTGTATTTTATTTTAGAAGGAATTTAGCTTTATTTTTTTCTATGAAGTTAAAACTAGCAGAACTGAAACTTGTTATATCATCAATGTGCAATTTGTTGGATTTAAGATAGCACAGATCCTTTTTATTTAATGGAAGTATCAATCTCATTCTTCTTTCCTGTTAAAGAGCCACCTGTGATAGGCTTTGGATAGTGCTAGACTAAAGAAGGTCAGTTTTCTTACCAGACTTTTTCAAACCAGTGTCTTAAACTGCGGAGAAGCAATTTTGGTAAACATGGGATCTTAATGCTGCATTCCCTGTTGGCTCAACACAGGAAAGAGTCACAGATTGCAACAATCAATAGAAAGCAGCAAGTTAGCAGCTAATGCCTACCCTCTTATAAGCTCCAATAAAAGTCTACCTCAGCAAAGAAAGTCATGACAACAGGAAAATCAAAAATAAAATGTCAATCGTCTGCTCTTGGAGTATCTGAAGCCATAATGATCTGGTTAAATCTCTTTAGACTCCACATAATTCTGGATTATTGCTCTCAAGTTTGGGGGACTATTTTCTATTTTATCCACTGACCTGACATTGACTTATACTGATAGAGCATCTTCCAATCTTGATTCCATGTCATACTACCTTCTAGCACTTTTCAAAACAGTCTAAAATATCCGAGCCTCAGTTGCTAAGGTAAAACATGACAGGGTGAGCTCTAGTCCAGGAACCTGACTCAGTTCTCACATTCAGAAAGAAAATAACCATCTTTACAACTGCTATGGATAACAGGCTTTGCAGCAATGATTAACCAAATGTTGTATAACTGTCATATTATGTTTGCAAAAACTATGGCAATGATAATGGAATATAATCTTTCTTGTTATTTCCTTAAAATTTTCATTTGAGAATCAGTGGTTGTAATCTCTTCATGAAGATACAGTATACTGATCATTGGAGAAGGTATTACTTTCCCATCCAGCCTGTCACATTGAGAGCTGTGAGACTGGAAGAGGAGAGGCAATAAATATAGATTATTGGTCATTAACTTGTATCACACAGTGTTCTTGACACTTTAATTATGCCACCAAAGTAATCCTCACAGCTTCCATAAGTGCAAGGTATTAATATTAGCCCCAGTTTATAGATGAGGAAAGAAAATCTGGGTGACTAAGCACTTGGGTCAATTTATCCAGCCGCAAGAAGTACGTGTCATTCCCCTAGACTTTCATTTGTTCATCTGAATAAGTATAACTAGATTGCTGCTAATAACTGCTTTATTTTAAATCACTCGCCTGTGTGGGGAGAAAAGATGCTTGTTGGTACTTACATGGATCTAGAGAAATCAGTGAATACATCAATGTATGGTTTGTGTCATTGGTTATAAGAGCTTCACAATTATCTATCTACCTGGAGGTTCATTTGAGAAAATATCTAACCCTTTGAACTGTGGTTTACTCTGGCTAGAATAAAAGTTGCAGGAAATATGAAATTATATCTTCGGTTTTAAAGATGTATATTATTTTTATATTATACAATATAAAATCATATTATATAATTTACCATAAAATAAAATTACTCTAAACATGAGTTCATACTGTATCTTTTTCTTCCAATATGATATGGTTTATTCTAGAATTTCTTCCTTGTTTATCTATACCTTCCCAATCCAATGGTGAGAAACCTGGCTTCCACCACCTGCCATCTACTTTTTTAATAGTCCCATCCCACTATACATATGTAGTAGTTTCAGAATTTTTAGCTCATACCCTCATGAGAAATAGCTTTACAAAGTAGAGGACAGTGCATAGGTACAGTTTCTTTTGACTTTAGTCCTACAGTCTTCATTATTTCAAAGGTACTTTGGTTAACACCCACTCCCCCACCCCCCTTCAGGGAGATTGTGTGAAATAATAGAGGATATACGTACAGGTCTCTGCCCCCAGGTGTTGGCACAGAGCTCCTAAAACCATTGGAATGTCCTGGATGATAGGAGTGTCTTTTGATCTAATGAGGTGACTCTTGGTGAGCTGTATAGCTTCAGGATGGGGGCTCGTTACCAGAAAGACCATGCCATGATTAGAAGCTTGGAAAATTACACTCCAACCTCACATCCTCTGGGAAGAGGAAAGAGACTGAAGACTGAGTTAACAATCAATTATGCCTTCATGATTAAATGTCCCTAAAAATCTCAGAAGTAAAGCATTCAGAGAGCTCTTAGGCTGCTGAACCCATGGAGGTACTAAAAGGGTGTCATGCCTGGAGAAGGTGTGGAAGCTCTGCAGCTCCTTCACACCTTACATCTTCATACCTTTGCATCTCTTCCACCTGTACGTTCATCTCTATCCTTTAGGATATCCTTTTATAATAAACTGGTAAACTTAAGTGTTTCTCTGAGTTCTATGAGCCTTTCTGGCAAATAATTGAAACCAAGGAAGGGGTCATGAGAACCCCATGTACAGCCTGTCAGTCAGAAGTAGAGGGGACAAATGGATTTGTGATTGACATCTGAATTATGTGTGTGTCGGTGGGGAGTAGGTGGGCATTCTTGTGGGACTGAGCCATTAACCTGTGGTATCTGACATTATTTCCAGGTAGACAGTATCAGAATTAAGTGTAGGAGATCTAGCTGGTGTCACACAAAATTGCTTAGTGTGGGGAAAACACCCACACATCTGGCATCAGAAGTATAGTGAATGTGTGAGTAAAGGAGGAACACACAGGAGTGTATTTTTTTTCTCATACAGACTCTTTTATACATTTGTAATCCAATTAGATTTCCTCATTACAGTCTGCATTCCATTGTGGGATCCCCCTGACCTCCTAAATATATTTTTAAGAATTTATAAACAATAAAGTTCACTCTTGTGCTGTAAAGTTCTATGGATTTTGACAAATGCATAGGACCCTGTATCCACCACTACAGTATCATATAGAATATGTTTCCTTCCCTAAAAATATCCCCTTGCTACACCTATTCAAACTTTTACTTCTTCTCCCCAAACCCCTGGCAACTACTGACTGACTGACTGATTGATTGATTTTACCATCTCTCAGCTTTTGAACTCTAATCCAGTTTTCCAACTCTTTTCCAAAAAGTCATATAAATGGAATCATACAGAAGAAAAGAAGCCGTTCTACAATTGGCTTTTCAATTTGTATATGCATTTAAGGTTCATCCACGTAGCTGTGTATTTTGATAACTCATTCTTTTTATCTCTGAGTAGTATTCTATTGAGTGATGTACAACAGTTTGTTTATTCATTGATATATTGAAGTCACTTCCAGTTACTGGCAATTATAAATAAAGCTGTTATAAACATTCATGGGCCAGTTTTTGTGAGGATATAAGTTTTCCAATAATTTGGGTAAATATGTAGATGCATGTTGGCTGGATGATAATATATGACTATGTTTTGTTTTATAAGAAGCTGCTGAACTGTCTTCCAAGTGGCTGTACCGTTTTGCATTTCTACCAGCAATGAATGAGAGTTCCTCTTATTCAGAATTCTAACCAGCAATTGATATTTTGTTTGTTTGGATTTTAACCACTCTACTAGATGCACCATGGTACTTCTTTTTTATCTTTCACTGTAATTTTTACCTATTTTCTTATTATCATGTATCTAGTATACCTTTGACAACTTCCTTGCTTTTAGTTTTCCAGAGTCACTTTAGGTTAGATGTATCTCCTGAACACAAAAAACATTTGGATTTTGGTTTGTGATATTTTTGGACATTTTGATACATTTGGACATTTTTCATTCTTTTAATAGGTGAGTTAAGCCCATTTGTACCTATTAATGTGACTGAAATAGTTGGTCTTAACTGTTATTTTATACTTTTGTATTTTATTTTATATTTTTTATGTTTCTGTGCCTTTAAGATTTATATCAGACTATTTTTTAAAATATATTGTACTCAGGAAGATTTTTTTAAATTTTTGTTCTAGTAGTTATTTATACCTCTGAATGCCCTTAGACACCTGTTTTCTTATTTAACTTTTTACTATCTCGTTTATCAGTGTTTAATTGTACTCTTTTACTACTATATATTTTCTATGCTATAGTTAATGTGTTTTTCCTAATTTTCTTTTTACTTTCCCTTCTCTTTCCATTGTTTACTTGCATTAGTACTACATTTTAATAATATAATTTTGATACATCATTCATCCACTTTTTTTTTTTAAACATCTTTATTGGAGTATAATTGCTTTACAATGGTGTGTTAGTTTCTGCTTTATAACAAAGTGAATCAGTTATACATATACATATGTTCCCATATCTCTTCCCTCTTGCGTCTCCCTCCCTCCCACCCTCCCTATCCCATCCCTCTAGGTGGTCACAAAGCACCGAGCTGATCTCCCTGTGCTATGCGGCTGCTTCCCACTAGCTATCTATTTTACATTTGGTAGTGTATATATGTCCATGCCACTCTCTCACCCTGTCACATCTCACCCCTCCCCCTCCCCATATCCTCAAGTCCATTCTTTAGTAGGTCTGTGTCTTTATTCCCGTCTTGCCACTAGGTTCTTCATGACCTTTTTTTTTTTTTTCCTTAGATTCCATATATATATGTTAGCATACTGTATTTGTTTTTCTCTTTCTGACTTACTTCACTCTGTATGACAGACTCTAACTCCATCCACCTCACTACAAATACCTCCATTCATCCACTTTTATCCTCACTTTTGTTTTCAGCCTTAGATCTGTCATGATATATACTTATATGTCCTACATCAGTCCTTCACTAAAGTTTGCCTAGACATCTTCAATTGAATGAAACTTAACCCACAGTAATTTCCTTAAAAGGGCTCATGGCTATACAATATTGATATACATGTTGATGTATACTTAAAACTCATTTTCTATAGGAGTGATACTTGAAGGAGATCTGAAATGTACATACAATTTTTGGATCATGCTTACAATCTTTCTTTTGTTGTGTGTTTTTGAAAAGGCTGCTTCATTATTGCTTCGTTTTCTATGATAATTTGAAATGTCTGTTGCATTTAGAGCAAAATGTCTAATTGTTTTGCCCTAAAAAATTATTTTCTCCCCCATCCCCAGGAAACATCATCAAGAACTCCAAGAAAAAAATTTTTTTCATTATAATTAAAATGAAATACTTTTACTAGGATCAGAGTTGATTATTTGGGCTTAAATTTTTTCCTCTATTTGATGGGCCCTTTCAAGATGTAGGTTTAGGTTTTATTTCTGGAAAGTGCTCTTGGATATAGTTTTAAACACTAGTGACAACCATTATTTTGTTTTTCTTCTTCAGGGACTTCAATTATATTAAAATTATCCCTTCTTTCTCCATCTGCCATTGTCTTACACCATATACACTCTATACTCCTTTCTTATCTCTCTCACTTTCATTCTCTTGCCTGTTTGCTTGCAGGTCTTCAATACACCAGGTGAATTTTCATTACATTATTGCCTTTTGGGCATGTTGAAATTTTCTTAATTGTTGAGATTTTTACCAAAAAAACTCCTAAATCATCCTAAAATGGGGAAGCCTCATATGTTAAGGTGTGTTTAAACTCAAATTCCGAATTTTTAATGGCAACTCTTAAGACATATATTGAACTTAAAAAATTGCCAGTGTAATTTCTAGATGGTTTACAAGATATCTAGTTCAATGGCACCCTTTTCTTTCAGTTTGGCAAAGTCCAAATTCTTTCAGAAATCGTTTTTGTTTGTTCATTTGTTTGTTTCTGGTAGGGAGATGGGTTATGTGTCCACATTTCTTCCCCTTAACCAGCCAATTGCTAGAGGGTGCCTCCCTTGTCATTTTTTCTTCTCTTTTTCTGCTTCAGAGGTTACTCGCCACATCAAATCATATTTACTTTGAAGCTCCTTCCATGCAGTCCACGCTCTTATCTAGTAGTGTACATTTTTAGTACTTTTCAACTCACAATGGACCTAGTTCCTCTTTCTGTGGTCTATCAGTAGATCCCCAATCCTCTCTTCCTTGCGGTTAATCTCAGAGTGATCTTGCTTACCACAGAGGCTTGTGGTTGGGTAGGAGTGGTAGGATCTGGAGTTATTTTCCTTATTCACTTTCAAATAGTTTTATGTTTGGGCATTCTATGACTTTAAGTTATTCAAATTTATTCTGATTGTTCTATATTTTTTGAAGGAAATATCAAGAGCTACCAGGAAGGCTTGAATATTATTTTTGAAACTGTTAATTAAATCTGTCTCTATATATGTTCTGACTATATATCTCTATCCTCTTACTATACATGTCTATCATTTCTCTTTTCACACTTTGATGGGGACTGTTTTATCCTTTCACTCCTATATCTAGTTCCCAAATTAGGTTTCCTCTTTACTAAGTATTTGGAATACTTGTATTGCCTCCAGTACAATTTTAAGTTCAGCAGTATTTTTATCTTCATGCCAATTATCTTGATATTTACCATCATGTCTCCAGTTCCATAAGCCTAAAGTGCTCTTGATTAAGTTGAAAATTTGAATCTGGAATCCTAAAGAGAAAACTTTTTCTTTTTCTTCAAAACATATGTTTCTGAAAAGGTAATAATTTCCCTTTATTCTTTGGTGTTGTTGCTTTCTATTTACCTGTAATATGTCTGACAGTTTTGATGATTTTTATCTCTTTCTTCATTTCAGACAAATTTCCTCCATGCTGGTTTTCTGTTTATTATACCTGACCACTCTGGGGCAAAGCATTGCTATGCTTTTCTTGTATGTTCTATAACTTTCTGAAATAAAAGGAAACATGGAAAGTCACTTACACAAAGGAAGTGATTCCCTAAATTTAGTTCTAGTATTCAGTGGTGATGACTGAGTCTCTTACTCAGATTACAATCACGAAATGAGGAAGAGAGACATTTAGCAACATTATTTAAGTGAAAGCCCTTTCTCAGTGTTTAGTTCAGTTCAGAGGGTTTTATATCTTGATATTCTTGATTCCACAGAACTAGCTGTCACTTCTCATGTTCAGAGACACTTCTAAGAATACTCCATCTCTAAAAGCGCCCAAAACCACTAGAACCAAGAACTTCTATTTCCCTTTCTTCCTTATAATAAAGTTCCCATCCAAAAGGAACGTAAGATCTTTTGAAACTATTAAAAATACACAGAACAATGAGGAAAACTCTTCAGAAGCAATTTTTAAAGAATAAGGAAGTTTTGACTCCAGGTAATTTTCTTTTCATGATTATAATGTGAAATAATGAGCAACTTCTGTGCTACAGAAGAAAAAATATACAAAAATTTAATTTATGAGTGGCACCCCTTTACCAGTCAATGTTCAAAACTATTTCATAGTTTGCCATGTATTCAAACAATACTTCATTTTATGGTTTCTAATAATTTCAGAATAATAATTATTTCCATCTATAAAAAATGAAAGAGAAGTAAAAAAAAAAAACCAAAAAGCTTCAACATGTTTTGGATACAACTACCCAGGGTTCTCAGATCATCCCCCTAAAATTCTGGCAAGAAGAAAATTGTTCTATAAATGTGTTTACAAATGTTTGCTTACTAAATGAGCATGATTTATAGTAATGACAGCATTAAAATATGAATGTTTTATTTTCTATTTTTTCTTTAGCATTTAAAATCTAATTTATAAAACAATGTAAAGAAATTTAAATAAAACTATATATGTATACGTATATCTATATGTATATCTACATCTATATCTCCATGGGAGGCTTTCTAAGAGTTGTGTTAATATAAGGTTGAAAACCCTTTTACTATCTACTGGCTTCAATTTTCTTAGTTAGAGAAGCAGATGTATCCTGAAGAGAACTGTTGAAGATGTCACAACTTCCACTAGAAAAACAAAATGATATCACATATAGGAATTCCATTATCTTCTCAGCATTCTAGCAGCTGGCACAGGCAGATGGTTGCTTTTTCTTTTTTCTTCCTTTTTTCTTTTTTTTTAATCGAAAGGAACAATAAAAAGGCTGTAGCTCACTTGAAAACCTGTGCTTTCTTTCATTTAACTGCATACGGAGGTAAGGAATTAAAATCTTAAATTTACAATAAAAAATCAAAATACCAGATGGTTTTATAATTGGATATTTTTTTTCTCCCAGAGCAAAGCAGACTTTCGAAAAGATGAAGACATGGACTAAAAATATGTGTGCATGTAATATCCAATCTTTGTACTTGAAAGTAAAAAAATAAAATTATTATTGAGAATTCTGGAGAGTTTGACCAAATTATATTTCATAGTAAATTATATTAGTATCAGCCATCAGCCATTGTGTATTGATTTATGCTCAGCTATTTTTAGTAATTTATACAAAATAATAAATCATACTTTTTGAAATGAAAAAATAGGGTTTTATGTTCCATTGAGGCAAAGTTAGCAATACATTTATAAATTTCAGTTGAGTTATTTTCACAAATGATGCAAGATAATGAAAATATAAACCAAATAAAAATATTATATCAAGTTAAATAATCATCATCTCTGATTTATCCAAGGTTCGACAAGAACATAATTACAAATATATTATGTTGAGGTTATTGAATTTTCCTTTTGGGATAGGCTCAAAATTGTCCTCAAAGATATCCATATCCATATCCATGTTAATATTACCATATATGGCAAAAGGGAGTTTGCAGATATGACTAAGTTAAGGATCTTGTTATGGGAAGATTATCTTGGATCATCTGGGTGGGCTCTAAATATAATCACAAAATTTATAAAAAGAAGAAATATATAAGTTTTAAGTATTGGAATAAAATTTCATTTTAATAGCCATACTAAGTGAAGTTGACTAAAAATGCATCCATGTATATTTTTTTCAATTTTTGCAGGGAATATTGATTTATTGTTATCAGAAAATGATGCTTTAAACACAAAGCATTAATATTAGCCATTTCTTAAGAGTCTTTTCATAGTGAATACCTTATGATTAATGAAAATATTGTATACCTAATTTGGGTTTTAAATGATAAAGCTCTATGCTATAATATAATACTTCAAATAATTTATATTTCATAAAACTTTATTTAACACTTCTTTTGTAAAATGCACTAAATAACCATTTTGCATGTATAAAATTCTGCAAGTTTCTTAAATTGAATGAATTCATACCACTACACAAGTTCATTTTTTCTAATTATTCAATGACAAAGTCAAACTATGTATACATTAAAAAGAATTTAAGAACAAATATTGATTGATTACGTTATCCCATAAAATTACCTGAGAATTGTTAAGTTTGCCTTATTATGTTGCTACTGGGAGGCATGCAGTGCACTTACTGTAATGCCTAGTTCATTCAAGGTAGCCACTCAGCCATTTGGAAAAATGTTCACTTGACAATAACTTTGAAAGTTTATATATGGATCTAATTTCAACCAGACACTTTTCCTATCATTTTCTGAAACCTATTGTTATCAAAGTAAGCATTTCTTGAACCCCTGTTATAATTTCCTGAGAACTAGTTTGACCATCACTTTTATGTTGACACACAACCTTATTGTCTAATTCATAGAGACCATGCTTTCATGAAGATGGCCAGTGTAGATCCGTTTGGTAAAACATTAGACTAGCAGTTAGTAGATAAATGGTTCCCCAAGAGACACTGAACATCCTTCAAGACATGGACTGAGTAATTAATCCCCTTATTAATTCAACAAAGATTGAATAAGTATGTGTTTACTATACAATGATGAACAAATCATTAAAACACCCGTATATCTGGAGCTTAAATTCTATTGAGTAGAGATATAATTAAATAGTATATACGGTATATAAGTAAATCATATGTTAGAACATAAGTGTTATAGAAAAACTATATGGGATAAGAATAAAAAATTCTTGGGGGGCACTATTTGAATTTTTTAATAAATGCTTACCCTCATAGAAGAAGTAACATTTGTGTAGAAAAGTAAGTTATATTTTGAAAGGACTGCTCTAGCTGCTGGGTTGAGGATACACTACGTTTTCTTGGAGGGAGTGGGAAGGCAGAGAGAGTTTCGAATCTGTGAGTCTAGTTAGGAAAGCAGTGCTAAAACCATGCTGGAAATGTTTGCAATTGTACCTGGCTTGTAGCAGTGAAGGTGATGAGAAGTATCCAGATTCAGGCTTTATTCAGAGAGAGGAGAACCCAGGGTTTTCTTGCAGAAAAATGTTGAATATGAGAGAAAAAGAAGTACCAAACATGATTAAAATATATTTGTTTTGAATAAGTAAAAGAATAAAATTAACATTAACCGAGATGGGAAAGGTTGTAGAGTGGATGAAGCGTGTGAGGGAGATTTGGATGGGTGTTAAGTTTAAGAGGTCTGTATGAAGGTCAAGTAAAAATGTGAGTGAGCATTTAGATATACAAGTCTGTTATTTATTGAAAGGAGAACTCTAGGCGTAAGATACAAATTGCATATTTTTAAACTTATCTGAGGTATTTTAAAGTCAAGAGACCATAAGATGACAAAAGGAGTTGACTGAGTATATGTAGAGATCCAAAGATTGAGTTTTGAATTCTACAAGGTTTAGAGATTGGAGAAAAGAGACAAGTAAGAAAAGGAAAGTAAAGGGGCTAGTTTGGTAGCAGTATAATCATAAGATTTTGGTATCTTGGACATCAAATAAAGAAATTACACTGAGGAAGAGGTAGTAATCAATTGTATGAAATGCTAAATGCAAAGTCAGAGATGGCTGGTGGCACTGACAAAAGGAGTCATATGAATTAAGTCCATTTGTCCATTCCACAAGAGTTTTATTCTCATACCTGTAATCACCTTGGTATTCTCTTCTGAACCATCTGGCAAAAGAAGGTTACTGAGAAAATTAGCTAGTCTGCAGCATATTTTTTTTTAGTATTTAATATTTGATACAAAGTGATCAGGCAATTGGCCAATCACTCATCTACTGATAAGGCCATAATAAATGTTGATTTATCAGGAATTCTGAAGCTTATGTTTTAGATACCCTTTCAGTCTATACTCACTCTTTGATTACATCCTCCAGTTGCCTGGCTTTAAACTATCTCATATAAGATGGAAACTACTCAATTTATATTTTCAGCTCAGACTTCTAATCTAAATGTCAGAAATATATATATCCAAATACCCACATAATACTTTACTTGAGCTTTAAATAGATAATCTCAAATTGTTCTGATATCTGGTCTGCCATAATTGAAATGAGTTAAAATTTTACTCTAATAAGATTAAGTTGGAGCATCCACTGGAGCCCATCATGTTTTTGTTTGCTTTTCTTTTTTAAAAATAATTTGTAGTTGGAATATAGCAAGATCTTCTGATTATTACCTCATGAATACAGTTTACCATAAGTTGGAGAAGTTCAAGATGAAGACAAGTTTAGTTGCTTAGGTTTGACAATAAATACCACACTCTAAAGTAGAATTATTTGCTTAGATCTGCAGAATTTTCAGCTCAATTTAGAGTTTATAATGACACTACTGTAGTTGAGTGAAAGAGAAAATAAGCTCTTGAAGAAATTTCCATGACTGAAGAAAAATACTGCAAAAAGGCTAAATAGGGAGAAATATGGAAATAGAGAAGGAGGAAAGAGGGAATGACACTAGTTCATCTCCTATCTATCTATCTATCTATCATCTATCTATCTATCTATCTTTTTGAATTGAGGCTTCTGCTTCCTGAGTTGGAAGCACTGCAGAGACTACAGACATTTGGAAGGCTAGACTCATCCTGATCTATTAGCAGCAAAAAGAAATATGACAGGAAAATTTAAAGTTTATATAGTCAATGACAAACATTAGCCTTCTTCAGTAGTAAACAAACCTGTATGCTGAAAGTATAATGAAGCTTAACCAAGATGAAAGTGTTCTCAGCGAACATTTTTTTCACTGAGAAATAAAATTTTGTAAGAAAAAAGGAGAATTCATAGTGTTTTTTCTTTGCTTTTTCCTTAAAAAGTCTAAGGTTAATTTTCAATGTGTATATAGAACTTCAAAAATGAATGATTCTTTTGGTCAACATAGCTGACTGCTGTAGAACATTGGCTAACCGCTATATCTCTATTAATGGCAGGAATCATTATGTGATTCACATCAGTAATCAGGGTACCAGACACTTCAAGGGGTAACACATTTAACCATCACTTTATGTCACTGAGCTACGTTTGCCTTTCATCTTTTCTGGTCTCATTACAGCTTGCCAAGGGATTGTGCATCTGTTATTAGCAAATCTGATTTTAGCTTATGTCAGACAGGAGAAATGAATGATTGGCACCAACATAACCTTCTGTTTCAGGGAGATCCAAGGTATTGTGTTTCAATAGCAGTGATATAGCACGTGTATTAGCCATATTCAGCTTGACAGGAAGCAAATATTGTACCTCAAAGCAGCTTAAAAGTTAAAAAAGGTGAATGCCTTATTTTTTCTTAAAGAATGTCAGCTTACTGGCCATAATTTACTCTTTTTTAATGTAAGAAAGAAACAAAAATAACCTGGTTTCTAAAACAGTTCAATAAATGAACATTTGCCAGTATAAAATGGATAGGTATTCCACAACAGGTTTCAATGAAAAAAAAAATGAAATTCAGAAAAGGGTTTTTCCCCTTTTTAATTGCAATTTATTAGAACCCCTGATTAATTATTCTTCTGCATATATTTGTGAACTATTCTTGAGAATCCAGAAGATTCTTGTGAAAGGTACAAAATGTTATCATTTTTATTTTTTGGTCATATTTACACTGAAAAAAGCAAAAAGGGAGCAATATATAATGTAATCTTTGGAGGAAAATGGGGTTGAAATGCATTAACTATGTTAGTATATTTAGCAAATACACACACACATACACACAAGCACACACACTGCTCCCATCTTAATTACAACTCTGTCAAGATAAATATTTAAATGCCAAAGGCTTTTTGAAGAAATGGGAAAAAACAGTTTTAGGTGAGCTTTTTCTGGAAGTATGATAAATTTGTGATGAAATATGTTAAAATGGAGTATATTTGTATAGAAATCTGTGAGAATTGAGCAGCCAAGGAGGTTGGAGGGGACCAACCATCTGCAGGCATCATCTGTTTGTCATGAAGGCATCAGTGCTCATTAGCAAAAAGAATTGTTCCCTAAACCTACAGATGTCCACCCTGGTTGCCTAGAGTAGAGTATATCCAAAGGGAAGAGCATGAAGGAAATCACCGCCAGCAAATAAGTAGAATGTGCTTTCTCTGTTTCCATATTGCTAGATTGCTAGATTTAGTAATTCTCTACTATGCTCTCTCAATGGTTAGAACTTTGAAAAATAGGTGCCTATAGAATGATTAGCATCAGCTCTAATTAATTATGCCCGATTAATAGGTAGTTATCTGACAGTGAATCAGTATAACATCACTAATATCTCATTTCCTCCAATTGCACTAATTTGCAAACAATCTAATCAATTGATTGACAAGTTAATGATCGTCTTATGCTCCTTTAGGTTTCTCAAGAGAATCGTAGTTTTCTTCCTGTAACTCAGGCAAAGGAGGCACACACCAGTATTATTGTTGTTTTCTTTTCTCTCTCTTTTTTTTTTTAATAGACGGGGGCATACATAGACAGAGGTTTATGATCACACATATAACAAGCAGCAGCAGAAGAATCTTAATGCAAATGGTAAAGTGTTATCTAGTTTCTACCTGTTTCATTTCTAATTAACATATTACTAGTGTATTAATAACCAGAGTCAGAAATTCACTGATTAATTTATTGTATTGGGATCTGACTTGATAATGTTCTTTTCTTCCTTATAAGAAATGAGTCACTGCTAGTAGATTGGAGAAGGAATTCCTGAACCTTTAGCCCTCCCCATTGATACGGCTAGTTCACAGCTTGCTGAAAAATGTTCATTAAAGTTTTTAAAAATCATTTTATGTAAAACAGTTTGGGAATCTGAACTTGCACGGAATTGAAAAAGGTTTTCCCAGCAGTTTTCCATAGACATAAATAAAGACAAGCTAGGGAGATGACATAAGTGAAATTCATTTGCTCTTAAACATGTACCTTAATATAAGTAAGGGAAATTGAGCAACGAATACCTACAAAGTAAATTTTGCCATCAAAATCTCCTGCCACCCAGTTCTAAATTAACTGGAATTTTAAGTTCAATTTTAGGCCTAATAGATATTGTTAAGATATTAAACAAGGAAAAAAAACTATATGAGTATAGGGTAATTGTAGTTCTTGGAATACACATTACAATAAAAACACCCAATTACTAACCATATTTACATTGTGAATAATGCCTGTAGTTAATTATTTGCAACCAACCGTATTGTATAAACTCTGAAGATGGGATTTTTAGAAGGGTAAAGTCAATATAAATTGAGTTCAATGAAAAGAAAAGTCATTAAAATCTATGAGACAATCTGAATTCAAAACTCCTAATGGGCATTAATAACATTTACAAATAAAATCAGATCTTAGCTTACACAAATATTAGGATATTGGGAGTCATAAGAATTAACTGTTTGTTGAGAAATTATTGTTGTTTAGGCCATTATAGTGCTCTTCAATTATCAGACTAGAAAATTCAAAGAAGGGAAATGTGAGCTCATGGTACACATGTAATTTGTACTATATGCAAATAAGCATAAGATTTTGAAAGCAGAATTTCACATAGTCTGCCACCCAGGGAAACAGAATATGATCTGTAAGTTTCAACAGGATTCTACCTGGCTTAGATATCCACTTCTGGCTATACCTACCTATAGTAATTATTTATTTTTGAAATTTATGAAGATAATTTGAAGGATTCATTGAGAATGGCCAGATAAACGCTATAGAATAGTAGCTATACGTGCTTACTATATTGTTGGTATGCACAATTTTACATATAAATCTATAAGTCATAAGCTCATTATATAAGTTTCCTCAGTTCTTCCATTTTAGAAACAGTATAGCCTTCAGCTAGGAGTGAATCAGGATTTGTCTTGCATATTCATTTCCTTACCTGTATGATGCAACAGGGCATGTTTCTCCAGTGAAGGTTTTTATAACTAATTGTAGAAACTTTTTTCAATATGCGTTTGTTCAAATTATACATAACAGAAAATGGTGGTGGTATTTTTAGGCCTTATTTTTACATAGATTTCCTGCTACTTATTGCCCATGACAGTTTTGTTTCGTCAATATCCAACCTTGTATCTTTTTGTTCAAAATTGTTGTTTTCTAATTTTTCTTTTTCTGTGTTTTGCTACCAGCATTCTACATCAGTGAGGTATGAAGGCATGAAAAAGGGAGACCTAAGTTCATGGTATCAGCTGAAGTATAAAAGAGAAACTATAATGGAATTCAAAACAGTAATAGGTCTTCCTTTATGATTAAAAACAAAACAAACAAATGAAAGAAACAGAAAAACATGGAAATTGGTTTCCACATAATATTAATAAAGACCCTTCTTGGTTGCAGTATCTTTCAATAACATTATTTGAGTATCATGCTCACTGTTGGATATAATGCTAGTACCTTTCCAAATTCTTCTAGTTAAAAATCAGAGCATGTCATATATGGTAACAAATATAACAAACATATTCATAGTGAATCAAGATGTTAATAGTAGCGGAAATTGGTTGAGGTGGGGGTGGGGAGGTATATGGGAAGTCTCTGTTATTTCCACCTATTTTTCTATAAACCTTAAACTTCTGTAAAAAATAGAGTTCATTAATTGAAAGGATGGAAAATAATGCAAAGTATCATCTGTACAAATGACCTGCAAATTCCTTAGCATATTTAAGATTTTCAAGAATGAGACAAATCTGTTCATAATAATCACTTTACAACTAATGGTATTTTAGTTAGTTTATATTCATCTCAGATTTTAAAGGCAATTTCATGGCACTTTATAGTTTATTCAAAATTATGCAACATTTTGGTGTTGCTTTTCCTCATTTGAGAGTTCACAAATGTAGAGAAAGCTGTCTCATATTATAACTTTCCTCATATAAGAGAGTGGAACTCAGCACATCTGAAAGTGCATAATATAACAGAATTACCCAAAATGATGTTCAGTTAAAACATCAGGAGATTTACTGAGAATGTGAATTAAGAGAGCTTTCCTTGATTGCAGGCCCAGAGGATTAGGTATGGATACATTTCTTTGGAAACAATCATCCCCAGTTTCATTTTGTTTTGCTTTGTGTTTCCCTAGTCTTCCTTACCTAATGGATGCCAAATTAGCAGCAAGTTTTCTTAAAGTTGTTTAGGAATGTTTGGTTGATTTTATAAATAGGAATGAAAGAAATGATGGTTACTAAACTAATTTGTAAATCATGTATACTTTATGCTAAACAAGTCTTCAGTAGCTGCTTTCTAAAAATGTAATCTAAAATTACACTTGATTTGACAGCTGCCACTCTATTCCGTCAAAATATTGAAATGCCAGCCTTTCAGTTATAAGAAAATGGGAAAATTCAGGTTAATCAACATATTTATTGAACAAAAAAGGACACATAAATGGAATTTTTATGTCAAAATATTTCATTTTTAGTAAGGACTTATCTGGCATACCTTTGGTGGCACTAAAAAAGAGTTACCAATTATTCTTGTCACTCAAATAATCACATTTTATAATAAATGTTCATACACTGCATGGGTGTCTGAAGCAATTTCAATTGATAAAGGTTTCTATTTTCATTTTTCTTTCCCACTTTCCTAAAGAGATTGGACTGTCTACTCCTAGTAGTTTTCCACAGATAGTGTTTCCATCTGTGGAAGCTGAGAAGATTTGGCTTTCATTCTTTTTACCATATGCATATTCAAACTGGTTGAAAAGCTGTTGGATGTCACTGTTCTCACAGATATTAAAATGAAATTGTTATATTTCCTTTTTTTGTTGTTCTCAAATAGAAATGTGGCACCCCAGATGTCTAGATGCCTGTAAGAAATTATTTTCTGGAAAGAATTCAGTTGGCTTTAACTCACCTCAGAACAATGGAATTGAAAACAAGTAAATGGGAAGAGATCAGGAATAAAGTGGCAAAAGAAATGAGAACCAGTTAGTGGTACAGAATGTAATACTTTACTTCATTTAATTAAATTGATATTTATTGATTTCCTATTATACACTGTGCTTGGCACCATGGGCGATCCAAAGATCAATTGGACATAACTGTTGTGTTGTCAGAACTCAGTCTACTGAGAGAGATAAGAAAAGTATATAAAACAAGGTCAATTCTAATAAGCAATGTAATTGACCTATAGACAAAGAGTAAATTAAAGAAAGGGAGGGGAGAGATTGTGCATAACTGAATAATGTGGGAATCATTTACTAAGGATAGACGATGAAAGATGGATGGAAATTTTAAAAGTAGGGAAGGCAAGTGAAGTAGAAGAAACACTATGAGCAAACTATGTAGACAAGAAATATCTAATTTTATTAAATAAATCTAAACAAATTCATTATGGCTAAAGGTTATTACTCATATGTTTCTTTCCACAAAACAGTTCACTGAAAACACTTATAGCCATATGTCTTTGAGAACTGAATGAGTTTGCTTTGAGAATTATATTGCTATTAAATTATTTACCCATTTATGCAACAAATGTATTGAGTTTTGGGGCCTGCTCAGTAGTCCCTCAAACATAGTAAATACTAAAAATTTGAACAAAATTGAATTTTATAGGTTCCCTACAGGGAAAATATGAGTGAGCAATAACACATACAACTGGTAATGGATAAATGCGTTAACTAATAGTTGTTTAGAAAAGTGAATATTTGAGATTTTAGCCCAATTCTGAAATAATATGACAGCCTGCTACAATTTTTATGGTGCTGGCAAAAGACACAAAAATCCTGGGTCAGAGATAAAGGACAGTTTATCATTCATAGTAATAACTATAGGAAGAATACCCACCTTTTCTTGCACTAATTCCCCAAGCCATTATTGTCCCAGAGTGACACCAGTCGAGCCATATGACAGTTGTACATGTGGTAGATTGTATTACGGGAGAGGAAACCTGAGCTTAGGGAACACAAATCTTTCATAAGGTGCACTAAGCATGCCTACCCTTTGTTTCAAGATAGTTAAAAACTATCTTGGTCTAACAGGGCTGTTGTTATACAAGCATCATTAAAAAACAATCCAAAACAAAGACAGTCAGTCAGTGGTTCTGCTTGCAAGATATGCAGTAATGTGAGGAACCAATGGAGAACTGTCTTCCAACAAAACTAGAATAAAGAAAAGGAAATTACTCTTTCTGACTAGACAGCAGAAGGGATTAATGTATCACAGACACATTAACAGTTGAGATGGCTCTTGACATTTAAGTAGCTATAGAATCATAGGTAAGGATATTATAGGCAGAAAGACTAAAGCCAAAGGTATGGTGATGGGAATATCAATAGCATCTTTGGTGAAGGATGGTATTGTTGAGGGAAGTGTGGATAAAGGGGGAAATGCAGAGGTATTAATTTGAACAAAATGTGAGGTAGTGCCAGGTTATGAAGGTAATTGAATATTCTGCTAAAAAATTTGTTCTTTCTATAGAAGTGTTAGAGAGCCATCAAAGATCTTTAAGTTAGGCAAGAATAATATAATGTCAAATGACTTAAAGGGGAAATATTGATAGCCTTTTGAAGGAGGACAAGAGATAATTGAGACTAAAGTCAGAAAATAAAAAGAGTAAGGGGGTAACTGTGATAAGAGATAAAGGTCTGTATATATATTGAGAAGGTTGCAGAGATATGGGAAATTTTAGTTGGTGGGACTTCTTGATTAATTGGATTAAGGGCATGAGGGTAAAATTGAAGATGCTTTTCAGGATCTTAGCTCCCTGAGAGAGAAAATGATGATACCGTCAACTAAAAGAGGCAGAAACCAACCAACCACACAACAACAAAACACACAAGAGAACTCTATATTAAAGGGGAAATTTAAGGTCTATTTTTAGACACATTTATTGTCATGTGCCTGGGAGACATCTAGCTATAGATGTCAAGTACATAGTTTCCAATTTAATTTTATCTTGAGCTAGGGGAGAAATGGAGTCTGTAAAAAGGACCAGCTTTACAGACCAACATTCTATGTAGCTGCACAGGGCATCACTGGAAAAAAGGGACCCCCACTATGCTCTGCCACTACTGTCTAGACATTCCTAACAGTATCTCAACAAGGAGCTCTGCTTTTTCCATTCAGTACTGGTCCCACAAATTATGGAGCTAGTCCTTAATGCAGATTTTAATTTGGAAGGCATTACCATATTAGTAATATTTTAAGTTATTGGAGTAAATGTGCAAACTAAAAATATAAATTGAAAAAAAAGAAAAAGAAAAAAAAGAGGAGAACCAAATTGTGAACCTATATGAATGACTGGAAAAAAAAAAGTCAGTGAAGACAATCATAAGTGATCACCATATATTTTTGGGAGAGGGGATATAGTCTAAGCTATCATCATCCTTCCTCTGAACTACTTTTTTACAGTAAAAATCTGTAAAGACCATTCTTGCTCATCATTCATTCTTTTTCACATGTGAGACATATTGTTCTTTTCAAAATACAAATTGATTCTGTCACCCTCAACTTCCATAGTATAGAACCCTTCAATAGTTACCATTGCTGTTAGGCAAAAGAAACAAGCAAACAAAAAAATACTTATTCTGCCCTACTTAGTTCTTTATGGTGTAGCTACTAACTCTCCAGCCTCATTTTATATGTCTTGCCCTCTCAGACACTCCACATTTTATTCAGTGCCTTAAACTAATCTTTCTTGCTAATCTTTTCTTCCACACCAACTCTGCTGTTCTCTCTGCTGGGAATACTCTCTCCCCTGGCCCCTATCCACATCCACACATAAGTCCATTCTTACTTTTCAGATCATATTTTCAGCGCTAAGGCATCCAACCCCTACAGCTTCTTCTCTCACCAGAGATAGGTCAAGAGCTTAGTTTTAACCCTTTCATAGAACTCTGAATCATTCCAATTAGTATGTCTCAAAATTTATATATTTTAAATATCCATTTAATGCCTGTCTTTTTCTATGGAGTTTAAACTCCACAAGGATAGGCACTGCTTGTGGTTACAAGCATAAGACCTGATGCATGCTTATTTCTTCTTTCAACAAATATTTTTAAAAATAATATTGAGGTACTGATACGTGCAATTCAAGGTTCTAGGAAGGTGACACCTTAATGAAAACCAACACAAACTTCAAAGGACCCCAGCTATGTAGCTTATATTCTAAGAAGGAGGTAAAAAGGTAAAAACATAAAAAATAAAAATAAAGAAATAGAATTCTATTTTAGAAATTGGTAAGTCAAACTGAAAAAAAGAAGGACAAATAAAGCATGGTATGGTATGGCAAACCTAAAGTTCTTTGGTGGGGGCTGGAAGAGCTAGTAACATCAAATAAAGTGATAAGCTTAGGTCTCAATGAGATGATGTTTGAGCAAAAACCTGAAAAGATGGAAGGATAAGCAGTGCTGATATTAGGAAGATGATAAAGAGCAGAGGGACTGGAGTGCAGAGGTGCTAAATTAGGATCTTGCCTGTAATTTCAAAGAACATGAAGTAGATCTACATATTGGAAATAACAGCCAGAAGAAAACCAGACAGTGAATAATTATCCTTCCAACTGATACAGTATGAGCAAGTTTAAGGTGTTTAAAAGGAATTAAAGGTTAAAACTCTACCAAACTTTGGGGACATTATGCATGATGCCATTGAATACTTTAATAAAATAATAAATATTACAGTACCAAACAGAAAAAATTAATAAATTAGTAATTTATAAGTATATTAGTAATTTTTGGAAAAAAGTTAGACAAGCTTATACATACATATTATATTGGTTTGTCACAATAATTAATAATATTAATGAGTTATGATCTAAAAATTATCAATGATTTTGTCAAAACTGATCTTCACATTGCAAGTACTACAGATAATATTGCCTGATTTTAAAATTTATTTTGGCTCATATTTGGTCAAAGAACATATTTTGTTGATTATAATTATAGAAGTTTTTAAATGAAACCAGATACATAGTAGTAATAGCTAAGGTGGTAAGAAGTGGTCATATTTTCTAAAAAATCTTGAAGAGAAAGCTGAGAGGATTTCGTGATGAAGTGAAATTGTGATATGGGGAGGCAGAAAGGAAATAAGGATGATTTCAAGATTTTTGAGCACCAAGAAGTTATCATCAACTGGGAGGCTTCAGATGGAGGCAGTCAGGTGGAGTGAGGAAATTAGAAGTTCACTCTTTTTTTATTTTATTGAAGTATAGTTGATTTAAAATGTTGTGTTAGTTTTAGGTGTACAAAACACTGATTCAGATACATATATATATAAATACACACATATATATTCTTTTATATGTATACATATATATATATGCTTTTTCAGAGTATATATCTTTTCCTTATAGGTTATTACAAAATATCGAGTATAGTTCCCTGTGCTATACTCAGTAGCACAGTACATCCTTGTTGGTTATCTATTTTATATATAGTAGTATGTATATGTTAATCCCAACCTCTTAATTTCTCTCTCCCCTACCCCTTTCCCCTTTAGTAACCATTTGGTTTCTATATCTGTGGGTCTATTTCTGTTTTGTATATAAGTTTATTTGTATCTTTTAGACTCCACATATAAGTGATATCACATATTTGTCTTTCTTTGTCTGGCTTACTTCATTTAGTATGATATTCTCTAGGTCCATCCATGTTGCTGAAAATGGTATTATTTCATTCTTTTTTATGGCTGAAAAATATTCTATCATATATATATATATATATATATATATATACATTCATATATATAAATATATATAAATAAATATATATATCACCTTCTTTATCCATTCATCTGTTGATGGACATTTAGGCTGTTTTCATGTCTTGCCTATTGTAAATAGTGCTGCAATGAACACTGGGGTGCATGCACCTTTTGGAATTATGGTTTTCTCCAGATATATGCCCAGGAGAGAGATTCCTGAATCATATAGTAACTCTATTTTTAGTTTTTTAAGGAACCTCCATACTAAAAAAATTTCCTAAAAAATCTGAACTCAGTCTTCTCCTTCTCCTTTTCTGCTCTGAGGACTTTTCTTCTCTTACTATAATAAGGGTCCAAGGTATCAGGTAAGTAAAATCACAAGGATATTAGATATATAGTTAGCTATAAGGAGACTGCTTACTTTTATGTGTTCATTCTTTTGGATTTCTAATAGCTCTAATGAACTCAAAGATTTCAAATTGACATAGCAACATTACAGCCAATGGACTGATTAGACATATACTTTTCTCTTAAATGCCAAAATATTCATAATTCATTTTTATTGTCTGTGCAGTTGTTTTCAGTGCTTCAGAATCCCAGAGGTAGTACAGAACATTCTTGATGGGGAAATCCAGGCTTTTGATTAGACACCTAGCCAGTTACCCCTCTTCACCCATCCATGTCCAATGCTTTTTAAAGAATATAGACTACTGGACAATAGAAAAAATGTTTTTATAATGACAGGAAATGAGAACAAAATTGGTTACATGCCTTTACCACCATTTCTCTTTCTTGTAGCAGGAGATTAGTGTTTTATTTTAGGAAGTGTTTTTTTGTACTACATAGGTGCCAGGAATGGACTAAATGTCCCTTAAGAACTCCTTCTACTCAAACACATTAATAGCAAAGCCAATACTTTCATATATGTGACAGGATAAAATAACCAGCTCTTTGGAAAAGTATTACATAATACATCCTTAACAATATGTTTTGTCTCACTCAGAAGATTACAGTAATTAAAAGGTAGAGAAGATCTGTATATACAACAATATATTTTGGTGTATAAAAGAGAACACTATTTTTTGGAATAAAATGCCATAATCATAACCTAATTTTAAACGAGATAGCCTATCTACATTCAAATGCATGGCACAAAGTCCTTCTTGTAAAAGAAGCGAGGTAATACTGGTGAATGTGTTTTCTTTATGATCTGGGATCATGTTAATATAAAAGAAAAAATTATGCCATAATGAAATATCTGATTTAATTTTAAAAACTACCACATATAGTAGTTTTTGGCTTTTTAGATTCCACATGAGTGAGATCATACAGTATTTGTCCTTCTCTGTCTAACCTATTTCACTTACCATAATGCTCTCAAGGTTCACCCTGACTTCCTTCTTTCTCATGCCTGAATAATCCATTTGTACACCACATCTACATCTTCTTTATCCATTTATCTGTTGGTGGACACTCAGGTTATGCCTATATCTTGATTATTGTGAATAATACTGCAATGAACACGGGAGTGTCTATATCTTTGCAAGTTAGTGATATAATTTCCTTTAGATATATACTCAGAAGTGGGATGGTTGGATCATATGCTAAATCTATTTTTAATTTTTTGAGGAAACTCCATACTGTATTCCATAATGGCTGTAGCTTTTCATGTGCTATTGTCCATTTGTTTGTCTTTTTTAGAAAAAAATGTCTGTTCAGTTCCTCTGTCCACTTTTAAATGGATTTTTTCTATTGACTTGTATGAGTTCTTTATATATATTTGAATATTAACTCATCAGGTACATGATTTGAAAATATCTTATTCCATCCCTTAAGTTGCCTTTTCCTTTTGATGATTGTTTCTTTGGCTGTACAGAAGCTTTTTAGTTTGATATGCTCTCATTTATTAATTTTTCTTTTGTTGCTTGTGCTTGTGGTATCATATCCAATAAACCATTGCCAAGGCCAATGTCAAGGAGCGTTTCCCAATGTTTTCTTCTAGGAGTTTTATGGTTTCAGGTCTTATGTTTAAGTTTTTAATTCATTGGGAAAAACTTTTTAAATTTGTTATACCATTCCTATCAGGAATACATTATAAGCTCCTTTTATATCTGAAAAAAAACGGAGCCTCAAAAAAGTTAAGTGACTAAGCCAAGGTCACACAACTGGTAAGTGGCAGGATTTGAAATCCAGATAGTATTCAATCCCATCAACTTAACTGCTACTACACTGAGTAATAGAGTGAGAAGACAAGCCAAACCATGAAGTACAAAGATGAAAGAAATTTATGAGAATGTTTTCAAATTTTAGCTACTACATATTTACAAAAACAAAGCAAAATCGTATTTCCAAATTTTATTTTTTTAATTAATCAATTTATTTATTTTTGGCTGCGTTGGGTCTTCGTTGCTGCGTGCGGGCTTTCTCTAGTTGCGGTGAGCGGGGGCTACTCTTCGATGAGCTGTGTGGGCTTCTCGCTGCGGTGGTTTCTATTGTTGTGGAGCACAGGCTCTAGGCACATGGACTTCAGTAGTTGTGGCACACGGGCTCAGTAGCTGTGGCGCACGGGCTTAGTTGCTCCACGGGATCTTACTGGACCAGGGCTCGAACCCATGTCCCCGGCATTGGCAGCCGGATTTTTAACCACCGCGCCACCAGGGAAGCCCCATATTTCCAAATTTTAAAAAAAGCAGCTTCGCTGTTTTGCTATTTGTTGAAATTTAGAAAATTCTACAATTTCAGTTTAAGCAAATATGACATTCAGTGAGTATTTTTGGAGGCACTAAGATGGCATTCTACTAAACTTGGGAAATTCCCAAGGTGTTCAATTATTCTTACAAATCATATGGATTTAGGATGTAAAGAATGAGAGAACAGTGAGCAAGGAGTTAGATATATCTGAACATATCCCTGCAATACTAAAGTGCCTTTGTTTCAGAGACTATTTCTTCTGCCTCTGCTTTCCTTTCTTTCCCATATTAATGCTGCAGCTTAAGCTCATTTTGATATGTGTGCATGTTTGAGGGTACCGTGGAAAGTTCTGTTACAATATTATTTATAGTTTTATTTGAAAAACATATCTATTTGTTTGTTGGTTTCAGTAGAATGAAATGGTCATGTTTCTCAATTTATATCCATTGCCTTTTAATGCTTCCCTTATCAAATCTAATATATTCACTTTATATTGTGTTCTGCAGTTTTGCAGTTCAAATGCATGGCCTTCTGTTACATTCTTGAGAGTAAAATCTCTCAAGACATTTAATATCTATGATTTAGACAGTGTTGTCATTACTATAGTGCTACAGTAGGAACCAATGAAAATATCAGAACACTTAAAAAGTAATTTTATATACATAATATCACCGAAAGGAAATCATGTAGAAATAGCTAAAATATTAAACCAGTCTCCAGTATGGCAAGGCTAATATTTTCTGCCCCACATCTTGCGGGATGAAACAAGTCATTTATCATATATCATGGCTCTAGAAATGCTTCAGAACCATGAAAAACTCTGATAATAGGAGTTTATATATCTAAAAAGGGAAAATGGAAACCACTCTATACCTTAAAAAGAATAGTCTATTATAATAATGTTATGACTCGATCTGGGAACTAGACCAAAATATTAAAAGATACGTTATATATTTTAATTTAAGGTGGATATGTTGTTAGTAAAATCAGGTTGCTGAGTAAAAGTACTGCAAATATAGAGCCATTTTAACATTTCACTTTCAGTCTCTTACCAAGAAGCAGGACTGGTGTTTGCACCCAGAAAGTGTCATTCAACCTATTTAAACAGGGCTGCCTCTACTCGTTTCTCATATAATATCTACTCCTTAAACTCCCTCAAATTCACTAGAACAATATTTGTTACTTTTTCTCTCTCTCTTTCCAATGATTATACAGAGTCAGTATTTTTTTTTTCCCCCAACAGAGCAGTCGCTTCCTATGAGCCAAATGCTTGACCCTTGGAGAAGCTAAACAAGATATGAAGGATGAATTTCATTTCAATAAAAACATGTACATGTGTTTTTTTAAAAATGATTATATAAATTTGCATATGTTCTGTAATAAGTCTAGCATATGGCCGGTCTATAATAACTCTATAGAGCACATTGGTACCAATCAGAGAAAGCGTTCTATATGTGCTTAGTCAAATTGACATAATTACAGCATAATTGACATGAATATATATGACAAGTGCTTTACCTCCTTAATTCATTTGTTCACTCATTCCTTATCCCACTTAGTATTTATGAAGGTAATCTTGTTCTGTTAGACACTAGGGGTATGAAGAAAACAAAGACTGACAGGATCTCTGACTCTAGGAGCTTTTGAACTACCTTCTGCTTATGCAGGTACAGGTAATTTCTGCATCTGGTGATTATAATGCATTTTGGGGGAGGAAAGTAAGGAAAAAAAACAAAGAAGCACTATATATATATGTTAAAACTCGTCTATCACCAAGAAGTCATTATCTTAACTGTCCCCCATTACCTCTCCCTTTTACACCCAGATAATTCAATTTATACCCAAGTCACTTTTTACAGTCAGATAATATAATCACTTTTTAATATTCATATAATAAAACTACTTTTACTAGAAAATGCCTAAATGTTTCTTTAAAACTTTCAGAAGTATCCAGCAAATATTACTGGAGCGCCTACTATGTGCCAAGGATAGGAGACATATACAAGTGTCACTTTTCTCTTTCCCTTCCTGGTGTTGCTTTACTAAATAAGAAACAGAGAAGAGGGCACTGTGCGGGGGAATGGCACGGAGTGAATGAAGATAGAGAGTAGATGGGACCACAGTTGACTTCTTTCATTCACTGCTACCTTTCACAGTATTTTGAGAGATGGTAAACATTTATTTTAAATGCAGATACGATATAAGGTTTAGTTTGACCTGGATGGTAATAACACAAAGACAATGAGTAATTTGTCATATTTAAAAATAAGAATATTTTATGTAATAATCTATATTTCTAGCTTATCTTGAAAACTTGAAGGCAGCTGGCCCTAGTCCCTACAGCCAAGGCATTTTCTCAGTTCCTCACCTGCCTGACTCACCATGCTCCATCCACTTACGTCATCTACTTCGCTCCTATCGGCTAGGGTTTCCCAAAACTAACAAATTAGAAAAACCATCGAGACTCTTGACTAAAAATACAGATCCCCAGCTCACCCTCTGGAGATTCTGGTTCAAAAGATCTAGAATAATGGTAGATTCTGAATTTTAACAATCATCCTACGTGATTCTTTGTAAACAAAGTAGCTGGGGAAACACTGTTGTAGGCATTTCAGTTTGCAACCCCAAATGATTAAGAACACACTATTAACCTCACATTAAGAGTTGGTGATCTCAACACAGTATTAATTTATGGAATTTTAATAAGTATATAAGCAGAAATCAATAATCTCATATAGTTCATTATATGTGAGGAGATAAAAATATAGATATAGATATATACCAACGTGAAAATGATTTTTGATGTGCTTAATCTCAAGTGCCCTAGATTGATTTAACATAGTGTCTAATGCATGATTATAGCATCTCCTGTGGGATACAGTTGGAATTTTTCCTGAATGATGTCAATATCAACCATACTGACATTGGTACAAAATTGGCTGGGGTGAGGCCCAAGCACTCTCTAAAAAACAAAACAAGATAAAAAAAAAAATTTACAGATGATTCTAATATGCAAACTGGGCTAAGAGTCACTATCATAGTTATAGAGCTTTGGTTTTACATCAGTATTGATAAACATTTAGTAAGGGATGTGCTAGTAAATGATTCACAACCTGCTCTCCGACATAGGAGGAAGCCCCGATTTGTGGTATTTGTCAATTTCTATGATGTAAATAGTCCCGCTGTGGCTAATTTCAAGCTAACAGGATGATGTCATTGAACAAGAAGTTGAGAATGGGAAGAGATGTGTCCAATCAGCTATGATGTTGGCACAAGACGAATCCAGCACATCACATGGTTCAATGACTCCTACTATGTTAGGTGCTGAGGATAAAAAAAGAGCCTTGTTTTCAAGTCTTTCATTATGTCACTGGACCTTTATATCATATACACATAAAAATACAAAGAAACACAGCCTTCTCTGGTAACAAATAAAGCAGTAATGATAACAGTAAAGATAAACACTATCATCCACTGAACATTTACTCTCTTTTGAGCATTATGTTAATAGGTAATTACATACATATTACATTTATACACACACACAATATATAATTAACTGAATCCTCACTATGTGTTGGACATTATCCCTAGCAATTTACCATATTATTTCAGTGGTGTCAGTACTATTTTCCTCTCTTTCCAGAAACAAAATATACAACTTTTTAATGTCCTACAATTGGTAAATGTGAATATTGAATCTGAACCTAGGTAATGTGACTTCAGAGCTAACATCTCTAACCATTAATCCCATTGCCCTATTGGTACAGACAATGAATGATATTAGAGGTCAGCACAAGGAATAAATACCCAGGCAGAGTGGTTAAAGGTAGATTCACGCTTATGTGACCTATGAACTCTTGCTCTCTTCAGAATTTGTAATCAATAATTAATACTGCAAATATCACTGCAAAATCAGGACAAGTCACCATATTATAGACTGTCCCAAGAAAACCTACAAGAAACATATTAGTTATGACAAAACAAAGTAAACTAAATTTATATGAAAACTATGATTTGATATTTTTATAGATTCACAAAATATAGTGACCATGGTCCCCTCAAAGCTTTATTATAACAAAGTTAATTTTTTCCAATTTCAAGTAGAAAATATTTCCATTGTTTTCAAACGTAAAACAACTGGACTCACTGCCAATTTATTGAGTTATTATCTTCAAAACTAAATGCTCCTTCCTCTATTTCTTCCCGCATTTAGTACTACGAGGACATCTAGGAGAAGCCTTATTTTTCTCTCCTTAGTGTTAACCCCTCTCACTCTTTCTCTCTTTCTCTCCCCTCCCCACATACACCTCTCCCAGTATGGAGGCAGGAAAACTTCTTTACACTTTAAATTTAAAATATGTCTCTAGAGTCTGGACTCTTACAAAGTGTGGACCACTTTTGACTGATTTTTTTCATGAATATATTGTGCACATTAAATCTGCATACTAAATCGTTTCCCTTAATTGCTTTCTGGTAGTCTTAGTGTCAAAGTAGATCTAGAAGGAAAGGTACTAATGGGATGGGAAATGATGGGCAGCAGTGTGCTCCTCCACCAAATCAAGGAACCTCATAGTAAGAGTGCCCACAGCTAACACTGTGGTTTGATTCTGAGCTTGCATTTTCTAAACAGAGAGGGAGGCTAGTGGGGTAGGGAACTAAGGGACTTTATTGAACTTCTCTGTAGACTGTCCCACTCTGTCCTGGTAGTATCTGTACAATGTTTGTTCTTTTAAAGCCACTTTATCAGTCTCATAGATAGAGAACATTTTGTCTAGATTCTGGAATTTCTATTGGTATTCCTGTAGTTTTCTCTGATTTTACTCTCTTTTATGTATGTCTTTATAATAATTTTAGTGAGAAGTTGAGAAAGTCTATGTCAACTGTTTCAAAATAAATATAATTTAAAAGTCTGCCCTAGGAGTTCTTAAACCATTCGGCTCCTGGGATTATTTCTAAGATACTAGTTCTGTTCTGAGGTTGTCGTCACCCTTCAGACCCTCCAAGATTGTTTATTTAGTGTGAACCAGGGCCAGATGTGCCTAAGAATATCTGCTCTAGTCCTTTGAACAGCTGCAGCATAGGGTTCTCTGTTTTGGCCCATCAAGTGGGATAAAAAGAAATATAGAAATGACTAATAACTATAGAGCAAATACCCAGTGCTCATCTAAAGAGTATGCTAAATTATTTTATTTAATCTTCATAACAATCCTAACACTAAGGAACTATAATTATCTCTGGTTTAAAGATGAGAATGTTATGGCTTTGGGAGTTTATGTAATCCACCCAGTAACAAACTAGGAGATGCAAAGTCAAATTGAGAACTCAATTTTTGCCTAACTTCAAGAGATGGACTCTAATTTACATATGTAAGTGATGAGTTTGTACCAATACTGAACACTAACATAAGAAAAGACATACAGTAAGGAGAGTGCTTGTATATTATTTTGGCTAATCACATAATGCAAATAGTCTAGAAAGCCCCATAATAGTCAATTCTACCAATAACAGATTAAAAATTCTTTGGGGAAAATGTAAACTGTTTTGATAACAGAGGTTATTTGTTAGTTTTTATCTAAAAATCATCTGCTTATTTTTTATGAGGCAAATATTTAATAAAAGGTTGTCAGGGGAGAGAAATTTTAGAACTCGAACCTTACTAAAAATCCCTAAATACCCAAAAGTCAACTTCAATCTGTATACCACCTTTTGCTTATTATGATCAGAGAAAATATTCATAGGAGAGAGAAATATACCATGATAACACAGTTTTTTTTTTTTTTTAGAGATCAGAATTACGACAGCTCTCATTGCTCATGGTGGAAAAATCTAATTTCACAGCCAGTTTCAAAATCCTGCTGTTTCAGCAGAGCTTACAGAGATATGTGAATGAGTAGAGTCAGCCCTTATTGTAAAGCAGCTATGAAATCTGTGATTTCAACATCTTTCATGTGCAACCTTTATTGCTAATGTTATATTTCTTAAAATAAATGGGATTTCTATGGTGCTGAGACCTCTAAAATTAGTAAGATTCTGTAAGTGATATACATATCTGCAATGGCTAATGTCTCTTGCTAGAGGATCATCATGAATGCCTCAATTAAAATATTGAAAAGGTACATTCTCATACAGATAGAATGAAAATAGGGTGGACAAGGTAGATAGGAGCTGAAGTATACTAACATTTTATTTGAGAAGCCTAGAAATTGAAATTATAACCTTTTATATTTAAAAATTGGGAGTTTGAAACTTTTTCTTAAATTTCTTCATTCTGAACATAGTAAAATTTTGCAGTAAGTAGGTTTCCTTGTATTTACAAGGAAAAAATGTCTTCAGATTCCTATGAAATAAGAAATCAAAAATCTAGATCCTTCACATTTTGCTCTTCAATAACCTAAACGGAATGTGGACAAATGATGTATCAAACTCTCAGTAACTGACAAGTTTGAATGGTCAGATTTAATTTTTGTCTACTGACATGAAAATACTGTTAAATTACATTCCTAATGGACATGGCTGAAGGATTTGTGATATTGCAAAAATAACACAGTGCCAGAGTGGATAATATTCATAGGTTTATCAATGCTCAAACTAATAGTTAAATCACACCAGCGTAAACTATATTTAATCTCTAAATATTGCTGTTATTTCTAATAAAGTTGACATACAAATCCACTTTTTTAAAACTAAGAACTTAAAAAGAAGCATTTATATTACTAAATACTTACAAAATTTGGTTTTAAAGTATTTTCCTAATACTAAATATATTCTCTATAATTTATTTATCAGTAGATATATAAATAAATAGTAAAATCTTAATTTATTGTAATCTTTAACCTTATCTTATGAGAGAGGTGTCCCTGATATGACTCAACTAAAATTATTTTCATTTTAACACTAACAATTATACATAAGGTAAATGTTTCTAGAACCTATATCTAGGGGCTATATACAGAAATTAAAGTAGAACGTGTAATAGAAGAGTACATTATATGCCAAAATGATACTTCTACATATACCCGCAGATGATTAAAACAGTGAACAACATCAATCAATCAAATGTAGTCTGTGATCACTGGAGAGGAAGGGCCACCAATTATGTACATTTGCATTTTTTTTCCCCACTACCTCTCCCAGTATCTTCCATACAGTGAAAATTCAATATGTTTGTTAAGTATTTATTGAACACTGTCTATCTTTCCAGAACTATGAACAAGTTAGTATATTATTCCTTACACACAACACTACATTCTATTAATTTATATTCTAATTCTATAAAGTTTTAAAATTCATTTTGTAAGTGCCACTGGAGCATTTATTCATTATCATTTGAACAGTAGCCTCAGTCAATTAACCCCCTTTTGTGCATTTTGTATATTCACCGTGACAGAATATATTAGAGATCACAAAACAAATAGGCAGACTCATATACACTGGGATCCATGAGAAAGATGAAAGCTGCAGACTTTGTCCCCAGAGATGTACACTTTATTTCATGCTAATTCAGAAATGCATCCTGAGGCTAATGGACTTCAAGTTGAAAAAAAATACATGATTATAGATAACTTCAAACATGATAGAGTATCTGGTACCTGACTTGCCCTTCTAACATGAACAACTAGAAATTTGACAAAATATATAAAAGAACTGTTTTTCAGATATTTGACAACAGGCATCATAGTACTATGATCCTTGAGAGAGAAGAAATAATAAAGTGAGACTACACTTGACCCAGCTTTCTACCTAGAAAGGCAAGATGTGCCTTTTCAGATCATGACATAGGCAGGAGACACCCAAGCACTGCATGATAGTCTTGTTGAATTGAGGAGACAGATATTCAAGTTTGGGGAGGTCAAAGTAGGTGGAATTTTAGGAGCAAAATAACACAAGAAAAAGTTATGTAAATAACATTCCAGAAATATGCATAGGGGTCCCTCGAATTTTTGGATGAATCTTAAGTAGCACACAAATAGGATTTAACTCCACTAGGCCAGACCCCTCCAAAAAAAAGTTTCTTGATACCTGTATATCTAAACAATTTCTAAAAGCTCATGCAGGCCACAGATCTCGAGTTACAACTATCATAGTGGAGAGACCTTGTTCATACTTGGGGCATACAGCAGAGACCCAAGGAGAGTCATGGTAGTAGGGATAAACAAGCTCTACAGTAAGACTACTGTAAACTCAGCCTTACAAAGTATTAAAACAAATAAATAAACAAACTTTTAAAGGATGCAGTAACTAAACTGCCCTCTAGAATAGAGTCAAGTACTGTAAAGGGAAGAAAAAGAACTCCAGACCCACATCAACACAGAATTTCAAATGTCCAAGCATACAAAATACATTAAAAAATGATTTAAAAAATTTGACATTCATTAAAAGAATAACCTACAGGTCTAAGAAGTTCAACAAAATAAAGTGGAATGAAACAGAAAACTGTACCAAGGCATATCATAATTACTGATTATTAAAAATAAAGTAATAAAAAGAAAATCTGGAAACTAGCCAGGAAAAAAAAGCCATATTATATATGGAGGGACAAAGAATGACTACCCACTTTTCCTCAGAAACTATGAAAGGCATCTTGGAAATGTCAAAAGAAAAAAGAAAAGTCAGCCTATATGAAATAAGAAACTAGTTCAGACAAACAAAAGCTGAGAATACTTCTTGATTTTTTTTGCATTAGGCCTTCACTATTAGAAATGCTAAAGGAAATTATTCAACTGAAGACTATTACATGGAAAATCTGATCTACAAAAGGAATAAAGGGTATTGGAAAGAGAAAACCGTACTATAGAAACTTTGCTTCATCCATTTATTATTTCTTTAAAAGTTAATTTAGTGCCTTGTTATATATATATATATATATATATATATGTGCATACATATATATGACAAAGAAGTGTGGGATTTACACTGTAGATAACAAATAAAATGTATTAAGCCACAGTACACAGGTATGGGGGGTAACACAGGAGTATGCTATTGTAAGGGTCTTACGCTCTATACGCTACAGTAAGTCTCACACGTATACTATCACCAGATAGTACAATGTGTTAAGTTGAAGATTCATCTTTAACACTAGGGCAACAAGTAATAAAGTAAATCAGAGAGGGATAACTAAAAGAACAAATATTGGAGATACTATGGAATATAAAATATATTCAATCCAAAAGGGTGGAAAAAAGAAAGAAGAAATGGACAAACAGAAAACAAATAGCAAGATAGTAGATGTAAATTCAACCATATTAATATATTCATTAAATATGTGTAGTCTAACAATTTCAATTAAAAGACAATGATTGTCATACTAGATAAGGTAATGATTCAACTCAGCAATAAAAGAGAAAGACTACCGGTACACGCCAACACCATAGATAAATCTCAAAAAAATTGGGCTAAGTGAAAGAAGCCAAATACAAATGGTTACATATTCTAGGATTCCACTTATATGGAATTCTAGAAAATAGAAAACTATAGGGACAGAAATTAAATCAGTGGTTTCCAGGGCCTGGCGGGGGTGGTGGGGGGAAGATGATTCACTGCAAATGAGCATTAGGGACTTTTAAGATGATGGAATTGTTTGAAACTTTACATTGATGATTATATGAGTGTATAATTTTTAAAAACTCCATGAACTTACACATAAAAAGGGTGAGATTTATTAAACGTAAGTTATACTCCAATAAAACTAACTTTAAGAGAATGAAAAAATATCAACATCCAAGTACAGGATCTACACAAAAGACACAATTTAAATCTAAAAATAATAATAATAGGCAAAAAGTAAAATATGAAAATTATATACCAGGTAAAACCAAACATAAGATAGGTGCTATGGCTATACCACTATCAGAATGATCAAGGAGAAATTAGTAAATTGTTTAATAAAGAGTTTGCAAGTCATCAAGAAGATATAACAATGCTAAAATGGGTGTATCCTATAACAGAGCTTCAAAAATAAATGAAAACTGACAAAACAGGAAATATCTGTATTCATATCCACAATTATAAGAGAAGATTTTAAAACTCAAAATTGGTGGAAAAGTAGACCAAAAAATTGGTAAGAATATACAAGATTTAAACAACTCTGTCAAATAAATGGACCTGGCTGACATTTATAGAACAATCAAGGGGTAATGGAGCTGGAGTAATTATATCCATCAGCTTTGGGTCAAGAGCTACCCAGTTATGCAAATTCTTTGACAATTCCCGCTTTTTGTGCTTGAAGGCAAAGAGGGTTCCAAGTAGCCCAGGAGGCCACACCCTTATTAAAGATATGCTGGTGCTGGCAATTGGCAGTGAAAGCACAACAGGAGCCTCCCGGGTTGAGAAAATAATAATATGGCATATGGAGAAAACGCTGGCAGTTTCAGAGATGGAATGAGGCAGAGCCCAGATTGCCACTGAGAAAGAAAGAAAGGCAATCATGATGATCAGTGTAAGAGGAATCAAAATCCACGGAGAACAGATTAAGTTGGGAAAAATGTGAGTATATCTGTTACATATTAGGGGCAAATTGTGTAGAATGTTTAAAATGAGAGCTTGCAGATACAGGAGAGCCAGCATGACACATAAAATCATTAACATCTAAAGCACACAGAAAAATGTTATGGTGCGGCTGACTTTTAGGTAAAAGTGAAACTAAAGGACTGAGACAAGTGGAAGGAAAATGGTGAGAATGAAGTAGAAAGAAAAAATAGAATTACTGGATATTTACTATGAAGCACACATCATTCCAAGCACTTTAGATGTGTTAACACTGTCAATCTTCAATCTTTTAAGATACATAATATTAGTATTCCCATTTTCCAGATTAAAAATTAAAAAAAAAAAAAAGAACACAAAGTGTTAAAGAAATTGGAGTACCCTGGTTCCAGAGTCAAAGCTCTTAAAACGGCTCCCTAGCCGACCTCCCTCCATGAATTACATTTTATCTTAATGTTTCAAATGGGATCTAATTTCTAAGGAGGAAGGCTTGGTGAGCCATCAGAGCAAATTGCTGCAGTGATGAGAGGGTAAAAGTCCCAGCAAGCAAGGAGGTCAGAGGAGCATAACGTTGACCTAAATTTCTCAGAATGGGGCAGTTACTTGGAAACAAATAGGAAAAAGAAAATGAGTGTGAGAAAGGAGATAAGACCTGAAAAAGGGGATTTTTACAAGAGCTGGAAGCACACGAGGCTCAATATTAAAAGAATACTAACCTCATTTTTAAGTTGAGGGACACAAGGTTTGCAGGAGAATGATAGGTTGGTATACATTAAAAGAACCTCAGAACACAATGATTAATATTACTTGAATGAAAGAACAAAATCTAAGATATATGAACAAAGTGGAACAGAACCCCTCAAGCCTGGAAGAGTCCGCAGGTCCCATGCAAGCCATGGTGATTCTTCCATAGCTTTGAAGTCAGCTCTGTTACTATGCATTAGTAGTTTTTCTAACCACCTACTAAATTGTATGATAAGTCTTTCCTCCACGTGCAACCTGTTTAAGACTGTCCTAGAAGGAGGGGGTGTGAGATTAATACAGAAGAAGGTTCCCTGAATATTAGGATCATAGGCACAGAGGCATAATCTTTTATTTTTTTTGAGTGGTAGGGACTACTCTGTATAGGACACTTCATTCTATCATTCCCATTCTTTGTGTCCTCCTCCAAACCCCCTTCTGTTGTTTTGATTCTCTGCATTGTGACCATAATCTGTGTTTCACTTAAATCCTGTTTCCTAGGGCAGTCTATTCCTATCCAGTCTGTTGGGCTCTCCTAATGCCAAACTTATTGCTCATTTGTCTTTAATCCTTGCCTTCCCCTTTCCTATTGCTGTGGAACATCTGAACTAGGAAAATGGCCTTCCCTAAATATTTGTCTGCTCACCATCAATGCCTCTCACCACGTGTGAACAGCTGGGGCACTCCGAGTAGATAAATACCAGTTTCATTCTTGGAATACCTCACGCATACGTTATGTAGCATAACATATCCTAGATATTTAAATTATTAATACTAATTTTAGTACATAAAAATGATCATGTGAATACTAAGAAAATTATAAAGTTAGAGAAAATAATTTATTGACATTCAAGGCTAAGCATAATGGAAAAAGGGGTATGAAGGAAACATACTAATTTATAATACTTTTTTCCACTTCTAGGAATAAAAGTGAATAAGAGAGTCAGTGAAACACTTATAGTTACAAGTAACATTCAGCTGCAGGGAAAGAGTACACCAAAGTGAGATTAATGGTGAGGATTCTAGATTGTTAAAATGGGTGAGTATAAAAATGTTTGTACATATACTTTCTACCTGTTTTTGAAAGTCCCAAAACAAATAGAAAAATATTAAGCACTGAACAACTTAAAATTGATTTAAATTTTAATTATATATATAACAAGATAAAATTCCCAGGATATTTTTCTTACAGCCAAATTTAAGCACCAATATGAATGTAATATTTGAAAATTACATGCATGACAGGTAATTTTGAAATGTATAAGCATGAGTCCATCTGGATATATCAAATTTTTAATTAAAAACTTGGAAAAAAATGTGTGATTAATGGAAGCTGTAATAGGAAAAGGTACATGGAGGTGTCCTGAAACATAGAATTCAGGATTCCAAAAAAGGGGGGTGGGGACACAAATCTAAAGAAAAATGTAGTTTTAAAAGTGAACTTTATTTTAAAGAAATGTTAGCAGACTACATTTATCCAGTGTATCCAATATAGATCCATTTAATAATATGATCAGGTGGGAAAGAAAACACTGGTTGACTAACAACTATTCAAATAAAGGACACTTGTCTAAATAACTAAAGATTTCAACACAGTCCTTTAAGGAGATTAGAATCTATAGAAAATCTAACTCTGATGTTCAAGTTTAGTCTAAAGTTTAGTCAAAAATATATTTTTAATGTGGTTAATCCACCCTACTAAGCAATATAGTATATGTTAGTGACTCAGTCCAGAATTTTCTTTTCTTCCAGAAAATAAATTTGTATTTAGGTATCAATATTTCCCTATCTTAGTCATCTATTGTACCATTTCATGCACACACATATCAGCTTGGCTCCACACAAAACCTGAGGCTATGACATTAATAGGAGGATTGGAAACCCATTCCTAAGCTGCAAGTGTCCTGGAAATCATCTTTGCTGTGTCATAGATACCACAGTCTGAGGCAAGGCTAATATTAAGCGGCCTCCACAAAATATGTCTATTGGCTATATTTTTTTTCTTAGAAATACCAAAAACCCAAAATGATTTACTATAGTGGGTGAATTGTGTCTCCCCAAAAGACAATGTTGAAGTCCTAACCCCTGGTGCCTGTAGAAAAGATCTCATTTAAAAATAGGGTCTTGGCAGATGCAATCAAGTTAAGACGATGTCATCCTGGATTGGGGTGGGTCCCAAATGCAAGGACTGCTTATAAGGAAAGAGAGCTACAGAAACACAGACACAGAGAGACGACAGCTATTTGAAGGCAGGAAGAAACTGGAGTGATGCAGCTACAAGGCAAGAGAGGCCAGCAACTACCAGAAGCTAGGAAGGGGCAAGGGAGGATCTTACCAAGAAATTTTAGGGAAAGCATAGCCCTGCCAACATCTTCATTTTGAACATCTGGCCCCCAGAACTATGGGAGAATAAATTTCTTTATTTTTTAGAAACAAACTTGTGGTAATTTGTTATGGCCATCCTAGGAAACTAATACACTTGGGACAAAAGTCTTTGTATATCCTAGTATTTTCACCAAATAATCTCATTAGGTCAGAACTTTACTAGTCTTCTGATGTGAGGGAGACAATACATCATTTTCTTGGATATTTAGTGTCATAGATAGGACATGGGCCCTGGAGTTTGACAGACCTAAATTTGGTAAGTCTGAGTTCAATGGCAACTTGAGCAGTTTGTCATTTTTTTGACATTTGACACCATGGCCTCACTTTCTCTATGAAAATAAAATAAAATAAAATCTACTTTATAGGCTTGTTGTAATATTATTTGTGATAATATATGGCATATAACTGGTTCTTATCTTTACTCTGCTTTGTCTTTAATAGGTTACCTTCTCCTTTAAAGCATACAGTATCTAGATAAGTACACAGGGATGTATGGCAATGGGGCAGATTTCCACATTGATTTACAGCATAGAATAGATTGCCAAAATTATTCCATCTTTATTTTCTTGTTCTCTATGTTCTCTGACAGCTCAAGTTGAGGTTCATTTGAGGACTCTGACTTCTATCTTTAATTATTAAAGAAAATGGGATCCCTTAATTACTTTAACAACTTGTTCTCATTTGGCCTTCCTATAGTCGTTGGACAAAAGTACAAGAACCAATATTCCTCTAAGTTCTAAAAAGAAAATATAAATTAGATGTGGCAGTGATTTTCACCTATGGATTTAAAATATACAACATGAAGTTTTCAATTATCATGACAACACTGTGAAAATTCTCAAAATGACTGAGATTTCAAAAAAAATGCCTAAGAACAAAGCTATATATGTATATTATTTTTAATCCAGGAATTATTTTTATGATTTTATTTTGTGGAAGAATTAGTTATCTAACAACAGTTCTGTTAGATTTAGCTAATATAAATAGCCCAGAATAACTCTGTGTGTATGTGTGTGCACCTGTGTGTGTGGACACAGGATTTGAGAAATTCTTATTCATGCTTTCCCCACAATAACCTATGAGAGGCCAGATTAGTAGAGGAGACTTAAGCAACAGTAATGAATTATTAGAAATGTTTCACAATTAGTTCATTATAAAAGTGAGAAGAAAAGGAATGGAAGGTGGGAATCTTTGATCTCTGAACAGTCTAGAATTTCGTATTTGGCACAGTTTACACAGTGATGAGGGCAAAGATGTCTTGTCTGTTATTTGCTGCAAGGTGACTTCAGACATTATTGTTAAGAGGCCAGGTTGGAGACTAGCTCAGGGGTTGATTTCTCACACATTTTACTATTTATTCGGGTTGGAAATTAAAGGTGTATGATGACATCTAACCACACACACACCCACACACACACACACACACACGCATACACACACATCCTTATTTACATTTTTTCAGATGCTTATATGTATTTTCCGTAATTTACTATCAAAAAGAAAGTAAAATTTTCAAAGAGAAACTTGAAACAAAGAGAAACTTGGAAACTATGACATGAAAATATTTACACAAAAATACTCAATTTCAGATATTTAGATACTGACGATTCATACTACCCACAGGAAAGAGGCAAACTTTCATTTAGCTGGAGCTCACAGACCTCAGCACCCTTGACCTAAAAACAAGAGCAAAAATCAGGTAGTCTTTTTGCTTCCCAAGAGAGAACATGGTGGTACTCAGAATATCAGATTATCATACGGATTCATTTCCCAAAGATATTCCATAACACACTGGGCAATCTAAAACAGAAAAACAGCTATAAACTTAAATTACCTTACCTCTGCTACAAAGATTAAATATTCTTTAGTTCTGGGATTTCTTTTACTTATTTGTAAAATGCATGGCTGGAGGAAATGCTCTATATATGATTTTTTTAATAGCATGACATATTTTTCACCTCAAGTTCATTTTTAAACTTAGAGGTCTAATTGATCATAACTGTTAACTAAAACATACACAACTTCACCAACTTTGGTGGTAATACACACAGTGTACAGTCCTGATAGCCAATTATTTCCATGTGAGGGATTCCAACTTACAGGAGCTAATACCTATCATCTATTGGGCTTTCAAAAGCATATTCAATATTAAATAAAACTGAGAAAAAAGCAAAGCTTTCTCTCACGTTTAATGATTTAAGATGTCGCTGTAAAGCACCACAAAAATAATAGCGAACACTGCAAGAATCACATTGCTTCTCTTATATTAATTGTGAGACAATGGAAAAGTCAAACTGTAGAGAAGAGCTAAGCTTTCTCACTGCAGCCAAAGCATATGAGACAAAATTCCCAGAAAACTGTTTGTTTTGTTGCACATTAAACCATGCATACGGATATCAAGATATAGGTTCCTGCAAGTGAGAGGGAGAGAAAAGGACTCTCAAAAGTAAAGGATCAAGATTTACATAATATTGTGCAAAATTAATTAATTTCAACTCATCATTAAAGGAAAAATATTTTCATTCATTTAATTCCTTAAAAAGTGAGAAAGACTGTGCAGTGTGCATTCAGGAAAAAACAAACAAGAATGGAATATAGGATGTAAAAAGATACCTTTTTTTTTTTATGTCAAAGGGTCAGAAAGCTGTATCATAGTGAAGTTACTGCTTCAAAAATAGGCACTTTAGTAAAGTTTTACTAGGAAATACCGTAGCTTGTCATACAGTTAAAGTCCTACATTAGTAAGCATTCCAAAACAATTGGATGACAAATCCACTTAATAGTGAAATTCTCACTTGATATTGCTATTCAAATAATACTGAAGATTGACCTAGATGTATTTGTTCCAGATAATCTGTTTTTGAAGACAAAAAAATATGAAACAAGTAAATGAGCAGAGAGAAGAGAGTCTAAATTTCAGTAGCTTTATTAATTTGTATTTGCTCTACATAATCTGAGATGGTCTAGTCCACTTCAGTATTACTAAACAAGTGCATTTCCTCCAGTGCTTTATTCGGGGTCATACATACATGGCTTTAGTTAATTTAGAAGTGATTGTCACAATGTAAAGGCAAATCAGAATGGAGTTAGGAAGAAAGAATAGGTTAACTTCAAAGAAGACAGGGACACAAACAACCCAATCAAAAAATGGGCAGGAGGCCTAAATAGACTTTCTCCAAAGACTTCTTTCTCCAAAGAAGACATACAGATGGCCAATAGGCACATGAAAAGATGTTCAATGTTGCTAATTATTAGAGAAATGCAAATAAAACTACAATGAGATATCACCTCACACTAGTCAGAATGGCCATCATCAAAAAGTCTACAAACAATAAATGCTGGAGAGGGTGCGGCGAAAAGAGAACCCTCCTATACTGTTGGTGGGAATGTAAACTGGTATAGCCACTATGGAGAACAGTATGGAGGTTCCTTAAAAAACTAAAAATAGAGCTACCATATGATCCAGCAATCCCACTCCTGGGCATCTATCAGGAGAAAACCATAATTGAAAATGATATATGCACCCCAAAGTTCATTGCAGAGCTGTTTACAATAGCCAAGATGTGGAATCAACCTAAATGTCCATCGACAGATGAATGTATAAAGAAGATGTGGTACATATATACAATACACTATTACTCAGCCATTAAAAAAAATGAAATAATGCCATTTGCAGCAACATGGATGGACCTGGAGATTATCATACTAAGTGAAGTAAGTCAGACAGAGAAAGACAAATATCATGATACCGCTTATATGTGGAATCTAAAGAAAAATGATACAAATGAAATTATTTACAAAACAGAAATAGACTCACAGAAGCAGAAAACAAACTTATGGTTACCAAAGGGGAAAGGTGGGGGAGGTGTAAATTGGGAGTTTGGGATTGACATATACACACTACTATATTTAAAATAGATAACCAACAAGGATCTACTGTACAGCATGGGAACTCTGCTCAATATTCTGTAATAACCTAAATGGGAAAAGAATTTGAAAAAGAATATATATATGTGTGTGTGTGTGTGTGTGTGTGTAACTGAATCACTTTGCTGTACACCTGAAACTAACACAATATTGTAAATCAACTATAGTCCAGTATAAAATAAAAATTTTTTAAAAAAGGGAAGAAATACCAAGACCCTAACTATGCCTGTCCTGGCTCCTGCCTGCTCATACCTGCACAGCAGTTAGCAGCATATTTATTGCCTGAGCAGGTAAGCCTAGCCCATCCTGAAGCAATCCCTCCCCCCAGCTGCTCTAAAAAATTTCCTTGGAAGGGCTCCATTTCAGTTGGTTTAGGGAGAACGAAAGGCATTCCCCTAACTTATGGAAAATGGAGAGACAAGAGAAATTCAGTCCCTTTTCTCCCCATCATATTGATTACTTGTGACCACACTCTTTTGCTTGTATAGACAAGGGTCTGTATTCGGCTGGAAGAAAGAGGGTACTGTTGGAGCAATGGCTTGAGTCGCGCAGCCATTTCAAATGCTTCCTCCACAATCCTCAAAGCAGCTGATTCTCTACAGCTTCTTTTTTCTTGGTTCTATAATGTACACAGAAATATTTGGAGGACACGAAGAGTCCTCAATATATTACATTTTATATAAAAGCACACATCCACACACAAAAAATCAAATGCTACTAATTTCATATTAAAGATGAGAAACATAAATATTCAAATTCCTATTATATGCAATTATAGATGCTTGGGAGAACACAGTATATCATTAATATTCAAGAAAATATATTATCAATGAGAGTAGTTAGAAGTCATTTTATAGTTTAGTATATTTATAACTCAATTACAAAAAAATAGCCATCAAGTAACACAACCAGGTTTCTGTTAAGTTCTGCAAGCAATTTTTTTCTTCCTTTCTTTCTCCATTCTCTGCTTATATTACCTATGTGCATACTCATGTTCTCAATTACATTTAAAACACTGTTTTGTATTTTGTGTTGTATTTTCTTAATCAGTAAAGTGGACCGCAAGTACTGGACACTATATGTTTTTAAAGGTAAAATAAAAACCAGTTTTCATTCTTCTATAGTTAATATTTTTAAACACTTAATAGAAAACTATTTACCTATTATAAATTATATTTTAATATTTGACACTAAAATGGATGATCATGTTAAACATTTCAGCAGGAAAAAATTCTTAAAAAATAAATACAAGGACTATGTTTACATTCCTAAATTAGTCAACAGAAACTGGAGCTAATTTGCGATATGCAGCAAAATACATAAATGATACCTGTAACTTTTTTCAAATAATGTTTAACATTTAATCCTAACATTAAAACAAGTGCCAACAGATACGTTCCCATTGTTATTCTTGATTTTGTGAATTTCTTTACTTTGAGAAAGGCTCTCTCAGCAGTTGGTAATGTACTCCTTTTGAGGAATGCTCTAGATAGGTTGCCTTGGGAAGTACTTAGTTTTATCGAATAATATGTCAGTGCCAGATATCTCTTATAAGAAACTTGATTTCTCTGGGAAATATGTTTATTTGTGTGGCTTTTAGATAAATCAGTTTGGAGAATGGTCAGGAGGCATTTCAGTTCTTTTCTACTGCTTTTGTTAAAAGTAATATGAGCACTGTCACAATTTCACTGGGATGAATCAGACAGTTGCAAAGGTCTCTGAAAATATACCTACACCTCTTAGGTAAAACACTGGAAACCTATGAGATATTCAGAATTATATAAAATAATAAACTAATTTCTAAAACGAATTAATGCTAAAAGGGGAGTAACTAGAACTAATATGTAGGTTTTGGATAAAAATAAAGTGCTTAAAGAATGCAGAAAACATACCTGCAAAACAACTACTCTCAACTAGCTCCTCCCCAACAGACTCAGAAACAAGTAACCAAACCACATCTGTCTGCGAGCAGAGTGAGACAACAGGAGATTTTACGCATAACTAACAGAACAACAGAAATCCATCTTAAATGAAACTATAGAAAAAAAGCATTCAATGAAATATGATCAGCATCAGAATAAAAATGTTAATACAACTAATCATAAAAGTAATAAATTATTAAAATTGCAATAATATGAAAGATTATGATTTATAAAAATTAATCTATAAATAATAGAAATAATAGGCAATCAAACAAGAAATTGAGAAGACTGGATAATAAAGAGAAAACCCACTTTTTGCATAAGAATAAAATGTAGATGTCAAAATAAGAAAACTAAATATGCTCAAGATTTAAATACACTAGAAATAATACATAATATATCATGTTAGAAGACTAGAATATTTTTTCTTTCTTTTAATTTTTTGAAATACCTAAGGAAAAAAGAGATTATGATTAAAAGAGAATTTCTCAGGCAGTTAAACTACACATTTCCCTTTGTTTCTTTTTTGAAAATTCAACTGATAAAATACTAATTCGAGAAACATATAATAAGGTGTAAAAAGACAAAATGCCTCGGAAAATTAAGGAGATGATTTTATTCAGGCTATTGCAATAAGAAAAATGCTCATTAGTAAAAATAAATCACAAAGAATGGAAGGAAACCTGGGGTTTCATAGAAGCAGGTAAACAAGGGAGTAATATGTGAGGGTTAATATATGTGTCAAATTGGCTAGGCTACAGTACCCAATTATTTGGGGTAACACCAGTCTAGATGTTGTTAAGATACTTTTTAGATAAGAATAACATATAATTTAGTAGAATTTGAATAAAACATATACCCTTCACAATGTGAGTGGTCCTAACAAAACCTACACACGGATGTTTATAGCAGCTTTATTCAGAATTGCCCAAACTTGGAAGCAATCAAGATGTCCTTCCGTAGGTTAATGGATAAATAAACTGTGGTGCATCCAGAGAAAGAAATATTATTCAGCTCTAAAAATGCACAACTACCAACCCATGAAAATATATAGGGAGATCTTAAATGCATATTACTAAGTGAAAGAAGTCAACCTGAAAGTGCTACCTATGGTATGATTTCCAGGTATGGAAGGTATGCATTCTGAAAAAGGCAAAACTATGGGGACAGGAAAAAGATCAGTGGTTGCCAGTGGTTAGAGGGAAAAGAGGAGGATGAATAGACAGAGTATATTGGATTTGGGGGGCAGTGAAAAAACTCCTATGAAAAGAGCATAATGATGGACACATGTCATTATACATTTTCCCAAACTTATACAATGTACATCAAGAGTGAACCATAATGTGAACTATGCGCTTTGGGTGATTATGATTTGACAATGTAGGTTCATCAATTGTAACAAATGTACCGCTCTGGTGGAGGACATGAATAATGGGGAGGAAAGTGGAAATTCAGGGGTATACAGGAAATCTCTGTACCTTCAGCTCAATTTTGCTGTAAACCTAAAACTGCTTCAAAAAATCAAGTCAATTAAAAACCCCGCATATACACACTACTGTATATAAAATAGATAACCAACAAGGACCTACTGTATTGTAATAACCTATAATGGAAAACTATATGAAAAAAATATATATATGTATAACTGAATCACTATGCTGTACACCTGAAACTAACACAACATTGTAAATCAACTATACTTCAATAAAACAAAAAAAAAGAAAACCCCACAAAACCCAGGACAGATACACATGTTATTAGATACAGAGTCCCATTATCAATCTCTATCAGTCAGAAAAAGCAATATAATATTTATTTAAATTATACCATTTATGAGATAAGATTAACAGTTTATGAAGTAGGATAAATTAAGATAACTAAGAATACTCTTCTTAAAAACATTGCTCTAAATGTTATGTCATCTTTGTAGCCTTTGTAGTGACTTCAAAAATAATAATAAAAATTCCCATTATGTAATACTAATTCTTTGCCAGGCACAGAGGTATATTTTACACATGTCCTTTAATATTATAGCAAGTGAGAGAATACCATTTGCCACATTTGAGAGTAACTTGAGCAAGCCTCTGAGCTAGCCACAGGCCGACAGGGGAGCATCTGGTCTAAGCAGCTCCAAATCCCAAGCTATTAATCACCACTGTCTTGTTCTGCAGCATCAAAATATTTTATTTCTGAATTCAGTGCAATAAAATAACAATTAGTGCACAAAGGAAATTTAAAAATGGTCTGCTATATAAGAGCTAGCTCACCGGTAATTAGAGAATACAGTACAATACAAAACCTTAAATCCAAATGACTAAAGAATTATTGAAAAGAAAATATGCTTGCATTTATGTTCTCTTTAGTAAGAAAGGAAGAGAGACACTGTTGTACTAAAAATACATTTTAAAGGCATAGAAAAAAATGAAAGACAAAAAGGTTTTAAAATGGAAATTATTAAAAAAACACTGGAAAAGGAAAAAAAAGATCATTTCAAACGGCTAAATTATTTGGAAGTTCTCCCATGTTTCATAAAGAAAAACACAAAATAATAATTTAAAAAGAGAACTGATAAGGTATACACAATACTGGCAATGTATGTAAGAATATTATATGCCATTATTTGGAAATATATTTGTCCTTTAAGAAGAAATAAAGGTGATGAAATAGATAATCTAGAGTTTTTAAATAGGAGAGGGGTCCATTTCAACATGCAAAACATGAAATAAAATTTTTAAAAATTCCTAAGACCGCTTTGTCATTTCATGAAATTTTTATAAGATTAGTATTTAAAAAACCTGTACAGATTTACACTTTTAGACAATTTCCACATATATACCCTGGAAAATTTGATCAGAATGGATAAATATCAATTTAAATCCAGCTATTAAATAGTTCTCAAATAGATGCTGTACATAACATAAAACACACTAACATGTGTTTGAAATTGATTAATTCTATTTTCTATAACAACTTTTTAGAACGGAAATCATAACGTTTCGAAATTCAAAACTATATTTTTGCTGTGAAGATTTGCTAGATGTGTACGCTAAAGGAAAAGTCTATCTTTCTGATCTCCACCACAAAATAAACCGTCAGTAAAACTTTCATGGGAATGGTTAAGTGATAGCAGTATAGGGGTTGCTATGGCGTGAATGGATAAAATCCTTTACAGGTGTTGGTGACTAGTAGAAGCATCAATTCTGTGTTAGACGTCAGGTTTCATAACAAAAGAACCCTTAGAGACACAAGTTGTAAGAAGGGAAAAATAAGTAATCAAGTGCAGGTTAATTTAATCTAAACTTTAAACAAAATGGAGGACCTTCAGAGATCAGCAGTATAAAGCTGATTATGTCAAATAATAAAGCATGAAGTTGAAGAGATGGATGCTTTGTCCTTATGCTTTGATAATTGTCACAGAACAGCAAGTTGTTATGCTGGGAAGGTGATAATTGCATCTAATAATTATTAGAAACTAGCTTCTGCACTAATATTTATGAAAGAAAGGATCAAGTCCTGAAGAAACAGGAGTTCTTCAGTTCAAAACAAATGTCACATACTTAGATGGATGAACTCCAGAGATCTTTCTAACAAATATTCTGTAAATCATAGAATCAAAGAATTCTGGAGGAACAGGAAGAGAGCATGCATCAATCAAGCCTAAGCTGGTCGTTTTTTATGTAATGATAATGAGGATATAAGACGTGGCTTAAGTTTGCTTTTGTCACAGATCCATCAATTACTAGCAATTTAAATAAACCTGTATCCGAAAATGGTAATGAGAGATGACAGTGAAAATGATGGTTTTTGCTGTATTCATAAGAACTATGAAACTAAAGCCCTATACAATCCCCATCCCCAAATCTTACCCACTGAAAATATATTCAAACAACTTTAATCATTGTGGGTGATTTTAATTAAATCATTATTCATTAAGTATCAAAATTTACAACTCCTCTTTTCAATTAAATAAAACAGTGTGCTAAGAGATGCTGCGAGTTTAAACATTGGTAAGATACAATGGAGAAGCACTGGACCCTGAGTTGAAAGATACTGAGTTAGATACTGAGTTAGTCTTGGGATGTAAAACTATAGGCAAATAGCTTCTGTGCTACTTTGAGTGACTGCACAACTCCTATTTCAATATTCCCTAGCACTTTCATTCGTTTCAATACAAAGAAGAGTAAAATTTTGTAAAAGTGAATATTCATATACAATCCTATTTGTGACTTGCGCCCAGATCTCAGAATTTCTGCAGCTAGAATAACCTTGGTTATTTCATTAGCCTCAAATCTGCATGACTTCTCATTTCATATAATAGTATTTTATTTTTACATCCTATTGTTTTGGTTATCTACTGTTACATAACAAACCACCATCAAAGTTGTGGATTGCAACAACAACTATTTTATTATTTCTCATGGTTTTGTGTATTGATTGGGCTTAGCTAAGCAAACCTGCTATTTTGCTGGGGGTCTCTTAACTGGTTGCAGTCACGTGGCTTCTAGGGCTCGAGTCACCTGGAAGCTGGTACAGGAGGTTTCAATGTTTGTGCCTCAATCTCTCTTGTTCTCTCTTCATGTAGATGAAGGGCCTCTCTCTCTCTCTGAGTGACCTTATATATGGTGTCTGCCTATGATCATCCCAGTAATATAGCAAGATTTCTCATATGGCCAATCAGGTATCTCCAAACTGAGAATCCCAGTGAGCAGAAGTTGACAACTCTCCTAATGGCTAGTTTGGAATGGATTCAACACCTCTTCTGACACATTCTACAGTCACAGTGAGGCAGGAAAGACAGGGCTGGGCCCAAGGACAGCGTCCTCATGTATAGGCATTAGGCCCAAGGCAAAGCTACATCCTTGATTTGCACTTAATGAGGCCATGACACATGGAGGAATGGCATGTAAAACAGAAACTGTGTAGCATCCGAGCAAGAAACTCTGACCATGAAAACCATGGAGCATGCGCAATAAAAATGCACAGGTTGCTGATGACCCTGTACAACCTTCCACGTGTGGGGCTCGACTAGTAAGGGAAAATTTAAGGGAAAACAGTTCTTAGAGCACATGTACACTGTCTTCAGGAGACAAATCCACAGGACCCAGAGCTGATGCAAACTGGTGCAGTCCAGACCACACCTCAACCCTCCCCTCAATGAATACTCCAGCCCTAATCAAAAAAAAAACCCCAATTATTCAAAGGGCTAAAAATAAGATAAAAAGGGGAATCAACAACCCTGTGTAGAGCCCCTCACTCACGACAACACCAGCACTCTTCGTGGAATGTGTAACTTTCACTTCTGCTCTGAATAAACTGTTTGTTTGTTCTTTTTGCTCCTCAGCCTCAGGGGGGGTGTGTGTGTGTGTTTATTTTTCCTTTATGTTCTGTGTTCCTTACCCAAATTCTTTTGGGTGAGACAAACAAGAGCCTGGACTTTTGATAAAGCTTTTCCAGTATCAACAGGGTCAGCCTGAAACCGAGCAGGACCCTGTGGGACTCCTGGGCACAGATGTCTTTCTGTGTCCCCTGTTCTTTGTTTGTAGGGAATAGACTCCAGCCTCCATGACCTTCCTGAGTCCCAAAGGGCAGATTCGAACAGTTGCTAATCAGGGAAGGGAGGGGATGCAGAGACGAGAGAAGCAGCCAAGAAACAATAGTGCAGGATTGGGGGAGGGTCCTGGTTCCGCCTTAAGGGATACACATAACAATATCTTTGAGCTCTTCTACAGAACTAAAACCCCCAACAAGCAGAAGATGTTAGCATTCTTCATTCCAGAGAAGACCACCTGAGGCCAGATTAAAGGAACCAGAGAAGCTCATCAAGAGATTACCTGAGACCAGATTAAAGGAGTGCAGGCCCTGCACACACCCTAATCCTTACCATTAACCCCACCCTTGAACCACTGCTATTAAACTCCTCACCAAATCCTCCCAGGTTGGGACACACAGTTTTTGAGGGGCACAAGCTTGCTGTTTTCCCCCTTTGCCTGGCAAAGCAATAAAGCTATTTTTTTTTTTTTACTTCACCCAAAACTCCGTCTCAGATTCGATTCAGCACCAGTGCACAGAGGCCAAGTTTTCGGCAGCAAGCTTAGATTCAATACAGGACGGACTATACAAGGGCATGACTAATGGAAGATGTTGACTCATGGTAAGGTCATATTTGGAGGCTAACTACCCCATCTACTTTAGATTTAAAATGAGAACTTACTGAGTTCTTTATCCAAATAATAAGAGTGTGGTGGGGACACTGAGGCACTTGCCTAATGCATGACAGAGGTGAAAATGACTATGAAAGGAAAAGCTTAATGGCTGGTTTCTGACCTTTTCTCTAGTCTTCGAAACACTTGAGGAGTTACTTTTTAAAAATTCTTCTTGAGCTTATATGTGGAATCTAAAAAAAAAAAAAAATGGTACAAATGAACTTATCTACAAAATGGAAATAGAGACACAGATGTAGAAAACAAACTTATGGTTACCGGTGGTAGAGGGAAGTGGGGGAGGATAAATTAGGAGATTGGTATTGACATATACATACTACTGACTATAAAATAGATAACTAATAAGGACCTACTGTATAGCACAGGGAACTCTACTCAATTCCCTGCAATGACCTATATGGGAAAAGAATCTAAATAAGAGTGGATATATGTATAACTGATTCACTGTGCTGTACACCTGAAACTAACACAACATTGTAAATCAACTATACTCCAATAAAACTTAAAAAAAAATAAAATGAAACTCTTCTTGAAACACTCACTCAGGCATTTATAGGACCATACCAGATTCAAGATTCATGAGAATTCAGTATAGATAACTATGTACTAGAACAAGCACCTATACCTCAATGTCAAAGCTGTTTATTTAGTAACTACTATCAGGTATTGACAAGATTCCATTGCACCCAAGAATGGAAGCTAGCCTTGTACCACTGAAGGGGCTTCATACATGGAAAGTTATAAAAGCTGACAGGAGCTTCCCTGGTGGCGCAGTGGTTGGGAGTCTGCCTGCCGGTGCAGGGGACGTGGGTTCGATCCCTGGTCTGGGAGGATCCCGCGTGCCGCGGAGCGGCTGGGCCCGTGAGCCACAATTGCTGGGCCTGTGTGTCTGGAGCCTGTGCTCCGCAACAGGAGAGGCCGCGATGGTGAGAGGCCCGCGCACCGCGATGAGGAGTGGTCCCCGCTTGCCGCAGCTAGAGGGAGCCCTCGCACAGAAACGAAGACTCAACACAGTCATAAATAAATAAATAAATAAATAAAAGAACGTGAATTTCTTAAAAAAAAAAAAAGCTGACAGTACTCTGGAGCTGATGACTTGCCCAAACTGACGTAGTCTTTGCTCACCCAATTTCATTTCTCATTACCATATGTGTCCCAAGTAAGGCATGGCTGCACATTGGGGAACTGCCTACAACTTATGAGATTTTTAATTATGTTATTACTTTTTTGCCATGTTGCTATGTTTTGTCAATTCTGTATTCATTCTCACAGCAAGTAACATGGGTTCTGGATGAAGCCTATTATGTTTTGTAGCTTTATTGTCAGTGTGACCAAGACACTGTTGGCAGTTGAAGAGAATGTGTGAGTACAAATTTCCAACTATTTTCACACTTCTCACTTTATTCTTTTACTCTTGGACACAAGCCGAGGAACTCATTAGGTAGAACACTTTCCTTTGGGATGGATATAATTTATAGATTCGGTGTCACTAAATTCTTCTGGACAATAGCATGGCTGCACTACTTTGAGAGTGTGTCTGTGTCAGAGGCAGAGGGAGTGAACTCACTTTATTACTCACTGCTCTTGTCACTTAGACTCATGTCTTCATCCCATCAGAAGCAGGACAACTAATCTGGAGCTTATTTAGTTTCTATTCTGGAACTAATCAGTGCTGTAAGGCATCTTATTACCAGCAACTCAAATACTTTAGTAAACTTAGAAAGGAAAGACAAGGCTAGGCACTGACAAACCTGCTTCCTTTCCTTTTTGGTCAACAGCCAGATCATTTCTTCCAGCTTCTTTGCTCCTATGTTGATCTAAGTGACAAACTGTTGTCATGGAATAAGAATGCAAATGATGTGTCATTTCAGGGTAAAATGATCAAAAACGAACATATTTTTCCATTGTCTCATTCCTTATTCTCTGACTGTATAATTCTAGGTTAATCTTGAAATTGCAGGTTGAAGTTTGAGAGAACTTAGGGCCCTGAATCAATGTTTGCAGAAGACTCCCTTCATACCTTCAACACTTACACTGTCCTATGTTGGATAGTCAGTAAAAGGACTAAAAAATGATGTTTTATTGCATTTTGCCACTGAGATTTGAGGGTTTATCTGTTGCAGCAGCTAACATTATAGACCTTAAATAACATAGAAATTGGTATGTGGAGTTCTGGTGTGACAAAAAATTTAAGTATTTGGCTTTACCCTATTGGGCAGCAAGAAAATGAGATTAGAGGCCATAAAGTTGAGCATATGTGTCTTTCAGTTGCAGACGTTTGGAAAAATTGTTGCCTGTGATAACTTAGGAAGCAAGCCTCAAGATTGTAGATGTGGCATCTTCTGAAAGTGGTCAGAATGAAGTTTTAATGTGCATGGGCGATTGCTAGCCATCTGACAGGGTCGTAAAATAAACAGCTCAGGACAAGAAAGATTGGTTTCTAAGCCAATATGAAAATACTTTCCTAGAGTCTATGAATTTGAAGGCTTGATGGTTAGAAAACTCTGAAAAGTAGGAAATAAAAGATTGAAAACATTGTTTATGGAGATCAATTTTCAGAAGTGGGAACAGTAGGCGGTGCATTACTGCCATTACACTCTGCATGGGGGGGCAGCATGATATGAATATTGAGCAGAACTAAATGTCAGTGAGATGAATGATCCTTTAACTTTGGGGTGTGGGGTTAACAAGATGAATGATTTGGGAAACATCAGTCCCTTCCCTAATGTGATCACAAACTGGGTTCCAAGACTATTTTCAGCTTCTGCTGGAAAATGGTACCCGTCTTATCCTCCACCCTAGTTTCTCCTCTTCAGCATTAGTATTCAGTGGAACATCAGCCCCTCTCCTGCAGTGACTGGGACCGGAGTCCAAGCTTTCTAAGTGGCCCCCTATGACTATGACTATGATGAGCACCACAGAAAATTATTTGGTGTGGCCATCTTACCTGCTTATGTGTCCTACAAAAAGCTAAATATTCTAGCAGTGGTGTAATGAAAAGTTACATCTTACTGTTGATATATGTATGCTCTGGTACACAAATGTCATTTTGTTGTCACAGCACTACAGTGAAATACACAAATAAAAACTTAAATTCATATAATGACTTAAATGTATTATATGTTAGAATTGACATAAATACTTCTGCTTTGAAATGACGTATGCTTCAGTAAAACCATATTCAAATTAAAAAAAAAAAAAAAAATTTTCTATGGTGCTCATCCCTGATTTGCCAGTTCAGCAATCACCAAGGATTACTGCTTCAAGCACTCATCTCTAGCCCATTTCCATGGGGCAAGGTTAAGGTCTCAAATGACCTTGCTCTTCAGAAAGTTTACTTCCTCCTTGGAGGCTCGTGTGCAGGGCATCAAGTTTGGACATGTTAATCCTTACCTTTCATTAGGGCTTAAAACAACCTGCAGTGAACAGGAAGTGAGCTGTGAATACTGTATAATCTGCAACGAAAAAAGTCTCTCAAATGCCCCTGAAAATTTGCCCATGGAATATAAAAAATAAATCCCTTGAGGGCAGAGCCAGGGACAATGGGGTAAGAGGAGAGATGAGATAAATAGAACCAGAGTCTAAAATGGGAACATACTCAACCACCAAGTGTGAGAAGGCACATAATGCCTGTCCCACAATATTCTAACATGGCTAGAAATCTAATATTCTATAAATCAGTAATGACTAGCCTTGCTGACTTTCTCTAGGTGGAAGATTTCAGGGAGGTTGTCCTGTTCCTGGTTCAACACTGTACAATGGGTTTGGAAAGTGCAGAACTATTCTTTTTATTTCAAAGTTTTACAGACAAGAACCACCACATCTGTACCTGATGGAAAGGACTATATATCACCTGAAGTTCCTGGACCTTGACCTTGATGCAGTAATTGCATATTACTTTGGCTTCTCTACTTTAAGGTGAGTAATAGAATTTTATCTGTTGGAAGCAGGGCCAGCTAACTTATCCATTAGGCCAAGTAGGCACAAAGCCTATGGGCCACAATACTTTCAGATGCCCACAAAAATGTTTTGTTTTCTTTTAAAATCCTAAGAGAAAATACATTTTTAGAGCAAAGAAAATACATAATACATAAAATTAATATATTTACCTTCATACCAATGCAGTGGGTAAAACATAACTTTAATGATTTTGAAAAGGAAGTGCCTCACGAAGGCAAAATTTTCTAAGACCCTCGAAAGTCATATTGCTGCCCTGGTGGAAATAAGACTGCAATGCATATTTGGTGACAAAATGGCAAACTATGGTAGAGACAATGGTATGTGCTCATACTGTTATTTTTCGATTCGTGAGCAAAGAGTTAAATGATATTGGCCAGTCTTCTTGCATCCAGACACCGCTATGCTACTACCCTCTCAGTGGAGAGTGGGAGGAAGTTAAATTGTCCATTTCAGGCACAGACAGTTAAGATCACCCGAGTCTTCTCCATCCTCTCTCTCCTTCCCCACTTAGCAGCTCAGTGGTGCACATGACTCTGGAACCTTATGTAAAAGGAGACTGGGTCCGTGAAAGAATGCATCAAAGATCCCTGATGGGCCACACTATGCTTTATGTGAGCAAGAAATAATGTTCTGTTAAGTCACTGAGAATTGGAGGTTACGTGTTACCTTAGTTACGTGATGTACCCTAAATAATACCGGCGCAATTTGAATACATCAGAATAGTCTTTGAGCTCATCTTTTCAATTAACAGACAGCATCTTTGTTCATGGTACATTTTATGATAAACATATACTTACTTTCTGAATCCTCAGTATACTATAATAAATAAATATCTCTAAATTTTCAAAAGTGGAAAAGTCATAAATTTTTTCTGCCACACACAGGATGATACCTAAATTATCTTTTTTCAATCCAACCCCTAGAATAGATAACCTCAAACATACACACACACCCTAAAGAAATTCCCTACATTGTATATTTTACAAAGGGAGAAAACTCATTTTTATCGTCACAAGATAACACTTGATATAACGTTTTAGTCCAACATTCCTCACCCTATTAGATAATTTTAAACATACACACACAGACCTTAAATCCCCTACCTTGGGAGCTTTAGCGTCTCACTTTTTTCTTTTATACAATGAAAATAAAATTATTCACAATGACTGTCCCAATTGTAATAGGTTTTGACTTAGATACTATAGGTAAAATTATTTTGCAAATTGTAAAGTGCTGAATTAACATAATTGAGGACTATTATGTTGAAGAATAAAGATAGGTAAAACTTGCTGCCTAGTAAAAAGGCATACCAATCTCCAACAATAATCAATTTAAATTATATTGAAGGCTTCTTAAGGGATAAGGAAAGGATGAGGTGGAGAGGAATCAAAACCTTTTGTTAAAAATTTTACTTTGTTTGGAGATTAGTATTTTGAAACTTAGGAACTAAAACAAAAGTCCTTTCACTACAGTGAAAAGCAAGATCTGTTATTTAAAAAAGCATTATGGTCAGAAAAATATGACACTTCATATTTTACTAGATAGATAGTAATGAGAAAATATGTTTTTCTTCTTAAAATCTGAGGCACTAAACACAATCAAATATTAAGGCAGGGGAACAACAAAATAACATTTTTATTTCTCTCTTATTCTCCATTTACAGATAAACTAATTGAAATTCAGAGATAATTATTAATTTTTTCCTAAAATTGTCTTGGTAGTTTTAAGGATACCAATGTGTCAACCCTGCTAAACTACATCAATGGGTAACCAATGAACTTCAAACAACAATGTCACACCCAGGATGAGCCAATGAGAGTGAGTGTGAGGGTATATTTTGCAGGGGCCATCTTCTAAAAAATGATTTCTCAAAGTATAATTCCATAAAACAAACATCCAGGATTTATATAAACCTGTGAAATTTACATGTGTTCCTATTTGAAAATTTTCAAATTTTAAATACTTTAACTTATTGTTTCAGTTGTTGACTAATATTGGGAAAGACAGATTTTCTGCAAGCTTGTTCAAATGTGTCTGTGTCATCAAAGACTTGTTTCTTTGACCCCATAAGAATTTTAATAGGAAACACATTATTATTTAAAAGATCTACTTCAGAATCATTTTCTATGCTTTCAAATATTGTGTGTGTGTGTACACCCACCAATGTATATTTAAATTTCTGATTACTGGATATATATGAAGCAGTAAACGTAAAAGCATGTGGAATTTTATTCATTAAATAGCAGAGAATTGATGCCATTTTTCTAAAGCTTATTTAAATAATTTGATTTTATATACTTATCTCCAAGTTCTAAGCTCAAACCAAAAAGGATTGTCAATTTGAGTGCACTGGCATGCAATTGCTTTGCTTATTATTCATTTATACAAATGTGCCATATCTACATACAGTGTCTACTCAAAGGAAGGACAAAGAAAGTACAGGAAAACGTGGTTATAAGCAACTATAAATGAAAACGAAAACTTATTTTAAGAATACTAGAATATTTCATAAAACACAGATAACTGAACAGCTATATTTTAGGAATGATTAGAACTGGTTTATCCCTGGAGACTTTAGCAGCAGGTATTCCTGAATATTTCTTTTCTTTTTTTAATAAATTTATTTATTTATTTATTTATTTATTTATTTATTTATATTTGGCCGTGTTGGGTCTTCATTGTGGTGCGCGGGCTTCTCATTGCGGTGGCTTCTCTTGTTGTGGAGCATGGGCTCTAGGTGTGCGGGCTTCAGTAGTTGTGGCTCATGGGCTCTAAGGTGCAGGCTCAGTAGTTGTGGTGCACGGGCTTAGTTGCTCTGCAGCATGTGGGATCTTCCCAGACCAGGCCTCGAACCCGTGTTCCCCGCATTGGCAGGTGGATTCTTAACCACTGCGCCACCAGGGAAGTCCCTCCTAAATATTTCAAATTGTCTCTTAGTCTAAATTTCTATGTTCCTAAAAGTATTATTGGTCCAGCATGGATCCATGTGCTTACTCCAAGACCAAATAATAAAACCATCGATGCTGGAAACCACTTCAATGTTAAGAGAAGGAAATCCAAAACTAGCAAAAATAAGCCAAAATTTCAGCATCTGTTACAGATCCCCAAGACAAAGGGGTAGGGGGAAAGCAGAAACAACTATACTTAATTTTCTAGGTCCAGGGATTGCAAATATGGAAGAGATAATTTTGCTTGGCTCTTCCAACTTTTCTAAGTATGTAGGGAAAAGAGCATATTCAGTACTGAGCCATTCATTGGTCTACTCTGCATGAAGTAATTTTAATCTGATTTGGAACTGGTACTGTACATTAAGCATTCTATGTATTATGGCAAATATTTTTCAATGTTGAGACATTAGTAAAATTATGTAGAGCAACATTTGGATAGGTTGGGTAATTATGTTCCTTGAATGACCTGGTTAATATGCTAGTATGTCCTTTCATATATTTTATATTCCAATACATGGTAAAGAATAAAAAAATGACTGGGACAAAAATATAACCTAGTTGAATGATTTTAAAGATCACTTTCCAAAGTGTTAGCCTCATTTATAATGTATGTACATGTTTTCTATTCAAACTGATACTGTAGATTTCATGCCACTGATAAATTTGTTGAAATAGCCTATGATTAGAGCTGTGAGTCATAGAATTCCAGTGTATTACAATGATTACAAGCCTACAAGTTCATTTAAAAATATTTACTGATTCTTAATCCATGGCTCTTGTAGTTTGTTGCTAGTTGAGTCTGTTGTCTCAACCTTGGCATATTTTTTTTCTTTTTAAAATGTAATTTTAAAAAATCTTATGTAAAATATTTTAATTATTGAATAGTCATATTTATTATTCTTTTTAAATAAATACAAGCTAAATAAACCTTTTATATTTTAAAAGTTCCTTCCATATTGTTAAGACACTCTTAAATGCTGTTATTTTTCAGTCTCCTGAACATTTCAGCACACTTACTAAAGAGTATACCATACTTCTACCAACTGACAGAATCTACCTGTATCTACTTATAGCTCTATCTAGCTAAAAAACACAAAACATAAAACTTACCATTTTAATCATTTTAAAGTACACAATTAGTGGCATTTAGTACATTTGCAATTTTGTGCAACCATCACCACTATCTAGTTCTAGAACATTTGCATTACCCCCCAAAGAAACCCATCCCTATTAAATAGGCACTCCTATTTCTTCCTCCCCTCAGCCCTTGGAAACCAATAATCAGCTTCCCATCTCTATGGATTTGCATATTCTGGGAATTTCATATACATGGAAATATATGTGACATTTTGTGTTTGGCTTCTATCACTTGGCACTGTGTTTTTGTTAAAAAAGCAAACAAAAAAATGAGACATAACTTGATGTTCACTGTTGTAATTTAAACATACTTTTTGAAAAAGTAAATTCTTGAGCTGAGAAAAACTGTAGTACATATAATAAAGTCAGCTGATAAAAGAATATGCTTACTCTAAACATCATTGTGTGTGTGTTAGTAGAGAGAAAGCCGTTTTGATTTTGTTTCTGGTAAACTATAGCAGATGTCCTTGTTGTCAATGCCATCTTGGAATTAATTTACTATTTCCTCTTTTTTTTTTCCCAGTCTTATTTTTCGTACCAACTAGGCAGTAAGAAAATGAGACTTCACTCTCAGATGGCTTAACTATAAGACATTTTGTAATATTCCAGTCTTTGGTAGAACCCTACTTATGAGCCATTTACATTTTAAGATACACAAATAAACTATCTTGAGGTAAAAATATAACTTAACTACTGAAAATGTAACATCCAGATAAATACAGGAGAAAATGCCTCAGAAGATAAGAAATACAGCTCTGCATTTATAAAAATGTGGATAGCATTTTTTGTAACACCACCTCATTTGTGAAGCAGCAGTATCCAATCTATGCTGTCAAAGAAGTTTGGAAAGTTTTGCATTATCTCTTCTCTTTTATTTATTTGTTTATTTCTTATCTGAGAACTTACTATTTTTGCACTTACTGATAAGACTGTGATAACAAAAATAATTGTTTTAAAGTAATAATTATCTCTTTCTACTTTGGGAGGTTACACTTTACAATTAAAATGTTTCAAAGGCATCAATATTAGAACAGAATCTAAAACGAGATCTGTGTTCCCTGTATTCTCATCCCTAAGTCTCAGCCCTGGGGGTGTAAGTCTCATCCCTAAATACTGAACATAAAGTGCCATTTTTAAGTATATTTTTTTATTTCTAAATAATAAAAGTCACACAAAAGGATAAATATAATCACATATGATGGATAACTGGAAAGTGGCACAAAAAGCATCTTTCTAATTTGAAGAGAAAATTATTTTGTGAGCCAAATTAATAAAATCAATGTATAAAAGTATAAGAAAGCTACTTTAATTAGTTAAAAGTCAGGGAAATGAGAGGTGATATTTCACAAATTAGAAAAAGCATATTAAAAGTTATTTGAGACAGAATAAACGCATACTTAAAAATTGGTTTAGGTAAAAGAAAGATCTATCTAATAAACTGCATCAACAAGTCTTGAAATAATTACAACATGGGATAATAGTTTTAAGCAAAAGGCTTAGAAAAGGGGAACACTCTTGTTAGTTTTTATTTCCAGTCATCATTTTAAATGAGGCACTAATATATGTAAGTGTTGCAGGTTTTTTTCTTAAAGAAGTTTATTCTGCTTTGAGTCAGGAAAAATTCAGCAGGGCTTGTCATCACTTGAATGAAATGTTAGTCAAGATCATTTGATTCTGTTTGTTCTGACGTCTTGCTTATTGAAGTGAGCAACAAGTTTGCTTACACTTGCTTACATTTTTAATTTAAGATCATCAGTTTATAAAATTCAAATGATGATTTCTTGAACCTTGTGCGGAATCATTAAGTGCTAAAGTTGCTTAATGAGTCTATTGGGATTATCATAGTTCCATGTTTCAAATGAAAATCATTTCTGTTCCTGCTGAATGTGAATAGTATGTGAATAGGAAACATGCAAGTCTGATGGCAACTTCCACTCATATAAAGGGACTCAATCTTAAGGATGAAGAAATCACTGAAGGCAAGAGAGTAGAGAATCTGAAAGACTACACATTCTTATTGGCATATATGACTTTCAGATTCTACTATTACTCTAAGCCATTTTTCCTTGGACTTCAACTACAAGAGCTATCAAATTCCCTTTCTGTGTAATCCAGTGTGAACTGAAGTTTTGAGTGAGGTAATTACCTCTTAATGGGTACACTCACTGTGGCAGAAATTTTTGATTGTCTACAACAGCATCCCATTGTCTCCTTCCTCTTTCCTGGGTCAAAGTGTTAACTAAAAATGCATTTCCGTGTTTTTCTTGCAGTTAAGTATGGACATATATCTAGGTCCTGGCCAATGTGATATCAGCAGAAATAAATTATTTGAGAAGACAGTAAGAACACATTAAAGAAAGGGGTTTTTATCCTTTCTCCATTCTGCTGTTCGGAATGCAGATATAATAGCTACAGGCCTTGAGAATACATGTTTTACTCTAGTGAAGACATGGGGGAAAGTTGGAAGTAGTTGTGTTGTCACCCTCTATTCATAACTGACTAGATGTTGATCATTTTTTATGTGAGAGAGAATTAAAATTTTACCTTTTATTTTTGAGTCTATGTATGGAAAGCCAAACCTTTCATGACTTACACTGACAAAAAATCCTTCTGATTACTACTTGTTTCTTAGTTATTTTAAAAATAGGATAAAAATGTTGTATACATAATAATACTATTATTTATTCATTAGTGTCCTGCACATTTGATTATTATGAATCTGTCCAACGATGGAGGTCTGGTAATATCCATGTTCTGAGACTAATCTCTATAACATTTCATCTATGTGACCTTGGGAAGATATTTAACTTCATTGGGATTGCTCATCTGTATGGGCAAAATTGTATATAAAGAACTCCTGTGTGCACATAGATATCCCTCAATACATGTTAGTTGCAAGACTTGGGAGAGAAACTGAATAATGCTGACCCAAGTGAATTCTTGCCTTTTCTGAGCAACCAACTGAAAGCCACAGTAGTTCTCACAATTCTTAGTCATACTGGTTCCAAGAAGTGAAGAAACATTTGGCTCTTCAAGTATTCTACTCTGAGGTAAGGTATTTTAAATAATTTAAATATTTTTACTGAAATTTAAATATTTTTAAAAATTTAAATATTTTTACTGAATCACTTTGCTATACACCTGAAACTAACACAACATTGTGAATCAACTATACTTTGATTAAAAAAATAATTTAAGTATTTTAAGTAAATAGCTGAAGCTCTTAAATATAGTTCCCAAAATATGCATAGCAGGATTGACAGCACCTCATCCAGAGTGCAGAATATAATGAGGAAGTAAATACTATTAATAATGGGGAAAAGGGAGGGTGAAAAAGTGTGGTAGACAGAATTCTAAGATGGTCCCTGTATTAGTTTTGTAGGGCTGCTATAACAAGCTACCATGACCTGGGTGGCTTAGGAGAAATTTGTTTTCTCACAGTTCTGGAGGTTATTAGCCCAAAATCAAGGTGTTGGCAGGGTAGGTTCCTTCTGAAGACAGCAAAAGAAAAATCTGTTCCAGGCCTCTCTCCTTGGCTTACAGATGACTGTCTTCATATACACAAGGCATTCTCCTCAGGTCTGTCTGTGTCAAAATTTCCCCTACTTGAAAGGACACCAATCATATTGGATTAGAGCCCACCCTAATGAGGTACTGGGGTAAGGACTTCAAAACAAAGGAATTTTTTTGAGATGACATAATTCAGCTGATAGCATACTTTAAGATCCCTGTCCCCAGTATATATGTCCTGCATTAAGTCATGCTTTTGAGTGTAATGTGAGTAGCATGGGATAACCATTCCCTTTGTTAGGCAATGTTATATGGCAAAAGTGAAGGGACTTTTCAGATCTCTTGAAGTCTGCTGACTTTAAGTTAATCAAAAGGGAAATAATCCTGTGGGAGTCTGACCTAATTAGGTAAGTGTTTTACAAGAGGATCTAGAGGTCAGAGGCTGAAGATGCTCTTTTAAGAGCATCTTAGTTTACCTTGGAAAAGCAAATTGCCATGTTGTGGGAGAGGGCCAAAGGGCAAGGAATGGTGGGCAGCCTCTAGGAGCTGAAGATCTTAGTGTTATAACTGCAAGAAACTGAATTCTTCCAACAACCAATAAGGTCAGAGGACCCCGAGACTTCTTTGAGATACCACCCTCACCTGACACCTTGATTTCAGCCTGGTTGGATCCTATGCAGAGCACCCAATTAACGTGCACCTAAGCTCCTGATCCGTGGAAACTGTGAGATAATAAATTTGTGTTGTTTTAGGCTGCTAAAATTGTGGCAATTTGTTAAAAACAAAGCAATAAATGAACTAATACAAGAGAAATTAAATGTTTAACAAGTACATATCATGTGAAATGTCAGACCTCTTTGGAAAAAGATTTTATATCAAGTATGAATATACTTTCCCCAAGAAAAATCCTATTTTCTGCACACACTGATAAACCTACAGATTCATGTTCAGAGCATAGGAGCCTAAGTATGTACATAATAGATTTAGTATGTGAAAAGGGGCTATTGGGTACTTGGGTAAAAACTTGATGTTTGCCTCATACAATATATTTCGTGATCATATCGGATAATATATATTTTATTTTTATTTATTTATTTTTTTTCATGGAAAGACATTTTATTTTAAACATAGTGTGTACATGTCAATCCCAAACTCCAAATCTATCCCTCCCCTGCACCCTTCCCCCCCCTGGTAACCATAGGTTCTTTCTCTAAGTCTGTGAGTCTGTCTCTGTTTTGTGGTCCAGATGTGGTCCTGCCCACCTAAAAGACAAGATCCAGCCTCATTCCCCAGAACACAGGCAGCAATCCCCTCTACCAGGAAGCCTACACAACCCACTGAACCAACCTTAGGCACTGGGGGCAGACACCAAAAACAATGGGAACTATGAACCTGCAGCCTGTGAAAGGAGACCCCAAACACAGTAAGTTAAGCAAAACGAGAAGACAGAGAAATACACAGCAGATGAAGGAGCAAAGTGAAAACCCACCAGAACAAACAAATGAAGAGGAAATACACAGTCTACCTGAAAAAGAATTCAGAGTAAAGATAGTAAAGATGATCCAAAATCTTGGAAACAGAATGGAGAGAATACAAGAAACATTTAACAAGGACCTAGAAGAACTAAAGAGCAAACAAATAATGATGAACAAAACAATAAGTTAAATTAAAAATTCTCCAGAAGGAATCAATAGTAGAATAACTGAGGCAGAAGAATGGATAAGTGACCTGGAAGATTCAATAGTGGAAATAACTACTGCAGAGCAAAATAAAGAAAAAAGAAGGAAAATAATTGAGGACAGTCTCAGAGACCTCTGGGACAACATTAAATGCACCAACATTCAAATCATAGGGGTCCCAGAAGAAGAAGAGAAAAAGAAAGGGACTGAGAAAATATTTGAAGAGATTATAGTTGAAAACTTCCCTAATATGGGAAAGGAAATAGTTGATCAAGTCCAGGAAGCATGGAGAGTCCCATACAGGATAAATCAAAGTAGAAACACACCAAGACATATATTAATCAAACTATCAAAAATTAAATACAAAGAACAAATATTAAAAGCAGCAAGTGAAAAACAACAAATAACACATAAGGGAATCCCCATAAGGTAAAGAGCTGATCTTTCAGCAGAAACTCTGCAAGCCAGAAGGAAGTGGCCGGGCATATTTAAAGTGATGAAGGAGAAAAACCTACAACCAAGATTACTCTACCCAGCAAGGATCTCATTCAGATTTGACGGAGAAATTAAAACCTTTACAGACAAGCAAAAGCTAAGAGAATTCAGCACCACAAAACAAGCTTTACAACAAATGCTAAAGGAACTTCTTTAGGCAGGAAACACAAGAGAAGGAAAAGAGCTACAATAACAAACCCCAAACAATTAAGAAAATGGTAATAGGAACATACATATCAATAATTACCTTAAATGTAAATGGATTAAATGCTCCAACCAAAAGACACAGACTGGCTGAATGGATACAAAAACAAGACCCGTACATATGCTGTCTACAAGAGACGAATTCAGACCTAGTGACACATACAGACTGAAAGTGAGAATACGGAAAAAGATATTCCATACAAATGGAAATCAAAAGAAAGCTGGAATAGCAATTCTCATATCACACAAAATAGACTTTAAAATAAAAACTATTACAAGAGACAAAGAAAGACACTACATAATGATGAAGGGATTGATCCAAGAAGAAGATATAGCAATTGTAAATATTTATGCACACAACATAGGAGCACCTCAATATATAAGGCAAATGCTAACAGCCATAAAAGGGGAAAACGACAGTAACAACTTAATAGTAGGGGACATTAACACCTCACTTTCACCAGTGCACAGAGCATCCAAAATGAAAAAAAATAAGGAAACACAAGCTTTAAATGAAACATTAAACACGATGGACTTAACAGATATTTATAGGACATTCCATCCAAAAGCAACAGAATACACTTTCTTCTCAAGTGCTCATGAAACATTCTCCAGTATAGATCATATCCTGGGTCACAAATCAAGGCTTGGTAAATTTAAGAAAATTGAAATCATATCAAGTATCTTTTCTGACCACAGAACTATCAAACTAGATATCAATTACAGGAAAAAAATCTATACAAAATACAAACAGATGAAGGTTAAACAACACCCTACTAAAAAAACAAGAGATCACTGAAGAAATCAAAGAGAAAATCAAAAAATATCTAGAAACAAATGACAATGAAAACACGACGGCCCAAAACCTGTGGGATGCAGCAAAAGCAAATCTAAGAGGGAAGTTTATAGCAATACAATCCTACCTCAATAAACAAGAAAAATCTCAATAAACAACCTAACCTTACACTTAAAGCAATTAGAGAAAAAAGAACAAAAAAACCCCAAAGTTAGCAGAAGGAAAGAAATGATAAAGATCAGATCAGAAATAAATGAAAAACAAAGGAAAGAAACGATTGCAAAGATCAATAAGACTAAAACCTGGTTCTTTGAGAAGATAAACAAAATTGATAAACCATTAGCCAGACTCATCAAGAAAAAAAGGAAGAATGCTCAAACCAACAGAATTAGAAATAAAAAAGGAGAAGTAACAACTAACACTACAGAAATACAAAGGATCATGAGAGATTACTACAAGCAACTACATGCCAATAAAATGAATAACTTGGAAAAAATGGAGAAATTCTTAGAAAAGCACAACCTTCTGAGACTGAACCAGGAAGAATTAGAAAATATAAACAGACCAATCAAAAACACTGAAATTGAAACTGTGATTAAAAATCTTCCAACAAACAGAAGGCCAGGACCACATGGTTTCACAGGTGAATTCTAGCAAACATTTAGAGAAGAGCTAACACCTATCCTTCTCAAACTCTTCCAAAATATAGCAGAGGAAGGAACACTCCCAAACTCATTCTACGATGCCACCATCACCCTGGTACCAAAACCAGACAAAAATGTCACACACAAAAAAACTACAGGCCCATATCGCTGATGAACATAGATACAAAAAGCCACAACAAAATACTAGCAAACAGAATCCAACAGCACATTAAAAAGATCATACACCATGATCAGGTGGGGTTTATACAAGAATGCAAAGATTCTTCGATATACGCAAATCAATCAATGTGATACACCATATTAGCAAACTGAAGGATTGAAACCATATGATCATCTCAATAAATGCAGAAAAATCTTTCAAGAAAATTTAACACCCATTTATGATAAAAACACCCATCTATGATAAGTTCTCTCTATGATAAAGGCATAGAGGGAATATAACTCAACATAATAAAGGCCATATATGACAAACCCACAGCCAACATCATTCTCAATGGTGAAAAACTGAAAGCATTTCCACTAAGATCAGCAACAAGACAAGGTTGCCCACTCTCACCACTATTATTCAACATAGTTTTGGAAGTTTTAGCCAGAGTAATCAGAGAAGAAAAAGAAATGAAAGGAATCTACATCAGAAAAGAAAAGTAAAACTGTCATTGTTTGCAGATGACATGATACAATACACAGAGAATCCTAAAGATTCCACCAGAAAACTACTAGAGCTAATGAATGAATTTGGTAAAGTAGCAGGATACAAAATTAACACAGAGAAATCTCTTGCATTCCTATACACTAATGATGAAAAATCTGAAAGAGAAATTAAGGAAACACTCCCATTTTCCATTCCAACAAAAAGAATGAAATACCTAGGAATAAACCTACCTAAGGAGACAAAAGACCTGTATGCAGAAAACTATAAGACACTGATGAAAGAAATGAAAGAGGATACAAACAGATGGAGAGATATACTGGAAGAATCAGCAGTGTGAAAATGACTATACTACACAAAGCAATCTACAGATTCAATGCAATCCCTATCAAATTACCAATGGCATTTTTTATGGAACTAGAACAAAAAACCTTAAAATTTGTATGGAGACACAAAAGACCCTGAATAGCCAAAGCAGTCGAGGGAAAAAAACAAAGCTGGAGGAATCAGACTCCCTGACTTCAGACTATACTACAAAGCTACAGTAATCAAGACAATATGGTACGGGAACAAAAACAGAAACATAGACCAATGGAACAAGATAGAAAGCCCAGAGATAAACCCACGCACTTATGGTCACCTGATCTATGACAAAGGAGGTAAGGATATACAGTGGAGAAAAGACAGTCTCTTCAATAAGTGGTGTTGGGAAAACTGGACAGCTACATGTTAAAGAATGAAATTAGAACACTCTATAACACCATACACAAAAATAAACTCAAAATGGATTAGAGACCTAAATGTAATACTGGACAGGGTATAACTCTTAGAGGAAAACATAGGAAGAACACTCTTTGACATAAATCACAGCAAGATCTTTTTTGATCCACCTCCTAGAGTAATGGAAATAAAAACAAAAATAAACAAATGGGACCTAATGAAACTTCACAGTTTTTGCACAGCAAAGGAAACCATAAACAAGATGAAAAGACAACCCTCAGAATGGGAGAAAATATTTGCAAACAAATCAAGGGACAAAGGATTAATCTCCAACATATATAAACAGTTCATGCAGCTCAGTATTAAAGAAAGAACCAACCCAATCCAAAAATGGGCAGAAGACCTAAATAGACATTTCTCCAAAGAAGACATTCAGATGGCCAAGAAGCACATGAAAAGCTGCTCAACAGCACTAATTATTAGAGAAATGCAAATGAAAACTACAATGAGGTATTACCTCAGACCAGTTAGAATGGGCATCATCAGAAAATCTACAAACAACAAATGCTGGAGAGGGTGTGGAGAAAAGGGAACCCTCTTGCACTGTTGGTGGGAATGTAAATTGATACAGCCACTATGGAGAACAGTACAGATGTTCCTTAAAAAACTAAAAATAGAATTACCATATGACCCAGCAATCCCACTACTGGGCATATACCCAGAGAAAACCATAATTCAAAAAGACACATGCACCCCAATGTTCATTGCAGCACTGTTTACAATAGCCAAGTCATGGAAGCAACCTAAATGCCCATCGATAGATGAATGGATAAAGAAGATGTGTTACATATATATAATGGAATATTACTCAGCCATAAGAAGGAATGAAATTGGGTCATTTGTTGAGACGTGGATGGATCTAGAGACTGTCATACAGAGTGAAGTAAGTCAGAAAGAGAAAAACAAATATCATATATTAACGCATATATGTGGAACCTAGAAAAATGTTACAGAGGAACCGGTTTGCAGGGCAGAAATTGAGACACAGATGTAGAGAACAAACATATGGACACCAAGGCGGGAAAGTGCCCGGGGTGTGGAGGTGGTGGTGTGATGAACTGGGTGATTGGGATTGACATGTATACACTGATGTGTATAAAACTGATGGCTAATAAGAATCTGCTGTATAAAAAAATAAATAAAATTAAATTAAAAAATTAAAAAAAAAGACTTTCAACTTTGGTGGACAGTAATGAATAGTAAGTGGAACAGTGAGTATTCGTTATGTAAAAGTTCTGGCATTTACAGATTTAAGGCGAAAAATAATTGTAAGGATTGTAGATTTCGCTGGCTTTTGTTAACTTCTCTGGAAACTTTGAAGGAGGAGAATGACACATGTTAACTTTTTTCTCTTACATTGCTGTCTATATTTCCCATATTTTTTTCTCTATTTGCTTGAACATGAATATTTTCCTCCAAAATATTTTTAAGAAGAATAATTCTTCAGCTGTACCAAAAAAGCTATTAAACACATTTTACATAAAGTTATTTTTTAGTTCTTAAATTTCCATTTCATTTATCTTTACAGTTTCCATTTTACTCCTGAAATTCTCCATCTATGTTTTGTTCCCTTGATCACATTATTTTAAAATCTGTATCCCAAAACATCATTAGTTTTATTTCCTTTGAGTCTCTAATTACTGTAATTTTCTTGATTTCTGTTAAGTCCTCTCGTGTGTCTCATGATTTTTTGATTGATTGTTAAATAAAGTGTATGAAGAATTTTACATATCTTTTTAGGTCATAGAAGGATATCCTTTCATATTTTGCTAAGAAGTTAGACTAGGTGACAATCATCGTAAGCCAATCAAAAACTGAAATGATGGTAAGCTTGTTTTCAGTTCTTTTGAGAAATGGTTTATTTCACAGTTACCGGTAGAACATTCCTATTCTAGGTCCTTGTTAAAAATGTAGCATAATTTACCAGCTTCTTGACAGATCCTGCACTTCACTATTTGTTTCCCCATCTGTATGAGAGTTCAGAAATATGTGATCAACATCTCAGCCTCTAAACAGGACTTTCAAAGTTGGAATTGTTTTATAGGGGAGACACTGTGCCAAATGTTTTGACTATGTTATCTTCAGGCACCCCCCCCCCCTTTCTTTTAAAATTAGATCTGCTGGCTTTCAGATATCACGAAATAGATTTTTTTCTTAACTGTGTGTCCGCCTGTTCTATTTATTCTTGTAAAAGAGTTAATTTTATACAACCTAGTTCACCATTGTCAGGAACAGACCTCCTCAAAAATTTTTTTCTCTGTAAGTATCTGAAATACTCATTTTAAAAATATTTTAGGGGCTTCCCTGGTGGCGCAGTGGTTGAGAATCTGCCTGCCAATGCAGGGGACACGGGTTCGAGCCCTGGTCTGGGAAGATCCCACAGGCCGCGGAGCAACTAGGCCCGTGAGCCACAACTACTAAGCCTGCGCATCTGGAGCCAGTGCTTCGCAACAAGAGAGGCCGCGATAGTGAGAGGCCCACGCACCGTGATGAAGAGTGGCCCCCGCTTGCCACAACTAGAGAAAGCCCTCTAACAGAAACGAAGACCCAACACAGCAAAAATAAATAAATAAATAATATTTAAAAAAATAATAACAATAAAAAATAAAAATATTTTAGATCTTCTATTATGACATATCTCACACTAAAGATTTTTATATGTAATATACTTATGTATAAATAATACTTGCCTTGTTTTTATTGCAGGTATTTAAGAACTGGTAGTTTTTCTTACTCATCTTCATAAATAATCCTGTATGTTAGGCTCTCAATACTAGTTGCTATATTGAATAAAATATTTTTTGTTGTTGTTTTTTGTGTTTTCTTTCTTTATTATCCCCCCGATGCTCTTCAACTAATGCTAATACTGGATCTATCCCAATTTAGCTAAATTTTTTCTTGGTAATAAAAAGAATTTGTTTTTGTTTTATTCATCATTTTTCATTTCCATGATTTGCACAGCAGTAGAATCACCTGTTGGTTATTTTATCAAATTATAAAATAGTTTTAGATGGTTGTGGCATTTGCTAATAACATCATACCTTGATATCTAGTAAATATAATATCCACCTCAATTGACTCACTTGCAAATTATTTTTCTTACATGAAATATTCCATTCTTGATAGCCTAATGCACCCTAGGAAGTACAATTTAAGGGTTATTGTTGTGTCTCCAGAGAGGTAAAATTACCACACATTAAGATTCCAGCCAGTGCCTGATGTAATCACCTGAAAATTTACTACCTACTGGGTTTTATTATTGAAAAAAATGGATGCAATTCTTAAATATTTTGAAGAATATAAACGTAACAAAGTTAGAACTGATAACTGTACTGTTCTAAAGACAACCAGCTTCTGTTGCCTTCCAACAAAGTAACATATCAGGATGACATTCTAAAACAGTATTAAAATAAGGTTAAAAATACCCCACAAAAGATGTGGTATTACATAAATTAAATATGTAAAAATAACAATGTTAATTTTATAACTTTCTTTGTAAGAAAGATATTTTTGAAATAAAGATTCTTTTTATAACAATTAAAAAAACAGTTTTCATGTTAATAAACTTAGATATTTTAGATATCAACCTAACCCTTTTTCTGGCTTAAGACATAAACTATAAGTTTTATATTTATTTCATGTAATTTGAGGTTAGATATATAGGATATTTTTCTCTTAAAAGATCTGCTTTAAGGGTAACTATTAATTATTTATTTCATTATAGCCACTCCTTGCCTTCAAGAATGAAAACAAAGCAAATTGCTTGGATATATTTTTAAATAAACTTTTTTCAAGTATAACTTACATATAATATAATGTACCCATTTTACATACACAGAGCAATAAATTTTAAAAATGTATTCATCTGTTTACCACAACTCCACACTCTCTGTAGACTATCCACTTAGCTCCTTTGTAATCAGTCAGTTCTAGCCTACCACTGATCTGATTTATGCCATGATAACCTAGTTATGTCTTCTCTAGAATTTTATAAAAATTAAATCAGGTAATATTCACACTCTTGTGTCTGCCTTCTTTTCTCAACTTAATGTTTTTGAGGTTAAAAATCTGTTTTAAATGTAAAACTATTTAAATATTACTATAATAAAATATTTTAATACAGTAATTATTATTTCTTTCTATACTCAAGATATGAATTATGATATTTAGTTATCTAGAAACCATTTTTTCAAGAATACAGTGAAAGCTGTGTTCAACGTGCTCTCTATTGTTCCAGAAGACACACTGGAACCAGTGGGCAGAAGTTATAGGAAAAAAGATGCTTGTTCAACAGACAAAAGTAATGTCTGTTAATTGGAATTGTCCAGCATTTACTGAGATTTACCTACCATTGTGAACTCCCAATTACTACAAATATAAAGTCAAAGATGTCTGATCAGGGTAATCCATAGTTGTCATACTCTCAGAGAAGATGAACTTTAGTCAGTAAAAGAAAACAGAAACACAAACTGAGTATCAGTACAGAAAGTAACCAGTATATAAAGAAGAGTAAAGATGCAAACTATGGGATTTCAAAGGAAAGAGTCCTCTGATACAGAAAATAGGGCCTTGACATACCGGCAGGATTTCATCAAATTGAGACTAAAACTGAAGAAGTATTTTCAGACAGAGAAAACAATATGAACAATGGTAGAGAGATGGACAAAGTGTTCAAGATGTTAAAATATCACTGTTTGGGGAAGGTGAAAGGAAGTAATTGAAAATTTGGCTAGAAATGTAAATAGATCAAAGGCAGACCAAGGAAGTTTTCAGATGCTTACTAACAATGTATCTTTAAGCATTAGGGAGATATTGACAGTTTTAAGATACTGGATGGGATGTTTCCTGTTATCTAATAATATTGGTCAATTTCCACAAGGCAATGGTATGCAGAATTGGAGATAGTTGGAACTCTGGTTTATGTCTGACTTTAGTGAAAAACCTCTAATGGTTCCTCATTATGAAATATGTTGGCCCATAAGCTGCTATAACTGTGTGCATGTGTGTATGCCTGCATGCATGTATGATGCATATGTTAAGGAAATTCTATCAATTTCTTATTTCTTCAAAGTTTTTAACATTATTGTTGGACAATGTTAAATATCTGTAAGGTAACTGAAAAGTATCAATGATATTTTTCCTTAGCTTCAAAAATGAGATAGATTATATTAATATTTCTTTATATTTAGCACACTTGCTTTCCTGGAATAAATCTCATTTAGTCATAGTGTGCTATTTTTTACTAGGTTCTTGGTCTGTTTTCAAATATTTTATATGAGGGCTTCCCTGGTGGCGCAGTGGTTGAGAATCTGCCTGCTAATAATGCAGGGGACACGGGTTCGAGCCCTGGTCTGGGAAGATCCCACGTGCCGCGGAGCGGCTGGGCCCGTGAGCCACAATTACTGAGCCTGCGCGTCTGGAGCCTGTGCTTCGCAACAAGAGAGGCCGCGATAGTGAAGAGGCCCGTGCACCGCGATGAAGAGTGGCCCCCGCTTGCCGCAACTAGAGGAAGCCCTCGCACAGAAACGAAGACCCAACACAGCCAAAAATAAATATAAAAATAAATAAATAAATAAAAGAGCCTTCCCTAAATTAAAAAAGAAAAGAAAAGCAGCTTCATTATTAAAAAAAGAAAAAAAATATTTTATATGAGATTTTTGCATCAATATTCATAAGTGAGTTTGCTTGCAGTTTTCTTTTATGGTATAATCTTCTTAAATTTAAGGATCAATATGTAGTAGCTTCATAAAACAAATGTGAAAGTTTTCATTCCATTTCTATGTTCTGAAATAGTTTAAATAGCTTTATGATGATCTTATTATTAAAAATTCTCCTGTGAAATTATCTGAGTCTGGTGCTTTCTGTTGGATATGCTTTTAAAAAACAAGCAAACAAAAAACTTGATTTCTACAACAGTATTATGTTTATTTAGATTTTTTATCTACTTAGTAGTCTGTCCTTTTAGTACAGTATTTGATCAGTGTAGATTTTTCTATCTCTACAGTGGTAAAGCTTGAAGAGCTTAATCTTTTTTTTTTTTTTTTAATGTGCTTTTCAAATAGAATTGTGCAGAGGAAACTTGTTATAAATTTCTCTGTTTGACTGTGATTCAACCTTGTCATTTTCAATTACTGTTTTTGTAGTTCCTCTTTTTTATTATTTTTGGTTGGACTTGTTAGTGATTCACTTAGTTTGCAGATTTTTTAAATGACAAATTATTTTTTAGATTTATTTTAGTTTTTTCAGATAAATTACAGGTTACCCAGTTAAATTTGAATTTCAGGAAAACATTTTTTTTTAAAGTTTGTCCCAAATTTTGCATGAACCATACTCATATTAAAACTTATCTGTTTTTTATCTGAAATTCAAATTTAATTGTGCATTCTACATTTTAATTTGCTAAATCTGGCAATCTTATTTATTTGTCTTAATGCTTTACTTCTGTTTATGTTTTATACATTTTTATCTTTATTAACTCCTTGCTTCTCTTCTCTTTTGGTTTACTATAATGTTATTTTCCTATATTTTTGAGGTAGGTGCTTAATCCATCTATTTTATTTATTTTTACTGATATGGGTATTTTATAGTAAAATGTTTCCTAAATAAATGCTTTAGCTCTTTTGATATGATGTATTATCATTATCTTTACATTCAGGAAGTCTGTCATCTTATTTTTATGTCCCTTCTGACCCAAGATTTGTTCAATTTCTTTAAAAAATTCCAGGTGGAAGGGACTTTTAATTTTGTTATAAATTTAAAATGTTAATGTATTATGATAAAAATGCTATTTAGATTATTTCTATTTTTAAAATGTATCAAGGATTTCTTTGTGGTCTAATGTATGGCCAATTTTTCTAAATACATTATATGTCGTTGACCAAAATTCTTATAGGAGTTCAGAATTTGATATTTATATTTCCTTATCAGTTATGGCATTTAGGTCAGCTTATGTTTATTGATTCATTTTGCCTACTTAATCTGCCTTTATGAGGAAGGTATATTAAAGATTTCTTATTTATACTATATGTCTATTTCTTTGAATCTGCTGCACTTTGTATTATGAAACGTATTGCTGTATTACTGGGTACATAAATATTAATAATTACTATCATGGGGTGGTATTTTTGTCTCCTTAAATCCTTTTATTGGTGCAAAATCTATTTAGTCAAATAGGAAGATTGTGACTTCTACTTATTTATTGTATTTACATTTACCTGTTATGCTCTTGTGTCTTTGCCCATCCTTTAACTTTGAACATCTTTTCTGGTTCTGGACTGGTTAAGGACACATATTGATATGTTGGTCTCAATTCTGTATTTTTATGTTTTATTTTTAATATGTATAGTTTTTTAAAACATACTTTATTTTCTTTTTTTGGCCTATCTTTTGTCATATAGAAATTTTTTTAAAGTTTGTATATATTATATATATTTATTTGTCCAAACATACAAATTATATGTAGATATTATTCTTCTGAATTATTTAAGTAAAGTATAGATATAAGCCCATTTGTCACCTGATCATCTAGTGTACATTTCTACTTAAAAATGAATATTTTTTTAATATAATGACAGTTAAAGTTCCACAATCAAAGAATTAACATTGAAACAATACTGTTACTAACATATAATTTATATTTAGATATTGACAATTGTCACTATAATAGTCTTAGTAAATAAAAGTCAAAGTATATTTACAGTTTGCTATTTTTTTCTAAGTACAAAAGCAAAATTAAAATATGCAGTATTGCTCATTTGTGCAAGAAATACAGGAAGAGTGAACAAAAACATAATGAAGTTGGTTACATGCAAGAAGTGAAAAGACATGGCATTGAAAGGATAGCAGGAAAGGAACAGGATGGAAAGACAATATTTGGAATATAACTTTCTGTATATTCCTGACTTTTAGAATCTTGGTAGTCTTCCATATAACCAAAAGAGAATGAAAATTACTAAGGATAAGATCGGTGAAACAAAATTGAATATAAGCAAAAAACAAATGAAACTAACTATAGAGAGGGAGAAATTATCTAAGTAAATTTTAAACATAAGGTTTGAACTATATATTAAGTCCTATGGAACAATTTCAGAAATACTCTATGTGTATTCTGCAACTGAAATAATAAGTGAATATGTTTTGGATAATGAGAGCCAGGATTCTCACCACTGGAGTAGGGAATTATATATGTGGAAAGGGGGAAGGCAAGAAGAAGTCTCATCATGTTCAATTGGAATTGGATGGATAATTGTGAATTTATTAGTTCAACAGAAATATATACATATATATAGGCAGAAATCTATACAGATGTGTTTATGTATACTCTAAATTCACATATACCTATGTCTACATATCACTGTATAGGTATGTAAATATACACATGCATACATATATATATACACACACACATATATATTTGATTATGACTATACATGTATATATGAATAGGAGGATAAAGAGTGTCTGGAAATTATGCTTTAAATTTTCCAAGCCTGAAATTATTTTAAATGAAAAGGCTTAATATATCCTATTCAACTGCATTATTTAACAATATTTCCCAAATCCTTTTTTTTTTTTCCTTTCTGATGCAGATCCTTAAGCTACACTGAAACATAAAATCCCCTTTTCCTTCCTTCAAAATATTTTGCCTCTTTTGGTCTCTTCTGTGATGAAGTATTTCCTGTATTTTCTCATATTTTTGTTATTCTTCTTTAAAACGGAACACATTTGATGAGTTCAAGTAAAATGAGTGAGGCTAGAAAAATCACGACTTCTGTCACAATAAGTTCCATCTATTTATCAACTGAACTACTATTCGTGTCTCCAGCCACTTTTTGTTATAAAATTTACTCATTAAAGTTGTTCCATGTCATATTGAGACCATTAAAGTATACTTGATGTCATTCAGTGAAGACAATGACTTTAGAGTTCTAATATCTTTCCTTGTCGGTTACCACAAAAGTGACAAGACTTAAGATGCATCTTGAATATTGCATTTTCCTTCCCTATACAGTGCTCTACACTTAATAAATATTTACAATCTCAGTTGTTTGTCACTAACAATTACGGGACTTATCCAACAGTTTCATTTCTTCAAAATGTCAGTAACTGCTCAGTTTTGTATGCAAAAGTGTGCAATATTTTCCACTGCATTTATAGAAGTTTATTATAGATACAGGGGCATGAATGTAATGGTGTGTTGGAGCTGGCTCATACTGGCTCTCAAGAGCTGACTGGGTATAACTCTTCCTAACTCCACACTCAGTGACATCATACTGATAGCTTAAAATCACCATAGTGAGCAAATTGACAATATAAGAATTGGTAAATGGTATCAACCAGCTCCCCTTCCCTTCCCCCCGCCCGCCCAGGGAGCTGTTTGCTAAATAATTATTAGCACTCTATTGTTCTAAAATCTTGTAGGAATATGGAACATTCTACATTGATAAACTTTAACTGGAAACTTGGAAGTCTCCTCTTCCTTCATTCAACTTCAGTTACAGTATTCTTGCTGCTTTTCTTAGGAAGGTAGGTTCTCAAAGCAGGGTTTTTGCACTTGCTGTTTCCTCTGCCTGAAATAGTATTTGTCCAGAGAGCTGCATAACGTGTTCCTTTACTCGCTTCACTTATGCCTGAAAAGCCATCAGTGAAGCTTCTCCTGATCACACTATGTAAAATAATTTCCCTGTGTGCCCGCCTCCAACAATCTTCTCCCCAAACAATATACAGCTTTGTTTTACTCAATAGCAGATATCAGTCTGAAGTACTCCTTATTGATTGCCATTTGATTACTATCTATTTACCACCAAAGCAATGCAATCCCATGACAACAGACGTCCTGCCAATTTTGCTCAAATTTCTATCTCCAAGGTCTAAAAAGTGGCATGTAATTGACACTCAAAATATATGTTGAGTGAATAACAATAATGAAAATAAAACTGTGAATAGTATTTTAAAAATATAAATTATTTTTTTATAAAAGTAGTTTAGAAGTATGTATATTCTTAAAAATTGGTGCTTTAATAATATATGTAAGTTCTGTTTCTTATTTATCTCTCAATCTCATCATATATATGTTTTCTTTAAATATTCCTTTATTGTCTTTTATATCCATATTACTAGATATAGGTATTATATAAATAAACTAGCTATTATAAATGCCACATTGAAGAACTGCTTTCTTCATAAGCAACTTTAGGTTTTATGCATAAAAAACGTTTTTTGTGTAAAAAGCACATTTTAATGTGTTTTTATGTGTAAAAGAAGCGTTTATACTTCTAATACATGCTTCTTTTATTGAGAAATCATTTAAACTTTTTTGCTAATTAGTGAAATTATATAACAATTTATAGTATAGTGTGTTACTATATGTTCATTAATACTTTCACCAAACTCTCATTGATTATGTACCTTAAACATAGTTTCCCTGCGCTAGGAACTTGTTGATATTTTTATTTGCATTTTTTATTAATAGCAAGGCTTACAGAATTGAAATTGTGCAAATTTATCATTTTATAACTGATCCCTACAATGATGCTTACTGTCCCAAATTTATAGGTGATAACACCAAACACCTTTTTGACATATGAATCTGTTTTCCTTGGAAGCAAGAAACATGTCTAATTGACTTTTATCTTCCCAGAAAATGACATCATAGCTGTTAGATAGTAAGTGAGAGTCACCATGAATGAATGAATGGATGAATAAATGAATGAATGAATTTTTAGGACACTTGTATTAGATCAGAAAGTAATTTTTATAAGATACAATGCCTGAACACAAATCAAGGACTTCTGACCTCAATCCCATCATTCTTTCTTCAAAGATAAATAGGAAGCACTCTGATTTTTTTAATTGAAAACAAAATGATGATGACTTGATTTTTTAGGACAGTTTTAGATTCACAGCAAAATTGAGGTGAAGGTACAGATTTCCCATATACCTCTTGACCCCACGCATGCATACCCTTCCACATTATCAATGTCCCCCACTAGAACAATACAGTAGTTACAGTTGACAAACCTACATTGACATATCATACACAACATGGTCCATAGTTTATGTTACTGTTCACTTGTAATGTACATTTTTTGGCTTTGGACAAATTTATAATGACATGTATACATCATTACAGTATCATACAGAGCATTTCCACTGCCCTAAAAATCATCTGTGTTCTGCCTATTTATCCCACCCCACTCTCCTCCCAAACCCTAGCAATCACTGGCACTGATTATTCTGATCATACAAGGAAGACAACCAAGGACGATCTCTTGATTTACTAAAAAATATTGATGAGGATTCAAAACTACCTGCCAAATAGAAGAAAAAATTGCTAAGTCAGTTCTATAAGTGTCACCCAAACATCTTTATTGAGTATTTTGGGGACTGAGTTTCTAATGTCTGTATATAACCTGTATATTTTAACAATAAATTATGTATTCTTAGGATCCAATCACATTGTAAGATTGGATGTTCTTCTACATGTGAAATGTACTTAATAAAACTTTTTTATATAAAAAAATAAAATCACATCAAAAAATTAAATATTTAGGAATGAACCTAAACAAGGAGGTGAAAAACCTAAATGCTGAGAACTATAAAACATTGATAAAGGAAACTGAAGGTTATTCAAAGAGATGGAAAGATATCCCATGCTCTTGGATTTGAAGAATTAATATTGTTAAAATGGCCATACTACCAAAATCAGTCTCAAGATTTAATGGAATCCCTATCAAATTAACCATAACATTTTTCACAAAACTAGAATGAAATTCTAAAATTTATATGAAACTGCAAAAGACCCATAATTGCCAAAGCAATCCTGAGGAAAAAGAACAAAGCTGGAGGCCAGCCCAGACTTCAGACAATACTACAAACCTACAGTAATTGAACAGCATGGTATTGGCACAAAAATATAGGTCAATGAATAGAATAGAGAGCCAAGAGAAAACCCACATGCCTATGGTCAATTAATCATCAACAAAGGAGGCAAGAATATACAATGGAGAAAAGACAGTCTCTTCAGCAAGTAGTACTGGGAAAGCTGGACAGCTCCATGTAAATCCCTCACACTATACAAAAATAAACTCAAAATGGTTTAAAGACTTAGATATAAGACATGACACCATAAAATTCCTAGCAGAGAACACAGGCAAAACATTCTCCAACATAAATTGTAGCAATATTTTCTTAAATAAGGCAAAAGAAATAAAAGCAAAAATAAACAAATGGGACCTAATGAAACTTAAAAGCTTTTGCACAGCAAAGGAAACCATAAACAAAACAAAAAGACATCTGACAGACTGGGAGAAAATATTTCTAAACGATGTGACCAACAAAGGGCTTAATTTCCAAAATATACAAACAGCTCATACAACTCAGTATCAAAAAAAAAAAAAAATCCAATCAAAAATTGGGCAGAAGACCTAAATAGACATTTCTCCAATGATGACATACAGATGGCCAACAGGCACATGAAAAGATGCTCAACAGCCCTAATTATTAGAGAAATGCAAGTCAAAACTACAATAAGATACTACCTCACACCAGTCAGAATGGCCATCATAAAAAGGTTACAAATAATAAATGCTAGAGAGGATGTGGAGAAAAGGGAACCCTCCTACACTGTTGGTGTGAATGTAAATTGTTGCAGCCACTGGAGAAAACAGTACAGAGGTTCCTTAAAAAACTAAAAATAGATTTACTGTATGATCTAGCAATCCCACTCTTGGGCATATAGCCTGGAAAGACGAAAGCTCTAATTTGAAAGGATACATGCACCCTAATGTTCATATCAGCACTATTTACAACAGCCAAGACATGGAAGCAGCCTAAGTGTCCATCATCAGATATATGGAGAAAGAAGATGTGGTACATATATACAATAGAATATTACTTGACCATTAAAAAGAATGAAATATTGCCATTTGCAGCAACATGGATAGACCTAGAGAATATCATACTACGTGAAGTAATTCAGAGAAAGACAAATATTATATGATATCACTTATATGTGGAATCTAAAAAATAAGACAAATGAACTTATTTACAAAACAGAAACAAACTCACAGACATAGAAAACAAACTTATAGTTACCAAAGGAGAAAGTTGGGGTGGGGGGATAAATTAGGAGTATATGATTAATAGATACAAACCACTATATATAAAAATAGATAAACAACAAGGATTTACTGTATAACACATGGAACTATATTCAATATCTTTTAATAACTTATGATGGAAAAGAATCTGAAAAAAAAATGTGTAACAATCACTTTGCTGTACACCTGAAACTAACACAATATTATAAATCAATTATACTTCAATTAAAAAATAGAAATTTGCCACTTCAAGCCTCAGTTTCTTCACCTGTAAAGTTATTATTTTGGACAGTCTTCTTTCTGAAGATTGTTTTGAGAAATAAATTGCCATAAAATTTGACTGAGTGTAAAACATACTCCTTGACTTCTTATTAGGCACTTATTAAATTTGGGCTCAGATCCTACCTTCTTTAATACACTGATCACCCTCAGGATTCAAATTTCCAATTGATTTTAGTTTAGTTCTAGTTTTAAAAAAATGCACTATTACAAAAGGCAACATAGTTCAATGTTACTTGTTTATGAGCCTTAAGCAACCCTCCCAAACTGCAGGAGACATACAGAGACAGCCACAGGAGACATCGCTTTCTATTTAATAATTTAGACTAACATAAATGAAAAGATTTTAGAAGAACTATTTAAGACACAAATATCTGTATGGTTTTCATTGGAGAAGGCATTACTAATTTGCTCTGGGAAAAGCAGTACATTATTGGACATGAATCTTTTCCCTGTGCAGGTTTTCTCTTGCTTAGCAAAGGTACACAAAGAGAGTTCCAGTTTAATGCCCTGGAAAAGGCTGTCAGTCCCTCCTGAGCTAAGCTCATGCATCTTAATGCAGCATCAGGTTTCCTGTAGATGACCACATTTCAGGCCCTTTGACAAAACCCATATAAAAAAGACGTGATGTTCAAGAAGAGGAGGTGGCTTGAATAATTTAACAGCTACATATAGGCCTATGAAATATTAAAGGAACAATAGCGTACAATGGGGAATTTTATAGAGATTCTAGCTTGACATCAGTCTCCCCCTTACATAGTTGGCTATTTGGCTGTAGCAATAGTTAATGTGTTATGATAGTGAGACAGTAATTACAATGGAGTTAATAAGTGCTTTAATTAAAGCTAAGCCAGCTTACTGACAGGTATTTTTTTAAAGTTTTTAAAAACTCAAATAATTTAAGCTTTCTTTGGAATATTGAGCTGATACTAAAAACCACTGGAAAGAACATTCTATCCCTGCTATTTTTAAATAAATTTGTTATGAACAAGAACTGTTCAGCCAGCTATGCATTTCCTTTAAAAACATGATAGGCTTTAATAATCCCTTTGTAAAATGAAAGGCAAGAAAGCAGGCACAGGGTCTCTGAGGTTGTGCTGACACAATGTGAAGACTCAATGTTTTTCAATTCACATGGTACCTCCACATACTTCATCCCACTTTATAATCAGGAGCGTCTCCATCAGAAACTCAGATTGTACTGCTGATACTCATATAAGGCAGATGGCCCAGACAGGGACTCTCATTTTTCTTAATTGCAAATCTTTGGCTTAGACATCTATAATATGCCTTAAAAGTTGCTAATTGTTTCTAAAATATATGTGCCTTTAATTTTCTTCACTTCTTTGGCATAACAATGTGCTTACAAAAACCTGTAATTAGATAAAGGTGTATTTTACCCACTTTAAGTAAAGTAAATGTCTGAGATACCTTACTTAAAAGAAAGTACCATGCTATTTTGCTATTGCTTCTAAGAGGTCTCTGTTTTGCATTTCCTACTACGGTGCACTGAGTTTTTGCTTTGAAGAGACACCTAAAGATGAAGGAAGTGGAGACCAAGGCGCTTGTTTCCCAAAGGGATATTTTCTTGCAATAGCTGTGATTGTGGCTTCATTGTTAGATGGATACTTTAAATCAGTTTAGCAGAGACGATGTGATCCCACCGGATACTCAGGATGTGCTTTATTTTCTTTCAGCACTTAGGGAGATCCACGGTGTGGCCAGGACTATATATGACTCATTCTGTAGAGGCAATGGGTCCACAAAACGATTCCTCTTCTCTGGACATTAATAGTCTCAGAATAGTCGTAAAGCAAACAGCCAACTGGTGAGGTAACTCTGCTATCAATATAGTCCCTTCACAATGTTTCACAGTTTTTGAATTGCTTCCGCATATATACTTTCAAAGGAAATCTACTGATACTTAGCATAATCCCATGGGGAAGACTTGGAAAGAAGGGGTGCATTCCAAGCAGAAGCAATTCAGCAAACAGACTGGGAATTCAGAGATACATATGACGTGGAACATGCCTTTGGGAGCAGAGCCACAGAGCTGGAAGAGCTAATTCCTCTGAAATTGTTGGTAATTCTATTTTCTTTAAAATAGTGTCCAATCTTTCCAGTTTAACTACCATTAGTCTTACCTCTTTTGTTCTAGACTAGTTAAATGGGACAACTGCTGGATCCTATCTATACATTCCCTGTTAATGGTACAGCAAGAAAATTATCATAACTCATTCCTTGATCTTGGTGAAATAATCAATAATAGAACTATTTCACCGATGCATGTCAGTAGAGTATTTCCACGAGATAAACAATACCAATCTGTCAGATTGGCATTTGAAGTGAAATCCAGGCCCACTTAATTCTCACTTTCATCCTTTGATGTACTAGTTTTCTTGGTTTTAGGTAGCACCCACAAAGCTCCACTATGTGCTATATCCCTCATTAAATCATGTTCTTATCTCATTCCTTAATAGGATAAACAATTTCTTTAAAATCTCCCACATCCCACAGGGGTTGCTTTGATTTTGTTATAGTTTAGTTGCTTACATTCTTCTTTTATTTCTACCCATTCTGTTCCTAGTTCATTGAGGTCAAGAATTTTGCCTTAATCACTGGTATAATATTAATGCTATCTCACATGCAATGAGTAGTACTTAGCCAAATTCACTAAATCCATACCATCTTTTCCATTCAAGTTTACTTTTTTAAATTTATTTGTGTTAATATTTAAAAGCTGTATTATTATACATACTACACATAGACGTAACTGCATAATAGTGGGCATCTAATATAAATAATAAAAATGACATAATAAATGTCTGCAAAATTTCAAAGCAGATTTATGTCAGTAAAAGCAGATAAAGATTTTCCCCCAAAATGACTAGAAAACACATGATGAATACATTTTAACATTGAAAGTTAATCCAGTTAATGAAAATAAGCCAATATGTTTTACAGGAGACTTTATATCATTTGAGGGGGCAAAAAGGTCTGTGTGTGTGTGCTTGTGTGTCTAAAACAAGCCATCGATTTTACTGTTTTGCTTTCACCTAATAGCTAAAATAAGCTATCATGGTAGAAATGAAGCACAATTATCAATGATCAACACACATTTGAACATCTACTGAGTTACTTACTGTTAATATCAAAGAGTAAGACATGTGGTACCTAATCTTCAGCACTAGGATTGCAGTATTAAGAGATGAAAGACACTAGGCAGCATTTTCCTCCCTTAGCAAGTGTTCTTTTACCTTGTCTTCAGCGTTCCTCTTTCTTAACCACCTTAAACCCTTTTATAAATAAAGCAGTATTCTACAGATTAAGCTTTTTACAGATTTAAGTGACGGTAGATCTGGATTCTAATCTCAGTTCTGACATCTACTAATGCATTTTGACTGTTCCCAAAAGTTTGTTCTGAGAATCACATAAGATAATACAAGTGAAAATGCTTTGAAAATTATAACGCTTTGAATGCATGTGCCTGATTTCATTATAATAATGTTGATGACTTACAGCTTGTTTACTTCATTAACCTATACTTTTGAATGATCAATTTTATTGGATATCTACAGATTTTCTTGTCTGAAAATGTGGAAATCAGTATTTTTAACTTAAGCTCAGGAGTATCACTTAAAATCTTTATGATTGGGGGCTTCCCTGGTGGTGCAGTGGTTAAGAATCCACCTGCCAACGCAGGGGACATGGGTTTGAGCCCTGGTCCGGGAAGATCCCACATGCCACAGAGCAACTAAGCCCGTGCGCCACAACTACTGAGCCTGCACTCTAGAGCCCACAAGCCACAACTACTGAGCCCGCGTGCCTAGAGCCTGTGCTCCACAACAAGAGAAACCACTGCAATGAGAAGCCCATGCACCACAAACAAGAGTAGCCCCTGCTCGCTGCAACTAGAGAAAGCCCACATGCATCAACGAAGACCCAATGCAGCCATAAATAAATAAATAAATAAATAAATAAATTTAAAATCTTTACAATTGTCATGGTCTCAGCACTAAGCAGTCAGGATAAGGGACGCCTTTTGTAACTCTGGAGTAGATTTCCCTTCAGGTTTGAATCATGAAGGTACATGGAGTAGTGGGTGTTGCTAAGGTAGCTGGACTGGCAAGAGGGGTAGGACTAGCAAGTTACATTAACAACAAATAACAACTAATACAACCATATTGCAGCAAACTAATTGTGTAATTCTAATTATGCTTTCCCAATCTAAAACCCAATTTGATTCTCTATATTATTATTTTAATATTTCTAGTGGTTATGGCCTCACCTTTAAACAATGTACCTAAAGCTCTATTATTTAATTTATGAATTATAATTTAACTTACTGAACCTCTAGAAATAGAAGATGAGTAAATTCAGATCACATGTATTATCCAGCAATGTCCCATTCATCCAATTACATTCTTAAATTATTTTTAATTATGTAACCAGATTAAAGCCACGATTCAAGTTGTCTAGTCTATTAGTACCTCTTCCAAAATTAAAAACAACAAAAATGTGACTCAGTATATGGAAAATAATGTCAAAATTACAGAAATTCTTTATTTGCATTTTTCAAACACCATAAATTAAACATAATTGCACAGGAAATAGCAGAAGATGTATAAATTTCCCTTTATCTACCATTAACTTTTATCACACTCCACATCTATCTTAGCACTGCACTCTATAAAACACCCTGGTACTCTCCTCTTTTATCCATAATTTAATTATTTTGTTTTTTTGTTTTTGTTGTGTTTTGTTTTCCTTTTTAAAACACAATTTCTCTCCAAGGCCAAATATATGTACCAGTTTTTTACTTCCCCATAAATTTCTACATCTCCATCTTTTTTGTTTTTTTATTTTTCTTGTTTGACTTTTGAAATTCATCATTGCCAACTATGAAGAACAGCTAGGCATGGGCCTCAAAGAAGACAAGGTAAGGAATTCAATCTTTTTTAAGAAAAGAAAATAAAACATTTGAAATACCCATTCAATGGTGCTACTTACTGAATCACTGATACATTATTTCTACTATAATATAGATATATATAAATTATAATTTTGCTTACATTTTGTTCAGTGATTGAATATGCAGAGTTAACTTTTGATCCATATGTTAATAGTCAATTCTATCACTTTTTCCAGGAAACACTTCTTTCATAACTTAGTTGACTGAAGTTCATCTTCAAGAGCATTTTTCTCCAGAAATGTACCTGGATGCACACGTCGTCATGGTTGTGCATGTTGGGAAATGTAATCTGTGTGGTCTTGATAACAGATTGGCAGTTCAGCTAGATACAAAGTCTCTGAGTCAAAATGTATTTTCTCTCTTGTTTTTCTTCTTTGATAACTTTCTGGAACTTGCTTTTAAACAGTAAGTTTTCTATTGAGGGGAAAAACCCAAGAGGTTTAGAAAATTAAACCTCCTTGAAAATATGTTTGTTTCTTGGCTTTGATGACTATATGAGTCTTACATTAACTTCCAAAATCAAAAATCAAGTATTTGAATGATTTGTAAGGTTAATAATTTTTTACAAAGTTTCTTTAAAGCTATATACTTTACATCTGTAGATTCAGATCTTTTATTCAAGGGGAATAATTTTTTTTTCTATTTTATTTTGGTATAATGATGTCAGTTCTTTCTATTCTCTGGGTATACCAATTATGCATATATGGATTGTTATCTTTTATACCTATTTTTTAACCTAAAACCTTTTTCTTCTAATTTAATTTGGCTTTATTTTCCTTGAGCCTGTACTCTATAGGATTTTTATGTTTCAAGATGCTCTTTGTTTCCATCTTGATACTTCTCATGTTGTGTTTATTTTTGTATTTATTCTCTTTATATTTTTTTGACCTCTGCAATTTAATTTTTCTCTGCTTTTTTGTCTTAACCTCCTTTGTTTGATCCTTTTTTTCTCCTTTTTAGAGATGTTTTAGAGAGGCTTTATTTAAATTTCCTTTTTCATGGTAAAATATTTGTCCCAAACTAGCATCCAAACTCAGAATATTTTTCTTCAGTTTATAAATATTTCTTCCCTTAGAGTACATTGTAAATGGGAGCATTATTTTGGGACCAATTATATGTTGAATGAGGGTGTGGGGGAAAAGATGGAGGCGTTAACAACTTAGATTTCAGTAAGACATCTTAGATACTCTCTTACAAACTATTCACTCGTGTGTGTCAAGAATCCTTTACATAGTGATTTAGCACATTTTGTACCATATGCTCAAGATCCAACTGTGCTAGTTATTGTTACATTTTCTCCTTGCCTTTCCATATCTAAGAATATGTATATAAAAGATAGTATATGAATATGCCCTCTATTAGCTCTGCCATTTTTCCCATTTCATGTGTTCAGTAAAAAATCGTGGATATTTTGGCAGCCTACTCTCACATGCAGGCATAAATATCCAAGCAGTGGGTCATTAATGTGAATCTCCAAAGATGATTTCTTTTACTTCTTAAGAGAAATCTTCATGCTTCTGATGACCTACAAAGGCATCTATCTTCCCCTAGTAAAGTTCAATTTTTACTGATTTTAACAGCCCTTCTTTTTATATTGCTTTTTAATGTCTGGATGTTTTCTTATTTTCCCAAAGGTGCATTTTTCTTTTCTTTTATCCTAAGTGTTATCAGGGAGAATGAAGCAAGAATACCTTAACTCTGACTTCTTTAAAGGAAGTCCATACTAAGTAGTACAGATGTTAACTACCATCTTATTCTGAACATTTATAGTTTGGAAGTAAACATGATGGTTATATTAAGATAAGAGATATTTCTTCAGATTTAGGCAAAAAATTAAATGAGCAGAGGAGGTATATAATGATATCGTCATTGATAGAGGAGTAGAACTTCGATAAACAGAGAGAATGAAGTGGAATATTCCAGTCCTGGGAGTTAGAAAAAAAAAAAGTGCTTAGCAAAGTCTGAAAAGCTCTACCCTGGGAAAACTGATGTGGTTTTAATATGCAGACTGGCTAATAAGGTACACAGTCTGAAGTCAGTTTGACATTTTAACCTAATTTGTCATAAGTGAACTTAAATATAATACCTTGCATTTTAATGCCATTTACTTTACATAGCTCTTTTGCACATATGTTACATAAATATCTTCTCTTTAGAACAGAAATTGAACTTGTGTATTTTGGTGTTATGCTCAATCAATGTCAATCATCAATGTCCAATTAATGGATCAATGTATCATTAATCAATTATGGTCAATTATTAATCAATATATCATATTCATCAATGTAAAAGGTTTGCTAAGGTCTGGGCTGTCCAAATACACACTGCACTGTACATTTGTCAGAGGTTTTGTACAAAGAGCATTATGAAAACAGGGAATCTAGAGGGGATTCAACATCAAGTAGGTAATATTGATACATCTTTCAATCATGAAATGATATGGATGACATCTGTAGCCACATTAAAGAAAATCTCTCAATGGGGAAACTGAGGTTCATGGAAGTTAAGTGCTTTGTTTCAATTTCTTAAGATTAATTGAGATTGTAAGCCAAATCAAGCATTGGAGCCATGGCACAAATGAAAAGTAAAGCCAGAATGTCATGAGATGGACATATCATCAATTACTTTTAAAATTAAATTATAAATTAAAAATACAGAATCACTAACTGGACAGAGGTTATAAGATAACATGGGAAGCACGTTACTTTGCTCAAAGTATTGCTTTAAAAGGAAGATTAAAGCAGGATAATTGTGATACTTCTGGTGGGAGAGCAAAAATTTAGGAAAAGTGAGAACATAGTATGGAATTGGAGAGGTTCCCAAGGACATCATTTTTTTTGATGAATTTTGACATTTTTACACCATTCCACAGGCGTTCCTTTTATATATTTCAGAATTCATGGCTATGGTCAGTTGCTACTGCAGGCTCAGTTATCACCACTTACATTTTCATTTATTTCTTTCACTGATCCCTGGAAAGTCTAGCTGTCAAACTGACCTGTTCTGATTCTGCTTGGCCAGCAGGAACTAGCTAGTCAAAAGTATTAAACTTCTCTTCTATTTTAAATACCATTTCAAATATGAGTTTTAACCTAAAAGACATTGTCATTTTTATGACATTGTCTTAAAAAAATCCCTGCCCCTCATCCTTTAGTCAATAGTGATTTTCCTGTAACATAACCATATACATTTTCACTATATAATTTTTAGTGCATGCCCAGATCTCTTCATACTGTTTTATTCATTCCTTTTAAATCCAGTTCCTCTTGTTTCAGCCACCCATGCAGATGACACGTCAGAGCTTTGTGTCTAAACTGTAAGCTAGGAAATAAATGTTAAACTTTGCAAATGATTTATGGGTTATAGGGTAGAATGATATATATTATCGTGTGAAGGGTTCAGGGAGGGCCAGTTATGCACAGTTAAGGACAAACAGGTGTAATTGCTTTCTCAAACCTTCACCTTTTTTCCTTTAACCTTCTGAAAGTCATTATGTAATATTTCAAAACTCTTATTTTGTTTGAGGGAAAAATTTAAGTCACATAACTAGGTCATAATGTTCAAATGATCAAGATTTTTTTTTCTGGGTGATTTATAATAGTGCATGCATTCATAACGTGTAATTTATCAGATATGATGCAAGATTTTATGTCAGTTATACAATTTATTCCTTAAATCCTTAATGGAAGAAGAGAAATTGATTGTTGAGAGTAGAACAAACTGCCAATAATTTCTTCATGACATCTCTATAAGACATCACTCATTTCCATTTTTAAGCTGCCAACCTAATTACATTCTTCTCACCTTTACATAGAGATTAGTGTAGAAGCCCAAGGGTAACGTTTCCAGTTTATTCTGCTCTCAATATACCATTTTCATTATTACCACTGTTGTCATTCTCACCAGCACAATACCTTACATAAATTATAGTCCTTCACAGTTGGAAAAGTATCATGACAGGTTTTTTTCCCCACGTATTTTTTTATTGAAGTACAATTGATGTACAATATTATGTAAGTTACAGGTGTACAACATAGTGAATCAATTTTTAAAGGTTATATATTCCATTTATAGGTACTACAAAATACTGGCAATATTCCCTATGTTGTACAATATATCCTTGTAGCTTATTTTATATATAAAAATTTGTACCTCTTCATCTCCTAACCGTAACCTGCCCCTCTTCCTTCCCTCTCCCCACTAGTAACCACTAATTTGTTCTGTGAGTCTGTTTCCTTTTCGTTATATTCAATAGTTTGTTGTATGTTTTATATTCTACATACAAATGATATAATGCAGTATTTGTCTTTCTCTGACTTATTTCACATAGCATAACACTCTCCAAGTCCATCCATGTTGTTGCAAATAGCAAAATTTCATTATTTTTTTATGGCTGAGTAGTATCCCATTGTAAATATATACCACATCTTCTTTATCCATTCTTCTGCTGATGGACACTTTAAGTTGCTTCCATATCTTGGCAATTGTAAATAATGCTGCTATGAACACTGGGATGCATATGTCTTTTCAAATTAGTGTTTTTGTTTCTTTTGGATATATACCCAGGAATTTCGGGGTCATATGGTAGTTCTGTTTTTAGTTTTTTTGAGAAACCACCATACTGTTTTCCATAATGGCTGCATCCATTTACATTCCTACCAACAGTATACGAGGATTCCCTTTTTCTCCACATCCTCAGCAACATTATTTTTTTTTAAAGACAGCCATTGTGACAGGTGGGAGGCAATAGCTCATTGTGGTTTTAATTTGCATTTCTCTCATGATTGATAATACTGAGCATCTTTTCATGTGCCTGTTGGCTATCTGAATGTCTTCTTTGGAAAATGTCTATTCAGATCTTCTGCCCATTTTTAAATTAGGTTGTCTGTTTTTCTGATGTTGAGTTGTACGAGCTATTTGTATATTCTGGATATTAACCCCTTATTGGTCATATCATTGCAAGTATTTTCTCCCATTCAGTAGGTTTTCTTTTCATTTCATCAACAGTTTCCTTTGTTGTGCAAAAGCTTTTAAGTTTAATTATGTTCTATTTATTTTTGCTTTTATTTCCTTTGCTTTAGGAGACAGATACAAAACAATGTTGCTACAGCTCTGTCAGGGAATGTTCTGCCTATGTTTTCCTGTAAGATTTTTATTCTTCCCTCTGGCTGGAAGCCATCACATCCTTTAAGTGGCCTTCATTGAACATCTGATCAGGAAGCAATACTATCTTTTGAGGTCCTATGGTTACTCATTCTCATATGACCTTTGCCATATACTGGGCTGAGAAGTACTTTAGCTGTAGGCTAAAGTTATGACACACTTTAAAGTTATTATAATGAATGATTAGATGATGATACAAATGTAGAGGGCAAAGACCATGAGTGATAACTCAATCATCAAAGATTCCTTGAAACATTATAAATATTTGCCAATATCGACTACTATGTACACATAAATAGGTAGCTCAGCAACTTGTTTTAGCATATCAATTGAAGGGTAAATCACGTGTCATATAATTCACTTTTTAAAGGTATAAGGCTCAGTGGTTTCTAGTATGTTTTCTTTTGTAGGACCAAAAGTAACAAAATTCTGCCAACACTCTGAATGAACAGGAAATGGAAACTTTCTTAGAGCAGTCATAATGAAACATGGTCTGCTAATCCCATGATTTTAGACAGTAAGGACCACTGAAAAATGGAGCTGTAAGGCAATATATTGGTGTTGTTTAAGACACAAACCTGTGGTAATTTGTTACAGAAGCACTCCCTTCTGGCCAGCAAGTTTCCACTGAAAAATCTGCTCATAGTTTCATGAGGGTTCCCTCGGATGTAACAAGTTGCATAACTAAACCCAATTATCATTTGATCAACAAACAGATAACTCTAACCAAGGTATTTAAAATGAAATCAAGTGCCCAAGATATTGCAAGTGTTCAGAGATTAGGACTGTGCCATCTTATACTTCAATGTTATAGGCAGCTAGATTGTGGAAATAAAACATGTATAAAGGGGAAGGTTATAGGCTCTGGATTAGTATAATACCTGACCGTGATTTGGGAAACACTCCGGTGTGGCATTTGAGTCCTCTGTGATATGAATCAGCCACATGTGGCTAACAGAGATTCCATTTTGATGCCTGATAGTATTGCCCTGAGTATGTGGCAGTACTGCTATATTTAGTTGTTAATCTATTTTAATCCATCAATTTGAATATTCATTAAAACATGTCAACAAGATAAAATGCAAATAAATAAGACAGTTTGCAAGGGTGTTGATAAATGTATGACACTGGTAAAATAACAACATAAAATGTATGAAATCAAGCTTAGATCCAATTAAAATCTAAGAGTTTCAATGTTATTTCTCAAGGTATTTCTTTGTTTAGGAGTATGCAAACCTATTTGTTTAGGTCTCCATTTCCTTCTTAGATTTTGTCTTAATATCTACAGTACATGATGCCTTTAGGAAGAATTTTTTATCATTATGGGCTATCATTATGCAGAAAACACTCAGGTTTATGTCTCTCTATTTGATAATTTAGATTTGGCAGCAGATGATCTGATTCAGAGTCTGTCTACAGTAAATAATTGAATGTCAGAAATGTTTTAAATTAAATTCTGACAAAGATGAAATGCTTTGTGGAGGAATCTTAATGTTTGTTTAGTTCCTTGTCCTCTTTTTCATGGCCTCTTAATGGCTACAATCTTGTATCTGCTTTTCCAAAGAGAAGTCTGTGTGCTATTTAAGATTCTGTGGGGGGAGCCTTCAGTCACATTAAATCTGTTCCTCTGTGTTCTTTCACCAACTTAAGTATATTGTAAGTGTAAAATAAAAAGAATAGCAATGAAAGAGAGTTTCTGACAGGATGGCATAATTATTTAGTTAGTGTCAATATATATTTCATTTCCTGTTAATGGATATATTATAGATAAAAGAAATCAGACTGGTTATTGATCTCAAATGGATAAATATAAAGAAGATTTTGGTGGAATTTAGGTGCAGTGGTCCTCTGATATACTGAATGGTCAACTGAATTACCAATTGATGATATTGCAGAACCAGTAGGAAATATTCAAGTTTTCTTGTATGCAACTTACACATATATCTACTTCCTATTTGTAGACTCAATATAGAGCCATAGGGAGTTGAAATACAGGTATATTCCAGGTTTGCAGGCACTAACCTTGGTTTAGGGGTAAAATATAAACTTTAGATAATATTGACTTGGATTCAATTTCCAGCTCCACTCTTTATGATTTTTGTGAGGCTGGAAAAGTTACTAAATAATCAACTTCAGTTTCCTCATTCATAAACTGGGAATTATATTGCCCTCATCTGTTAATTCAATCAACACATATTTACTGTATATACACGATGAGCTAGGCATAACCAAGCAATGGAGGGTAGAGTAGAAAACAAACAAAATTTCTGCCTTCATGGACCTTAAATTCTAGTAGGAGACAATAAATGAGAAAATAAAATATATGTTAGATAATTATAAATATAACAAAAATAAGATATAGAGAAATGTTATGAAAGTATGGGGTGGGTATGTGTATATATATATTGTGTGTGACATGAAGAATTCTAAGATAGTGTACACATGCCTTCTCCCAGTTGTTTAATCAAGCAATACTTATACACATAGTTTGGAGATTTTATATATATAATATATAGTTTGCATATATACAGCATTTTATATATAACATCTGGAAATTAAACAGTCAGCTATGTTTTATTGGTAAAACAAACACTCAGTGTTGGAGGAATAACTCCAATTTCATATTTCTTGCAAAACTAGAACCAGGTGTTCCATGGCACCAGAAAGGAAGACATTAAAATATCTAGATTCAAGTGTGTTCTGTTTAATTATTAAAATACATACAAAGGGATGCCAATCACACAAGAAATGCTACTGAAGGCAGAAGAAATTGTCAAATTCCTGTAATTAAAGATTCTAGGTCTAGTATGTGCTAGGTCTAGTATGTGCTATGATGCTGTTTGTAACCCAAGAGGATTTTCAAGAAGAAAGTTTGACCCCGTCTGCAATTCCTCATCTGCTTCGGTTTCTTTGCTGTTCCCAAGAAGTGTGACCCAGTAAGTATCAATATATCCTTGTTGTGTGGTATAGGTGAAATCTCGAAACATACCTGATGACTGCTTAACATGAAACCGGTATCTTTTCTTCTAAACACCCCCCCCATTTAGTGGCTGACCCAAGTTACTTGCATCGCTTTATAAAAACATCATTGCTATAGAGAACAAAATAAAAGTTCAACAGTTATTCTCACTGTTATGGATTTTTGATGGCCTGATCTTAAATTATATAAGTTTTTGGCTTTTTTATTAAATTAACAAAGACTAGTAAATCACCAGACACATATTTATCATCATTAGCAATATCTCCATATTTTCTTCTTACCAGCCCCTGAAAATATATTTGTGTTCCATGTTCTTAAAAGTCACAACATATAGAAACATCATATCTAAAAATATACGTGGAGAAAAAAAATCCCTAAGTAATTGATATTGTGCATGATTTTTATTTTTATTAATGCTGACCCATATTTTTTATTTTTAAAGTAAACATTAGATATTTTTTAAAAGTCACAGGTTAGCAAAAACAATTTTATATACACCAAATGCTCCAAAATAAATAATAGATACTAAGATAAGAAACTATCTCAATCAAAATGAAAATTCTCTAGAAGGACTAGGAGTGGTAATTGCTTTCGTTATTGTTTCCTTATATTAGAACTTCTCTATAATAAGCATATACTGTCATTATTTAAAAAAATAAGTTTCATTTTAATTGCAAATTTTACTTCATCATTATTTATCTGGATAGATGTCTTAAATGAGTTAGGTTCAATAATGTGTTATGAGTCTCTCTCCATTAACTAAATGTTCACTTTAAATATTTCAAACTTTGGTATATCAATGTCGTTACATTAAAATATATATTTTATTAATTATATTGAGTATAGATTCCCAGAGGCAGAACCGCCTAGTCAACCACCTGCTTCACCTCCAACAGTAGCTATCTGTTGTTGATTTCAGCCAGCATCAGCAATGAGAAGGTCTTAAATCCCTGAGCCAGAGACTAAGATCAACACCAATGTCATTTCCACAGTCAAGATTGACTATATCCAGGCCTTAGAAATAAACAGGGATATAGAGTACCTGGGAGGGTCTTGTAGTTTGGAGTACTGATTTGAACATAGGGTCTGTGGGGTCTTCTTAAGTGCCTTCTGGATCTAGGGTTTCATTCAGGAATATCCCATTTCAAACCAGACCAAGCCTGACACCCCAGAAGGAACCCTAGCAAGGAATCATTTAGGAGTAGAGGCAGCAACCGGCTAGAGGTGCAATTGGTGGGACTGAAACTCATCTGTCCTCAGGCTCCAATGGGTTAACCTGCCAAGTCATCTTGACTCAAGGGAGTTCTCACATTAGTGTTTCTAAGCCAGACCTGCCCAGGGTGTCTGAGCCTGGCATCCAGGGCCTATTAAGAACCAGCATGCAAGGAGGAATAGAAGTCTCCTGTTATGGGAATAGGTGGATGGAATTTGATAACCCTCTGTGGGGATAGCCTTTAGTATCTGTTGGATCCAAATGATTCTCCAGGAGTGGCCACAACTAAGCAGGATCTGTCCATGGTTCCAGGTCTATGAACTGATTCTGAAAGATGCAAAGTTGGCTGCCCCAGTGAGGGTTTATGGTGCTTTGCAGCCCTTAGCTGACCCCACGCTCATGCGGCTAGGGCTTTACTATTCCTGGGAAAAGACTCAGAGATCCAAATATCTCCTAGAGATTCTATAGTCAGGTCAGGGCTGTCCACCTATCCACCCATTCTCCTGCCACATGTTTCCCAGCTCTAAGGGGTATGTCCCTTCAGAACCTGGACGGGTGATGTGGGAAACTTAGACAAGGCTGATTAAGTCAAAGCTGTACTCAAGGGTATCCTAATGTGAAATAAAAGAAAGTACAAGGATTAGAAATGTGCCACTTCTTCTTACATGTACACTTAACTTTGAATTTATACTTTAAATTTGTTTTTACTGTTGGCAGTAAAATTAAATGATGAACCCTCTTCATCATTTCTCTTTACAGAAAGTCTTTTTTCCCCCCCTGTTGTTCTATTTGTCAATTACTACATGAGTAACTTTTTATTTAGTGAATTTCTTTTCTGTTACATGTGTGTATTTGATAGGGAAGAATAAATTTCAGAATCAAGTTTCTAGGTGTCATTTTTTTAAGTTCTTGGAATTTTGATTTTCATTACAGACTGATTTAGAGAGAATGGGTATGTTTACCATGATGAGTGCTCTTTTCCAGACATTTGACATGCCATTCCATTTATTTAGGAAAGTCTACTTTTATGCTTTTTTCAAAAGCTTTTATAGATTTACAGATTTTTAACTATAGCTGTCTTTCAGATTTCTTGTTAAAATATTCAATGAGTATTTATATTTTGTTGCCATCAATCATATTGCTTTTTTTTAAACCTCCAAAGCTCTTGTCTTTTTTTATTATTGATGCAATAATTGGCATATGTTTTATTAGTTTTCAGGGTACAACATAGTGATTAGACTTCTATGTACATTTACATCATCACAATAAGTCTAGTTACCATCTGTCACCATTTAAAGTTATTACAATATTTTTGACTATACTCCTATTCTGTATATTATATCTGCATGAATTGTTTACTTTATCACTGGAAGTTTATGCCTTTTAATCCCTTACACCTATTGACTTAAAAAAAGTGTTCAATTTTTAAATGGGTTATATGTGCCCACTGTAAACATTTTAAAAAGTGCTTCCATTGATATCATCTGTTACAAATGAGATCTATCCTTTCATTTCTTTCATCTTACCCATTTTGTACATTTGAAGGTAATTTTTGTACATAATTTAAAAATTTCTATATTGTTTCTTTCATTTCTCTAATTCCATTTATTAGACTTTTGAGTAGAATATTCAAGGAGTGTTAATAACACACACCCTAGTTAGTCTTCCTGAGTTTAGTGTTAATTCCTATGTTACTGTACTATGCACAATCCTGGCTTATGAATTAATGTTATGCTTATGTATTCATTATTTTTATTTAAGGCTTTTAAATAATTTTTGAACTTTAGCAAATAAATTTTCAAGGAAATGACTGTATGAATTTTATGCTGACCTATTAATATGATGAACTGTATTAATACATTTCCTAATATTATACCATGTTTACATTCTTGAATTAAGCCTGTTTGCTGAATTTTTAGTAATGATTTTTACACCAATATTAACAGTGAGACTGGTTTTAGTATTCTCTCATTGCAATAGGTTTATGAATACATTATTAATGTTTTCTGATTTCAAAAAATAATTCAGAAAAATTTAATTATCATTTTTGTCTAGAAAACTTAAAAAATACTGGAATTAAATATTACTTAGAAATTTTGTAGAATTTCTCCTACTTGAAAATACCTGTATCTGGTGAATGTTGAGATGTTATCCAGAGCATTTTAAACCAAAGTTTGAAATGGAGATTTATTAATGCTGTTATAAAAATGATTGATTTATTATATCAGCTTGGTTGCCTTTGTTATATTCTTAGTTTTTGAACGTTATTTCTCTAAGTATCCTTCTAGTTACCGTGAAACCATTTTATATAATTTATAGTTTCTTAGAGAAACATCTATTTCATCTAGATTCCCAAAAACTTTGCATATAATTGAGCAAATAATTGACTAACTCTATTTATAAACTAGAAGCTTTTTCCTATTTATTTCATATGTGCATTTTTGTAAATGAAATAACTTGGTCTATCAATTTTATTTCTCTATCTGGTCACCAAGTTTTCTAATTAATAAAAATTTCTATTTAATTGCAGCAATAGTTTGATACTCCTGTTGTGTTTTCTTTTTTTTTTTTTTTTTTTTTTTTAATTTTTTTTTTAATTAATTAATTAATTCATTTATTTATGGCTGTGTTGGGTCTTCGTTTCTGTGCGAGGGCTTTCTCTAGTTGTGGCAAGCGGGGGCCACTCTTCATCGCGGTGCGCGGGCCTCTCACTGTCGCGGCCTCTCCCGTTGCAGAGCACAGGCTCCAGACGCGCAGGCTCAGTAGTTGTGGCTCACGGGCCTAGCCGCTCCGCGGCATGTGGGATCTTCCCGGACCGGGGCACGAACCCGTGTCCCCTGCATTGGCAGGCGGATTCCTAACCACTGCGCCACCAGGGAAGCCCCTGTGTTTTCTTCATTTTCTGTTTTCAAAGGAATTTTGGTTGGAAATTTGAGGAATGCTCTTTTAAGGGCTGTCATCCAGAGCATTTTAAATCAGTTTTGAAATGGAGATTTATTCACGCTGTTATTAAATGTGATGGATACAATCATATTAGCATTGGTTGCCTATGTTATACTTTAGTCATAAGTCCAAGTCTTTTTAAGCATGCTGTTTATAATAATTATTTTCATCTAAAGTCTCAGTGTTAACTCTGATATCTATTTTTATGTGGATTTGAAAGTCGAAGTCACATAATTTTATGGACTTTTAATATGCATATTCTCTTCATGTTCATTCTAAATAAATCCTTATTTGCATTCTACCTAGAGCATTTTAAAGTCATGTTCTTCAAAAGGAAGCAGCATTATTCAGTTGCTTGTATCTTAAGAAGGCAAATTTCAGAAAGAAATAAATTTCAGGGACTGATGTTTTTCTTGAAACTGTATATGAGAAATGCCCAGAAATTCATGGTTTGAATATAATAGTTCTGGGTTACATGATCCACTATACTATTTTCCTGAAGATACTAATTTTGCATAGATAAATCAGTCATTTTTTTTTCTATTTTGTTGCATCAATATTTTGGAATATCTATGCCAAAACAAGATGTAAAAATAGCAGCACTATTATACACGTTTAGGAAGGTTTCCATTATTTTAAACTATAATTTTTAACTTTGTTCCTTTAACAATTGAGTGATGTTTAATGTGACAGTTTGGCTTATTGTTTTTAAATTCTTGGCCAAAGATAATAGATTGAATTGAGTCCATAGTTTGGATTATAAAACATAGGACAAGTAAGAACTGAACAGAGGAGGAATGCACAGATAAATGCTGGCCCAGAACTGGTGTGCCTTTCATTTGTATTACAACGTATAAACTGATATGTTAGTTGAGTCTAGAATGATACTCTCTGCATGGTATAATCTCAAACTTCTTCAAGTTGTCAGTAACTTTCTCTGAGAGAGGAAGGCAGCAAACTTGTAAGATAGGTCATTTCAAGCAGAGGTGAACTGGTAGGCATTTACCACAGGTGGTTTTAATCCCCTCTGTCCTGCCCTGATAGGAAACAGATTAGTTAGCTTTTAACTTTCCTTTCCTCTTCAGAATCTGTTTTCTAACTTTAAAGAAAACAAAAGAGATACCTGAAGATTTAAATGTTCAGTCCCTAAACTGCCCCACAAACAGTCCTAGAATAGCTACTTAAGCATTTGCTGTATAAGTGTAAAAATAAGATTTTATTAATATGGATAACATGTAGGAATTTATGTTTCTCATTTCACTAGGATGTTGACTTCCAAGTAAATTTCCATTGCTCTAGATTCCAGGTGCCTCGCCTATCTACTCTCTGGGGAATGGGCTGTTTCTGCTACCTTAAGGAATTATTCAAGAAGCCTCCTTAATATTAGTGATTGTGTTTGACTACAGAAATTTTGGAGGTTTACAGGTCTTTGAGATTTTCAAGACGAGGTTTATTTATAGGAACGTTTTTTAAACCTTAAATCTTAATCACACTTTGTCTATGCTCTGTTCTTTAAGCAGTTTGTTAATACATGAAGGTTTTCTTGGCCAATACTGACTTTTTTGTTCATAATGGCATAGACATATGCCCATCCAGTAAGAATCCTAGACATGCTCAGAGTATTACTTTCCTGAAATTCTACCACATAGAGCGTGGTTAATTTCTGGTTAAAGGAGAAATAGTATGAGTTACTGGTGCCTGTCACCAGCACACACATGGCCCGTATGTTAGCTGCTGCTAATAGTGACTAACCAGGTGAAACTGTTTTTTTAATCTTGAGGTCAGCAGTCACTAAAACAACCATGAAGTAAAGTGTTATCCCAGAGTGTTAGCTTTAGCTTTCCAGTAAATTTGACCGTTTCCCACATTGTTTTACATTTTATTTATGTTTTGCATGAATAAAATGCTATGCTCTATTTTACGAGTGTTCTTCTAATCACTAGTATATGACACTCATTAGAAGTTAAAATTTTTATTACAGATTCTAATAATACTCAGAGAAAGCTAGTTAAGTATGCTGGTGAATGCTTCCTGATATTTACAGTAAGTATAAAATACATTTCTCTGGAATTCTATAGCATGTATCTAACACTCCAACACGAAACCCAAAACTCCATCTAGTGGTATAATATTTAGATTTCAGTTATGAAAGTTTACTCAAATTGTTTAATATAATTTAATGATGATGATAATACTTTTGGAAGCCCCTTCAACAAAGCATCACTATTTAATCCTACACCCTTAAATACTGACATTTTCTTGCAAATAGCATGGACTTTTAAAAACCGTGAATGTGACCAGTCTTTAAAAGAATATTGTCTATAATTTTAAAATGCTATTAGGGTAAACAGATTGAAGGACAAGAATAGGTGTATACACAACTATGCCTCACAAAATGTAAAAATTAACTTGAGAAAGGTTTTTCACTGTGGCATTCCATTGTCCTTATTTTTCTCTTAAGTCTGAGAGAAGGCAGTCAAACAGTAGCCTATCATTGGCCCAGATTAAGATTAGCTTTAAACATAATTATTTTCATTCAGAGACATACCTTCTTTACCCTTCCAGCCTCCTAATTCAAGAGTGTGATTAATTCAAATCCATCCAAGTATGTGGTTTTAAAAGGTGACAGTGTTGGAAATGCTCACACCTCCAGATACTGCTGGCATAAGCAATATCATACACATGTTAATATACTAATTTACCCCATAAGCTTGAACACTGGATACTATTTTCACAGTGGCTGACAATTACTTTTTAACATCAAACTAAGGGGTAAAGAAAATGCTTTAAACTTGTATTGAGCTATTTGAATTGTTTACTATAATTCTAACATGATGTATAATATCATTATACTGCTTTACAATCAGATAATAAGTGAAAAGTGATCCTTTAAATTGATTTTCTAGAATGCATTCTCTGTATGTGCCATCAATCCTCATTAAATCAGCAATTTTTATAGTACTGGTTACATAACAAAAATGACAAAAATAACACTTCCCACTTGCTAATGACAACTTCCTTCCATCTTAAGTAAGAAAGAAAACATGTAAACCAAACTTAGCACGTTAAACGAAGCTGCAGGATAATAAAGGACAGCAAAAGAGAAGAGACAAGAACAGTGTGGATGGGAAAACTGCAATTTAATAGTATGCTCTAATACCTGACACATCAAATTGCAAACATGAAAACAAATATTAAAATGTCTTCATTTTAATATGAAATGACAAAGTTAAAGATCCAGCCATACAGAAAACAGCAACTTTAATCATTAAATGGAACTCATAATAGTTCTTGTAAATTCCTGTTTTTTTTAAATGTTCAATGAAAAAATTACTGCTAATAGTAGAGTCATGCTGGGATAAAAGTATGCTAAACTGTTAGTTTCTACACATCAGGGAAAAAAAAAAAAATCAAGGATTTCTTTTTTAATTTTCCTGACAAATATTTTGGTTCTAAACAAGTACTGGTATTTTATTATCCAACATATTATTTTAATCTGTTAATTTATTTTATGAATTGTTCATTTACTTTGCATATTTGTAGACTATTTTTATGTCTAGATCCTTGTATATCCTTTAGTTTTGGACATATTTTACAATTGTTAGGATGGTAATTTTAATATTATTGAAAGTTCCTTATTTTTCACTATTTATTTTTTTTAGGTCATATAAAATATATTCTAACTTTGAATCAGTTAAAACTTGATCAATCCCTTCCCTTATGGATTTCATTTTTTTATATGAAATTTTTATCTCAAAAATTTATTTATAATCATCAATTCTTGTCAAGTAGTAATTAATTACACTAAAAAATAGAGTCATTTTGGCAAAAATTAAATTGGGTCAGAACCTTGCTAGACCACTGAATAAACACAGAACATGAATAAACACAGTCATGAAAATTGCCTAACATTTTGTGAAACTGTTTGTGATATAAACTGCGACTTTCCTAATCAACATCCTAAGACCATCATAATGTGAATTTTGTTATCAGGAAGCCACACTTACCACTATTTTTTATTATTCTGTTTCTAACTCTTATTGGAAAATGTTCTCTCAAGGTCTGAAGATATTAACAGTTTTTGAAATATATATGGGCTATGGATTGAATTGTTCCCTCCAAGTTTATATACTGAAGCTCTAACCCCCAGTGTAAAGGTATTTGGAGATGGTGCCTTTGGAGGATAATAAGCTTAGATGAGGTCATGGAGGTGGGGCCTTCATGATGAGATTAGTGCCCTTAGAAGAAGGGACACTAGAGAGCTTGCCTTGTCTCTCTCTATCTCCACCTGCACTGAGGAAAGACCATGTGAGGACACAGCCATCTTCAACCAAAGAAGAGAGTCCTCAGCAGACAATGACCATGATAGCACCTTGATCTTGGTGATCTTTCAGTCTCCAGAACTGTGAGAAATAAATTCCTGTTGTTTAAACCATCCAGTCTATAGTATTTTGTTATAGAAAATTAGCCTGAGCTAATACAAAACATATTTTTTATAAAAATTGCAGAAGTACCATTTATACTCTAGCATCTTCTCTAAGAAATTTATTCTGGGCCTCATAATTTCTTAACTAGCAATTCTAGATCTCAAGAGACACTATATAATTTGCAAGATTCTATGGGAACAAATTTTAATTGCCAACTTGTGTAGCAACCGGTGTGAGAAAAATTAAATATATACGTATAATAGCTGATCAAAGTTTCATCTCTTTATCTCCATTTGGAAGCCAAGTAGGATAAAAAAAATCATGTATGTGTGTGTGTGAGTGTGTGTGAAAATGTGTGTGTAAATGCATGTGTTTAAGTGTGTGCATGTATGCATGTGTATACTCTATAAATTTCAGTTCCACACAACTCTTCAGTTCTTACAGACTTTAACTTGTTTGGGTTATTGATGTAATTATTCCACAGATTTTTTTTTTAAGTTATTACTTTTTTATTGTTATTTTTTTGCTGCTTTTCTTGTCAAGCACTCCTGGTTGTTTTAACTGATGTTATAATCTCTGATTTATACAACTACTGCAAAACTAAATAAATCAAATAAGAAAAAAATAGATCAATATTCTTATGTAACTAGTCAAATAAAATAACTGGGATTATGATTACTTCTTAATCAAAACATATCTATTATGTATCCACCATTGCACTTGCTACTCTAAAAGATATTACACAATTATAAAGCATAACTGCTACAGTCAAAGGTCTTACAATTTAATTGAAAAAAAAACAAGGATACATAATAATTCAATTCTAAACTCCAGTCTAACAAAAATTACAGTAGCAACACAGGGAATCGAGAATTATTACATTCCTGGACTACAATCATTAGTAAACGGTTATATGAAAGATTTGAAAATTTGTTATTTGGGGAGAAGAAACACTAATATTTATGCTTTGAAACCTCTGATAACCTTTAGGGAAGGTGTGATAATTAAATATTTAACAATGAGACACAAACACAAAGAGCAGAGGAGGAACACCTTCTTGTGCTAGGCTTTATTTCTTTAGTTACTCCATGACTTAATAGTGTTTTTAATAACAAACTTTGCAATGCTTTGGTTAATCACAAGCATTGCATTAATTTGAACATGTCCTGAGCCAATAAAAAATATTAATTTATTGTAACAATGGATATATTTTGATTTATTGTTCATGGTTCTATTTTTATGAAATATTTTTCCATAGTTCTATAGATTAGTTTTTTATGGAAGCATTAAGTCAAATTTTATATGTAAGATTTTGCCATTTTATTATCTAAGAGAAAATTGTATTTTATGTAACAATGAAATATATTAAATCATATTAGAAATTATAGTTAATAAGTGATCAAACAATAGCCACTGTTTAGTGACCATGACAGAATGGTCACAAAATCATTCATCAGGTTTATAAATCAGTCATTTTATTAGGCATCACACATACTATATCCTATTTTTCCCTCACACAAATATCAAATTTGAAATTATTATACCCAATGGAAAATAGGAAAACTGTTTCAAAGTACTTAAGGAACTTGACCTATCCATACGGAAGCACAGTTTATATCCTGTTTTCTCTGACTCCAAAGCCTTCTATACAGCAGAGCAAAAGTATTGGACTGGCCAAAAAGTTCATTCAGATTTTTCATGTTATGGAAAAACCTGAACGAACTTTTTGGTCAACCCAATAACATATTCAAAGTTTAGTGTTTAAAAAAAATCCCTTAAATGTTAATGTTCCCAGGGTTATGTTCTAGATCCATATTTTCTTTGCTGTCTTTTTGGCAAAGTATACAAACAATTTCCTCACTGCTTCAATTACATTTTATATATTCAACCCTGAACACTTGTTTTTTTTTTTTTGTTTTTGTCAAACTCATAAAGCCAACTGATCTCTCAACTGAGAGAAACCTATTACTTGATATATGTTACTGAACTTCTATTCTCCCAAATCTCCTTCAGTGTTGATATATCATTCAACAATTCTACCACCCACCCATTACCCAAGGAGGAAACCATGATATCAACATTGTCTTCTTTGTTCACCATTTTCACTGTTAATCCTAACTCCTATGTATCTTATTAATCTTTTTCATCCTCTTTATGTTTAAAACTTCCAGGGCCTGCCTGCAGCCCTTAGTTGGTCACTCTTTCTATCCCCAAGCCAGAATGTCTGGTACAGTCTTTTTCACATCACTTCCTTCTGACACTGAAGCGCCTGCCTCCCTCTTTTACTTCTTAGAGCCTTTGTAATTACATAGGTCCACCCAGACAATCTAGGATAATCTTCTGATCTCAAATTGCTTAATCACATCTGCAAAGTCCCTTTTTTCCATGTAAGGTAACATGTCCATAGATTCCCAGGATTAAGATGGGACATCTTGAGGGGCCCATTATTTTGCCTACCACATTTACTCTTAAGTTTTCAGATTAAAGGTTAACTTTCCCCAAAAGTTCCTTATTATGGTTAACTGCCACTCCTATATATTAGCGTTAACTTCTTAGTTGTTCTTACCATGCAAGAGTAAATAAGACAATCACTGACCTCATGTGGTTTATAGTCTAGTGAATGATAAAGAAGATTAAATAAGTATGTACACAAGGGTAGGCATTTGGCTCACTATTGTATTCCCAATGACCATCAAGTTTCATTCCATCTAGTAAATTTAAAATATTTTGAGTGAATGAGTGAATAAATAAGTAGAAACTACATTTTCTACTTAAATATATTTAATAATTTCACAAAGCGTCTTCTAATCATTAAATTCATATTTATCTGTAAAGATATTTTTTAACCAATATCTCATCCAGCCTTAAAGTCTTATTTTGTCTTCTCTGGTTTCATTCTTTTTCTCTAGAAAATGTATATATTACCCAAAACACTGATGACTTTGTATACCTGCCTCATAGAAAACATTTAATTAGGCAGAACTAATCATCCTCTACTACAATCTTTCCATACACTTGGTATAGTCTTTCTATATACTTGCAGTGAACAATCTTAAAATGAAATTAAGAAAAACATTCCTTTCACAGTAAGATGAAAAGGAAAAAAAAACAAAAACTAGGCATACATTTAACAAAGGAAGTAAAAACTTTTATAATATAAAAGCCACAAAATATTCAGAGAAATTAAACCATATCTAAATAAATGGAAAAACAATCCATGTTCATGACTGAAAGACTTACCTTGTTAAAACAGCAACACTCTCCAAACTTATCTACAAGTTCAACACATTCTCCATTACAATACCAGCTGACTTCATTACAGAAATGGACATGCTTATTCTAAAATTCATATAAAATTATAAGGGACCCAGAAGAGCCAAAACACTTTGAAGAATAAAACACAGTATATCAGGGGTCTCCAGCCCCCACCGCCCCACAGGCTGCAGAGCAAGAGGTGAGCAGTGGGCAAGTGAGCAAAACTTCATCTGTCGCTTGCTCCCCACTGCTCCCCATCGCTGGCGTTACAGACTGAGCCATCCCCTGCCCCGCCCCCCAGTCCGTGGAAAAACTGTCTTCCATGAAACTGATCCCTGGTGCCAAAAAGGTTGGGGACCGCTGCAGTATATGACCTCACACTCCCCAACCTCACAGCTTACTGTAATGCAATGGTAATCAAGACAGTATGATACTGATAGAGGAACAGAGATATAGTTCAATGGAAGAGAACTGAAAATCCAAAATCCTCACACACATATGGCCAAATGATTTTCTACAAAGGTGCCACAACCATCCAAAGAGAAAAGAAGAGTCTTTTCAACAACTGATACTGGGACAACTAAATAGCCACGTGCAAAAAATTAAGGTGGGCCCTTACCTTACACCCTATTTAAAAATTAAATCAAAATTGATCAAAGACCTAAATATAAGAGCTAAGGCTATAAAACTCCTATAAAAAAACAAAAGGGTAAATCTCTTTTACCTTAGGTTTGGCAAAGGATTCTTAGAAGTGACACAAAAACATGGGCAACAAACAAAAAATTGGATTAATCAATATTAAAAACTTATTGCTTCAAAGCACCATCAAGAAAGTGAAAACACACAGCATAGGAAAAAAAAATATTTGCAAATCATTTATCTGATAAGGGACTTGTATCAAGAATATATAAAGAAATTTTACAACTTAATAATAAAACACAGACAACCTAATTAAAAGATGAGCAAATGATATGAATAGTTATTTCTTCCAGGAAGATATACAAATGGCCAGTAAGCACATGAAAAGATGCTCGACATCATTAGTTATCATGGAAATGCAAATCCAGAACACAATGAGACACCACTTCGCATACTTCAATGAGATGGTTAGAGTATCATAGGAAGACAACAAGTGTTTGTGAAAAAATAGAGAAATCAGAACACTGATACACTGTGGGAATGTAAAATAGTCTAGACACTTTGGAAAACACTCTGGTAGTTTCTCTACTGATTAAAAGTCGAGTTTTCCTATGACCCAAGAGGAATAAATGCATATGTCCACACCAAAACTTGTACATGAATGTTTAAACAAAATTATTCATAAAAACAAAAGGTGGAAACAATCTATAAATCAACTGCAGAATGAATAAACAACATATGGTATACCCATACAAAATAATATTCAGACATAAAAGCAATGAAGTACTGATACATACGAGATGAATGAATCTTGAGAACATATGGTAAATGAAAGTAGTCAAAAAATATCACATATTTTATGATTGCATTCACATGAAATGACTAGAACAGAAAAATATAGAGAGACTGAAAGATTAGTAATTGCTTAGGGATGGGTGTAGAGATCAAAGGGTTAAACGGATGATAGTTACAAGGTATGGGGTTTCCTTTTGAGGTGATAAAAATATTTTATAATTGACTGGGTGTCACTGCACCTATCTGTGAATACACTAAAAAAAAAAAATTGAATTGCAAGCTTTGAATGGGTCAATTGTAAGGTATGCTAATCATGTCTTAATAAAATGGTTTAAAAATACTCAACTAATAAAAACTTCATTGTAAAAATAAAAAGGTATTTAACATGTTATCTCTCAAATGCTAAACAGAAAAGTACATGACAATCACACTACAACAGGTAAATATACTTTTCTAAAACACCTGTCTTGCTTAACTTGCTCAATACCTGTGACATCACTAGCATGTTAAAACAAACAAAAAAACAAAACATGGAGACCATTCTTGAAAATTCCCTGAGCAGATGAAACCAGTTTAGTCCTATAAGCAAAGCTTAATTTAGCTTATTTTGCAAGATTAACTTGACCTGGGTCACTTTTTGTTTATGCATCTGGAAATCTTAAGCAAAACTTTAAAAAATTTCCCCAAATTGATGCAAGATAACCACTAACCAATTTCCTATAATTTAAGAAAATTCTAGTTTTATAACCAATCACAATAAAAAAACAGTCACTGCCTTCTCACTGTATAAACTGCTTTATAAAATTATACCCCTGGGCTTCATTCCATGTTTGGTTTGAGCGCTCCCATGTACCTTAAACTTTACTAATTACTACTTTGGTGATTCATTGGTTTTACTCTTGTTATTTCTGAACTTTCCACAGTTCAAATATAGCATTCCTTAGTGATAGTCAAAAGTTCCTTAAAGCTCTCACGCAGACGCTTGGAAATCAATCCCCTTTCCTCTTTTACTAAATGATATATAACTATACCAAACTGCTACACTTAGGTGAATAGAGAGATTCCAATCTGTAGCTCGTTTATCTTTGTTCCTCTGATACTCTTTCTTTTACTCCTATTTGATTTAATATATCTCTTTGCTATAGAAATCTTATTCTAGTTTCTATATAAATATCTAGTACAAAACATCATAAATAGCTTGAGAGAGTAAACATCATGCAAAGTTATTTCAATTGAACCGAGAATAAAGGTCTGCCCCAAGAAGAGGGAAAAAATACGGAACCTACCTGTCACAAGTTGGTTTCTTTGAGAAGTAGACTCTGAAGCAGAAAGCAGCGAGCAGGCGGTTTATTAAGGAGTTCTCCTGTGGTCGTGAGCCTTGCATGAGGAAAGAAGGAAGTTGGATCAGAGGAAGAAGTCAAGGTGCAATGCAGTTTCAATGGAAGGGCCCAGCTACCTCTGCAGGGAGTACTGAGGATGGGGTAACCCATCCGAGTTGTTCCAAGACTGAATGAGAATGCAGGGTAATTTTGCGCATGTTTTGAGCAATCACTGGATGTGGACCAATCAGAGCTGGGGTCATAACCTTTGTGATAATCTTTAGTTGAGGCAATCATGAAGCATGATGGTGGTAATCTCTATTAAGGGTTGACAGCTGAGTGCTGGATGCCGGGAACAGTTGCATCAGCTGGGCTAAAAACATCTTTAATTCTGAAGAGGGATAAATGGATTGCAACTCATGACCACCACACTGCTAAAAGAACTATTTATTACCTTAAATAATATGGTAATCTAAATTAATACTTAATAAACTATTTCTAAATGAAATACAATAAAGCATAGGGATACAATAACTCCACATACAGATATTTCTTTTGAAAATGCCTCTGTCAATCTTATTATTGCTCATATGAAGGTAGTGTTATTTTTTTCTTTGGCTGCTTTTCAGATTTTATCTTTTGTTTTTTAGCAATTTTCAATTATTTTTCTAGGCATGGTTTTCTTTATGTTCATCATATTTGGGGGGGTGTAACTACTCTTAAATCCTTGATATCTTTCTTCCCTTTGCCCTGCCTCACTCCACTCTGCCCTATCTCCTAGTACGTTAATTAGGATGATTGACACTTTGATCTTTGTCCCAAATGTTTCTTATGCTCTTTTCTCCATTTTTCATCCATTTTCTCTTCAGATTGTACTGACCTATATTATACTTTACTGATTCTTTTTGTTCATCCAATCTGCTGTTAAAACCACCCACTGAGGTAGTAATTGCTCTACTGTATTTTCTTTTTTCCAGGTTATCCAATTTGTTATCTCCTCTGTTTGAATTCTCCTATGAAAGTCTCATCTTGTTAGGTACAGTTAGCTACAGTTGTTTTAATGTTTTTAATAACTTCACAGTCTTGATTATACATGGGTCTATTTTTGTTGAATTTTTTATGTTGGTTTTAAATAATTTAGTACTGTATTTAGATGTGTCTGGTAGTTTTAGATGTAATAGTAGTCACTGTGCATGAAAAATTTTAGAGATGTAGCTTTTATCTTCCCCCAGAAAGGATTTAATTTTCATCTGACAATTATAATAGGTATGATGGGATTCAGACTTTATAGGGACTTGTCTATTTATGGTTTGTTTTTACTAGTTTTATGGGACTCAGCTACAAACCTGAAATATTTACTAGAGCTACTCATACTAGCCATGGCCTGTACTCCACCTTTTAAAACCCAAATACTGTAAGACAACCAAAGATTCTGCTTAGTTTTCAGGGCTCTTAGCTTCACGTTTCTGTTGGCCTTCCTGATCTCTTAGTCCATGCACATAAATATGAAAATGCCTTGAGGGGATAAGTGGTATAGAATATTAAGCTAATAACCTCTTTGTTGTTTTTTTCTTCAGAACCTGGACCCCTCAGCTTTTTCTTATCTTTCAAACCCTGAACTTCAGTGTCATGTTCTAACCCTATGATTCCACTTTTAAAAGCACTAGGCTTGGGGGCTTCCCAGGGGCTTCCCAGGTGGCACAGTGGTTGAGAATCTGCCTGCTAATGCAGGGGACACAGGTTCGAGCCCTGGTCTGGGAAGATCCCACATGCCGCGGAGCAACTAGGCACGTGAGCCACAACTACTGAGCCTGCGCGTCTGGAGCCTGTGCTCTGCAACAAGAGAGGCCACGATAGTGAGAGGCCCGCGCACCGCGATGAAGAGTGGCCCCCGCTTGCCGCAACTGGAGAAAGCCCTCGCACAGAAACGAAGACCCAACACAGCCAAAAATAAATTAATTAATTAATTAAATAAAAAAATAAACAACTTAAAAAAAAAAAGCACTAGGCTTCTACTTTCTTCTTGGCCTGTTTGCTCTCTACTGCTTATAGATAAGCAAAGGGTGGAGGGTGATAGTCAATGCTTGGTGCAACTTAATAAATCTCCCATTGAAGGAAATCAATATTCAAATTTGAGCTTTCCACGAGACTAGCATGAGGGTTTGTGATCTATGCTGGGCTTCGAAGCAGGAATAAGTGATGTAAAAAGGCAGAGAATAATGAAGAAATGGAAGTCACAACAACAACCAGGCTATAGGGGCACATTATGTCCATCACATTTGGCAGCACTGTCATGATTCCAGCAGAGATGATGTGTCTAGGGTCCCTAATATTGAGGCAGCTGAATCCAGTGCTTCAGAGATCTGAGCAATGATGTCCTTGCTAGGCTGATTCTATGATATGTTCTGCTTGTGGTTCTAATGATGAACCTTTAAACTACTCTCAACATTTTCAGCAATTTAGTGAGATATCCAGTAAAGTCTCAATAAATTATTTTCTGCTGTTTGCACAGATGAATTATATTGCCAACCAATTTATACTGTCACCAACAATGTATGACTGTTTGTTTCCCAGCACACATCAAACTTTTAGGTTGCTGCCCATTGGGTAGGTGGAAAACTACATCTCATTATTATTTTAATTTTTATTTAATTGAAATATGAGTAAAATCAATTGCATTTTTAAATTTTTTAAAACCAGCCATGATTTACTGATTGCTTGCTATATGCAAGTAAATTTGTGAAGTGTTTTACATTAATCTTCCCATTTAACACTTAGCAGAATCTTTTGATGTAGTTGCTAGCACCATCTCTATTGTATAACTGAGGAAACAAATGTTTAGAAATATAAAGTGACTTGCCCAATATACTATAGCAAATGAGTGTGGAGCTGGGATTTTAAGCCAAGTAGCCTGACTGCAGAGCCCATGTGTTTAAGTACTATGCTTCAGCAGTTCTCCTTAATATAAAATATCTTTATTTGTTCATTTGATTGATTTACAATTGTACTATTTTACAATAAGAAAACAAAATAAGGCTAATCTTATTTTATAATTATAATGAAGACAATAAAATGAATTATTATTATAGAACCTTAAATATATGACCAGTGCATAATGTCATAAAATACAAAAAAAAAAGGTAAAATTCATTAGAAAACTAGAAGAAAATACATAGATAAGATTTGGTGTGATATTTGAGGTGTCCCAAACTGGTAAAAAGTATAAATACCTAATTCCTAAAAACCTATGTTTTCTAAGTAAATTTTTCTTCATATATATTTAGAAAATGCTGTATATTTGTGCATATATATAGAGAGAGACACACATATATTGGTATGTATGTATGTATATGTGTTTATGTGTGAGTGTGTGTTTTGGCAGATCTTTTGAATTACCAAAATAATAAAAAGTCCTCAAACATACTATTCATACCAATAGTCAAGAATGTTTTTAAAAACACTAAAGCAAAACAAAACAAACAAAAAACATAGCCTGAAAATATTTCTTGTGGACTGGTCTTGAAACGAATTATCTACTTTGCTAGAGGAGCAAATTGTAATAGGAATTTGTTGGTCAATAAATCAAGACTATGTAATCTTCTATGTAAGAATCAAAAGTGATAATCAATAATATTTGATTAACTGGCCCTACATGATGAAATTAAACATCACTCTGTTCTCTAAAGGTATCTCCACTCCTTAATGAATTGCTAATGGATGCTATACATGTTTACATTTTTTATCTATGTTCTAAAGCCATTTTGAGATTATGCTGATGCAATATAATTCTTATTGTATTTCCCCAACATAATGTTTGTCAAGTGTTAAAATGGACATAGTTCTGAGTATAATATCCAGAACAGGATCTCAATTTTATTATCCTTTTCACATTGTTTTCCTTTCTTTGAACATTTCTGGCATTCACACCCAAAGCTTTATATTATGACAAGCATCAAAGGTATGTCATGTTTGCAGATTGCTATTTTTTTTTTGAAAATATGATCATTCTTATTGGCATGACCTATGTTTTTTCTTTAGACTGCTCCATTTATATCCCCATATTTGAAGAAGAAAAATAATCTGCTGCCCAGCAGCATACTAACTCCTCTCCTCAACTCATACATTAAATGTACTTTTACTTTTGGCCAGAATTCTACCAGTTTTTTAGTTTTGGGTTTTAATAAAAAGAGAAAATGCAAGGAAACATGACTTGGGCACACTGCTAAGTGTGGAAGGAAACATGTATTTTCTATCTCTCTTGAGAATAAGTTCCCATCTTTCTAGGAAAAGACTGTTTCTGGCCATAGCAACAAGTAACTATCTGAGTTAGTTTTAAGGCCATCATATTTGATCAATGAAACTTCCTCCAGCAGCACACTTCTTAGAATCAGTCAAGCAGCAACAGCCTTTTTCCACTGCCCAGTGTTCTAAATGTCAGCCAATCAGAACGATCTCCACTTTGTAACATGCTTTCAGGCTGAAGTTCAACTGATCCCTAAACACGACCACTTCTCAAAGTCCATCAATCCTTGAGAGTCCCACTTCCTTAAACTCTACACAAGATTATCTCTCTGCTTTTCCTCTCTTCCTAGGAAAAGACTGATTGTTAAAACAAAATAATACAACTTTTCTTTCAGGCAATAAATGATCGTCTCTCTTCTTCTGTACTCTTCAATGAAAATATAGCTAAATACTCTCTACTTTTAATGTCAGACTCTGTAAGAAAAGGTTATAAGTTCTTTGAATGAATAAATCTACTCTTACACCTATATTTCTTTGTATTTCATTTAGCATAATTTACTGTACACTGTGGTCTCTCAGTAAATCAAATCAAGGAAAAATATTTGAGTCACAAGATATTTTAGGTATTTAAAAACCCAGTGGTGCTCAAATTTTAGAATTTAGTGGTGGAAACCTCCTTAAAAGAAAATTTCACACCAAATCTGACTTGTATCCAAAAAGCATAATGTCTTTGGGCGAAGTTATAGAAGAATAACTAACACTTTCCCATATGTTCTATTATGCACTTCACCTCTCTTAGGGCTCTAAGGTGCTTCTAAGGTATCAGCTAAGACTTTGCTAAATAGCATTTAAACCACTGATGTGTTTCTATCCCCTCAATTAACAGATGAGGAAAGTGAGGCCCCAATAACTTCTTCAGAACAAGATTACATACAAATAAAACACTTTTTCTCCTATGACTCACCAAATTTCCATGTCAAGCAATTCTTTTGATTATGGATTTCTTCTAAAATATATTATTGTTTTCATTCATGTGGATTCACTAATGTATATGAAGTTAGTTATATTTTGCATTAGTGTCATCAAGCACTATATTACAAAGCTGTAGTAATCAAAAAAGTATGGTAGTTGCATAAAAACAGACGTACAGATTAATGGGACAGAATAAAGGATACAAAAATATACCCATGTTAATATGGTCAACTACTATTTGATGAGGGAGCCAAGAATACTCAATGAAGAAAATACAGTGCCTTCCATAAATAGGGCTGAGAATATTGGATATTCACATGAAAAAGAATGAAAATAGACCCCTACCTTACAACACTCACAAAAATTACCTGGAAATGGATTACAGACTTAAATGTAAGACTTGAAACCATAAAACTCCTAGACAAAAACATAGGGAAAAATTACTTGACATTGGTATTGGTAATGACTTTTAGAATATGATACCTAAAGCATAAGCAAAAGAATAAAAAAATAAATAGAACTACATCAAACTAAAAAGCTTCTGCACAGCAAAAGTAACAATCAACAAAATGAAAATGCAGCCTATGGAATGGGAGAAAATATTTGCAAATATTTTCACAAATCCAATAAGGAGTTAATATCCAAAATAAAAAAGTAACTCATACAACTCAATAGCAAACACACACACACACACACACACACACACACACACACACACAAATAATTCAATTAAAAATGGGCAAGGGACTGGGATAACCAGTTTTCCAAAGAAGACATACAGATGGCCAACAGGTACAAGAAAAGATGCTCAAAATCATTAATCATCAGGGAAATGCAAATCAAAACCATAATGAGATATCACATCACACATGTCAGCATGGCTATCATCAAAAAGGCAAGAAATAACAAGTGTTGGCGAGGATGTGGAGTAAAGGGAATAGTAAAGTTCACTATTGGGGGAATGTAAACTGGTACACCCACTATGGAAAACAGCATTGAGATTCCTCAAAAAATTAAAAATAGAACTACAGTATAATCCAGCAATTCCACTTCTGGATATATATCAGAAATAAATAAAATCACTACCTAAAGGAGATATCTGCACTACCCATGTTCACTGCACCATTACTTACAATAGTGCAGGCATTAAAAAAAAAAAAATTAAAAAACAACAACAACAAAAAACAAATGTCCATCAATGGATGAATGGATAAAGAAAATGTGATTACATTATTATATGTGTTTTATACATATATACACATATATATGTACATATACATATATATGTATACGCACACACACACAAACACACGCACACACATAATGTAACATTTTTCAGCCATTAAGAAGAAGGAAATCCTGCCATTTGTGATAACATGAATGGATCTTGGGGGCATTACATTAAGTCAGAGAAAAACAAATACTGTTATGATCTCACTTATATGCGAAATCTTTAAAAAAAAAAAATGAACTCACAGAAACAGGGAACAGATGGTGGTTTCCACAGGCAGGGGGTGGGGCTAAGGGAAATGAGTGAAAGTGGTTAAAAAGTATAAACTTCCAGTTATATGTTCTGGGGATGTAATGTACAGCATGGTGACTACAGTCAATAATCTGTATTGTATATTTGAAAGTTGCTAAGAGAGTAGATCTTAAAAGTTCTCATCACAAGGAAAACATATCTAACTATGGGAGGTGATAGATGTTAATTAAACTTACTGACGTCATCATCTCACTCTCTCTCTATATATATATATCAAATCATTACATTGTATACCTTATACTTATAAAATGTTATATGTCAATTATATTTCACTAAAACTGGAAAAAATGGAATATATTCTAGAATATTTATTGACTTCCTCTATTTACTCACGTATTCTCCATAAGCATCTTGTAACTTTTTAAGTCTTCATTCATACTATCTAAAATTAAAATTTATAGAAACTATTTATTGCAGTTCCCTGCTGTGTCTTACTCTATTGGGAAAAAGTATATCGCTGACTTTGTTATATATGTTTTCATTATTTTGTAAAAAGAGTGTTTATTTTTCTTACTTTCATTAAGTGATTAAATAAATGAATGATATTTAATTAATGTATTCAGCAAATATATATTGACCATCTCTCATGCACTAGGAAATTTTTTTTAAGTTTATTGAAGTATAGTTGATTTACAGTGTTGTGTTAATTTCTGCTGTAAAGTGACTTAGCTATACATATATATATATTTTTTCATATTCTTTTCCATTATGGTTTATCACAGCATATTGAATATAGTTCCCTGTACTCTACAGTAGGATCTTGTTGTTTATCCATCTTATATATAATAGTCTGCATCTGCTAAACCTAAACTCCCAAATGTTATAAGCACTTGAAACATTATCAAAGAGCCACTTTTCTGCCCTTGTGAAACGTAGACTCTGATGGGGCTCAGAAAAAAAAAATGAATATGATAAATAAAGTACATGAAATATTACAAAATAAGTATTACAGAAACATTGAAAAATAAAAGCAGCATTTTGGAATTGAAAGCACTTTTTGTAAAGGCACAGATTAGAATTTAAACTAGAGTGGTGAAGGCAGAGCACAATGAGAGGGTGACATTTCAGCAAAGACCTGAGAGGGATGAAGGAATTAGCAGAAAGATATGGAGATGGGAGAACTTTTTTATGCAGAAAACTTGGCCAGTGCAAAGGTCCTAAAATAGAGTGTACATATATTGTTCAAAGAACAGTTAGGAACCCGTGTGGCTGGGTAGAGTATATAAAAGGGAGAAATGTAAGACATGAATTCGTAAAGCTGGAAAGAGGCCAGACCATACAGGCCCAGTCTTATATGCAGGCCTGTAATCTGAGTAAAATGGGGAACTATTGCAGGATGCAGGATTCTGAGCTAAAGAGCAAGCTGATATGCTTAGAACCATTAGGAAGTTACGAAACTAGCCAAGAGATGAGATAATTAGGAGTTTTGGATTAACGTTTACAGTTGTACACACTCCTATATATATAAAATAGATAACTAACAAGGACCTACTGTGTACCACAGGGAACTATACTCAATATTTTGTAATAATCTATGAGGGAAAAGAATCTGAATATATACATATGTGCATAACTTATATATACATACAAACATATATAAATATATATATGTGTAAATCACTTTCTTGTACATCTGAAACTAACATAACATTGTAAGTCAACTATACTGCAATTTACAAGAAAAGAGATAATGGTAGCTTGGACCAGGATGGTCAGTAGAATTTGCTTAGGAGTTGGGAGAAGGGGTGGGGGAAGAGAAGGGGAGAGAGAGAGAGAGAGAGAGTGACAGACAGACAGAGGCAGAGAGAGAAAACAAAGATAACCCTGAGGTTTAGGGTTTGATGGAGGTGCTAACAATTGAGATGAAGAAAATCACAGCTGGAGCAAGTTTGAGGGGACAAGATTTGGAGTTCAACTAGACATGCTGAGTTAGAGATATAACCAGACAAATGAGGAGATATGGTTCAACAAACCTGTCTTGATTTCAGGCTGGAGATTATAGAAAATCTATGAACAATCAATATATAAATGGAACTTTTAGTGATCATAAATAAATAAGAGATAAAGACAAACTACTGAGCCCTGAGGCACTCCAATTTCAAGAGATCTGAGAAATCTGGAACCTTCAAAGGAGACTGAGAAGCAGCTACCAAGTAGGCAAGAAGAAAACCAGGAGACTGGGTTCCAAAAGCCCAGTGAAGGACTTTTTTTTCCCCCAGGGAGGAAGGAGTGAGTGAGTGTATCGAATACAGCCTAGATGTCACAGAAGAACATACTCCAGAAATATCCATTAAATTTAATAACTTGAAGGTCATTGATAATTTTGACGAAAACAGATCTGATGGTCTCAGTAGAGAGAGTAGGAGTATAAAGGCTCTTTCAGGAAGTTAAAGATGATATGAATGAAAAGTATTAATTGGTCAAGTGAGTTTGAGCAATGCTGTCTTAATATTGAACATGTCTCTTTTGAATAAACTTAAACAGACTTTCTAATATACAAATGTTGTGTATTTCCCTGGAGCTTATAGTAAGCAGTTCTGGCCAAACTTAATGACAGTGGCCTTTTATTTTACAAAACATTTGTAGAATTAGTGTCCTGTATATTTTGAAACTATAATCTTATAGTCACTCATGCCTCTGGATTTTTAAGAAAATCATATTAAAAAGAAGGATTGAGAGTGTAAAACTAGCTTAAATACTCAGTGTTTTCTAATTATATTTAACTGGCTATGTACTTACATGTTCTTTTTTTTTTAATTTATTTTATTTATTTATTTTTGGCTGTGTTGGGTCTTCGTTGCTGTGTGCGGGCTTTCTCTAGTTGCGGTGAGCAGGGGCTACTCTTCGTTGAGGGGCATGGGCTTCTCATTGTGGTGGCTTCCCTTGTTGCAGAGCACGGGCTCTAGGTGTGTGGGCTTCAGTAGTTGTGGCATGCGGCTCTAGAGCACAGGCTCAGTAGTTGTGGTGCATGGGCTTAGTTGCTCCACGGCATGTGGGATCTTCCCGGACCAGGGCTCGAACCCATGTCCCCTGCATTGGCAGGCGGATTCTTAACCACTTCGCCACCAGGGAAGCCCTACTTACATGTTTTTAAATTGGCTTGTCAAGTCATATCTAGTTCATACCATGGTTTAATGCCCCTAAATCAATTATATTTATGTCCCTAAATTCCTGAATTTAAATAATACCTCTAGGTATTCCTAAGCAAGAGTATCTAAGCAAAATAGAAACAACCAGATTGAAAGCATCTCTTGGTTCCTCAGCTAGGAAGACAGCTAATCAAATGCCTGACAAAATGACATTCTAATGATCTCACACTGTAACTCTAGCAATTCTTCACAAAATCCCTTAACATTTAATATTATCAAGGTCATGGAATTTTCTTTTTCTTCCCTAAAGTAAATACATACAATGTATGACTTCTTATTAGATGTACTAGTTTTACAACAGCAGTTCTATTATTCAAGGCAGGATATCATAATTATGTCTCTTATAGCAACAGCAGTCACTTTTCTGATGTTGGCAGTGATCTCTGTTCAGTTCCTGTACATGACGGAGCATTCACTGTGCATTCTTCTGGGTGTGCAGAAGTGTCAGACTACTTTCAAACCACCTGTCCTCATAGATAACAACGAAACTATGCTCAAGTGAACTTTTGCAGCAAGGCAGCAACCTGTGCTTTCACATCACAGTTGTTACAAAATGAAAGTAAAGGACATGAATAGGATCTGGCATGTAGATAAAATTGCCCTTTAGGTATATTTAAGGACCCGAGGGATATTATGCTAATAATATGAAATGCAAATTGAGGAAATACAGTCACAAAATTACCATATAGTTTGTCATGCCCTAATATCTCCAATAGAGTCAATTTTTACCAATTTAGGACAACTGGAGGGAAAGCAGTATTCATTAATATAATTAATAAAAAGTCCAAATTCATTTATTCATGCATATATACATGTGAATTCATTCTACGCATTTAGATCCTTCTGAGGCATATTAAAAAAACATATTACACCATGTAATAATAATAATAGCCCTTTAATGCAGGCATTATTTAATTTAACATGTAAGGGAATTGAAGGAAAGAGAATATTTAAATTATGTAATACTCAATGTCACATCAGTATTTCAGCAGATACTGTTTGATCTTATAGGTTCCTGTCACCTAATTTATTCCTTAAAAAATACAACTCTAATCTTGTCCAATTATTGGAAGATATATGTTTCATGGGTCCCTCCCAAGACAAAGGGGTTAAATGTTAATTTCTAAAAACCAATCTTGATAATTCTAATGACATAACCTAAACTACTAAGATAGAAGGGGGACTCTTGGGACTGTTTTTCTTGCTCTTATAAATAACACAGGATAAAGACCACCTTCTAGGCTTTGCACTTATTTTTGTTAGGACTTGACACTGGGAGTTACTGTAGCCAAGTAGCAAATAAGATACATGTCAAGAGAATTACACAGAAGTTGATCAGACCCTTGCATTATTGAGTCACTGTATTAACTTGCTGTATAACAGCTTACCTCTGGACTTCTGGTTATTTGAGATAACAAGCATCATTAATATATCATCAGAATTCCTTTTACTTGCCAATGGACACATCTGATATAGCTAGTAAATGTTGGAACAGTAATTTAAAACTACAACTTGTGATTCAAATTAGTGGGTTCTTGCCATTGAAAAATATGAAATTATTTTAAAATTTAATATTTATGTTATTGAAATAAAATATTCATTGAAAATATTTTTTTCTGATTTTCAGTTCATATAGTACAATCAGAATTTTCGTGCTTAAAAAGAGCATTCTTATCAACAATTCCAGCCACCTCTACGTAACTTAAAAAAAACTGATGCCCAAAGGTAATTATTTGAAAATCCACCTCTTCTGTCCCCTATGTCATTAAGTTAAATAAATCTTGGGTTTCTAACAAAATGGCATGAAAAATAACTATGGCTTAACAAGGGGAAAATTCTTTTCCCTTTTAGCCTTATCACTATTAAGTGCTAAATGGCGTAAATAATGCATTATAATATTTTGATGAGGATTTACACCCAGAAAACTACTGGCACACATTGGCTACCAAAAATACTAGTTTTTACACATACACTTTTCTATTCATACACTTGTTCAGCAAAGTTATAATTCCAAGAAATGCACTTGAGGAATCAGTACTATGGTTAAATATACTTGCACTGCATGATGTATTATTAGGTTTTTCTTTTAGAACTAAAGCACATCAACCTATTAAAGCTCTGAGAAGTTCTGGAGTAAAAGAATCTCTATTTGTTATCTATTGCTGCACAGCAAATGACCTCAAAATTTAGCATAAAAGACCAGTAAACATGTAATATCTCTCACAGTTTCTCTGGATCAGGAGCTGAACTGCTCTGGGAGCAGTTTAGATGGTTGGTTCTGGCTGAGAGTCTTATGAGATTGTAGTTGGGATGCTGACTAGGGCTTGCAGTTATCTGAAGGCTTGGCTGAAGCTGGAGGATCTGATTCAAGGAAGCTCACTCACTTGCTGTCAGTCAGTGTGGAGAGGACTCAGTGACTAGTCACGTGGACCTCTCCACAGAGATGCTTAACTGTCCTCATGACACGGTAACTGGATTCCCCCAAAGCAAGTAATCTAAGAGAGTGAAGCAAGGAGGAAGCTTCAATGCCTTTTACAACCTAATCTAGGAATTTATACATTTTTGCCATATGCTATTCACCAGACGCCAGTCGCTAAGTCCATCCCATACTGATGAGAAGGGATTTAAGCCCTACCTCTCAAAGGGAAGAAGACCAAAGGATCACGAACATACTGGTAAACCACCAAAGGATCTATCCAACTTTATTTAATCTAGGTTTTCTAAAAGTCATTTGACCTTAGAACTCTAAAGTAACATGGTTTTAAGAATTCTCTTTAGGTTCTCTTGACACAACAGAATTCTATGTGGCTTAACTTGAATAAATAAATGAGGAAAGTTTGTCATGTGAAAATAAACAGTTTGAGTACTTCTGAATATTTAAGCGGCTTGACACTTTGTTTTTAAAAACTTCCTTGAATTACATTTATGTTATTCACTTGCTTCAAATAACTTCTAACCACTGATCGTGATCAATTTGAATTGGCAATCATGATTTTTGAATGATACAAATGGACATAAAAATATCGATTTGGGAGAGACATTTTCTAAATGCAACTTGGCATATATTGTTTATAAATTTTTAAATTTTTAAATTTTTGTGGTGCATGGGCTTAGTTGCCCATTATTTTTAAATTTATTTTTAAATTTTTGTGGTGCATGGGCTTAGTTGCCCATTATTTTTAAATTTATTTTTAAATTTTTAAATGGCGTTGTTAAGGCCTCTATTCTGGAACGTGATGCTGTTGTGAGGAAGAGTGAAATAATTTGTTTTCAAGTGAAAGGGTTCTGTTTCCTCATCAGCTATTAGATTGGCAAAATGCGATATTTATTAATAAAATGCCCTCCTTACTGGAAGACCGAATAACACTCAGAGGAATGGAAGCCCAAAGAGTTTCTTAATCCTGACTGTAATACAGGATTCATAAGCAATGCTATAGAGTCCTCTTGAAGACTTAACATATCTAGCCTAGTTCCTTATAGTAGGCAAGTACATAGGAACTTAAACAAATGCCCTAGCCATGAATAATGAGCTTCAGGCAGCTTGAATACCTCATTAATCTCCCCCTAAAATTTAAGTATCAACAAAGTCATAGAGTCACTTGAAGTCCAGGATCTTTTAGGAGATACTTAATATCTGCCATCATCAGTAAAATAGAAGATAATAACCAGAAAAACAGCAAGAGATAAGATACACAAACATAAGTACGTTCAAACACAGCATGCACTCATAGGAATACAGAGAAAATAACACATAGAGCTTCATGTTCTTTGTTTTGTACAGAAAACAGGACATGAGAAAGCCAATTGTTAGAATTTAACTGTCCTTAGACTGTAGTTGCTTTCTTTATCTACTGTTTTGTTCCTTACTCAGGTTTCAGCTATTCTGTACCCCATCATAAAGAATTGTACCTTTGGGAAATGACAATTTTCCACAAGAGCAATTTTTATATCTAAAAGACAATGAAAATATGAGAAGAATGGTTGTTGCTGTCAAAGTGTGTCCTCAGTATTATAAACTACATTATGCAGTCATGAACTTCTATATTAATGTCATTTAAACTTTGGCAGTATTAGTCTAGAGAGGATCTTGTGAAGGATGGTACATTAACTTTGAGAAGTGATGGGCTGTGATATTCCTGCTGTGCTGTTGAATGGCATAGGCTGAACTTCAGCACAGCCTTCTAAAGACACACTTTCTTTCTACAGGGCAAAGCTTACCTACATGAGGGCAGAGCTGTGAATTCAGATAGTTCAACCTGCCCTTTGAACAGGAAGACATAATGGTGCCATTTAAAAAAGTATTCTATAAAATAGCCCACTTTCCTGGTTTCTGGCCACTATATTTTTATCTCTTTCATTAATCACTTCATTCTAGAAATAGATACTGGGAGCTTGCATTGTATATATTAAAATAAATATTATTGCCCCCAAATTCTAGACATTTACAAATATTTAGGGAAAAAACACTAAACAAATAGTTGAAACATAATGATATTAAGGCTTTAGTAGCAGCTTGTGTAAATTACTGAGAAAATAGAACAAGTAACTATCTGGCTGGATCAGTGGGGGGCAGGAAGCTCTCCTCCTAGGGAGAATAATGACTAAGCTGATGGGTGGGGGAAAGAACAGGCAATGAATACGGACTTGGAGTCAGATCAAAATAAAATCCTTGCTCTCCTATTTTTCTGAATGACTTTTGACCTATTAATTAACCACACGGAGTTTCAGTCATCTCATACTTCTAACAAATGAACCATTTTTTCATTTTTATGTCCCAATAGCAACTCAAATGAACATGTCTAAAATTTAACCTACCACATTTCTGTGAAAATGTGCACCTCCTGATGTACTCCAAACCTGATGAAATGTATCTCCATTCACCAGTTCCATTAGCTCCCAATTAGACAGAAGGACTCATGATTAGTGCAAATTGCATGGGCTCTGAAACCTGACAAATCTTGCTTCAAACTCAGGTTCTAGCACTTACCAGTTGTGTGTATTCATGTACAGTTATTAACCCCATTGGGCCCTATTCTCTCAACTATAACATGGTAGTAAGACTTGCCTTAAAAGATCATTATGAGAATTGGCTACTGCGTATGTAAAGAAGCTGCCACATAGTCATTTCTGAAAAAGAAAATGATAAATATTATATTGATAAATACTCACTATTTTCCTAGGCTCCTCACATATTCTAGAAATTCAGTGAAACTCCAAGTATTGTAAAGTATGTTTCCTAAATATTTCTCTGCATACCCTCTTTTTGTCTCCACCCCCTGTGACTTGGTGCAGACTTTCAGCATTTCCCACTTAAGTTAGAACAAATTTCCAACTGAGCAGTTTGATAAAAGTTGTCCTGCCATGTAATTCGTTCCCCACCATGTGATTCACATGATTTCTCTGAGAAATCTGTTTGATTACATAAATTTTGCATAGAAACTGTGACTGGCTGCCAGTCGTTTTCATGATGAAGTCAATACTTATTAATATAGCAAAATAACCATTCCTACTGTGATGCTTCCTAGTTTTTTGTTTCTTCTTTTTAAGATTTAATTTTTCATTATTATGGTTTACAATTTGCTATATATTTATATTATCAACCTTATTTATTATAGTTTAAGCTTTTTTGTAGCTTTACCTAGGTATAATTGATATACACAAAACTGCACCTATTTACTGTATACAATTTGATGAATTTGGACATATGCATATTCTTATAATACCATCGCTATAGAAAAATATCCATCACCTTCAAAAGTTTTCTTGTGTCACTTTTGGTCACCTCCACTTCTTTAAACCATCTTTTGCTGAAGACACTCCTCATTTCACCAAACATAATAATAAATTATAATACCTACCATTTATTGATTACCTTCTCTCTGTCAGGCACTCTAACAAGTATTTTACCAACATTTCATCCTCAAAAGGATTTTATAGGTTAGTGAGTATACTTACTCTAATTTTACAGATGAAACCAACGTGCACCAATTTAGTGAGTGACCAGAGACTACACAGCAAGTAATTGGAGGACTCAGAATTGAATGTAGGTAATTTAACTCTAGAGCCCTTAGTTGTATATCACTGTGTATACACTGATTTGTGGTCCTCTGAAAGTACTTTTTTTTTTTTTTTTTTTTTTACAATTATGTGATTTTTCATGTGCTCTTCCTGATACAGCCACTATGGAGAACATTATGGAGTTTCCTTAAAAAACTAAAAATAGAACTACCATGTAACCCATCAATCCCATTACTGGGCATATACCCAGAGAAAACCATAATTCAAAAAGACACATGCACCCCAATGTTCACTGCAGCACTATTTACAATAGCCAGGACATGGAAACAACCTCAATGTCCATCAGCAGAGAAATGGATAAAGAAGATGTGGTACATATATACAACGGACTATTACTCAGTCATAAAAAGGAACGAAATTGGGTTATTTGTAGAGATGTAGATGGACCTAGAGACTGTCATAGTGAAGTAAGTCAGAAAGAGAAAAACGAATATCACATATTAACGCATATATGTGGAACCTGAAAAAATCAGTATAGATGATCTTATTTACAAAGCAGAAATAGAGACACAGAGACATAGAGAACAAACATATGGACAACAAGGGGGAAGGGGGGTGGGATGAATTGGGAGATTGGAATTGACATATATACACTATTGATACTATGTATAAAATAGATAACTAATGAGAACCTACTGTATAGCACAGGGAACTCTACTCAGTGCTCTGTGGTGACCTAAATGGAAAGGAAATCCGAAAAACAGGGGATATATGTATATGTATAGCTGATTCTCTTTGCTGTACAATAGAAACTAACATAACATTTTAAAGCAACTATACTCCAATAAAAATTTTTAAAAAAGAAACAGATGAAATAAATTTTACTAATATTTTATTTAACCAAAATGTATCCAACACATTTGAAATGGTCATTTTAACATGTAATCAATTTTTAAATTATTAAATATTTTACATTCCTCCTTTTTTTAAAAAAAAGTCTTTATTGTAGTTCTACTTATGCAAAAAGTTCACAATTGAGCTCAAACACCTTCTCCTCCAAAAATGTGTTTCTTCATTGTCTGACTCATTCACACTGAGACCTATGCAGACCTCTATTGCACAGTCTCTAGTTATCCTGAGAGCAGGAGTGCCAAACTTTTATCTCTTATTATATGGTAAATATTCTCTAAACATTTGCTGAGTTAATTTAGTAAATGATTATAAAACTTTTACAGAATCATGTTAATTTATTTACACCACATATTTATTAACCGTCCTCCTATATGTTCTCCAACAACCCACTCAGTCCTTTTCCACACAACTAGATAATTCTTACAAAGCATAAGTCAAATCATATATTTCCATAGCTTAAAATATACAATACAGAAGTTTACTGCTACATTTATAATAAAATCTGAACTACTGTGGTAGCCAAAAAGTTCCTTCAGTTTCTAAAGTAAAAATAAAGACACATTTTTCATTTTCACCAAGAACTTCATTGAACAACATATTCACCATTTTGCTCCACCACCTTCTGCCATTTTTCAGGCAACTTCATAATTCCATCTTCCCAAAACTTTTTATCTTTTTGAGCAAAGCACTGGTCCATGTGCTTTTTATAGTCTTCCAGGGAATTGAAATTTTTCCATTAAGAGAATTTTGTAAAGACCAAAATAAATGGAAATCCAAAGGTGCAATGTCTGGTGAATACAGTGGATGAATCAGAACTTCCCAGCCAAGCTGTAACAGTTTTTGCCTGGTCATCTAAGAAACATGAGGTCTTGCGTTATCCTGATTGAAGATTATGCGTTTTCTGTTGACTAATTCTGGATGCGTTTCATTGTCAAGTGCTGCTTTCAGTTGGTCTAATTGGAAGCAGTACTTGTTGGAATTAATCATTTGGCTTTCCAGAAGGAGCTCATAATAGAAGACTCCCTTCCAATCCCACCATGTACACAACATCACCTTCTTTGGATGAAGATGTGGTTGGTGGTGGTTCACTTTGCTTGCCCCACGATCTCTTCAGTTCCACATTATTGTACAGTATCCACTTTTCATTGCCTGTCACAATTTGTTTTAAAAACGGAATGTTGGGCTTCCCTGGTGGCGCAGTGGTTGAGAATCTGCCTGCTAATGCAGGGGACATGGGTTCGATCCCTGGTCTGGGAAGATCCCACATGCCGCAGAGCAACTGGGCCCATGAGCCACAACTACTGAGCCTACGCGTCTGGAGCCTGTGCTCTGCAACAAGAGAGGCCACGATAGTGAGAGGCTCGCGTACCGCGATGAAGAGTGGCCCCCACTTGCCGCAACTAGAGAGAGCCCTAGCACAGAAACGAAGACCCAACATAGCAATCAATCAATCAATAAATCTTAAAAAAAAAAAAAAGTCATTGATTTTATTTTAAAAAAAACAGAATGTTTTCTTTATGTTTAAGTAGAGAATCACGTGCGGAAATACGGTCAAGAAGGTTTTTTTCACTTAACTTATGTGGAACCCAAACACCAAAGTGATTAACATAAACAAGCTGGTAAAAATGATTGTCAATGCTTGATTTGGATATTTTGAGTATGTCGGCTATCTCCCACTTGGTATAACATTGATTGTTCTCAATTAATGTCTCGATTTGATTACTATCAACTTCAACTGGTCTATCCGACTGTGGAGCATCGTTCAGCGAGAAATCTCTATCAAAAAACTTCGCAAACCACTTTTGACATGTTCAAACAGTCAGAGCACCTTCTCTATTACACTGTAGAAATCTCTTTTTTTTTGCGTTTCAGTTGCGTTTTTACCTGTCTTGAAATAATAAAGCATAATATGCTGAAAATGTTGCTTTTTTTGGTCCATCTTCAATATGAAAATGGCCATACAAAAATTCACCAATTTTGATAAGTTTTATTTTTTTTAAATGCACGCTGATATGACAGCTGTCACAATAAAATCTAACAAAACAGTTTCGAATGAAGTTAAAGACAACTAAGCGCTACTGGAGCCATCTTACGGAAAAAAACACACGGATTTTTTGGCCAACCCAATACTTACTTGGTCTTTCAAGAGTGAAAGCATACAGTCTCTGCCAGTCTCTGACCTCCTCACTCTTCACACCTTTCACTATCCTCTGGACACTTCACTCTCTCTCTCTGCTCTTTGAATACGCCAAGTTTATCCGGCCCTGGGCCTTTTTAGTATGTGAACTTCTATTAGAACATTCTTCACCCATACGTTTGCATGACTTCCTCTTCATCATTTAGGTTTCAGGTCAAAAATCCCCTTACTGTAGAAGCCTTCTTTGACCTTCTAATGACAACTCTGTACTTACCACATCTGTCAAAATCTTTCTCTCATCACCCAGGTTTAATTTGGTCATTGGCATTTGTCACTATCACTATCATTGTCTGAAATCCTCTTACTTTAAGTGAATAGTTGTTCTTGGTGTCCCCACCAAAATATAAGATCAATAAAGATAGTGAATTTATTTGCACTGTTCTACCTGTTAGGCATAGAATAGTGTTAAAGCCAATTAATTTTTTAACATGAATGGTGGAAACCATACAATTACGCATGCTGAAAATGATGCAGGAGGGAAATATACATAAAACCCTTAGCAGGAATAAAGAAAAACAATTGTAAAATAAGTTGCAACATGAAGTATGACAATTATTCATAAAGAGTAATTGGAATAGTGCAAGCGAGGATAACAGAGATGGAATATATTAAAGATTTTTAAAGGTATAATGGCTAGAATTCAGTCATCTATTGATGTGGAGAAGAGAGTATCAATATCAATGACTTATTTGCCTTAGGTGCCTAAGTCAAGTGTTAAAATTGTCTTAGAGAATTTCAAGGGAAAAAACCCCACATATTTAAGGGCTGGAGTTTGGCGATAATAATATTACTTTAGAACTTAGTGCCGATGAAGCATCCTATTAGAGACAGACAATCTGGACCTGGCTATATTTTTCTGGAGCTAAGAAGCATCTGAAATAGATAAGATTATCCAAAAAAAAAAAATTTAATGAAAGAGGGAAGTTAGCAGTAGGACTGGGACAAGCAATAGGGACAAAAGGCAAGTATAGTGTTGAGAATGGGGAAGAGACAGAGATCAGGACCAATGCCACCTGACTACGCACGCACACTACTGCTCTCCCTTGTGCCCCACTCCATAATTTTAAGTCTCAAAGAACAAAGAATCCTGAAATACAGGCAGGGTATGGGAGGGCACTTTGCCCCCATCTGCCACGCAGAAGTCCTCTCTCCTTTCTCAATGCAATTCCATGAATACCTGAAAATCTCAATGTTCCAACCAGAGAACTATGTAGCCACAAGCAGGACTTTGGTGTAGGAGCAGCTCCTCTAGTCCCAGTATTCTTTCTGTGTGATAGTTTGATTTTTAGTATGTCTTTTCCAGGTGTTAGTGAACTCAGTGATATTTTGGCTCTTGAAAAAGACACAGTTGTAAAATATTACAAATAAATTTTACTCTGTTATTGTGCAATTAGGGATGAGAATGACAGGAAGTATACAGTCTTGGAAAAAATGCTGCTTGTTCTTTTTTAGGCAAAGAATAAATTTAAAAGAGAGGTGAACAATTACTGATATGATAAAATGTACAGGGAGCTCCAGCTCTCAAAGGCTTAAACAAATATTCAAAATAAAGATCATCTGGAGAGGAAATATATTCTTCTATTTCTGTGTGTTAAAATGCAATGCTTAAAGCCTATGAAGGAATTTACCCAAAGTAAACAAATAATAAAATAAAATAAAGGAAAATATGATCCATTTTCATCCTTAGGCAATTCTGCTACAAAGATGGTTTTAAGGTCTCTGAATTCGAGTTGAAAAAAAATAAATTAAAACAAAAAATTCCCTTAATAAGAATGATAAAACTACTTTCATTTGAAATCATTTATTTGAAATAAAAGCAGAAATCTGTATTATCTGGAGACAGTGTCCATATTCAAGTACAGGACTGGGATTCCCAATTGCTAGACTAGGCTGAATTAGTAGAGAGGTTAGTCATAGTAACTAATTACTATTTAGTTAATCACTGTGACCAGAACTGATGTGTAAGTAGACTAACTTGTAAATAATTGCCTCTATATCTTGGGGTTAGTTGAACACTTAAAAGGACTAACAAAAGCTTTCATTGGTTAGTATTTGTAAAGTGCTCCCTAGGAGTGAGGGCTCAGACTTTGGTTAGATAGAGTAAAACTCTACCTAGAGATGAGATCTGAAGTAAATTTAAAAAATGAATGTATATAACAAAACAGAAACAGACTCACAGATATAGAGAACAAACTAGTGGTTACCAGTGGGGTGAGAGAAGAGACGAGGGGCAAGATAGGGGTAGGGGATTAAGCAGTACAACTACTATATATAAAGTAGATAATCAACCAGTACATATTATACAGCACAGGGAAATATAGCCTTTATTTTGTAATAATTTTAAATGGAGTATAATGTATAAAAATATTGAATTATTAGGTTGTACAACTGAAACTAATATAACATCACAAATCAACTATACTCAGTACAAATAATAATTACTGTATTAATATCTTAGACATTATAGTAATCACTGAATTAGGAAATCAGTTTTATTTTTTAAACCGTCAACTTTTTGAACTTAGTGACCATATACCTGTATTTGTTCATATAACAAGTATTATTATCTCCCTATAATCGTATTTCACAAACATTTGAGAAACCTTAGGCAATCAAATTAAAAAACTCATCAAAATTTTTAGGGAATCTATTAATGGATTCCAATTAGAAGTTTATTTGTAGCTTTCTAGACTCATTTCATTAACTCTTCCTGTGGCTTCATTTTATTACCTCCTATATCTATGCTTTCCCTTATGTTCTCAACGTTATCATCTAAGCCTAGATTTTTTTATCATAGGTATAGAATTTTAATATGAGCCTAAAGTATGCTAGGTTCCCTCTCCATCTGTCATTTACATAAATGAAGAGTATGTAAATATAATTCTTATAGCAAACGCTTGCTCAAACCTCAGTAGATAACTATTAATAAGGTCAAAGCAGACCAAAGTTTCCATTCAACCTCATCTCCCCATTCTGCCTACACAGATATTTAGGAATCCATAGCAGCCTGTTCCGTATGCTATGAAGATGTCAGAGTTATTCAGTTCTCTAGGTCTTGATATATGCCCTCTCCTGCCTTGCAGTAGTCTTCTATTTCATATCTCCAGGTCCCACTTGCAGAACTTTATTCAAATCTAACTCTGACTCATAAAAGTGCCTTCTTTCTCTGAAGTTATAATACTTTTTTCTAGCCAATTGTGCGGCATTTAAATAGGCTTTGCCTTGCTCTATCTATGTGGTTATTTCCTTATAGGGTTCCTTGAATTTTAAAGCACCTATCTTTAACTAAATCTATTTCCTGGAGTTTATCAATCCAGAGTTTACTTATTTGTATTCATTCATTAAACAAACATTATTGAGGATGTAATATAACTTTGCCAAAATGTCCCTTGAAAATTCAAAGATAAAACAATCTCTTTCCAACTTTCTGAAAGCTCACAGTCTAAGAGTGGAGATAAGAAAAAGGAGATAATCATACTGCATTATACTTCCTCGTCATAGAGCCATGCATATATGAGGTAATTTAAGATTTTATATAAAGAGTAAAAAAATTATTAGAGTCCTTATTTCCAGGCACTGTTTAAGTCATTCATAGATAAATAAATATGTCCAATTAATAAACAGAGTGCCAGAAACACAACAAACACTCCAAGGTCTGTTTACAAAATTTGAATTTTAATTATCATTGTTATTTTAGTTATTCCATCTAGTATTCCTATAAGATAGAGGGCCTTTCTGTCTTTTGAGATAAGGAAAATTGGGCATAGGTATAATTATATAAAATTATTTAACCCTGTGGTCATCTAGCTAGTATTTAATAGGTGTAGAATTTAAACTCATAACCTTCATTCTAGAATTTGTATTTTTTCCAGTAAATAACCTTCACAAATGATGTTTCTCTCATTGCCATTCTTAAAGTAAGAATGGGTTTGGATAAGGACCATCTTATGCTCAAACAAAGTAAACTTATAAATTTCTTGGTCTGTCATTTCATTTTTCAACCAAGCAGCAGAGAATGAAAATATTAGTATTAGAGTATGGCCTCTTTTTCCCTTAGAGTTTAACCTGACTATACGGTTCAATCATACAGAAGTCCACTCAGTTTGCTCTGAAAATAGTAGGTGTTATTTGAAGAAGTTTAACTGAGAGGTAAAGGGCAAGATTGATTTGAACAGTGACCATTGTCCACTTACAGCATTTTAACTCAAAACCTTATATTTGAAGCTAGTACTTAGGCTTTTTAAATGCTGACATTATCAGTTAATTTTCCACACATTTTGGAATGTGTGGGTCACCATGACAACTAGGGAGAATCCTTGTCCAATGGGGCCTTCTTTTCAATAGTGCACCATTCGGACTCTTTCTGAATGAGACTCAAAATGGTGAAAATACTGCATGCCCTAGCCAATCAGTAGTGTCTGAGTGATTCATTATAATCCCTCATAAACCTGAATCTAAGTAAAATGTATTTGTTAGTGTCACCCAATAGTGAGACCATAATAGATGTTGTGTCTTTTTAGTAATTAATATGATCATATGTATCATGTATATAATTATTATTAATAACATTTATCAGTACTGCACTCCATGTCACTCCACCCATTAAACTGTATTAAGTACTGTACAAGCATTGTCTCAATTTTACTAACTCTGCGAGGTAGCCATCATGGGTTTTTTTTACCCTTTGGCACATACACAAATGGAGCCTTAGTTTACGATATCTAACCTAATAGTTGGCAGAGCCTAGTTATGGGCCATATTTGTTGACATTAGAACCTCAACTCTTAACCAGTTCTATATACTATTTATAAATACAGCTGGTTGATATTGTAGGTAGGTAGATAAAACAGGATGTTGAAGAAAATTAATATTTTTTTAAAAATGTAGTCTCAGCTAAAGTTTTATTTCTTTCATATTACGATATTTATCTAAGTTATTCAACTGAAGTAACCAGGGTAAGCTCTGCTGCTTCCACACATCCTTTTCCTCAGAGCACTGATATACCAGTTGAGTCTGCCAGAGAGCTTTTCCCTAGTTGTCTGATCTTTGGTATTTCTGAATCTCTGCTGCAGAGGCAGAGAGGTATTTTTAATAGAAATATGGGAAATTGAAGATTTGTTCTTTATCAAATGGGATCAAAGGTATCGAGAAGCATGTCATGTTATTATGTCCTGTCTTATGAGATTCAAGTCATAGCATCCAGCATGAAAAAAGTACATTCATTCTATATTAAGAATCTTTTGGGCTATATACCATACAAATCCAAAACAAATAAGAAAGTAGAGTTTTGAGGCTTTTTTCTATCCATCATTAGCAGACTGAAAACTCTGTCTTTGGAGAAAAGCACCGATATATATTTTTCACTCCTGATTATTAATCAAGATATAGGTGTGCGTCTAGGCTTTCCTCACAATCAATCTCTGGCTTTAAAGGGCTCAAAAGCAAAATTGCTTATACAGCACACTTCAAGAGCTGTGGTTTTATTATTATTGGAAGTTTAAAATAAGCAAGAACATTGCTAATTTTTAGGTATAAATACGAATGTCTAATTTTTCTCAACCACTCAGTCAGGAAAAACATCTGATTTCTATCAGCCCTATCCCCAACTAAAACATTACACAGCAGAGCATGCTGTTTCCAATGCTCTTATCTTAATGAGAACTTAAAAAGCACTACACTTAAATGAAACATAAATCTGGGAAACTCAGTTTCCTGAATATTATTATATATCTTTTCATAGTTTTATGTTTATAAATTGATTTCATATCTTTTATCTCATTTACTTTTCACGACAGCTTGTCAGCCAAACAAGGCATGGGTCAGAATTATTTAATAGCTATTACAAATGCTCAAAGGAGCTAACAGAGCTCCCTACTACACAGGAAAACAAATACTAGAATCAGGACTCCAGTTTTCCCACCTCTTCATGACTTCAGTGCATTTATTCATCTATTATCCAATACCAGCCTTCTAAAGAGTAGTTCCTTGTATAATGAATCTGCAATACTCATCTAATTTGGGATATCAAAATGTATGTTTTAAGTCTAAACCATCTCTTAAGTTTCTGTGCAGTTCAGAGTCAGAGCAATATTTTTTAATTCCTTTCTTTGAAAAGAATGTCCAGTTAATATCAGAGTGAAAGATATCATTGGCTAATTTGTTCTACAATATGGCCACAAATCCTGCTTTATTTATAAAAACTTAATCTATTTATGCTGTACCCAGCAGAAATAAATAACTATTTTAAAACCTCAGAGATATAATAAATGTATGAATTCTTTGCTTACCTTCTAGAACTTAGTACTTAATAAATGCTTGTCTTAATTTCTATATGCTAAGGAGAAACATTATTTTTTCAAATATGCTATAAACTGAATAAATATAAAGTCTCAAAGTTTACATAAGAATTTCAATATGAAGTCACCACAAGAAGATACACGTAGATGACCCAGTAGCACTATTCTGAATGTTGCTTAAAACTATAGTTATAACAAAATAATTATAAAGATATAAATATAATCAAAATGGCATTATGGAGATATATATGCATATATATTATGTATGTTCATTTGTATATATTTGAATATACATGTACATGTGTATATATTTGAATGTATATGTATATATGTATATATTTAAATATGTGTATATGTATATTTGTATACATATGTATATTTGTATATATACATGTATGTATATATCTGAATATCAGAAAACCATGATTTAAAAAGTAACAGTTGACTTCTACTTTTGGGTAAATGGAGTAGCCTGTGGCAGAAGAATACAAGTTTGTATTTAAAAAATATTATAAATATTTTTGAAAACTAATGGGACAACAAAGACAAAAGGAGCTGTAATTATTCAGAGGACAAAACTTCAGAGAGGTGATTTATAATGAGCAGGCATTTTTTCACTGGGGCCATGTGCTGATTAAGGGAAAATACAAGATACTGAAATGTTCTACAAAGAAAGAGGGCAACTGTCACTGGATAGGGAAACCAGCTGTGAATTTGATGATTTCATGGAGAAGACATAACACTAGAGATTTCAGCAACATCCAGTTTCACCATAACTCCCCCCAAGAAAGGTAAATTCTGCAGCAGTGCAAGGTGAAAGGCAAAAATACAAAACTGTGAAAAGCAGAGCGGTTTTTTTCTCAAGTTTTACTGGGCTATGGAGACAAAGTTTCAAGTTCAGGACCCATCAATAGGAGGGGACAGGATGAATAAAATATCCTCTTGTCTAAAAAAATCTCTGGAAGATTATGCCCTCCAAAAAGGGTGAATCAGAATAATATTAAATCTAATAGAGAATACTTCTTTCAGCCAAGCTGGAAAAATAAAAACTGGATCTCCCCTTCTCCTCAAAAACAACTTTAAAATGGTGACAAAATATATGAAACAAACATTTTCAGACACTGGACATCAGCCAACCAAGTCAATGCTTCTGGCAGAGGGATAGAAAATGAGGTAAACCCTACAATCACCACCACTTACCAAACAGAGTGTTTCCAGGACACAGAACAGGAAGGGGAAAGCCAGGAAGAGTCTGATTGAGTTGCAAAGACTGAGTTAGGATTTCAGGGAACCCAAGGAGCTAAAAATCTCAGGATAGACTACTGGAGAGGACAGAACTGCAGAGAAAAAGAGAGGGTGGGGAGAGGAGCTCCAGATATCTGCAGAGGGTGCTGAGTAGTAAGCAGTACATGTGTGTGAGGAAACTACTCAAACTCATCTGAAAGGAAGAGAGGGACCTATCCCTGGAGCTCTATAGGTTTAAGAATAATTTGAGTTCCTATCACCAGAGTAGAAAAACATGGAATTCACGGCACATTGGGAAGAGTACTCAGAAGGAAATTGCTTCGGTAGTAAAACAAAATTAGACTTGACTTAAGGCTGTTCTGGAAATTCTAACAGCATTTCAGAATTGCCTTTCTAGTGTGCTTCTTGTTTCGGGGAGGTTCCAAGGGTAATTCTCCGGTTGGAGTTGGAGGACTCAAGCAAGGGAGCAGCCATTCTGATGCAGACACGCGTGTTGTTGTTAATCTGCTGACTCACTTCCTTGACCCAGAGTAGCAGCTGGGCCTGTGGCTGCTAACTCTTCTCTCTGGATCTTCATTCAGCTTCTGACTCCTGGGCCACGTATGTTTAGTTACAAGAAGGGCATTGACTTATGCAGGATACCCTCCTCAACTAGTTCAGAGGCAAGAAAAATGGACATGAATTTTAGTTAATCCTTATGAGGTTCTAGTTCATGGGGCTCCAGGCTACTCCCAAGCTTCTCATCAGACTGCCTATCCTGTGGACATTGAGCTCTAGCTTTAGATACAGAAATAGCCTTGTAGAAACCACTTAACCAGCCCCCACACTGAATAAGCCAATTCATTCATTTCCTGTGTATATATTCATCCTTCATCCTAATGGTTCTGCTACTTCTCTGGTTGGACCCTGAATGACACATACCTTTAAAAAAATCAAGCTGTTACCAAGAAACTTAACTGTACCAGAGAACAAACCTCAAGTATATTTATAGGAATACAGAAATATCTAATACCCAGAAAGATCAAATTCAGAATTTTTTTCATTCAATTAAAAAAAAAAATTACCAGACATAAGATGCAGGAAAAATCAATCAATAGAAACAGAGCAAGAAATAACAGATGATAGAATTAGTTGATAAAGACATTAAAATAGTTATTATTATAAGACACCATATAGACAAGAAGATAGGAAAATATTGAGAATATTAAGCAGGTATAAGGAAGATATTTTTTAAAGACCCAAATCAATCACCCAGAGATGAAAAATATGTCTAAAATGAAAAGTACACTGGATGGGATTAATAGAAGATTGCATACTGTAGGAGAAAAGATTAGTGAGCTTGAAAAAAAATCAGTAGAAACTATACACAATGAAACACTGACTCGAGCATTTATGATACAGAAATGAAAACCTATGTGCAAGAGAAAGGCTGTATACAAATGTCCAGAGAACTTCATTTGTAAAAGCCCCAAACTGGAAATAACCCAAATATCCTTCAATGGGTGAACGTCTGCAAACTGTTACATCCATACCATGAAACACTACTCAGCACTAAAAATGAAGAAACGACTGCTACGTGTAACAACTTAGACGGACATCAAGGGAATTATCTGAGTGAGGAAAAAAAAAATCTAATCTTAAAAATTTACATACTGTGTGAGAGCATTTACAGAATATTTAGGAAATGAAAAACAATTATAGAGATGTAGAACAACAGATTAGTGGTTGTCAGGGGTGAGAGATTTAGACCAGGGTGAGTAATGAGGTTGTAAAGGAGTAGCCAGTTCTCTATCTTCATTGTAGCTTCATCTTCATGAAGTTATGCATTGATAAATGGAGTATAAATATATACAGACACAGACAACACACAAACGAGTAAATGCATAATTTAAAATCTGAATAACCTCTCTGAATTACACAATGTCAATTTTTTGGTTTGCATATTGGACTGTCAATAGCAAAGTTATGTAAGATGTCAACATGGGAGGAAGCAGGACGGAGGGCTCGTTAAACCTCCCTGGATATTTGACATTTCCTGTGACTCTACAATTATTTCAAATTAAAAAGTTAAAAAAATATGAAACAAAGAAAAAAGAAGTAAACTACAATTGGCCTAATACTCCCATAACTGGAGAAACTGAAGGAATAGGGCTGGGGGTATGGAGGTGGTATTTGCAAAAATAATCACTGAAAATTTTCTGAACTTTATGAAAAGTATAAACCACAGGTCAAGTAACTTCAACAAACCCTAAGCACAAGAAATATAAAGAAAATACTGTGAACCTATAATTCTAAACCCAGTCAATAGATATTTCAAAAACAGAAGAAATAAAGACTTCCTCTGACATATGAAAGTTGATGAATGATTACTATAAGAAATGGTAAAGTCAGTCCTTTAGGCAAAAGGAAAATGATGTCAGTGAGAAAAATGTATCTACACAAAGAATACTGAAAAGCAAAAGAAATAGTAAATATGAAGGTAAATGTAAAAGATTTTCTTTACTCTGTAAATATCTTTAAAAGACGACTCACTGTTTAAAAGAAAGCAATAAACATGTGGAGTTAGTTTCTTTGAGAGTAGATGTTCACATAACTTTTTCTGCATCTAAACTTTACTTCCATATTGCAGATGAAAGATAATTTGCCTTTTACAGTGATAATTTCATTTCTGTGTGAAACCAGCTTCCTTTCTCTTTTGCTTTTGGTCTTTCCTCTTCTGTTTTTCCCATTCTTTTCAGAAGCTTGGAGATTAATTAGTCATAAAAGAAAATACATTGTGTGATTATATGTACGCTCTTAAATATCTAATCTAAATAATTTTCAAAATGAATATTTAAATATTAAACTGAATTTGTTTTTTATTATATATGTTTACTTTCTAAACCTTTATTTTTCTAGACAACCCTGTAATTTAGGAAAAAGAAAAAGAAAAGCAAGCCACTTGAGTTTTTCTTTTTTTTTAACATCTTTATTGGAGTATAATTGCTTTACAATGGTGTGTTAGTTTCTGCTTTATAACAAAGTGAATCAGCCATACATATACATATATCCCCATATTGCTTACCTCTTGAGTCTCCCTCACTCCCGCCCCCCCATCCCACCCCTCTAGGTGGTCACAAAGCACCGAGCTGATCTCCCGGTACTATGCAGCTGCTTCCAACTAGCTATCTATTTTAGATTTGGTAGTGTATATATGTCCATGCCACTCTCCCACTCCTTCCCAGCTTACCCTTCCCCCCCACCAGTGTCCTCAAGTCCATTCTCTACATATGCGTCTTTATTCATGTCCTTCCCCTAGGCTCTTCAGCACCATTTATTTTTTTTTTAATTCCCTATATACATGTTAGCATACGGTATTTGTTTTTCTCTTTCTGCCTTACTTCACTCCGTATGACAGACTCTAGGTCCATCCACCTCACTACAAATTACTCAATTTCATTTCTTTCTATGGCTGAGTGATATTCCATTGTCTATATGTGCCACATCTTCTTTATCCATTCATCGGTCGATGGACACTTAGGTTGCTTCCATGTCCTGGCTATTGTAAATAGAGCTGCAATGAAATTGTGGTACATGACTCTTTTTGAATTATGGTTTTCTCAGGGTATATGCCCAGTGGTGGGATTGCTGGGTCGTATGGTAGTTCTAGTTTTAGTTATTTAAGGAACCTCCATACTGTTCTCCATAGTGGCTGTGTCAATTTACATTCCCACCAACAGTGCAAGAGGGTTCCCTTTTCTCCACACCCTCTCCAGCATTTATTGTTTGTAGATTTTTTGATGATGGCCATTCTGACTGGTGTGAGATGATATCTCACTGTAGTCTTGATTTGCATTTCTCAAATGATTAATGATGTTGAGCATTCTTTCATGTGTTTGTTGGTAATCTGTATATCTTCTTTGGAGAAATGTCTATTTAGGTTTTCTGCCCACTTTTGGATTGGGTTGTTTGTGTTTTTGATATTGAGCTACATGAGCTGCTTGTAAATTTTGGAGATTTATGCTTTGTCAACTGCTTCATTTGCAAATATTTTCTCCCATTTTGAGGGTTGTCTTTTCACCTTGTTTATGGTTTCCTTTGCTGTGCAAAAGCTTTTAAGTTTCATTAGGTCCCATTTGTTTATTTTTGTTTTTATTTCCATTTCTCTAGGAGGTGGGTCAAAAAGAATGGATTCTTAACTCACTAATATTAGACTACAGTTTTGAATCAGAACCTCCCCTTTACCATTAAGATGGTTGTACTATAATAAGAGTTTTTAAGAGAAGTAGCCTAAAATACACCACCAGGATAAACCTCATAATGAAGATAGAATGGGCATTGAAAGCAAAGCTTTTATGGATGTTAATATATATGTAGCCGACTAAAGGAAAACTTGAGTGACTTTTTAAAACAGTTCTGAATAATCCGGCAGAAGTTTTAAATACATTGAAAGTAAAATAACTTTGAGGAAGTGAAACCATTGAGGAGACTAATATTAGTCTAGATAAGCAATCCTGATCACCTTATATTTTATGGCAGTGGAGGTGGAGAGATGTAGATGTATATCAATAATGTTGATATGGGATTAGAACCATTAGGATTTAATACAAAAATGAAGGATAATTCACATGGGTGAATAAATTCCAAACATATCCCCCAATTCTTGCATTTTGGAGGGTGGAGAAGCATGGGAAAATAAAGTAGTATTATAGGAAATGAATAAAAGTAAGAAAGTGTTTAGAAAGGAAAATAAAATTTTAGTCTAAGTCTTCAAGTGTTTAAGTGTTCAACTTTGGGTCAAATTGCAGAACCTGGAACTTATGATAAATCTCAGGACTTGAAACGTAATTTTGGATGTTGTCTGCATAAAAGATATGCACTCTTTTAACCTCTAGTTGGAAAAGTTTTAAATTATGATAAAGAAGTTTAAGTAAGAGCAAATGGTTTTAGAAATACTGCCAAATCTACACTGCTTCTAAATCCTTAGGACTCAATTAGTGCAAAGTTAGCACTATCAAAAAACACAACAGATAATACTATTAAAGAAACTGTGCCTCATTTAAATGTTACTAAAAATCAACACACAACTGGAGAATATGGCTTAAATAAATGTAAAAATAATTCAGTGGGCTTGTCTTAGAAGATGAGTTTGATGAGTATATGATATTATCATAGGAATAACTTTCACTGTAATCCATATTGTACAATACCTAACAATTTTTCATATGGTGTATGTATTTTGTTAACAGCACACCTGGACTTTTTGTGCTTTCCTCTGAGAACCCATGGAATATAACCAGACACAACAGATACAGTAAAGTAAGACAGAGAACAATTAACAACTCTAAGCATACGTGATTACAAAAACATATGTCAAGGGTAAAAGAAAACAAAAGCTATACCACATTCTGTCTGGTCTTTTAAGTTCATCTTTATGCTGAATCATCCTGTAGGAAAGTTATTTTCCTCAACATCAGCCTTGACTCCAATCAAACCAGTGAGCATACAATTAGGGTTTCAAAAATGACAAGGTTCACGCTTACCAAAGCAAATAGCAAATATTTGTAAATGTCCTATTATGTATGGAAAACTCTTCAAGAGCTTTAAGTCTTAACATTGAGGAAAATGGAAATTGTATCAATTCCCAAGATGCTTGCTTTGGGAAAACAAAGAAGTTAAGTACTCACATCAAAAGAAATACAATTACTAGAAATTATCCTCTAAAGGAAACAGAATGTCAGGGACATATAAAAAGTCTCTTACATCTCTTAGGATGATATTTAAACCAGGAACTAACCTTAAGTATTCAGAATCAATAAACCAGTTTAAAATCTGAAGAAAAGAATTTGAGAGAGAACAGCATGTACGAAGGCCATCAGGTGATAAACATTTTGGCATATTTGAAGAACTGATAGTGGGCTGCAGGGAGTACAATATATTAGAGCTGAGTAAGAAGAAAAAAGAACGGTTAAGAAAAAAAAAGAACTAGGAGAAGAAGGCAGGATAAAAATTATTCAGGGGCTTCCCTGGTGGCGCAGTGGTTGGGAGTCTGCCTGCTAATGCGGGGGACGCGGGTTCGAGCCCTGGTCTGGGAGGATCCCACGTGCCGCGGAGCAACTAGGCCCGTGAGCCACAACTACTGAGCCTGCGCGTCTAGAGCCTGTGCTCCGCAATAAGAGAGGCCACGATAGTGAGAGGCCCGCGCACCGTGATGAAGAGTGGCCCCCGCTTGCTGCAACTAGAGAAAGCCCTCTCACAGAAACGAAGACCCAACACAGCCAAAAATAAAAAATAAATAAATAAATTAATTAATTAAAAAAAAAAAATTATTCAGGACCATGGTAACAAGTTTGAATTCTGTATTAAATACAATTATAATTCACTAGATAATTGTAAACAGGGGCATGCCATGATATCGTATACACTTTTTTTTGTTTGTTTATAAATTTATTTATTTGTTTGGCTTAGTTGGCTCTCTGTTGCTGCGTGGGCTTTCTCTAGTTGAGGCGAGCGGGGGCTACTCTTTCTTGCGGTGCGCTGTTTTTCTTATTGCGGTGGCTTCTCTTGTTGCGGAGCACGGGCTCTAGGCGTGCGGGCCTCAGTAGTTGAGGCTCACGGGCTCTAGGGCACAGGCTCAGTAGTTGTGGCGCATGAGCTTGGTTGCTCCGCGGCATGTGGGATCTTCCCAGAGCAAGGCTTGAACCCGTGTCCCCTGCATTGGCAAGCGGATTCTTAACCGCTGCGCCACCAGGGAAGCCCTCGTATACACATTTAAAAGACAAATCTAGGATTTCCTCTTCTACTTATTGTGTAAAAAGCTAGAAAGTGCATTGGTCCTGCAATAATGAAAAAAGGATGAACAACACAATCATAGTTTTCTTGAGACCATCAGAGAGCTGCGTATACTGGACTACTAAATTAGTTTGAAGTCTAAGAAGGGTGTGATGGTTAATTTTATTTGTCCACTTGACCAGGCCACTGAGAAACCGGATATCTGGTTACCCATTATTTCTGGGAGTGCCTGTGACTATGTTTCTGATTGAGATTAGCATTTGCATCTGTAGACTGAATAAAGCAGATAGGTTTCCCCGATGTGGGGGGCACCATCCAATCTGTTGAGGGATGAATAGAATAAAAAGGCAGAGGAAAGAAGAATCCACACTCTACCTGACTGGATGAGCTAGGACATTGGTCTTCTCCTGCATTTGGACTGAGATTTGTACCTTCAGCTTCCTTAGCTCTTGGGCCTTTGGACTTGAACTGGAAGTACACTAACTTTCCTGGGCCTCCAACTTTCAGATGTCAGATCATGGGACTTCTCACACTCGATAATGCATGAGCCGATTTTATACACACACACACACACACACACACACACATATATATATACACACACACACATACATATATATGTATATATATATATTCCTTATATAATAGAGACAGGTGGATAGATAAATGGATAGATAGATAGATAGGGAGATAGAGAAGTAGATAGATAGATGATAGATATTCCATACTTATCTAAATATGGAATCACTAAGAATAGGTTCTCCATTTAAAGTTGTAGCTCTGGGAGTTAAAAAGGGCTCTGACAATGTGTTTGGTTGATTGAAACATAGACTAAAAGCTGGCCTGGCCCACAGTGAGTGAGTTAGAAATACTGGACCTCCCTCAGTTTACTGCATAGGAAAGGATACAACGCCTTAGGAAGATTGGAATGTTAGAGCATATTTGTCATTTAAGACTTGCTCATCCAGACTGGGAGGGCCAGAAGACATATTTCATCAATACCATGAAAAATATATTTGTGAGGGGAGCCACAAAATCCTTGAAGAGTTCAGTGATTGCTCTTCTCTGTAGGTCAGACCTTACAGTGGTAATTGAAGCCACTCAACTGAGAATCTTAAATGCAATAGGAGTAATTGTATTCTGAGGTGACAGGGGCCAAGTGGCAGGACTCAATCACCATAAGCAAGGTGCGTGTGTCTACCACAATGGACAGCGGAGCCAAAGTAGCAATTAGAATTGTCTGACCTATACAGAATTATGGTGTTGGCTAGTGGATCAAGGTGTTCTGTGGTGGCCCCCAAGCTGTAAGCTTATTCAGCTTTCTGCTTTCCGGAGAACTGCTTGTCTCTTTCTTGGTATGCACTCCTGACGCTGTGGTATTGAGCGTAAAAAAGGAAAATGGCTTGCGGCCAGTTTCGTTCCAGGTGCCTGCTCTGGATCTAAGAGCCCCTGGTTGTTCCCCAGAAGAAGGACGTGCTGCCCTGAAGGGGAAGTCTGTATCTCCAGAGAATGGCCCATAAGGCATGCTGACGCATAGATAGTGGCGCATAGATAGTGGCGACAGAATTATGTGGAAATACAAGGTTTACTGATTTATTGTCTAATATTCGTTCCATACTAAACCTATATATACATTCATGCTCTTTGAATAAACTTGCCTTGCAACCATCAGTTGTCTTGGCCCTTCTGACCCTATACTGGTGCTTTTCAGTTCCTTACCCCTCACCGCCAGGAACTTCTAGCTTTCTGCAGCCGGTCTGCGGCAAGTGGCGCCCGAACAGGGACCTGAGTGCGTGAGGCATTTCGGAAGATTTCAGGTAAGTAGAACTCTCGAGTGAGATAGTGTGGCCACAAGAAATAATTTCGTTTTTAGGACGGTAACTCGAGAAAGAGTCAGAAGTAAAATAATGTGGGACAAAAGGGCTCTAAGGAGCGTGATTTATTTGCTCAGGTTTTGCTTTCAATGTTAAAAGCCCGTGGAACTAAGGTAACTACCTCACAACTTCTGGAATTTTTGCAATTAGTATATGATGCTTGTCCTTGGTTCCCTGAAGAAGGATCAGTGGACTTAGCAATTTGGACTCGTGTAGGAGATGAGTTATCTAAATATCATGAAGTACATGGACCATCTTCTGTTTCAGATTCCATTTTTAGCTTGTGGAATTTAATAAAAGATTGTTTTAATCCAATTTATGATTCAGTTCCAAAATTAACAGCTAAATCTGTAGAACATATTGCTGCAGTAGCTACTGCTCCTCCGTTGCCACCGAGGATAAAGAGTGTCAATTCACTTGATGATGATGACTTTTCTTTTGATATAGCGGGTGAAGAAGCCAAATATGAGGCTGAAAAATATCCTGATGAAAATATTCTTCCGCGGTTACAGCAATTACATGTCTCTGTCCCTATCCCTCCTAAGCTTAGTCCTTTACAACAAGCAGTACAGGGAGCTCTTAATAGAGGGGAGGATCCTTTATTCTGCTGCCCGGTGGTGGAACGACCCAATCCTCAAAATCCACAACAAAATAATCGGGAATATCAGCCTCTCTCCTTTAAGGTTTTGAAAGATTTAAAAGCAGCCTGTGCACAATATGGGCCTATAGCCCCTTTCACTATTACTATGTTGGATACTATTGCAACAGAAGCATTGCCTCCAGCAGACTGGAAATCTATTGCTCGTGCTTGTCTCACTGGTGGCGACTATTTACTTTGGAAATCAGAATATTATGAAAAGGCTGCTGAACAAGCTGAAAGAAATACTGCACATAATGTGCTAGTAAATTATGAGATGTTGATTGGGGAAGGACAACATCAGTTATTACAGGATCAATTAGCTTTCCCTTTTGTGGCTTATGCTCAGATCAATCATATAGCTCTACATGCATGGAAACATTTACCTGCCTCCACTAGGACTGAAGACCTTGCTAAAATAAGGCAAGGGGCAGATGAACCTTATGCTGATTTTGTGGCTAGATTATTACAGGCTGTTAATAGAATTATTTCTGATGGTTCTTCTGGAGCAATTATCGTCAAACAATTGGCTTTCGAAAATGCTAATAATATTTGTCAAGCAGCTATACGTCCATGGAAAAGGAAAGGAAATTTAGAGGATTATATTCGAGTTTGTTCTGATATTAGATCATCTTACTTACAGGGAGCAGCTATAGCTGCAGCCCTAACTAAGGCAGGATTTGGGCCAAATGCTAAAAGTAAAAACTGTTTTAAATGTGGGAAGCCAGGGCATTTTGCAAAAAATTGTACTGTTGATACTCCTAATATGCCTGTCATAAATTCTGTGCCTCAAGGTAAATCTCCTCCTCCCACAATTTGTCCCTGATGCCAAAGAGGATGGCATTGGGCTAAAGAATGTCGATCAGTGACTCATAAAGATGGAACTCCCTTGTCGGGAAACTTCCGGAGGGGCCTGCTCCGGCCCCATCAAACAATTGGAGCAATGTCAATAATCCCCCCACAACCTGCTCCACCACCTCCAGCTCAGACCTTTGTTCCTCAGGGAATGGAATCTCCTCCCTTCAAAGGGCCACGCCAAATAGTGCAGGACTGGACCTCTGTGCCTCCACCCAATTCTTATTAACCTCGGATATGGGACCCCAAGCCCTTCCTACGGGAACTTTTGGGCCTTTACCCCAGGGAACGGTTGGTATAATCCTTGGAAGAAGTAGTATGTGTATGAAAGGCTTAACTATTATTCCTGGGGTGATTGATGCTGATTATGAAGGGGAATTAAAGGTTATGGTTCAAACATCAAAAGGATCTTTTCTTATCACGCCCGGTATGCGAATAGCTCAGCTTCTATTAATTCCATATATACCAGAAGGAAAAATTTTACAACATAACAAAAGAGGAACTGGGGCTTTCGGTTCCTCTGATGCAGTTTATTGGATTCAACAAATTGGTAGGGAAAGACCACAATTGGTATTAAAAATAAATGGAAGGCCTTTTTCTGGGTTATTAGATACTGGTGCTGATGTTTCTGTTATTTCGTTTATACATTGGCCAAAAAATTGGCCCGTGCACCAAACCATTACACAGTTACAAGGTATTGGCCAATCTAATTCTCCACAACAAAGTTCTCAATACCTACATTGGCAGGATGCTGAAGGTAATCAAGGAATATTCAAACCCTATGTATTGCCCGGATTGCCAGTTAACCTTTGGGGAAGAGATATATTACAACAAATGGGAATCCTATTGCTTAGTCCCAACCCTACTGTAACTAATATATTGTTAAATCAAGGGTATGATCCTAGGAATGGTTTGGGAAAAAATCAACAGGGAAATAAATTACCCTTACAGACTGATAATAAACCGGATAAAACAGGCTTGGGTTTTTTCTAGGGGCCTTGGATTCTCCTCCACCACATGCTGACCCTATAACTTGGATTTCTGATAATCCTGTCTGGGTGGACCAATGGCCCCTTTCTAAGGAGAAATTAATGGCGGCCCATAATATAATTAATGAACAGCTTGCTTTAGGCAGACTAGAAAAATCTAATAGCCCTTGGAATACTCCTATATTTGTTATAAAGAAAAAATCGGGAAAATATCGTTTATTGCAAGATTTACGTGCTGTTAATCAAACTATGGTAATTATGGGAGCTCTGCAACCAGGTTTGCCTTCTCCCGCAGCTATACCTAAAAATTATATGATTATTATTATTGATCTTAAGGATTGCTTTTTTACTATTCCTCTATTTCCGGCTGATAAGTTGCGATTTGCTTTTAGCTTACCCTCTTTAAATTTTATAGAACCTATGCAACGTTATCAATGGAAAATGCTGCCTCAGGGTATGGCTAATAGTCCTACTTTATGTCAACAGTTTGTAGCTCAAGTTATTGCCCCTGTTCGTAAACAGTTCCCTCAGATATATTTTATTCATTATATGGATGACTTATTACTTGCTTATTCTGATAAACATATTTTACTTAACGCTTATAATTCCCTTCAAAGTCATTTGTCACGATCAGGACTAGTCATTGCTGCTGACAAAGTACAGATGAACCCACCTTTCTCATATCTTGGTAAGTATATCACAAATTATAATATTACACCTCAGAAGATAGAGATACGGACTGACGTTCTTAAAACTTTAAATGATTTTCAAAAGTTATTAGGAGATATTAATTGGCTGCGACCTTCTTTAAAATTAACTACGGGTCAGTTACAGCCTCTTTTTAATATCCTAAAGGGAAGTCCTGATCCTTCTTCCCCTCGTATTTTAACTTCTGAAGCTCAACAAGCACTCAAGCTTGTAAACAAAGCAATACAATCTGCTCAGCTAACTAGAATTGAGCCTTCTTTACCTATACTATTAATAATCTGTGCTACGTCACATACCCCTACCGCCTTATTATGGCAAGAAACAGGAATTCTTGAATGGATTCATATGAAAAATACGCCTAATAAAGTCATTACACCTTATTATGAGTTAATAGCAACCCTTGTTCAATTGGGTCGTAAAAGAAATATTCAGTTGGTAGGGTATGAACCAAATTCTATTATTATACTTTATACTATTTATCAATATTCTTGGCTATTATTTGTCTCTGATTTTTGGGCTCTTGCTTTTGCTGGATATTCAGGAATTATTGATAATCATTATCCTTCTAATAAGCTCCTTCATTTTGCTACTCAACATCTATTTATTTTTCCTAAAACTATCTGTTCAACTCCTATTCTCAATGCTCCAAATGTTTTTACTGATGGTTCTGCCAATGGCATCGCTGTTGTTATTTCTGATGACTTACTTCATAAAGAACAAACAGATCATACCTCTGCCCAACGAGTTGAATTACATGCGATTTCCTTGGCTTTTCAAATCTTTTCACATTGTTCTTTTAATCTCTATACGGATAGCCATTATTTGGTTACTATTTTGCGTAACATAGAAACTGCTATAATTGGCAATACTGTTGATTCTCAATTGTTTCAGACTTTCTTTCAACTACAAAAAATTATTCGTCAGCATGACTTTCCTGTAGCCATATTACATATTCGAGCCCATTCAGGTCTCCCTGGCCCATTGTCTTTGGGAAATCAATTGGCTGACGAAAATACAAAGATTATAGCCTTAAGTTTATCTCAACCTCAGGATCTTGCTACTCAATCACATAATTTACATCATCAATCTGCTGCTATGCTTCAAAAACAATTCTCTATTTCTAGAGAAACAGCCCGATACATTGTTAAGTCCTGCTCTAAATGTTTACCCCACCTTCCTGTTCCACAATTTGGAGTCAATCCTCGGGGTTTACTCCCTCATCATCTTTGGCAAATGGATGTTACTCATATTCCCTCTTTTGGTAAATTACAATTTGTTCATGTAACTGTTGATACTTACTCTAATTTTATATGTGCTACGCCTTTGGCTGGGGAATCTACTAAATATGTAATTACTCATTTATTTCATTGTTTTGCATCTATGGGAATTCCTAAAGCTTTAAAAACAGATAATGCTCCAGGATATACGAGTAAAGCTTTTGCCAATTTTTGAGCAACTTTCCATATTTCACATAAAACAGGCATTCCCTACAATCCTCAGGGTCAAGGTATTGTAGAACGTGCCAACCAACAATTAAAAATTACACTACAAAAAATAAAAAAGGGGGAATATGATAGATCTCCTCAGATTATGCTTAATCATGCTTTATTTATTTTAATTTTTTTAACTTTAGATGCATTTAGTCACACGCCTTATGAACGATTGTTTACAGGTCTTTCTGGAACCCCTCCTGAAAAAGCGCTTGTTAAATGGAAAGATCCCACGACTAACCTTTGGCATGGACCAGACCCTGTTTTAGTATGGGGCCGAGGCCATGTTTGTGTTTTCCCTAGGGAGGCAGACTCTCCTCGGTGGCTCCCGGAGCGCTTGGTTCGACATTATCATGCCATCACCAATAAACACCCTGACTCGAAGAATGCGTCGCCTGAGGCTCTCGCAATCGACCACAGCACACCCCAACCGGTTCCCCCGGCGGACGAGAAGAATGCGGCGACGGAGTAGGAGACAACTTGTCAGGGAGGCGAGGGGAGATTCGAAATCAAATTACTTGGTATCAATTGCAATGTTTAGTATTTCAAGCACGTAAGATTATGGAGGAGAGTGCTCATCCTCGCTCTCCTCTTACCTTTTTTTTAGCCATGATAGCTGTATTGGCAGCCCCACCTATAGAGGCTAAATCTTATTGGGCTTATGTACCCGATCCTCCTTTATTACAACCTGTTACATGGTCTGAAGCTGACCTTCCAATTTTCTATAATGATTCTACTTTTGGAAGAGTGCTAGGAAATTTGCCTATTACTAATACTTCTGTTAATTACTCTAATTGGTTTAATACTCCCCCTGTTTGTTTAAGTCCTATGAGTACCAATTCGGGTTGTGTTAAGGCTGTTGCTTTAGAACATGCTATTTCTTACCAAACCACTGTAAATTCTCAATTTTTTACTCATTTACGTAAAAATTATAAAGCTGTGGGATCTAATATTTGTCTTCCTTGCAAACAGACTGTTCCTAGACGAGAAGATTTATCCACCTTTGTATTTTGGTATAAGGATAACGTTCCCATTCACATGAATGCTAGAGTAACTAAGCTTGCTTCTAATACTTCGTTGGATCACTCTATGCATATATTAAGTGTATGGACTGATGGACACATTAGCCTTGATATTCAAAAGTTAAATGCCGAAATACAAGCTATTCAAGAGGCCCACCTGGACGAAGATGGACCCCAGAATTTGATTCAAGGATTATTAGATCAACTACAAGGGCTAAACCCGATACAATGGATTCATGGAGGGCTCTCAGGCCTGATATCAATTGGTGTACTACTTTTATTGGTGATCGGTTTATTACCTTGTGTTGTTAGATTTGTAATGGGGCGCTTCGCTGTCTTGCGTCAGGATGTTCATGGCTTAAAGCTACATTATCAAGCTTTAAAAAATAATAAAAAAGGGGGAAATGTGGTGGCCCCCAAGCTGTAAGCTTATTCAGCTTTCTGCTTTCCGGAGAACTGCTTGTCTCTTTCTTGGTATGCACTCCTGACGCTGCGGTATTGAGCGTAAAAAAGGAAAATGGCTTGCGGCCAGTTTCGTTCCAGGTGCCTGCTCTGGATCTAAGAGCCCCTGGTTGTTCCCCAGAAGAAGGACGTGCTGCCCTGAAGGGGAAGTCTGTATCTCCAGAGAATGGCCCATAAGGCATGCTGACGCATAGATAGTGGCGCATAGATAGTGGCGACAGAATTATGTGGAAATACAAGGTTTACTGATTTATTGTCTAATATTCGTTCCATACTAAACCTATATATACATTCATGCTCTTTGAATAAACTTGCCTTGCAACCATCAGTTGTCTTGGCCCTTCTGACCCCATACTGGTGCTTTTCAGTTCCTTACCCCTCACCGCCAGGAACTTCTAGCTTTCTGCAGCCGGTCTGCGGCAGTGTTCCTAGAACTGAAACAGAGAGGAAGCCTATTCAATTCTCACTTGATATGTATAAGCATAAAAGTCCTACATGAAGTGAACACAAGCCTAACTTGAATTATAAAAACAAGAGAGACAGAGCACCTTAATCAATTCCCAGGTTTGAGCCAGTGTACAGACCCAGAACTCCTTGAATGAAAGGGAGGCTGGATCCCTTTGAGAAAGAATCCCAGTACACTGACAAAGATTTATACTGTTAATAGTTCAGCCTTCCCCAAAGGTACCTATAGCCTTTTACCAGGATCACTGCACATTGGAGAAAAGGAAATAACCAGACCTTCAGGGACTACTGGGCACTGGCTGTGAGCTGACACTGATTCTAGGAGACCCAACATATCACTCTGTCCACCAGTTAGAGTAGGGGCTCATGGAGGTGAGTGAGCAATGGAGTTTTAGCTTAGGTCTATCTCACAGTGGGGCAAGGAGATCCTCAAACCTATCCTATCATTATGTACCCAGTTCCAAATGCATAATTGGAATATACGTACTTTGCAGTTGGCAAAATTCCCATACGGGTTTCCTGACTTGTGGAGTGAGAGCTACTATGGTAAGAAATGCCAAGACGAAGCCACTAAAATTGTCTCTACCTAGAAACATAGAAAACCAAAAGCAATACTTTTTTCCTGGAGGAATTACAGAGATTAGTACCACCATCAAGCACTCTAAAGATGCAGGGATTGTGATTTCCACCACATCTCCATCCTACTTACCAATGTGGGCTCTGCAGAAGACAGATGGTTCTTGAAGAATGACAGTGGATTATCAGAAGCTTTAGCAAGTAGTAACTCCAATTGCAGCTGCATTATCAGATGTGGTTTCATTACTTGATCAAATTAACACATACCCTGGTACCTGGTACAACTACTGACTTGGAAAATGTTTTTTTATCCTCCATACCTGTCAATGAAGACTACCAGAAACAGTTTGCTTTCAGCTGGCAAGGCTAGTAATACACCTTCTTTGTCCTACCTCAGAGGTGTATCAACTCTCCAGTCCCCTGTCAGAATTTGGTTGGCAGGAATCATGATCATCACCTTTCCCTTTCACAAGAAATCACACTGGTCCATTACATCGATGACATTGTGCTGACTGGACCTAGTGAGCAAGAAGCAGCAACTATTCTAAACTTGTTGTTAAGACATTTGCATGTCAGTGGGTAGGAAACAGATTTAACAAAAAGTCAGGGGCCTTTGACTTCAGTGGTCTGAGGCATGTTGAGATATTCCTTCTAAGGTAAAGGATCAATTTTTGCATCTGGTCACTCCCACACCAAAACAGAGGCCTAGTGGACTCTAGATATTGGAGGTAACATATTTTGAGTGACCTGAAAAGCTGCTGGTTTTAAATGAGGACCAAAACAAGAGGCCTCTGCAAGAAGTCCTGGCAGCTGTGCAAGTTGCTCTGATGCTTAGGCTATATGATCCAGCAGATTAAATGGTGCTAAAGTGGCAGTGGCAGAGAGAGATGTTATTTGGAGTTTTCAGCAAGCTCCTATTGGTGAATCACAGCTGAGGCCCTTAGAATTTTGGAGAAAAGCCCTGTCATCCGCTGTGGATAACTATTCTCTTTTTGAGAAACAATTCTTGGCTTGCTCCTGGGCCTTAGTAGAAACTGACATTCAACCATGAGCCCCCTAGTTACCATGTAACCTGAGATTCCCATCATAAACTGGGTATTAGCTGACCCAACAAACCTTAAAGCTGGGTGTGCACAGCAGCATTTCATCATCATCAAATGATCAAGCCCAAGAAGACCCTGAAGGCACAAGTGAGTTACATGAAGAAGTGTCTCAAAAGCCCATGGTCCCCAATCTTGCTAAACTGCATTCTCCCTCCCAGCCTGCATCTACAGCCTCATGTGGATTCACTTACGATCAGTTAACGGAGAATGAAAGACTAGGGCTTGGTTTAAAGATGTTCTGCATGATATTTAGGCACCACTTGAAAGTGGATAGCTGCATCACTCCAGTCTCTTTCCAGGGCATCCCTGAGGGACAGTGGTAGAGGAAACCCTCCCAGTGAGGAGAACTTCCAGCAGTGCACCTGGTTGTTCATTTGATTGGAACAAGAAATAGTCAGATGTGCAATTATATACCAATGAATGGGCTGTGGCCAACGATTTGGCTGGATGGTTAGGGACTTGGAAGGAATATGATTGGGAAATTGACAATACAGCAATTTAAGGAAGAAGTATGTGGACAGACTTTTCTGACTGGGCGAAAATTGTAAAGGTATTGTGTCTTTTGAGAGTTTAGCTAAGCTACTCTATGCTATTGCTGCCTCAACAACCATTTTGTTTGGCCAAGTGGCTTACAGGGACCTTAAGCTGACACTAGCCTCCTTATGCAGCTTCACGCCATAGATTTTGGTGTGCAGAGTCACAAGGAGATGTAAGTTTCTGATATGACCTCCCTAATAGCCCTTGTGATCAACAGTCTCCTCTGCCTCCCAGCATCTGCATGCCTTATACACCCCTTAGATAAGGCCACTGTGGGGATTAACTAAGCCCCACTCTTCGGTTTTAAACCTGTCCCTAGCCTGGGAACCCCAACATACTTCACCCACGGACCTTGATAAAGGCATGTACCCCAGATCCGGCCTCTCTCTCTGTCTGCACACAGCCTTGACCTCCCCATGTGGCCCCTTGAGGTGTGTGTGTACTTCTTCCAGGACCTGAGAGTAATAAACTTCTCTATTTCAATTTCTCTTGTGTTCTGTTGTTGAACCATGGCTAACCATTAGGCACCCTGTGCTCCACTTAACAAATGTTAATTAAACAAAGTCATAACAGTATCCCGTGTGAATGCTCATCAAAGGGTGACCTCAGCAGAGGAGGATTTGAATAATCAAATGGATAAGATGATCCATTTTGTGGATATCAGTCAGCCTTTTTCCCCCGTCACCTCTATCGCTACCTAATGGGTTCATGACTAAAGAGACCATGATGTCAGGTGTGGAGGCTAGGTATGGGCTTAGCAACATGGAATTCCAGTCACCAAGGTCTACCTGGCTATAATCACTGCTTGCTGCCCAATCTGCCAGCAGCAGTGTCCTACTCTGAGTCCCCAGTGTGGCACCATTCCCCAGGGTGATCAGCCAGCTACTTGGTGGCAGATTGATTACACTGAACCACTTCTATCACGGAAAGGCAATATTCTATTTTGTTCTTACTGGAATAGATACATACTCTGGACACAGATTTGCCTTCCTTACCTCTGCCAAAGCTATACCACCCATGGACTTACAAAATGCCTTATCCACCGTTCTGTTATTCCACGTAGCATTGCTTCTGATCAAGGAACTCATTTCACAGCAAACGAAGTGTGGCAATGGGTCCAGGCTCATGGAAAATTTTGTGTATCATGCGCAGTCAACATTAAAATTCCCTCCATCTTAGTATCTTTCATCGCATAACAACTTACATTCTATATTGATCAGGTCTAACAATTAAAGTGTTTCATTACATGATTTCACACATGCTCAATCATTCCATGCTATTTTGGAGAGATGGATCAATTTCCTGTAGTGCCAGAGTTTGCATATTCATGTTAATTGTGTATCTGTTACTATTATGCTATCTTATCATTAGGTATGATTTCCTGAGCCCTGTTGTTAATAGACAAATTTAAATAACTCAAAAAGGTATACATTTAAATTGCTCAGACTTGGTAAAAGATAAGACCCAACTCTATGCTGTCTCTAAGATACTAACTTTTATTATGAAGCGATGTATAGGTTAGTGGTAGAAGAATAGAAACTGATATACTATGCAAACATTAATTAAAATAACAAGGTATATCATGTAGTAGGCATCCTTTAAGATGCTCCCTAATATTTCCCAACTTGTATTCATGCTCTCGTACAATATAATCTCCTCCTCTTGAATTTGGAATGAACTTACTGATTCATTTCTAATGCACAGTACATAGCAGAAGTAATTGGATGTCACTTCTGAAATAAATTTATAAAAGGAGTGTGGCTTCGATCTAGCATGTCTTCTCTCTTATGTTCTCTTGCTCACCCTCAGGAAGTCATCTGCCATGTTGTGATCTGCCCTCCAGAGAGTCCCACTTGGTAAGGAACTGAAGGAGGACTCTGACCAATAGCCAGTGAAAAACTGAATATTTCAATCAACCCACAAGGAACTGAACACTGCCAAACAGCACATGAACTCATTTGCAAGCAGATCTCCCGCAGGCTGAGCCTTCAGATGACACCTTGATCAACAGCTTGACTGCAACCTCATGATATATTTTAAGGCAAACACAATCAATTAAGCAGCATTTGAGTCTCTGATTAAAGCAAAAACAAACTATGAAAAATGAATTTTTGCTATTTTAAGCCCCCTAAAATATAAAGTATATGTGTATATGTATACATATATGTGTGTGTATATATATATGTATGTGCATATATATATATAAAATATCAATGATAAAGGGATCAAGTAACCAAAATTATACAGGCATACATCATTTTATTGCACTTCACTTTATTGTGCTTGGTAGGTACTGCATTTTTTATAAATTGAAGTTTTGTTAGCATTTTTTAGCAAAAAAGTATTTTTAACTAAGGCATTTACATTGTTATTTAGACATAATGTTATTGAACACTTAACAGACTACAGTACACTGTAAACATAACTTTTATATGCACGGGGAAACCAAAAATTTCAAGTGACTAGCTTTACTGTGATACTCACTTTAACGTGGTGGTCTGGAACAGAACCCACAATATCTCCAAGGTATGCCTGTATATTAATTATAAATACTTATATATCTGAAATCAAGCAGTGGTGTATCCAAAAAATTGAATGCTATTCAGAGATAAAGAATGGAGCTATTATGAATGAATCTGAAAAGCACTGTGGCAAGTGAAAGATGCCAAACTCAAAACAGATGTATACTATATGACTCCTTTTATGTAATAGTTTGGAAAAGGTAAAACTATAGGGATAGAATATAGATAAACCTTTGCCCAGCACAGAGGGAAATCGGGGATGTGGAAATTGATGACAAAAGGGCAAAAGGGAGTATTTGGGGATGATGGAAATTTTCTCTATCTTGATTGTGATAGCGGCTACATGATTATACAAATATATCAAAACTTATATAAATTTACATCCAAAATGGTGAATTCTGTCATATGGAAATTATACCTCAATAAACCTGACTAAAAACAAACCAAATATAAAAGAATAAATAGATGGTGCTAGCCGTTACTGTGTGAATGGTAGATTGTATGAGGTATAAATTGTTATGAAAAGGTAAACATGGAGGCAGTAATCCAGCGGGAAAATAATGGTAGCTTTGGATAAAATGGTATTTTGTAGTTACGCAGCTAAAATGGTGCAATGGAGTGGATTGATTGAAGACATATATATGTGTGTGTGTATGTTATCTTGCATATATATATATATATATATACACACACAATGTATATACATATATATCACATATATATATATGTAGCAGAATAGAGGAAACCTATGAATCCTGTTTCTAATTTGTGGAACATGGTAGTTGACTGTCATTTACTGTATTAGAGCAGGCTGGAGAAAAAAAAGAAGCTTTTGTGGACTATCAGAACTTCAGTTTTAGATATATTTTATATATTGGTGAAATACCCCAAGAAAAATTTAAATAATGGTAACAACTTAAGTAACCTTTACTCTGTGCCAGTTAGACTTTTAAGTGCTTTAAATACAAATGGACTCTATAAACTCATTCCATCCTCAATACAGTCATATGAGGTAACCCGTATTATTATCACAATATTATAATGAGAAAAAACTATGAAACTAAGTGGTTAAATGATTTGTCCAAAATTATACATTTATTAAGTGTCAGAGCTGGGTTGGTTGCAGAATCCATGCTCTTATATACATCATACTAACTCTTTTAAGTAAGGGGTTGGATATATGAATCATGAACTCAGAGGATAAAATTAGAACTGCAATTTGAACTATCTCCATAAACTGTAGTATTTTGATCCGTAAGTATGGATGAGATATTTTTAGCTCAGAGTGTTTGTAGAAAAGATAAGTAAGCCAAGGTCTAAGCTCTGGGTTTGGAATTTAGATAGAAAATGTGGAGCTAGCAAAGCAGGCTAAGAAACAGTGGCTACTGATGCAGGAGAAAATCAGAAAGTGCGGTGTCATGAAGTCAAGCTAGAGACTGTTCAAGTAGAGGATAGTTAGTTGGGTAATAATACTGAGAAGCTAAAGGAGGTGGTATTACAGTATTATACTAAGGCAGGCTACTGTAACAAAAAGACCCAATGACAAGATTGTTTTTTTATCGTTGCTTGTCTGTATGACTTTTTTCTCCTGTCATGCCTGACTCTGGGTATGTGTCCTAAGCTTGCAAGCGGCCCTGCTCCAGATTCTCTACTTTGCATAGCTGTCATCACCTAAGGGTACTGCATGTTCCATGTGGGATTTCTACTTCGCTTAGGCTGTAATCAACGGAAATGGGAGAAAGAATGAAGATGCCATACCAATAGCCTAGGGGCCTATGTTCTACTTCCTCTCAGGCTAAATTAGTTACATAGCTATATACAGCTGCAAGAAAAACTCAGAAATAAAGTCTAGCCATGGTACCTGGAAGTAAGAGAGAACAGATTTTTTGTGGGTAGCAGATAATCCTAGCTACAGCAACCAATTAATATGGTTTGGTAGAAATATTCAGTTATCTAGTCATTAATTTAATCATCATTCATTTACTCATTCTTTTCATTTATTACCAAACATTACCTTCTACCCACTGTGTTCCAAGCACCGCAGAGTTTATTATTGGAATAAATAATATTTGAGGCATCTTCCTCAAAATCCCTTTCTAAAAGAAATGGAGATATCAACTAACTATATTCCCTCTCTTCCTCCCTTGCAAATTCCTAAACTATGTATATATTCAGCAATTTTATATTATCAAAAGATTAAAAAAAACAGAAAGAAAAATATTTTTCTGGCTAAAATAATATAGTCAATAATATTTAAAGTATACCAATCGTCAACTGCACTTGTGATAATACAAAATATCCACAAAAAAATTGAGCATATAATGAAAAACCTCTCATACAAACATATTTTTAAAGTATTTTGCATTAAGCTAAAAATAAATGTGCAACATGTATATAAGAAAACTAATAAAAATTTCTGTAGGACATGAAAGAGAATACATGAAGAAACAAAACTTTATCTGGATGAGATAATATGATTGTAAAGACCTACTTTTTTCTAAATTAATATATACATTTAATGCAACCCTAGTCATTATTAATATAAGTAAACTCACATAGAATGTGGTGCAGCAATTCCAAGAAATGGAAACTCTTACACAAAACTTGAATGTGTGTGTGTGTGTGTGTTTGTGTAAGCTATGGTAGAAGCTTATACACTTATACAGTGGCTTACAGAAATGGTGAAACATTCTACTACTTCCTTTGCATTGCATAGCTTACAGCTATATAAATAATTGAATATAGAATAGATATGATATCACATATGTATATATAAATATAAAGAAGGATGGAGAGTAAAAAGTCATCAGTTATACAAACCAAGATAGTAGGTGTTAGGTTGTCTCTGAATGGGAAGTAAAATTGCACAGGGCTGAGTAAGGAGAAATTTAATTTTTTAATTTACACTGCTGAAATATTTTAAACAAGCAAGTATTGCCCTTGAAATTAAAAACAAAATTTCTGAAAAGAGACAGATAATGTCAACTCTTCTTGTGCAGCTATTTAAGTTCTTTTTTAGCTTCTTCCAAACTAATACTGTGTCATGACAGTTTAACACTTAGGACAGTATTTTTATTACAAGAAATAGAAAGAATTAGATACACTTCTTTATTTAATCTATGGAACTTATTTAAGGAAGGTTATGAAAAATGAAAAAAATAAAACGTAGCGTAGTGTACATCATTTTTTTCTTCATCTCTTTATAATTAAAGCCTGGTAAGCCAAGGGAGGGAACCTATGATCTTGAGCTGCAGCAATCCTATAGATCACTAGACCATGCACCAAAATTAAAAATCAGGCAGAACATTCAAGAGGACTTTGTTGATCAGTTAATATCTTTTTGTATCCCTCACATATAATAGATGGATTTCACAACAGGATCATAACCAGAGCTTTACATGATGAGGAGCTTCTGCTGTCTCCCTAAAGGCCTCATTTCTTCAACCTACTGCAGCACTTAATGTGTCTTTCAAAATTTCAATCTGTCTGAGTATTTCTGCAACAAGCATTCTAAATGTAAATTGAGGCTGGGAAAGGGAGAAAATAAAAAATAATAATAAAGCTCCTGTGAAAGTAAGGAAGAAATTTATCTATAAATAAAAACCAAGTGATTAAAATGTTAAACAGACCAAATTGTGTAGTTTACAATACAATATTAACTCAATATTATTAAAATAGTGAATACTGAAAATGGTTGAAGGAAATTATATCCTTCAGTGGAGAGCTTCACTCTTATTAGATTATGTAATTATAATGCACTTCATTTACACTTTGAGGCAAACCGAAAGCACTTTCCTACAAAGTATGTTTTCTCCAAGACTCAATGTTGTCTGCCATAAGGTTACTATAGGTGATTAAAACAATATCTTGTGCTATACAGTAGGACCTTGTTGTTTACCCATTCTACATATAATAGTTTGCATCTGCTAATCCCAAACTCCCAATCCATCCTTCCCCCACTCCCCCTACCCTTTGGCAACTACAAGTCTGTTCTCTACATCTGTGAGTCTGCTTCTCTTTCAAGTTCATTTGTGTCATATTTTAGATTCCACATATAAGTGACATCATAAATTTGATACCCTGTGATAAATCATAATGGAAAATATGAAAAAGAATGTATATATATGTATAACTGAATCACTTTGCTGTACAGCAAAAATTAACACAACATTGTAAATTAACTATACTTCAATAACATAAATTTTAAAATTCTGTACAAATATAAAAACAATAAAACAAAACAAAACAAAAAAACAGTACCTTGCTGCCAATGTGATGACTTTAGGAACAAACTTGTATGACAGACTATTTTCTGGGTTCCAGGAATATAGAGGGAATTAGATAATTAGCTTAGTTTAATGACTTTAAATCTTCCTTATTTTCCAATCTACATGTTTCACATTATACATATCTACCTAAGAACTGTTTTCACTACATCTCACAAATTTTAAGTTCTAATTTCATTTAGTTTGAAATGTCTTCAAACTCCACTGAGACTTCATTGACCCATATGTCATTCATAAGTCTGTTGTATAATTTCCAAATATTTTGGAATTTTCCAGCTATATTTCAGTTATTCATTCCTAGTTTAATCCCACTGTTGCCTCAGAACATATGTTGTATGATTCCTATTCTTTTAAACTTATTAAGCTGTGTTTTACTCCCCAATATATGGTCTACTTTTGTAAATGAATGTTCCATGACAGCTTGAGAAGAATGTGTACTCTTTTGGTGTTTACTGAAGCATTTTATATATGTCAATTAGATCACACTGATTGATACTGCTTTTCAGGTCAACAATATACTCATTGATTTTTCTGCCTGCTTGACCTATCAATTCCTGATGAGGGGGGTGGATTTTCAGTCTTCAACTATTACTGTGAATTTATCTATTTCTCCTTATTATATTAGTTTTTTGCCTCACCTATTTAGATACTATATTGTTAATATTCATTTAAGATTGTGATGTCTTTGTGGAGGATTGGCCCCTTTATCATTATGTAGCCCTCGTCTTTATCTCTGATAATTTCCCGTTATGAAAACTGATTTTTCTGAAATTATTACAGCTATTTTTGCTTTATTTAGAAAGTTTTAGCATGGTATAACTTTCTTCATCCTTTTAATTTTTTCTTCTCAGAATTTTTATATTTAGGGCATTCCTTGTTAGACAACATATAATTGGATCTTGTTCTTTTTAAAAAAATAAATCCATTCTAATAATCTGTTTTTTAGTTGGTGTATTTTTAGACACTTCACATTTAAAGTAATAATGCACTTGGATTAACAACTACCATATTTGTAACTATGTTCTACTCATTCCCAGAGGTTTTCTGTTTTAATTAAGCATTTTATGAGTCCATTTGATTTTTTTTCTAAGTGGATCAATTATACTTCTTTTTAAAAAATTAGCAGTCACCCTAGAGTTTACCATACACATTTGTAACTAATCTACATCCACCTTCAAATAACACTTTCTGCTTCATATATAGTGCAGGTACTATATAACAAAATATTCCCAATTCCTCTCTTTCTTTTGTGCTACTGGTACCATTTATTTAACTTACACATATGCTATAATCACCCAATTAATTGTCACTTTGATTTAAAAAATCAATTTTATTTTAAATCAATTACAAATAAGAAAACTCAACTATTTTATTTTCCCTTAATTTATTCCTTCTGCAATGCTCTTCCTTTACGTAGACCCATATTTCTGACCTATACCATTTCTTTCTATTGGAAGAACCCCCTTTAACATTCCTTGAAGGGCAGGTATCCTACAAAAGAATTGTTTTAGTTATTGTCTGATAATGTTTTAATTTGCCCTTCAATTCTGAAAGACAATTTCAATGCATACAGAATTCTAGGTTAGTGTTGTTTTCTTCTTTCATCACTTTAAATATTCCATGCCACTCTCTTCCTGCTTGCAAGGTTTTTGATGTAATTTTGATTAAAAGTCTGATATAATTATTATCCTTGTCCCTCTGTAGATAAATTTACTCACCTCCTCATCAACCTCCACCTTTCTTCAAGATTTTTTCTTTTTGACTTGCTGCAGTTTGCCTATAATATGATCAGTATAGTTATTTTAGTGTTTATCTTGTCTTGTGTTCTCTGAACTTCCTGGAACATGGTTTGATGTCCATCATTAATTTTGGAAAGTCTCAGCCTTATGACTTACACTGAGCTCACCAGAAGTTTGGCTGTGCTTAATATTTGCTGTAGGTATACATGTCAGAGGCTAAAAACCTCCTCAGTGTCCTTGTTTTCTTCTCACTGTTTTGGTCTCTTTTCTCGTATGTGGGCTACACTAAATACTCTTTTTTTTTTTTTTTTCCAGAGAGTGTCTACGTCTTGCAGGTCTCTCAGATGTAATGCACTATTATTGTACTGGAACCTTGTTGATGTGGTGGTGAGGTGAGGGTGAAGGGCCTCTGCCTGTGTTCTGTGAACTTTACAAGTGTTTCTTCCTATAGAAGTTTCCCCCTTCCTCATTTAGTTGGCACAGGAGGACAAGAGGGGGCTGAAGTGAGGGGACTGTCCTTTCCTTACCTGTGTGAGGCAAGACTCTGGTCAAGTCTTTTCCCTAGAGTAGTAGGCCTTTCTCATTTCATGAGGATTACTTTTCCCCTCACACTGCCAAAGCCATGATGGGCCTTTCTTGAATTTTCACTATGAGAAAAAGGTAGGTTTCCTGGGGATAAAGTGAAGCTCCCTCACGCATGACCAGAGACCCTAGGAATTTCTCCCTCACTCAATGGTCCACACTCAACTTCCAGATAATTGACAAAATTACTATTTGAGTTTTCCAACCATTTTATTTCTCCAGCAGGTTTTGCTCTAGGTAAACAGATCTTGGCTCTGACTCTCTGGATTTACCTGTGTCTTCAGATTTGTGAGTACATTTTGCCCTGCAAACTCAGTTCTTTGATAGACCCAAAAAGTCCCTGATTTTTGGTTTCTCCCCCTTTTTCTTGGTGCAAGGATGGGAAGGACAATTTTCAAACTCTACTTTTTGGAGTTGAAGCCTAAAGTCTCAGTAATTTACTTTTTATTGTTAAGAAAAGTCTCATTAAGCAGATGCTATTTTATTTGAGATCTTTATGACAAGGCAGTTCTATCCTTGTAACAATAAAGGAAACAGTGTTCTATGCAAAGCAAACATCATATCCAAGGCCTCTAAGAAGGAAGGGCTTAGCAAATTCAAGTCCAGTGTGGTTGGGACATAAAAAGTGACTGAAAGAGTGTTACAGAAATAAGTAAAGATGCAGAAGGGGGTAAGAAGAAATATTACTGTGGGTCATGATAAGAAATAAGATTGTCTCTTAAATATACTGAAAAGTTACTGAAAGTTTTATGCAGAGGGATGACACAGTCCAATTCACCTTTTAAAAAATGGCTCTATTTTGGGGGATAACTATTGTTCTGGGGTAAAAGTAGGTGAAAGAAGACTAATTGTGAGTCTACTGGAATAGCTTAATTAAGATGAGAGTTGAACTAAAGTTGTAGTAGTGAAAAAGAAAAGAAGGAGCTAGACTGGGAATTTTTTAGAGATAGAACCAGATGACTTTCTGATGTAATTAACTGGGAAGAGTAGGTACAGGTTGAAGCTAATAGTGAATATTATTATAGGAAAAGACCTTAGAGGATGCCTAGATTAATTAATTCATTCCCACATTAACCAAACAATCAAACAAATGGTCCAGAGAGAGTACAAAAATTGCCCAAAGATACAAAGCTAGAATGATCACTGCTCAGAATTAGACAATCGTCATAACAGTGAGGTCCTTTAGTCATCATAACAGTTTACTTCACTCTCTTACTTCTGACTCCTTTTATTTATGCAAAAATAATATATTTCTACCTCAAACTTATCTCTATATGGCATTCCCTTTCCTCATAACTTTTTAGAAAGAGCTGCAAACCAGACTTTAGTTTCTTTAAAAATTTGCAAGTGTTAGGTAATTCTTTCATAACTCACACATATGAACATTTTCACTAAAATTAAATTGAAAAATAAGACAGGGCTCAACCAGATAAATTATTTAATGTGGCATTGTAATAATGGCTCAGCAAGAAAGAGAAATTCTACACTACAGTACCAGGTAACTGTGTTAAAAATATATCATAGTGATCCTAGCCAATTAGTTTACAAAGGAAGGAATATATCCAGAGTCCAATGCAAATTCAAATGCACCTAGGTGTCTTTTTTTTTTTTTTTTTTTTAAAGGATTTTCTTATTTATTTATTTATTTATTTATTTATTTTTGGCTGTGTTGGGTCTTCGGTTCGTGCGAGGGCTTTCTCCAGTTGCGGCAAGCGGGGGCCACTCTTCATCGCGGTGCGGGGACCGCTCTTCATCGCGGTGCGCGGGCCTTTCTCTATCGCGGCCCCTCCCGTCGCGGGGCACAGGCTCCAGACGCGCAGGCTCAGCAATTGTGGCTCACGGGCCCAGCTGCTCCGTGGCATGTGGGATCTTCCCAGACCAGGGCTCGAACCCGTGTCCCCTGCATTAGCAGCATCTTTTGCTTTTTTGATAATGCCCTTTGATATACAAAACTTTTAAAATTTGATGAAAAAAAATTTCTTTTGTTGCCTGCACTTTTGGTGTCAAATCAAATAATCCATTGCCAAATTCAAGGTCATGATGATTTACTGCTGTTTTTTCTCATTTGAGAATTTTAGCTTTCATGCTTAGGTCTTTGATCAATTTTGAATTAATTTTTATATTTGGCGTGAGACAGAAGTCCAACTTCACTCTTTTACCTGTGGATATCCAGTTGCACCAGCACCACTTGTTGAAGAGAATATTTTTTCCCAATCGAATGGTTTGGGCATTTTTGTCAAAAATGAGTTGGCCATAGACGTATAGGTTCATTTCTGGACTGTCAATTACATTCCTTTATCTATATGTCTATTCTTATGCCAGTAATGTACTATTTTGATTCCTGTATGTTTGCAGTAATTTTTGAAATCAAGAAGTATGAGTCCTCCAGTTTTGTTTGTTGTTCAAGGTTGTTTTAGCTATCTGGGGTCCTTTGCATTTTCATATGAATTTTAGGATCAACTGGTCCATTTCTGTAAAACACACCATTAGGATTTAGATCAGGATTACAATGAATCTATGAAAACCTTGGGGACTACTGCCACCTTAACAATATTATTTTCCCAACCACAAACACAGAATATCTTTTATTTAGATCCTCTTTAATTTCTTTCTAAAATGTTTTGTAATTTTCAGTGTATAATTTCCAAACCTCTTTATTTGAATTAACTATTAATTATTTTTTGATGTTACTGTAAGTGGAATTGTTTTTAAATTTCCTTTTCAGTTTGTTTATTGCTAGTGTATAGAAATACAACTTAGCTTATATGTTGATCTTGTATCCTACAACATTTCAGCATTCATTTAATAGACCTATAGTGTGTGTGCGAGTGTGTGTTCTGCAAACTGAGAGTGTTTTACCTCTTCCTTTCCAATTTTAAGGTCTTTTAATTATTTTTCTTGCCTCATTGCTCTGCCTCATTGCCCGTCTAGTACAGTGTTGAACAGAATGGATAAAAGCAGGCATCATTGCCTTATTCCTGATCTTTGGGGGAAAGCTTTCAGTCTTTCACCAGTAAGTATGATATTGTCTATGGGTTTGTCATAGGTACCCTTTATCATGTTGCAAATGTTACCTTAACTTCCTATTTTATACAGTGGATATTTCTATGATCAAAAGGTGGTGAATTCTGTCAAATGCATTTTCTGCATCCGAGATGATCACATTTTTTTTTTGTCCATTCAATTAATGTGATATATTACACTGAGTGAATCTTGTATGTTCAAGGTCCATATCCATATTGTTCCCTTTGGTACCAGCAATTTGTACCAAGAGAGTGGGCTGCCATCTTCAAGACCACTGCCAAGCTGCAAAGTGAATGATGGTAACAAAGTAAAGTAAAACACTGTAGAGCTTTCTTACTAAAATTGTGCTGTTATGTTCTTCATTAAGCATTCTCCTTGTTGTAAGTTTCTGAATAGACTCCATATATCAGGAAAGTTTGATTATAGCAACGTTTGGCAATTTATACATTGACTTTGTAGAGAAAGGTAGTGTAGTGTTTCTTCCTCTGCTGTTTTGCTGATATCACTCAAAATAATTGATTATAACATGTTAGATTATAACATGGTCTTTAAAATGATACATTCTATATGTGGCCTTGTGCTTTGGGGAAAATAACTTTGGTGAACATATATGTATTCCCTTCATTTCAAGAATCTCAGAGTTGACTGAACCTCTCTAAAGTAAATATCCTATATCAACATACGTGTGTTCTTTTCACTAATACTCATTTTTTATTCCAATTATTTTATGTTATCTCATTGTTCATGTACCTAAAAAAGTAATCTAGAAATCCTTATAAGTAGATCTAGGGCATAAATTAATACGAAGGAAGAGTAAGGTGAGTAGTTAAGCTCAATTAGTTTAAGAGAGTGGTTTATGTTTGCCGGTACCTCGAATAGTGTAGTCCCCCAGTTCTACTCAGACTCTTCATGAAGTCGAAGGAATTAAAAACCAAAACCAAAACCAAAAAAAAACAAAACCCAGAATTTCTGAGAAAAACATATTTTAAACTAAAAACCATTATTAAAGCCTCTATTTTGGAGGACGCAAGTGCCAACCACACCATTAATAATATTTGTAGTTACCTTTAAATTATATCTCAATGTACATAATCCTCTTTGTAAATTTTTAGCATTATTTATCAAATTAGACAAAGCCCCTTCTCTCAAAGAGTGCTGAAAATTAAGGAAGGGGAAGGTATTTTAAAAATAGCTAAGAAGATTTTCATAATTTATAAATAAGTTTCTTCCACTTTGGTGCTTGTTAGTCACAGTGGGCATTGCTGAAATGATCACACTAGCACAGCATGTCCTCAGGGTTTATCTAGCACTAATTACCCAAGTGACCTTCTAGCTCACAAAGTCAAAATGTCATTCTAACACTGGTATTTCCTTTGATGTGCTTGCCAGACTTAGACATGCACAGTGCTGTAAATTGTGCATAAATGTGCTGCATGCATACCCCTTTCCAGTGGTAGAGCGGGGACAATTTTCTGACACATTTTAAAGTTACCTAATAAAAGCATTAACACAAAGCTTCAAAATGTAAGACAAAGCCTACGGAAAGGAAATCAGAACAGCTCATTTTAAAACATCTCCCCTTCCAAAAGAACAGCTTTTCAGAGTTTATACCAGAAATAACCTCAAATAATAACAGTACTCTGGCTAAAAAAACAGTTAACTTCTACATAAGTAGAATTTGATAAAAGGATTAACCCTAGGAAAAAGGCATTGATTTCTGTATAGAGACAGAGACTACAGCTTGCTAGGGAACTCCTTTTCTTGGCAATCATAGCCCTAAGCCTGCTGCCCTTTTTATTGCCAACAGACAGCTGCCAAGAGGACATTTTGCTGAAAGAACAAAAGATGTATTCTTCAGCTGGAATTAGTTTGCTGTTTCACTCGAATTGTAGGGTGACGACTAAATATATCTCCCCCATTTCAAGTCAGAATAGCTGAAGAATTCACAGGAAATTTCATTACAAAGCCTTTGTGGAGGATGGGGATGGTGAGGTAGGTGAGGAATTTTAGTCATCACGACATTCAAAATGAGACAAGATCTCCCAGTGGAATTCTAAGACATGATGGCTCTAATTTTAACGCAAGTCGTTTTAAAGTTAAAGTCTGCATTAGAAACTTGGAGTTTCAAAATTTGAACTTTGTGCTTCTCACCACCATATTAACCAGACAAGTGCCTGCAGACAGATTTTTTAAAATTTAAATCTTTAAAGCTATAAACTGGAACCCCAAAAGTCACCCCCAAATATGAGCAGTTTGCATTAAATAGACTCCAAATATTAAGGCAGGATTTTTCTCTCTCTCTCTCTTTTCACTACAATTAACCAATTCTATTACAACCAGCTATTAGCAACTCACTCCATTAGAGTCTATAAAAGAAAACGGGAAAGGTGAAAGAGTCAAAAAGAATCAAGGTGGGGAGAATTCATGTTGAATGTATTTTCTTGGTGAAATCTTCAGGCCTAACATTTTGTACTCAGAGGAAAGATCAGAGTAAGATGAAATAGTGTGAGGGATTAGGCTCTAATATTATTTGAGAAGATACAGATTTCCTAAATAGTTCTTGTGATTCCATGTGTAGTATTTTAGAAGAGTGAGAGAGCAGATGTAAGGCTGATATTATATGTAGTAGGATACCATTGATTCATCTTCTTAAAACTTCAAACAATAAGAATGCATGTGAATGCAGAGTTTTATAACAGAAGTATGAAATCACATATATATATGTATATGTATATGTATATGTATATATATATATATGTAATTCATCACAGTGATTGCCTCCAGGGAGGAAAAGAGAGGACTGTGAAGATAAAGGTAATATAAAGGACTTAACATTTATCCCCAACATTTTATTTTTTTAATAATTAATAACTGAATCAATTGTAATACAATGATAACATTTATTTTGGGTGGATGCAGAATGAGTGTTTGCAACTATACTCTTGTTACATAGTGATTTCTTTAATAAAAAGATAAGGCGCACTTTCAGTTCTGGGACAAGATGGCATAGACTCACTTTCCCCTGTCCTTCCACTCATATGAGTAAGTACTCTGGGAATAATTCAGCAATTATAGAAAGTGGAAAGGTGGAAATGATCTGAAAGGTGGAAAAAAGATGTTGGACTGGCTAGGAATGTTAGGACTTGAAGAACAACACTGTGATAAGTTCCGTGTTTTGCTGTTTGTTTGCTTGTTTGCTTTTTATTTCATACAGAACTCAAACTGAGAGTCAGACAGACCTGCAACTATAAAGGTCCAGTAGAATATAGGCCAGGAAGAAAAAAAGGGAAAAGAGAGGGAGGAAAAGAAAGAGACAGAGAGAAGAAAGAAAGGAAAGAAGGAAGAAAGGGAGGGAGAAAGAGGAAGGGAAGAAGGAAGAAGGAGGGAGGGAGGGAGGGAGGGAGGAAGGAAGGAAGGAAGGAAGGAAGGAAGGAAGGAAGAAGGGGAAAAGCCTTTTCTCTCTGGTCTAAAGAATAGGAAAGAGGAATTGAGGAGTGCCAAATGGGCAGACCTATACCTAGTGTCAGCAGCATCCTGAATCTGCCTGAAGGTCAAGGTCTGACCTATGCCCCAGGTTGTGCTTGCAAAAGCAGCAATAGTGGAAGTGGGCTAGCTAACCAACCCATGCCTCACATCCACAGGCAGAAGACAAGTTCTTCGTATAGCATTAGAGATGACAACAGACCCGCTATCTTCTGGCCCCCTATCCAGTGGCAGAAATCTGTCCAGGTAAGTGCTTCCTCCCCCAGTGCTACTAGTAAAAATAGAATGGGAAGACCTTTGGTATTGGGTGGCAAGGGAAAAGGTCAGGGGAAACACTCTCTATCATGCAGTTCTGGCATCTATTGCTGTCCCCATGCCCCACCCCACCTAAGGACACTGTGATCAGGAAAGTGTCTTCTTTCTCACAGGTGGCACCAGCAGAAATCTCACCTGAACTCAAGTGAAACCAGGTGATAAAAGGTCAAAACCGACATGGGCAGGGCAATTGCCTACTAAAATAAAATATTTAAACAGAACCAAGAATCTCTTAACATAATAGACAAAATGTCTAGAACACATGAAAATCATCTGTAATACCAAGAACCAGGAAAATTATAACATGAATAAGAAAATATAATCAACTAATGCCAGCACTGAGATGAACCTGATATTGGAATTATTTGACTAGGACTTTAGAGGGACTATCACAAGAATGTTTCAGCAATCAATTACATGTTCTTCTGAAACAAACAACAACAAAAAAATAGAAACTCTTAACAAAGAAATAGAAGTTTTTTTTTAAAATAAGGAATCAAATGTATATTGTAGAATCAAACAAAATGAATAATACAACCACCAAAATAAAAATATTGTTAGATGGGTTCAACTGTAGAGTGGAGATGCCAGAAAAATCAATGAACTTCATGACAGATCAATATCAGTTACTTAATTTAAACAAGAGAAAGAAAATAGACTGAAAAGAAAATGAAGAGCCTCAGGGTCTTGCAAAGCATAAGAACTAACACTTACACTTGGGGTCCCAGAAGGAAAGGAGAGAGAATGTGAGATTGAAAAAAAAAATTTGAAGAAATAATATCTGAAAACTTCCCAAATTTGATGAAGACATAAAGTCACAGGTTCACAAAGCTGAGAGAATCTCATGTATGATAAATCTAAAGAAATTCATGTGAATACACAGCATAATTAAACTTCTGGCTAAAGACAAAGAAAAAATGTTAAAAAACAACCAGAAAGGAATAATATATTACCTATAGGAACACAGAAATTTGTATAACAGAGATTTCTCATCTGAAACCATGGAGGCCAGTAGGAGGTGGGGCAACAATTTCAACAGCTGAACAAAAAGAACAACCAGCCAAAAATTATGTATTTAGCAAAAATATCCATCAGGGATAAAAGAGAAATAAATACAATCTCAGAAGAACAACAGCTAAGATAATTTGCCACCAATAGACCTACCTTTAAAGAATGGCTAAAGGAACCTGTCCAGTCAGAAAGGTAATGATCAGAGAATAAGGCTTGGAGTGACAGAAAGGAAGGAAGAGCAAAAGTATAGGTGACTGTAAGGGTGAATGTAATAGACGATTCTCTTCATGACTTTCTTAAATCATACTTGATGACTGAAGCAAATTATAATGATATATATTATGATGTTCAATGTATTCAAAGTATATATTGAGACAACTGTATTTAAGAAATGGGAAGGACAAATAAACTCTGTTGAAATAAGACTTCAACATTTACTAAAAGTTGAAAAATGTCAAGAAGAGTAGGCTGTGATATTAGGTATGTATGTTGTATCCCTAGAGCCACCACTATGAAACCAAGAAAAGGAAAACAAAAGATTGAGAAATAAGGAAACAAGCAAAATGGATAATAAAATGTCAGACTTAAACCTATCAATAATCACTTTAAATGTAAATGTTTTAAATACACCAACGAAAAGACAGAGATTAGAAGAATACAGTCAACACTCCACTAACAAGAAATGATAGAACTATTAGGCACATAAAAAAATTAGCTATTATATAGAAGAACTGAACCACACTATCAACCAATAGAATCTAAATGACATTTTTGGAATATTCTGGCTAACAACTATATATATATATATATATATATATATATATATGTACACACACACACATATATATATATATACACATATATATATATTTCAAGCATCCATGGGACACTCACGAAAACAGATCATATTCTGGTTCATAAACCTTGAAATACATTTAAAAATTGAAATCATATAAGTCATGTTATTCAACCAAAGTTAACTCAATCAGAGAAACAACAGGAAATTTTTCAAAAACTTAGAAATTAAACAATGCACCTCTAAACAATCCATGGGTCAAAAAACTTTTTCAAAGGTAATTTTAAAAATCCAGGACTTCCCTGGTGGCACAGTGGTTAAGAATCCACCTGCCAGTGCAGGGGACATGGGTTCAAGCCCTGGTCTGGGAAGATCCCACATGCCGTGGAGCAACTAAGCCCATGTGCCACAACTATGGAGCCTACGCTCTGGAGCCTGCGAGCCACAACTACTGAGCCCACGTGCCACAACTAATGAAGCCCACGCACCTAGAGCCTGTGCTCCGCAACAAGAGAAGCCGCCACAATGAGAAGCCCATGCACCACAATGAAGAGTAGCCCCCACTCACCGCAACTGGAGAAAGCCCGCACGCAGCAACAATGACCCAATGCAAAAATAAATAAATAAACAAACAAACAAAGAAATTTATTAAAAAAATAAAAATCCACAGAACTGAATGCAAATGAAAACATCACATTTGTGGCATGCATCTTAAGTAGTCATGAAAGAGAAATTTATAGCACAGAATGCTTAGACCTTAAAAGAGGTAATATCTCAAATCAGTACTTACATTTCTACCTTTAAAAGAAAGAGAATAAACACAATGCAATCAGAAGGAAGGAAATATAAAAATAAGACATAAGGCATATAATCTGTATCCATGATATGCAATATTTCATATATATACACGTTTATGTAGTATTAAAAATTGGAAAACTAAGCAAAATTTCTACATAACTTTTCCCAGAGAGAGAATCAAATATGCAGCTTAGAGTTGTTTGCTAAACTGTTTATGCATTTCATTTTAGTTGATTCTATGAAGAAGCACTCTTTCGAATGTTTTAAAAGTGTTGCTATGGGCTGATCTTTAAATTGAAATTATATTTTGAAATGGTAGAATGAATATAACTCCTTCTAGAATAATGCCTTCTAGAATTCTCCCTACTAAAAGAATTTGAAAGGAAAAGTAAGTCTTTCTGAAAATGTCATATCATACAGTTTAGCAAAAAGCTTCAAAGTGTACTGTATCGACATCTGGAAAGAGATCAAAAAAGAAAAGAGCTTTGAACAGAAAGCCAGTCTCTGCCATTTTAGTCAGATGTCCCATCTCCTCAACTAGGGATATAAGATGATTTAAGTTTCCCTTTTCATCACCTAATCTGTTACTAAATTAGTCATTTCTTCCCTTGAAAGTTTTTCCAACTAGATTTATTCATTAAAGCTTCTCCTTCCCCCAGTCCATTCCTCCACCAAGATCATAGTCTTTAGCTTTATTTCTTTATGTTTGGATTGGAAAAAGAAAAATACTAATTATTCTCTCTGATTTCTATCTTGTCCTATACCCTAAAATATTTATACAAGCAGAAAACTAATCTTAAAATGATCCTACTCTCCTGCCATTCCCCTGAATTGTGAGTACAATGCCCCCTTCTCTCCTTGATAACAGTATGATAACAGTATTACATCCAAACAATTCTATCCCATTCCATTTCACGGTCCAGCATTATCGTCACACAAAATGCACTTCTTCTATTCCTTGCTTTTGCTCCTCCTCTCAGTGTCACCTTAAGTATCATTCCTCATCCATTATGCCTTCCTATTGCAAATGAGAACCAACATTGCCATTACTGTTTTCTATTGTCTCAAAGTTATACCTAACACATGAGACAGTGGCTGGCATGAAGTTTTCAGTTAGGGTCTTTCTGCTTCATATATAATGCTCTTCATTCTATTTTCCTAGCTAATGAGACGGAGTAATAAAAATGATAAATCCACTCTCTTAAAAGTATAAATTACTATATTTACATACCTTTTTGTTTATGTCATTGTTCCAATTTAAAATCCATTAATGGAATATAACCTTTAAAAATTGTGAATCACTGTGTTGCACACCTGAAACTTCTATAATACTACACATCAACTGTACATCAATAAAAATAATAACAATAAACTTAAAAAAAATAAAATCTATCTAATTTTGAAAGCTTGATGCTTATATTAAAAATCTCTCCTGTATGTGATGGAATACATTTCACAGGAATTCAGACTCTCCTACCCTAAACCATGTACATCTTTTAACTCCAAGCAAATGCGTTAGACATCTGGATTTAACTTACTTTTAAATTGCAAAGCCAAGTCATATTACATACATATTTATATATGAAAGAAATGAATTTGAATATGATAGACCTATTTTACTTCTCCTAATTTGATGGTTTCCTAGTACATAAAGTAAAAAAATACTTAACCAATCATTTCAGCTGTAAAATGTTTTATGGAAGCTCAGCTTATCTGTAAGCAGTAATTAATTTATATACATCATAGTTTATTTAGAAGTTACTTTTAAAATCAGTACTAGTAATTTTTTTCCAAATCTAGTGAAGGGATAATTTAATCATTTGTCATTTAAAAACCTTTTAACACCAGATTCATAATGTATTTTTATATATTTTGTATTGACTTTACTTAAACCAATTTTTCCAATATGACTTCTCTTCCCTTTATATAAATGCCATTTGGTAATCTAGAATGGTTGCTATATTCTCTTATGTCTAAAAATATTTTTATAAAAGTTAGAATACATTTTTTGCTTATTTTGCCTTATATGATACAAAATAAACATACACATAACTTTCATATAGTTTAATATTTTATAATGCAATAATTTATACGATGTATATTCCATTTAGCACACCATTTCCAAGCTCTTTCTTTTTTATAGGTTTTTATTAGAACATTAAAAAAATTGCTTAGATCAAAGACAACATTAAAGCTCTGAACCATTTTTATGTTCATGCAAAATTAATGAGCATTTCATAGTTATAGAGGTTGCCATTTGATTAGACTCTGGCAATTCTATGATCTGATCAAAACCAGAAATAAAATAAAATAGTAGATATTGCCAACTAAACCTAAAATCTCACTGTGGCTTGTATAGTAACTACTGTACGGAGATGAATTTTATGAAACTTTGTATGTTATTTTGCATTAAATTGAAGGCTAGGTTTTTCCACTGATGTGGATTTTCATGTCTTTACACAATGACTGTAAAGAGCTCTAAACCATATTGGATTGTTTTATGTATTGATCCTGTCTCCATCTACATATATGAATGATTACATCATGTTATAAAGTTAAAGAAAATTGTACAGAATTGTGTGTCAGGGCTATTTCCTCTTATATTGCTGAAAACGAGAATTCTACTTTTTTTGAAAATTTAAATCTCATTGTGACTAAAAATAAGTTTATGAATTCAGTTTTAGAAATATACTTGCTTTGTATACACATATATATACGTATAAATTTTACTTAAAAAAAACTATTCCATTACCTTGGCTTCTTCTCTGTAAAACTAGGTGCCTAAGCTCATTTTTAAGCTCCTTTGAGATTCTATGATTTTATGATTGTCTCATTAATTTACAGGGAAAACCAAATTATCTGTTTTCCAAAACTCAAAGACTGGATTGCTTGAGAAGCATTGAGATATATGTCCTGCAGGCTTGTGGGCATATCCCCAAAATGGAGTTCCATACACAGGGAGATTTATTTAATTACAATAAGGTTGGAATCTAATTTTCCCTGTTTCTCAGTCTGTCTTGCTACAACTCTATTTCCCTCATACTACTCCCCCTCTTGGAAACTTCTGGTCTACAAATGTTTACTATTCAATATCTATGTGCTTTGATTGTATTGACGCAGAACCGCGCTGTGATGGATCTCAGTAAATCTGAAATTCTCCCCACCTCCACTTTATATGTAGAGTCTTATTTAAGTTTTAGAAATGCTGTAACACTACATACAGCCCTGTAGTCTCGAAAGTGCCTCTTTTAATAATATATACTTAACTGAGAGTAAAGGTGTATAATTTAAATCAATGGTATAATAGATTAAATGTCAGATTCATGTAAGGAGTGACTTGATATCCATTATCACGAACATGTTCTTACTGCTGGCTATGCTCTTGCATCAGCAGAACATTTATTGTTCTTTCAGCATCTTTAGGATATTATACCACTGTTTTCTGGCCTCCCTTGTTTCTGATGGGAAGTAAATGATAATATCTGTGATGATTCCTTGGTATACCATGTTTTTTTTTCCTTTGGATGATTTTAATATTATTTTCTTTATTATTAGTTTAAGCATTGTGGCTATGATATGTTTAGGTACATTTAAAAAATCCTGTGGTGTTACTGTGATTCTGGCATCTTAAATTGATAGCTTCAATGAATTTGAAAAATTACTGTTATGGGCTAAATTGTGTGCTCCCAAAGTTCATATATTTAAGTCCTAACTCCCAGTACCTCAGAATGTGACTGCATTTGAATACGGGGACTTTAAAGACATAATCGTTAAAATGCAGTCATTAGAATGGGCCCTAATTCAATATCATTGGTGTCCTTGCAGACATTAGGACACAGACACAGATGGAAGGGCATTTCAAAGGCACAGGGAAAAGATGGCCATTTAAAAGCCAAGGATAGCGGCCATGGAAGAAACCAACTGTGCTGACACTTTGATTTCAGACTTCTAGCCTCTAGAATTGTGAGGAAATAAGTTTATATTTTTTAAGCAATCCAGTCTGTAGTACTTTGTTAGAGCAGCACTAGCAAATTAATACAATTATTTTCAAATATCTCTTCAAATATCTCTAGGTCTGTTCTCTTTCCCCTCTACTAGGACACAAATTAAATATCAGTATGGTACAATTCCTATTAATATCACATTTACTAATCCTTTCCTCTCTGGGCCTTTCCTCTCTGGGTGTTTTGTTTGTTTTCATTTTTTAAAAGTTGTACTGAGATATAATCCACAAATCATACAATTGATTGGATGAAAGCATAAAATTCAATGTTTTTTTAGTATATTCTCTGAGTTGTGCAACCATCACCAGAATTTAATTTTAGAAAAGTTTCATCAACCCCCAAAAATCCTTTACCCATTGGCAGCTATTTTACCCCCTCACCTCCTAACCCTAGCCATTCACTAATCTTTTTCTTTCTCTGCATCTGTCTATTCTGAACATTTCATATACATGGATTCATAAAGTATGTGGTCTTTTGTCTCTGGCTTCTTTCGTGGTTAGCTTGATGTTTTCAAGGCTCCTCCGTCTTGTAGTATGTATCAGTACTTCATTCCTTCTTTAAAATTTGGTGACTAATAATCCATTGTAGCAATATACTTTATTTTGTATCCATTTATCAGTCATGTACATTGTATTGTTTCTACTTTGACTATTATAAATAATGCTGCTATAAACATTTATGTACAAGTTTTTGTGTGAACATATTTTTCTTGGGAATATACCTGACTATCGAAATGTTGGGTTATATGGTAACTCTGTATTTAACACTTTGAGGAACTGCCAAAGAGTTTTCCAAAATGGATGTACCATTAATTCCTAGCAGAAATGTACTGTGTTTCTAATATTTTTTCTTTTTGACGCTCTTTATTATCTTCCTTAGTATAGACCTCCTAGAGTTTGTGAACTTGTATCTTACTTGGTTTTCATTTTTATTTCCCCAATGGCTAATGGTATTAAATATCTTTTTATATGCACTCGCATATCTTCTTTGAAAAAATGTATAGGCATTTTCTTTGCAGAATTTTTAATTGTGTTGTCTTTTTTTTTTATAGTTTTTTTTAATACTTTATTTATTTATTTTATTTATTTATTTATGACTGTGTTGGGTCTCTTAGTTTTCGTGTGAGGGCTTTCTCTAGTTGCGGCAAGTGGGGGCCACTCTTCATCGCGGTGCGGGGGCCGCTCTTCATCGCGGTGCGCGGGCCTTTCACTATCGCGGCCCCTCCCGTTGCGGGGCACAGGCTCCAGACGCGCAGGCTCAGTAGTTGTGGCTCACGGGCCCAGTTGCTCCGTGGCATGTGGGATCTTCCCAGACCAGGGCTCGAACCCGTGTCCCCTGCATTGGCAGGCAGATTCTCAGCCACTGCGCCACCAGGGAAGCCCCTGTGTTGTCTTTTTATAATTGAGTTGTAAGAGTTCTTTATATGTTCTGGATACAACTCCTTTATCAGATATGACTTGAAAATATCTGAGCCTTGTGTTTTAATTTTCTTGGGAGTATCTGTGTTTCTGAGCCTTGTGTTTTAATTTTCTTGGGAGTATCCTTTGCAGCACAAAAGCTTTTAATTTTGATTAAGTCCACTTTATCTTTTTCTTCTTTTGTTGCTTGCTCTTTTTGTGTTGTATCTAAAAAGGTCTTATTTAACCACAAATCACAAAAAATGTACTCCTATGTTTCCTTCTAAGTTTTATATAACTTTAGCTCTTACATTTAAGTCTTTTATCCATTTGCATTTTTACTTATTCATTTATTTATTTATCTTTTGGTATATGGTGTGAGATAAGGTTTCAACTTCATTCTTTTACATGTGTATGTTCAGTTGTTTCAACACCATTTGTGTTAATAGAATTAGTTATTCTTTTCCCATTGAATTCCTTGGCATGAGGTTTGGTCTAAACCTATCAAATGAATTCTTCATGCTTTTATTATGGTTTTCATTTCCTGGAATTATCATTTGCATCCTTTCTAACTCTGTACCAATTCTTCCCCCGTATGTACATGCATGGTGTTCTCCTTTTCGAATTAATACTTTGGCATACCTATACTATTATCTTAAACCTACCTGCTAATTTCAATATCTAGGCTATCTTTGTATCAGCTCTTATTGCTTCCTTTGCTAACCATGAGCCAGATATTATTGCTTCTTCACATGTCTCATGATTTTTTTAATTTATGCTGAATAAAGTGAATAAGTAAACAGTTGAGATCAAAGTAAGTAATATTTATCTCCAGAAAATGGCATGCTCCTTCTTTTCAGCCTTCTAGTGTTGGGTGAATAATTCATCTCATCTGTATTCTTCTTACTTTGGGCCTTTGTTCATCTTTAGATGGATTTATTCTGATACTGGCTTTAGATGTGTCAAGAGACTGTACATCGTTATCCTTTCAGAAGTTTTTGGGATATGAGTGCTAACAAGACTGGAAATCAGCCTCTCTCATGTGCGTGCGCTCCCTTTTTTGCTTTTTAACCTACTTACCAGCTTTTTGGATCACAGGAGAGTTTTCTTTACTACCTAATTTTATTCCAACTTTTTAACCACAGAACATTTTATCATCATCCTTTGCTATCTTATCCCCAGCTATTCTCGGTCTGGGCCAAAGTTTCATTGAAACGATCTACAGAAACTTTGCTGCTATGCACACAGTCTTTAGCACTATTTAGCACTATGCACTATTTTGCATATAAGCAAGTCCCCGCAGGTCTCAAATAGTTTCTTTCATCTCTCCTTCTCTGCCCACAACCTTCAGAATGTTCTTGGTGAATGCCTATGGGAAAGAGCTGGCAGGTAGGTACAGGTTTGCTCTGTGGATGGTTGCTCTAGTAAGTTAAAAAAAAAAATGAACTATGATGATGTAGCTTATTCAGATTCTCTTTATAATAAAAGTTAAAGTCTTGCAACATTCTACATCCTAACTAAAGTGGGAGGTCTGAATCATTTTATATGTTTGAAAGTAATGGGAAATGTGCTTTCTAATTATACCTTTCAATGTATATGCCATTTCTTTCCATTTTTGATTGTCTGCATTTAATGAGAATAACCTGTGCATCTTTATCATGGATATTAAAATATCCATCAGTTCACAAGTAAGGATAATTGGCAACCAAGAATGCTAAGAATACATTTCACTCTTAATATAGAATTTACAACAAAGAATAGTTTAGAAAAGTTGTTTTTTGTCAAAGTTAAAAATGACTAAAAATATAGAAAAACAAGACGTGGACAGTGGAGATGTTTGAAAATATATTCCGCATTATGGTGCAGTGACTCTAATGGCAAACCATAATAATAATTTTGATCACAACTGAATATTTTTCTGAGTGTTGGGCATAAATTGAAAGGCACAGCTTATGTAATCTACATTTATGTTCTAGTCAATGTCCAACAGCACCTAAAATAGAAATTGACTTAACTTACTTATATTTTAATTAAACTCATTTGACTATTAACAGACTTTAGTTGTAGTAGCTAAGGTCATATTATTTTCCTGCCCAAAGCCATTTGTATAAAAAAATGAAGAAAAGTAACTTGAGGAAAACAAAATGTTTTAAAGAACAATTTAACTGAAAAATAGTACAACACATAGCCTTAAAAATTATTTTTTTTCTGTTTTCAACAGGTTCAGAGCAATATAGCAAGCCTTTTTCTGTTTAAGAACTCTATTCTTACCTATTTTTCATAAATGTTTAGATGATTTTTTCTTATTTCTAATTTTTGCTCTTATTTTCCATTTTAAAAGGTTTTATAAATTTGATATATGACCACTTTTTTCAATCACTAGTTCATAATGTTTTAGACATTTGTGTTACATATGTTAACATTATTTGTTAATGTAAAGATATATTCAACTAATTTTATGTTAATGAACATTTTGACTATTTCTCACTTTTCATGAATTTATCTTATAATAATTAAAATGGAAAATCAAGATGCTGGTAATACATACTTTAAAAAATTAAATATATTAAAAATTAATGTTTTTTAAAAAAGCTTTTCATTTCTGTAGTCCAAAATAATAAACAATGAAAAAAATAAAATGTGATTAGTAAACTTTCTTTCAACCAAATAGCCAACTCACTATTTAAATTATAAACTATGTTGCCACTTCCCATCCTGTCCACGAGGAAATTTTGAAAGTTGGTGTGCAGTATACACTGAATAAAAATGGAAATGAATGAAAGAAAAAAATGAATGTGTAAATAAACACTAAAAGTGAGATATACTTTGCTTGAAAATACTAATTCTAAATTCTACCTTTTTTTCATTATAGAAAGTATATGGATTAAAGGAGAATATCATTATTAAGCACCATTAATTAATAAACTGAACATAACAGAGTATGTTTTGGTAAGGACAGATGTTATAGTATAGTATGGTAAGGAAAGATCGGAAGTGTTTTCTGTTACAAAAGGATCTGTGTTCTTCATGGATATCAGATTAAGACGATATCTAACTTGAAAAAGCCTAGTGTCTTCTTTCCCATGATTATTGTTTAAATTCTCAAAAAGACCCAGTTCTTAGAGATCTTACAGTTCAAATGCCAATAACGGTTTAGGAGAAAATTACAGGATAAAATCCTCACTCTAACATACACATCCAAGTTTCCAAACACATTGAAGTGAGATAGAGGAAGAAATAAAGAAAAATGTCTTCTGCATTGTGTATCACCATGAAGAATTTCTGCTGAAGTGACTTTGTGTTGTAAATATGACAGTCAGTCTAACCAATGTTTCTAGATCATAATTTAGTCTAACTACAAGGGAAATAGGTAAAATACATCCATTTTAAATGGGCAGTCTCATTTTTCACCTTTTTTCTATATTCAGCACAAAAAGTCTTACTATAAGTATAAAAAATAGACAAATATGATCTTGCAAAATTCAGCATAAGTTCACAAATCTTAAATTGGTGCATAGCTTTCAAAAAGTTGTCTTTCTCTATTTAGTAAAATAGGCACCTAAGTTTTAAAGTGCTGTTACAATCAAGAAATTGATTATAAAAACCTGCCTCACAGAATCTTCATCTCTAGAGTTGTTCAGAAAGCAAGAGAGGATAATAATTATATAACTATTTACTCATTTCCTATTAAAATGAATTATTTTAAATATCCAGATTGCATACTCAGCTTAGAATCAATATTTGCTCTTTTTGCTTCTGCCAAATTGAAAGCATTTGTAAATTCAAAATAATCTGAAAGCAGGAATATATCATTCATATTGTATTTAAATACTGTGTCTAATCAGTAGCCCAAACTGGAAAAAAAAAATCACAAATGGGATGTAAATCATCTTTTAGGAATCCAGCTGAAGCCAAAAAAACAGGCTGGAAATAATCAAAGAAATGTATTGAAGCTACAGAATCTACTAAGGTCACATATAAGCAACGATTGAGCAAGTGAAAAGTAACCCACCTCGCTAAATTTCAGAAACTCCTATCATCCAGCTTTACGTGGCTACTCAACCCTATCAGGGCCAGCTTCATGAACATGTGACCCAAGCCCTGCACTCAGAAGGTCCCACACTTGGTTTAATGCTCTACTTTCCCCATCTTTAAATTCTTAACCATCTAGTCTTTGAATTGTGTTTTGTAAATGAAGTCTGTTGGGACAAGGAAGCAAGAACATGCACAGAGGACATGCATGCAGCATGTGTGTCAGCTACATAAAGGTAACTATAGTTCCTTTTCCTCTCTGTTCTTTCTTACACATCAGTATACAGAAGGTAGAAAGTGTTGGTATTATGCACATGAATCAAGAAATGAAATATAAACAGGTGAGTTAGTTTTGTGGAGCATTTCCATGGTTCTGATAAGAAAACAATACATGTGCATGTATGAACTACAAAATACACATTTTGTAATTTGGTTATTCCACATTATAAGTGAAATGCTTTTATATTAGCATTTAAAACTGGTATTGCACAATATAAAGGTGAACAGTAAAAGCATGCTAATCATTTTAAAAGTTAATTTTTTTATTACTTATAATGACTTTAAATAAGAAGTAAAAAGCATCATGGCAATTTGAAACAGAGAGAAGCCACGGAAGAAAGGAAGAAAGCTTTATTTTTTAGTACCACTATGAGATTTTTTCTTGCATTTTAAAATAAGGGTCCCCATATTTTTATTTTGGACTGAGGCCTGCAAATTGCATAGCCAGCCCTGAAACTTATCTATGACTTATGTTTAGAGTTTAGCTAGCCATTCCATGGAATTGCTGTCTCAGCATTCATTCTATTTGGCCAAGTGACCTGCAAGAACCTTACGCTGACACTAGCCCCCTCATGCAAGTGTATGCCCTAGATAGCAGCCCACAGAGTCACAAGCAAACATAGTTCCTGATATGACTTCCCCAACAGCACTTGTGATCAAGTCTCCCCCACCTCCCAGGGTCTTCCCCTTGTGGGTCCCTTTAATAAGATCCCTGTGGAATTTATCATAACTCTGCTCTTTTTGGTCTGAATTAACCAATCCAGTCTTAGCCCAGGAAATCCAAAGCACTCCACCCATGGACTCTAATAGAGACGTGTGTCCTAGGTCCTGTTTCTCTCTCTGCCTGCACCCTGCCTTCATCATCCCATGTGGTCCCTCAAGGTGGGTTGCATACTTCCTCCAGGACCTGAGAGTAATAAACTTCTCTATTTCAGTTTCTCTTGTGTTCTGTTGTTGAACCATGGCTCATGGTCAGGCAGCCTGTGCTCCACTTAACAAATGTTAATTTAACAAAGTCACAACTTGCTTTATGATTTGTAACTCACCTCTGCATATTTATTCATTCTATTTCCAGGGTAAAGCATGTCACCATTCTTCTAGTATTTCCATCCTAATCCTAATGCGTCTTTAAGGACAATTTCAAGTTTTTTTGACATTTCTGGACAAGTTTCATCTTACTTCTTCCTTTCTGACTTTTTTTCATGGCCCCTGTTCTACTGCCTGACACTTAATGTTTCTTTCACCTTTCTGGCCTTGGGCTTTCTCTTATTTTCTAAATAACCTCACAAATTTATTTTCCACTCCCATGACTTCAACTAACACTTGTTCCTTCATGTATCCTAAATATTTCCATAGCTCAAACCTGTCAACTGTGTATCATACTTATATATCCTAATAATTATTGAGCATCTTTTTTTGTATGCTCCATGATCCCTTCAATTTCAACAAGCATTTCTCACGCAAGATCTATGGATTCTATTATTTTCTAACAAGCAGAAATCACTAGTCTTTGTTGATGACATTGGATTCTTTTTCTTATATTTCTTTTTATACCCTCCTACTGGATTTCTCTGTCTCTGTTATTTTCTTTCTCTCCATTAATATTCCATAATGCCATCCACATTATTGTTCTAAAATTCAAATTCAAAGATTTAACTCCTTAACTCCAATGGCTCTAAGTTGCCTGCAGAATGAAGTCCAAATGTATTAGCACATCACACAAGGTTTCTCATTATCTTGGCCATCCCTCTATGTTCAAACTCATTTTACAGTTTACCTCTTTCCTAAAATCTCCTGCATTCTAGCAATAAATACCAAGTTGAATTAGCTATGGTTTCTTATGTTTCCTTGCTTCATATGCCTTCCCCCATCCCCTACCCTCTGCCTTTAATATCCTGACATTCTTGATTTTCCTTTGAGAAACTGGCTACATAGTATGAGTAGAGGATACATACAATAGTAAAGAGAATAGGCACTAAATTAAGATTAGCCAGGCTATCTTGCATTCATCAGTTGTAAGACACCAGATAAATCACTTAAAATCTCTGTCACAGTGGGAAGAAGCAAGTTGATGGCAGGCCTATGACTCCTTCTTTCCTTGTGGAACTGCAGGAAGGAATGTTTGAGCTCCATCAGATTTTCTTGGAACTTATTTCCCCCAAAACAAACCAATAGTATTTGCTATCTGAAAGATATGAGGAGTCTTTGGGGGAAAATGTAATAAACTAGTCCTGGTCTATCTTGATTTCCTTTCACCAATGAACTTGGAATTTATGAATTAATGTGGCATAGCTGAATGGAGAACAAAAATTATTCATGAAGAACTTTACTATCCACAAGACAACAGTACATAACTAAGAAGCTTCAAAAGTTATAAAACAAAACAAACAAACAAAACTTGCTTTAAGAAAACTGTTCTGCAAGCACAGTAAAATGTTTTTTCCACAGTTCCACCTAAAACCAAGAGTCCCAGTGCAGGATAAAGGGGCAGTTAGGAAACTGCAACTTCAGATTTGGCACCTCCAGAAATGAAGGCTTCATGTGTGTCTGTTTCTTTTCTGTATCCTTTGAATCATTAGTAAAGTTTGTTTGGAGGCTAGGTATAGGATCCCATGACTCTGCATTGACAATCCAACACTTTGATGTAAACACAGATTGTTGACAACATTGGCTTATTTTCTTTAAGGCCCATGAGTCAGAACAGATAATGCATTCTTGGGCAAGAACAGGGAGGATGAGGAGAAAGATGAGAATTTGTTACCAGGATGTTTTACCAAGGAGATTGGGAGGAAATCAATTTAGTCCCTAGAGAACTGACTAAATGGACAGGCAGGCAGGAAACACCAAGCAAACAGAAAGTTAGCAAATATACCATTTCCTGGTCATTATTAGCAGCTCTATTAACATCATCTAAAGGAGAAAACTAGGTCTTTGAAAGATAGACGTAAAACTGATTTTCTTTTTCTGATTACTAGAAACACTTTCTATGTTTCCTTGGTCACTTAGAAGACTATATTTATGAGCTAAGTAATCCTATTATGACCATGATTTCTGCAGTGTCTATTTATGACTATTTAAGTAGCTGGGGCAGTTGCAAGGTAATCAAGGATCCAAGATACTGTATAAAAGAGTTGGGCCACTTTACAGAGAAATGTCAGTAGAGGACTGATTAATCCCAGGTAGTATTCTGTGAATGAATAGCCAAGTGTCATATTCCTTATTCTAGAGTATTCTGGATAAAAGATGTTACTTTGTTTGATGACCAGTCTCCAAGTAGGTCCAAACTTCTGTGAGCAGACTCTTCTGGATGTTAAGACTGCTAACTTGTTGCAATTAGTATGGATGAAAGTTTGGCAGACTGTTTTCTTATATACCTGTTTCATGTTACATGATTAGTTTCCTTACATATCAGAGTTGTTACCAGAATTCAGTTCCTTGAAATTTTAGGACTAAAATGCCCATTTCCTTGTCGGCTCTATAACCTGAGGGCCATTCCCAATTTCTAGATCCACTCACATCCCTTGACTTGGGCTCCTTTACTGCATCTTCAACAAAAGCAATCTGGAGCAGCTGATCTCTATGTTCTAAAGAAGTAGTGGACCACTTCATTAATAAGCTGAGTAGGGGATACATTTCTTATTCAATAGCCCGAGCTATTCTTAGTGTCTGACACTGTACTTCCTATATGAGTAAGAGCAGAACTAATATAATTTCCAAATAAATACATAAGTGAAAAGAGTCATACCTCCATTTACATGTGTTATCTTTTCTGTTTATGTTAGGATTTCATTAAAAATTATTGCTTTATTATTGTGTATCAATAAGCAATAAAAAAGATGGATTTCCAAGAGGATTAAACAACAAAGGACCTGTATATTACTTTGTGTGACTTTGTTACTTTCTTAGAATGTAAGTATTGGGCTTCCCTGGTGGCGCAGTGGTTAAGAATCCACCTGCCAATGCAGGGGACACGGGTTCGAACCCTGGTCTGGGAAGATCCCACATGCCGTGGAGCAACTAGGCCCGTGAGCCGCAACTACTGAGCCTGCGCATCTGGAGCTTGTGCTCCGCAACAAGAGAGGTCGCGACAGTGAGAGGCCAGTGCACCGCGATGAAGAGTGGTCCCCGCTCGCCGCAACTAGAGAAAGCCCTCACACAGAAACGAAGACCCAACACAGCCAAAAAAATAAAATATAAATAAATAAATAATTTTAAAAAAAAAGAATGTAAGTATTGAAAGATGCTATCTAAGTAAATTAAGCTGAAAATGTTTAGAATGAATGCATTGGTATACCAAAGATTTTCTAGGTGGACATTTTTATATTTTTTACATTCATATTCCACCGGTTGGATACATACTTATTCAGAAAAAGTAAGGACTATAACGTACCGAGCACTGTTTTATGTATGCTGTAGAACTATACCTGACATAGATATTTTTATGTTTTTACTCTAACCTATGTAATGTGCATTACTTTCTCTATTTACAGATGAAGAAACTGAAACTCACTATGGTTATATAACTTGGTCTAGGACATTTGGCTTCTAAACAAATTCAGTCAGGTTGAGACCCCATGTCTGATTACAAAGTCTGTGCTCATTCTACTTTATGATGTGGTTTTCATTCTCTGTAAAGAATCTCTGGTGTTATTGAAATATCTCTGTATGTGAAATAAAGCATGTGTTCATGCTTGTCTTTTAGAGTATTAAATGGACTTAGAGTGATTATTTTAGTTGGAGATATCTGATACAATAGAGAGAAGGGATGACTGGGTGATCAATCTATCATCAATGTTAACTTTTTTTTTTTTTAATAGATGATCGGACCACCTCAGAGAATTTATTTATTTATTTTAAAAAAATGTTTAACATCTTTATTGGAGTATAACTGCTTTACAATGGTGTGTTAGTTTCTGCTGTATAACAAAGTGAATCAGCTATACATATACATATATCCCTATATCTCCTCCCTCTTGCGTCTCCCTCCCACCCTCCCTACCCCACCCCTCTAGGTGGACACAAAGCACTGAGCTGATCTCCCTGTGCTATGCGGCTACTTCCCACTAGCTACCTATTTTACATTTGGTAGTGTATATATGTCAATGCCACCCTCTCACTTCGTCCCAGCTTACCCTTCCCCCTCCCCATGTCAAGTTCATTCTCTACATCTGTGTCTTTATTCCTGTCCTGCCCCTAGGTTCTTCAGAACCTTTTTTTTTTTTTTTTTTAGATTCCATATATATGTGTTAGCATATGGTATTTGTTTTTCTCTTTCTGACTTACTTCACTCTGTATGACAGTCTCTAGGTCCATCCACCTCACTACAAATAACTCAATTTTGTTTCTTTATATGGCTAAGTAATATTCCATTGTATATATGTGCCACATCTTCTTTATCCATTCATCTGTCGATGGACATTTAGGTTGCTTTCATGTCCTGGCTACTGTAAATAGAGCTGCAGTGAACACTGTGGTACATGACTCTTTTTGAATTATGGTTTTCTCAGGGTATATGCCCAGCAGTGGGATTGCTGGGTCATATGGTAGTTTTATTTTTAGTTTTTTAAGGAACCTCCATACTGTTCTCCATAGTGGCTGTATCAATTTACATTCCCACCAACAATGCAAGAGGGTTCCCTTTTCTCCACACCTTCTCCAGCATTTATTGTTTGTAGATTTTTTGATGATGGCCATTCTGACTGGTGTGAGGTGATACCTCATTGTGGTTTTGATTTGTATTTCTCTAATGATTAGTGATGTTGAGCATCCTTTCATGTGTTTGCTGGCAATCTGAGATATAATTGCTATTTAATTCACGATGGATAATTCCCACAATCTACCTCCCATTTACCTGCCCTAACTAGCAAAGGAGTTAGGGTGGAGCCTGCCTAAAAAGGAGAACAGAGTAGGTATTCACTGAAAATAAAGAGAGCTATAGTAGAAGACATCAGTAGGTAGGTAAATATGGAGAAAAGTAGACAGATAAGTATTTTACCAATAATTAACCATTAACAAAGATAATTATTAGAAAATAAAGTCATTAGTAGTTTTAAGGCCATTACTTATTCTTACTCAAGTGCATTGAAGGGCGTTTTCTAAGAATCAAAAGCTTGAATCAAGTTTCTATTTGTCACACAAGTAGCACTTTATTGTCTGATTTTCTAGTCTCACCTTGTACCTGTGTTATCACATTAGTGGTACTTGATTTCTGATTACAGAATATTGAATATTTATTAGTTAAAACACATGCATGACTTTTTGCTTAACCTAAATTTAAAACCCTGTCAATATGTGAACTGTTTTGAAATATTCTTCCCAGTGATTTCCATGTTTATTAAAACATAAAACTTAATGAGAAAATTCATCCAATGGACAAAATGGATTAAATATTACATGCAAATCAATATCTGTGTACTTTCCCTGGTACTCTCCATTTTGCAACATTTCCTGCTTTCTGTTTCTTTAGCTTTTTAGTATCTGATGATTTGATTCTTCCTCTCCCACTCCATTGGTACTTATTAGTGGATGCCAGCCCACATAACTGTCAACTGAAAACCTACTATACTTTTGTGCCTATGCTCCTAAGATTGTCTTCATATTATCCCAAGGTCCCTCAGACAACCATTTTATTTAGAAACTATTGTACAAAGCCCTGCACTAGGTTCTATTGAAATTTACATTTAACTGAAACTAACCTAGAAGGTGACTCATGTTAGTTCACAAATAATACAAAATACTGTTCATCAGTTGTATTCGATCTATTTCATGTTAAGAGTTTTTCAGCTGTTTACAGATTTCATCCATTTTGAATTCCATATTTATGTTTCTTCTTTCAGTGAAGAATAATCTTTTCAAATATAACTCCATGGTAATGTACTTTTTTGTCTGTTTTCAGCTAGAGACATGTAACTTTAGACTCAGCAAAATTCATTATCCTTTTCAATCAACTTTTCCTTTCACTTACTTTTCAAAAGCTCTTTAGGATGTGATTTCTTTTTAATTGGGACAGAATTGACATATGCCATTATATTAGTTTTAAGTGTCCAACATAATGATTTGTTTTTTATATACTGCAAAATTATTACCACAATAAGTCTAGTTAACATCCATCAGCACACATACTTCCAAATATTTTTTTTTCTGTGATGATTACTTTAAAGATCTATTCTCTCAGCAACTTTCAAATATACAACAGAGTATTATAAACTACAACTGCCAAGCTGTTAATTACATTCCTGAAATTTAGTTACTGTACAACTGGAAATTTGTAAGTTTTGACTCTCTTCACCCATTTTGCCTACCCCATCCCTGCCTCTGGGAACCACCAATCTGCTCAGTATATCTATACGTTTGTGTGTGTGTGTGTGTTTTTTTTATGATTCCACACATAAGGGAAATTATAAGACATTTGCCTTTATCTGATTTATTTCAGTAAGTGTAATGCCCTCAAAGTCCATTCATGTTGTTACAAATGGCAAGATTTCCTTCTTTGGTGGGTGAATATGTCTACATCTATATATTCCATTGTGTGTATATATATATAAACACACACACATATGTATTATACACACTATATATATATACACAAATATACACACACAATGGAATATATAGATATAGGTATATCACATTGTCTATAGCCATTCCTCCATTGATGAACACTTAAGTTGCTTCCATGTGTCACTGTTGTAAATAATGCTGCAATGAACATGAGGGTGCAGATATCTTTTACATATAGGGACACAGTCTTAGGTTTGTCCTTAGCTTAGACCTCCCAACCTACTTCCCTTGCTTTTTAGATAATCTTATATTTACAGAGTATTAATAATTAAAAGATTTTTAAAAGGAATGAAAATATATAATGCCTTTTAAGTTCATAAAAAGCATCTTCCATGTTATGCTTCATTTAATAATCTAGCATGGTTACTCAAGTGGAAAACCACCCACCATAAAATGTGTTTCACTCTTACTTAACAGTTAGTATCAAAATAATGTTTATGGGAAAACATTCCTTTTATTTTCTTCCCTCTGTGGACCAACTCATCTTTCTGACCCTCTACATGTTACAGTTCTATTTTGGTGTAGCTGAAAAAAAAATAAGGTGCTTTAAAACATCCTCTTAATTTGTAAAAACAAAGGTCATTTTGCATATTATGATTTTTTAAATTTTAACACACATGTATATGGTGTTTATTTAAAATTAAGGCTCAAAAGTCATGTAAGCTAATAATCTACAATATACTTTAATACTTAATATCCTTTATAATACAATTCCATCTTAAAAGTTAGTCTAGTGATTATATCTTTAAAAATAATGAAAGTTTTCATTGTTTCATTTTGCTGCTGACCTATCTCTTTTGCTCCGGCATCTGCTGCATATCCCTAGCCTATTATGGCACTCAATTCCCAATTTACAAACATTTATTTACTTGTCATTCTGGATCTCTCCTCTCTGAGCATCTTGAGGTCAGGAAATGAATGTTAGTCGTGTTTTTATAATTCACACAGCCTTGCATATAATAAGTCTCCTGCTAAGTTTTGATTAATGAATAAATGAATGCATGAATGGGCATCAATCTCTGTCTTCTGAATATGGGGTCTGTGTTACATTTTTTTATGCATTTTAAATTGAACTAGAATTGTCATAGGGGAATTAAGGAATTATCTTTTTGGAGTAGAGTCTACACAAAGTGTACTAGATATAATTTCACATTTACCAAATATATAGAATTTCATTAATCTTAAATTGATTTTATGTCCCTTAATTCTACCAAGTGTATTCTTGCTCAACTTTTCTATTTAAAATTATATTTCTGTTTTAAATAGACAAAATAATTCAGGCTGTTAGCACTTAAGATATTGGTTATGGAGGATGGTGGGGGAGAGTAGCAGTGATGGCATGGGATATAAAGGCATGTTCTGGGATGCTGCTAACATTCTGGGTGCTGGTTATATGCATATATTCACTTTTTAAAAACAATCATTGTCCTGGGTATACTTATATACTTATTTGGGGACTTTTATATAAATACATTTTAATAAAAATTATACCAAAAAATATTCCCTTTAATCCATTTAAAAATACAACAAATTATTATTGAATGATTTTTTTGAAACTGTTCTTAAAATGCTACTTAGATACAGAAATAGAACAAATGCTCTTATACAGGGAATGACTATTAATAAATCAACTAATTAAGAGTAATTACTATTCCAATTTCTACCATAATAATTTACTTCTTTAAACTGAGGGCTACTGAGATTATGGCTGCTAGCCTTTCAGTTTTCAAATTGTTCATTTTTACTTACTGCTTTTCAATCCACAATCAATATTTTCAAGTAATTTTAGTTCACTGAAACCAGTTTTTGTTTTTACATTTATTTTTTTATAAGAACACTTACCCCTTTACTAAAGATCTACCCTCTTAACAAATCTTTAAGTTTATAATACATTAGTGTTGGCTACAGGCATAATGTTGTACAGCACATCTCTAGAGCTTATTCATCTTAAGCAAAATATTGTAGTTGCTATGGAAAACAGTACTGAGGTTCCTCAAAAAATTAAAAATAGAGCTCTCATATGATCCAGCAATTCCACTTATGGTTATTAACCCAAAAGAACTGAAATCAAGATCTTAAAAGATATAAGCACTGCCATGTTCATTGCAGCACTATTCACAATAGCTAAGGTGTGAAAGCAACCTAAATGTCCATTAACAGATAAATGGATACAGAAAATGTGGTATACACATACAATGCAATACTTTTCAGACTTAAAAAAAAGAAGGAAATTCTACAATGTGACACAACATGTATGAAATTTGAGAACATTATTCTAAGTGAAATATGCCAGTCACAGAAAGACTAGTCTTGTATGATTCAACTTTTACAAGGTACCTAAAATAGTCAAAATCATAGAATCAGAGTGGAATGGTGGTTGCCAGAGCCGGGGAGAAGCGGGAAATGAGGAGTTACTAAGAAACCACAGAATTTTTTAATCTTAGTATATTTTACTGTTTCTGTCTTCTTTAAATTAGTACTAGAATGAGGCAATTTGCTCCTAGTTACACTCTTTTTAGAAACAATCTAATTTCAGTTTTCATTGTCCATTTCATCATCTTATCTGTAAATGAAAAAAATGTCTAGTTCTTGTCCTATGGTTCTGTTATTTCAATGATAAATGCATCAACCTTACTCATTTTAACATGTTCACTTTGGCACTAAACAAGGATAATACAAACCTGGAGACTATCTCTTGTGAAATGAATGTTATTAACAAAGGATTCTTTGCATAACCACTAACATATAATTGAGAGTATAATCTTACCTATGAAAATTGCTTTCTACAACTTGTCATAGTTTTACACATTTACGGGATAATTACATCATTTCTTTCCAATGAAAAGGAAATTGTAAAAATGCACGAATGAGTTCACTTTGGAAGTTATAATCACTTATAACAATTTAGTCCAAATTATATGGATGAATTTATGCATGGAATGTTCTGTTATATGTGAATAAAATGTTTCTTTTGACAGTTCTGGGTGCAGGGATTGTCCATAAACATAATTTCAAACACACATGCACACACACATTTATGAACACATACACATGAACACATAAACTGTTTAGTGATAGAGACTATTTCTAATAGTCTACATTAATTCCTTTACATCTTTTTTAAATGATTCATTACATTATATACTGGTTTACCCTACCTGTCCAAATCACTTTTGGTGACTATGAATTTTCCTTATAGATTCAGCTCCTACCATCCCCTTCCTCAGAATAAATCATCGATTTTTCTGCTTTGCTACTGCACCTCATTCACCTTCTATAATTGTGCATAAATATAGTAATGTCATATCAAGTGGAATTCACGTACTTATGTATCAGATTCTCCTTGATATAACTAGCTCTGCTAGGAGGTTATAAATCTCATTCATGTTTAAATACCCAGTTCTAAGGACAAAGCTTCACATATAATTGTTGTTCAACAAATATTTATTGACTTGATAAATGTTCATTCCAAATAAAATAGGGTGTAATATTTATAAAATAGTAACTTCCTAAAGTTGATTCTATTTTAAGTTGTATCGTATCTCTTCAATTTTTATTTTATCAAAATCATGATCCAATATAAATACCTCTGCATTAAATTAGTACAAACCTTAGGCAATCAGAAATAGTCCAAGAATATAAGTACACATGACATGCCTAAGTGTGGTATACAATTTAATCAACTATGGAAATGAGGGTCACTGCTCTATTTTCAATCATCATATCAGCATTGGGAATAGTTAAAATAGAACAAAAGAAGAACTCACTTATCTAAAATTAATTTGCAAAGTAAGACTCTAAGTGCTTATTATGGAAGTAAAAGGTTTTTATTTTCTTTAAATGAAAATAAATAACTCATAGATTCACTAGCTCATTTTTTTCTATTCTTTTTAAAAATAAAAGTAATATATGTTCATCAGTAAAAAATGCACAAGCTATAGAAAGTACTAAAGAATCAGTTTAAAAAATAAACTGTACTCCTGCAGCATAGAGGCATTCATTCTAATATTAAAAAATGGTGCATTTCATTTCAAATATTTATCTGTGCATAGGTATGTATGTGTGTGTGTGCGTACTTGTGTATGTGTGTGTATTCACAAAAGAGTGTTGGTATAATGTGACTGATATGGAATATAAGGTTTTTGCAGTCTACTCAACATTATGCCTCATTATCAAGTTCCTATTTAAAAGTTTAAATAAAAATAATATAAACTTAAATTTTAAAAAATTAAAGTATTTTAAAATTCTGTCAGTATGTTTAAATATCTGCATTATAATCTATTATATGCATAAATCATAGTTTAATTAACTGCATTTTTAATCAGATATACACTTTAAAATACTTTTGTGTTTATAAATTATCCTGCTATCCATAATCTTTGCATTAATCTACGCTGTGATTTCTGAGATAATCCTTTATGAGCCTCAGATTTAAGGTTGATAGCTACCTTTTTGATAATCAACTTCAACGTTTTCATTATATAAATCAAGTAAATTACTGGGCTAAGCGTGTGTTTTTATGATGCACCAGAACTTCTGTAATGTAATGAAATCTGAGTCCAAATATTAATGAAAATTTTGTATTGATGTTCCATATATTGTTAATTAGAGATGAAATGAAGTATACAGTATGTTTTGCAGAGTCACACTTTGATATTCATTACCAGAACTAGATTTGGGAATCAATATTTAGTTTATCACTCAAATAAGATACAGTTAAGGAAATAAGGAAATCTGTTCATTTTTACTTCCTTAAAGCTTAGTGTAGATATTATGAACTACTTTAACAGCACAAGATATGATAAGAAGTAACAAAAACCACATTAATTATATGAGAAGAGGTCATATTATACACATAATATTAGTGGGGTTTTTGTTTGTTTAATTTTCTTTTATTGCCTCTTCTTAGGTTTTAGGAACTATTTCCAATAGCCGGAAATTATAATAAGAGAATCTTTAGTTGAAATCTCCCCAGTATATAATGACATGAAAAGAACACTCATTTTGTGATTTCTTGTTAGAGAGATTAAGTATGTTCAAATTTTCTTAAGTCCAAACTTGGCAGATGATAAAACCAGTGAGCAAAATTTTTTCAGTGACTGTTGTAACCTTCACTGTTTGAACAAATAAACAGATTGATGGTTACATAATTCAATTATGTCTGTGCTAATTGAAAAACATCTTATAACACAGATCACCTACTACTGTGTTTAAACGAGTATTTTTCAGAAGAGATTATGGAACAAAATTTATCTCAGAAACTTGTCTCTCTCTACTGCAGGTTCAATCCATCTATTCCTTCATACGTTCAGAAGATGTGAATAATAGAGTCCTGAGTAAGCACACCATGTGAAAATATAATTATACTAAAATGCATTTTTCTTCCAGCTTTTTTTTTTTTTTTTTTTTTAATTAATTTATTTATTTATTTTTGGCTGTGCTGGGTCTTCGGTTCGTGCGAGGGCTTTCTCTAGTTGCGGCAAGTGGGGGCCACTCTTCATCGCGGTGCGCGGGCCTTTCACTATCGCGGCCCCTCCCGTTGCGGGGCACAGGCTCCAGACGCGCAGGCTCAGCAGCTGTGGCTCACGGGCCCAGCCGCTCCGTGGCATGTGGGATCTTCCCAGACCAGGGCTCGAACCCGTGTCTCCTGCATTAGCAGGCAGATTCTCAACCACTGCGCCACCAGGGAAGCCCCTTTCTTCCAGCTTTAAAATTACTTCTGATGTTAAATTACTGGGAAGCAAGGCAAATAATATAGGTCTATTTGTATATCTCCTTGATGTCATGGAAAATAAGCATTAAAATTAGATCCAAGCTGAACAGGACAGGTGACTGAAGTGGAGTGAGCATTTTGATGCAAATGGAAAGAGAAAGACTTCCTGTAATAATGAAAGAAGCAATGAACCTGAGCTGAGCATGACTGTCTATGAGAATCTTGTCCCCACATATATAGTACATAGCTCCTATCTCCTCTTAGGCTCTGTCCAAACTCATTAGAAAGGTAATTGCAACTGTCTGTTCAAATACTGGAGAACAGCAATTGTCTTTTTTCTCCTTTCCTTTCTATCCCATTCACAGGTAATCTCGCCACTACGTCCGTTTATGATAAGGGAAGAGCAAACCTTGAATCCCTTGTAACCACTGGGCTATTCACTGCTAGAATGAAGTAGAATCTGTTGTATTTAAAGTAGATTTAATTTTTTAAGGCACTGTAATTCTTAGTGGGAATTAGGGTATATTATGTTAAAACTCTGTTAAAAGAGGATTACTCATCTATCTGAGAAGCCAAATCAATGCAAGCCATTTTAAAATAGTTTTGGCATTCACATACTTAATCCTTTAACATGCTCCATTACAAAAATTTATTTCTACCTTAGCGGTAAGAGTGGATTCCTCACAGAAATCAGGACTGTATCTTAACTGCCACCATGATAACTGTAGTTTTATTATTAACTTTCTAGTGTAATTATCATCATTACCCTACTAAGTTATTTTTCAAGTAGATAAAATACAGAATCTATCAAGCATATTAAACTAAAATGTAATCTAACATAAAGCTGTGTTCCCTAATACAAATTACAAATGATATAGTGGGATAAGCAATGGCTTTTGGAGTTACAGTCTAGTCCTAGCTCTAACACTTTCTGTGTGACAGTCAGTTCATCACCTTTAAACTGGAAATAAAATACCATCAGTACAGTATTATTTCAAGTTAAATAAGACATTTTCTTAAGTCAGACATACAGTGATTTCCTATTAAATTACATATATTTTTATATCTTTACAATCAAACTTCTCAAACTTCTCTTTCATATATCAATTCTCAACTTTCTCAAACTTCTCTTTCAAATATCAATTTTTTTTTGTCACTTCCCCCCCAGAGGACCATTTATATTTATGTTCTCCATAACAGTTTAAAACATTTTTTGAAGACTTTCTTAATTGTCACTGTACACAGTCAAAAGGACTGTTATCCTTACATGTGCTTCCATACCTTATGGCAAAGCATATAGTGGGAAAAAAATGCTTATTTTTCCCATTAGAATATAATCTCTGATGGGCCTCTTTTTAATCAGTTTATCCCCAAAACAACTAAATGCAGATTATTTATCATAGTATCATATTATATAACAATCATAGTTGACATAAATTGAAATTCTGGCATAGCTGTAAGCAATCTTCAGGGCTTTTAAGTCTTTTATCACTTCAACATTAATGTAAGATAATGGAGTTAACCTTTACTATGTATTTACATTTTCATGGAGAACTCAAAAGTAGTTTGCAAATTTCAAGAGCATTATTACTTACATTGAATCAATTTATACAGATCTTGCTTTTTTGTTTCTTTTTGACCCACAATTATGTCAAATAGCAGAGGATAAACCAATTTGCAAAGCACTTGTTGCAGTCAACTTTAAACACCAAATGCTATCATTTTGCTTTCCATAAAAGTACAATTGCTTCCATAAGTTTCCTGATCCTAATTATATGTCATTATTTATCAGGCTTCATTAAGATAAAAATATGCTTGTAGATTCTTATGGTATTTATAGATATTAATGCTATCTTGAAATACTTAGATTAAAAGTCAATAAAAATTTATTTGAGCCCCAATTATTCAATAAAGATAGTTTATAAACATTGATCAATGGTATAAAGGCTATTTTTATATACTATCAATATTACTACAAGCTTCGACAACTGTATTGTGCTGTAAATTCTTTGAAATATAATCAATACATTTCAATACATGGTGAAATCATAAGGTGATACTTGACAATGCCATAACTATGAATGTTATTTTTCATTTGGTAGATTTATTTGATTTTTTAAAAATAAATTTAACCCTTTTGTAGGTGAGAAATGTGGTATTCAAAACCCAATATCCCTTTGCATTGGTAATTCTTAGAAAAATAAAAAAATATATAGACATGTAATATGCTTACATGTGTATGTCTCACCTGATTTTCCCCATTTAATTTCCACATATGAAAGATAGACTATTCTATATATCTGTAAGCAATAAAACATCAAAGATATTTATTATGGTATTTATAGCCTATTTTACAAAGAGTCTACCCCTATGAAATTTGCAGTTAGGCACATTAAATGGAAATTCATTTTGACATACATCTCAGTAAATTATAAGGATTTATATTTTATAAAAATTAACAAATACATAAGTAATTTTTTATATAATTCATTGGCGTCTTCCTTCTGTATTTTTTGCCCTTATGATTATGATAGCAGTTTACTGAATTCCTCAAAAATAAAATTTCTTATTTAACGAAACAAAGAAGATAATAACATATGGTGTGTATTTTGGTAGGATATGGTACTTATCCAAATTATTAACTATCTGTCATTTTCATTTTAGAGATATCCAAAGCTATATAAATTGTAATTCATGGGAGTCATTTCCTTTAACTTGTACCTACATTCAGAAGGATAGAGAATATTCACCATTTTTGATAATGGATATATAATGGACACAGGAAGTCAGTAAGAAAATCTACGATAATAATTAAGTCCTTGAAAATTCATGTCCTACAGTGTCTTACCACCACCCTTCCCAAAGCTTATCTTTCTCTGGTTAAATACAATCTGTTTCTTTAGCCATCTTCCTATGAGTTGAGACCTATCACAGTTTGGGTCAGAGTTTTATACCAACTATACCAGCACTGTCCGATAAAGTACATTCCATGCTTGTGATGATGGAAATGTTCTACATATGCTCCTTCCATTATGTCAGTCACTAGTCACATGTGGTTGTTGAGCACTTCAGATGTGGCAAATGTGACTGAGGAACTTAATTTTTTTTTAATATTTTACTTAATTTATAACTATATTTAAATAGCTGTATGTGGCTAGTTGCTACTGTATTGGAAAACTTAGAACTAAAGTTCTTAATGGGTCCTTCCTAAAATCAAACACAATATTCCAGATGTGATGTGAACAGTTCTTTTTCTAGACATACATTTATGTGACTGTGTTACAAGTCAGTTCTCTGTAAGTAGACACTGCGAAGTTTGGCATGCACAGTATTCACTGAGGATTAATACCTGTAGAAGGGAGAGGAAGTGAGTGGGACTCGGTAGAGTAGCCCACACATGATACAGGCCTGAGAAATCCTAAGTCAAACCCCTGAGGAGATCTGGGAAGCCCATCTCTACTTCCATTGCTCAGATTTACTTTTTTGTACTTTCAGAGAACAGCACCTACAGCATTCTAGTAGGCCTTGCTTCCCGGGCGAAACTTAGAGGAGGTTGGTCAGAAAAACCAAAGTCCCCATCGGTGAAACTAGTCTTGAGGTGTCAACTTCATTTTCCTATCCTACTATCCATTCTAGATTCCTCTCATCATGAGCTGATACTTTTGTTGGTATTTGTGGCCTAACAGGTGGCACAGCTTAGACCCTCCAACCTGAGGAGCCTGTGCTCCCAGTCATCACAACTATGTAAGCCCAGAGTTGCTGCACTTGTTTATTCAAACTGAAAATTAGGCAATGAAATACCAAATGGATCACCTGGTTGCCACACATATTTTTACCTGTCCCCACTGTGTAATGTCAGCCCTTACCTCATCCTGATGATCTGGGTCAAAGATGTCAGCCAGAATACTGAATTCTGTTTCCCTGCTTTATGCTGGATACAAGGAGCCTGAAGTACTCAGGAAGCAGCCATATTTAATAGTTCAGTGGGACTCTTTGTTTCCCTGGAGAAAGTGTGCCCGCTACGGGGGGACCAGAAGATATAACCCTTCAGAAGCAAGATTTATGGGTACAGGAAGCACAAAGTACCCTAGTGGGTCACAGGGAATGATGGTAAGGGTAAGTGGGGACTCCTTCTATTGCTTCTACTCCTTGGTTCCTGAAGTCACACATTCTTTCTACTGAGGATTGGCTATTCAATATTTATACCGAGTCCTAGAAGACGGTGTGCCATCCTTGCAGGGTATTACGTCTGGGCTGGGGCTTCATCTGTACCTTCACAGACCATCCCAGTCACAGACCATCCAGCTGGTGGTTTTGGATGGTGTAATATGTGAAATGAACAGTGGAATCCATTCATCAACCAGTTTCAGAATTTATTAGTCTCTATCAGCTGATCAAAAGGAATCCCCCATGTGGTCAGAGGAATGAATTAAGGTGCAAAGAGAACGTTTGATACAAGAGTTTGGATTACTTGCTCATATAGCTTACATGAAGGGAAACTCTGGTCATGCTTGTGCTCAATCTTGGATGTACCACTTCTAACTTAAAATGAATTGCTCTTGACCCCACCCAAACACTGATTTGATTTTTCTGACATAACTGGCTCATTAAAAGCAGATCTGGCTGCATGGCCATTTGGTGACCTATGGTCTCTATCACGGCTCAATAGCAAACCAATGATACTTTTTAAAATGAATATAATTTTTGGCCACAGACAGAATAATATTGCTCTGGAATCTCAGAAGCCTGTACTGGGATTCTATGACTGTGGCTTCCCATGAGGTTACGGGTTTTTTTCTAACCACTTATACCTCAAATATCATAGGGTCTTAGCCAGTTGTATGGTCTAAGCAGCAGGGACATTTACAACACAGTCTGGATGTGCTATAGAGCTCTTTTATGCTACATGCCCCACTCAGGTGGTGACCTTTCATGTTATCCAGTATATGAGTTGAAATAGTGTTTCAATGTGTGGGATACGCTGCCTCCAGAATCTGAAAAGGTTTACTAGGTATTGTGCTTCTCCCTTCATGATAGAAGATTCAAGTTGCACTAAGTTAACTTATACTTTGGATGGGATATCCTAGCGTATCTCTGATCACTGGATCCTTAAAAATTTTACTCATGTGGCATGCTACTGAATCTTCATAAATTTTATCTCCCATTTCTGAAATATATATGTCTTACCCAGTCCTCCAGGGTGTTAGCCACTTCTTGTTCATCTAGCCTAATGAGCATAATATCACCAAGTTAGTTGGTCAACATAAAATTCTATGGGATGGTCAGACAGTCCAGATCCCTTCAGACTATATTATGACATGTAGCTGAATAATTAACATACAACTGGGGCAAAATTGTAAATGCATATTTTTGTCCGTTCAATGTGACTGCAAAGTTCCTCATCCTTTTTCTGATCTGAGTTGAAAAGAATGCATTTGTGAAATTAATGCCACATATCACATTTCTGTGGCAGTTTAAATCTATTCTAATAAAGACATGCATCTAGCAGAGTGGCTTCAACTTCAGGGGAGATGTGGTGAAGGTTTACTTGGTTGAGTTTGTGGTAAGTAGTTATCATATTCCAGCATTCACCTGATTTTGAAGGGGCCAAAGTAGCTAATAAAATGGAGACATGATGAGGACAACCAGCATGCATCATTTAGATCTCTAAAAGTGACCCTCATTTACATCATCCCCCAAAAATACAATATTATTTGTATTTACTGTAGTGACCAGAGGTAGCAGTTTCAGAGGCTTTCACATGTTCTCTCCTACTATGATAACCCTTGCCTTGCAGGCCAAGGACCCAATGGATGGGTTGTGCCAACTACCAAATACGTACATCCCAATTATACTTTTGGAAATGGGTAAATAATCATATAGTTTTTACAGCTTGTTATCATTGGTGGATTTGTTTCTTGGTTTGTTTGCTCTCTTCTTTCTTTCTTTTTTGTTATTAGTTTTTAATTTTATTAATTTTTATTAATTTTTTTATTTTTTATTTTAATAACTTTATTTCTTTTTATTTATTTATTTTCTTTCTTTCTTTCTTTTTCTTCTCCCTTTTCTTCTGAGCCATGTGGCTGACAGTGTCTTGGTGCTCTGACCAGGTGTCAGGCATGTGCCTCTGAGGTGGGAGAGCCAAGTTCAGGACATTGGTCCACCAGAGACCTCCCAGCTCCATGTAATATCAAATGGCGAAAGCTCTCCCAGAGATCTCCATCTCAACGCTAAGACCCAGCTCCAATCAACAGCGAGCAAGCTACAGTGCTGGACACGCCATGCCAAACAACTAGCAAGACAGGAACACAACCCCATCCATTAGCAGAGAGGCTGCCTAAAATCATAATAAGGCCACAGACACTCCAAAACACACCACTGGATGCGGTCATGCACACCAGAAAGACAAGATCCAGCCTCATCCACCAGGTCACAGGCACAAGTCCCCTCCACCAGGAAAACTACACAACCCACTGAACCAACCTTAGCCGCTGGGGGCAGACACCAAAAACAATGGAAACTACAAAGCAGCAGCCTGCGAAAAGGAGACCCCAAACACAGTAAGCTAAGCAAAATGAGAAGACAGAGAAACATACAGCAGATGAAGGAGCAAAGTAAAAACCCACCAGACCAAATAAATGAAGAGGAAATAGGCAGTCTACCTGAAAAATAATTCAGTCATGATAGTAAAGATATCCAAAATGCTGGAAATAGAATGGAGAAAATACAAGGGTTGTATTTGAAAATACAAACGTTTAACAAGGAACTAGAAGAACTAAAGATCAAACAAACAATGATAAACAACACAATAAATGAAATTAAAAATTCTCTCAAAGGAATCAATAGCAGAATAACTGAGGCAGAAGAACGGATAAGTGACCTGGAAGATAAAATAGTGGAAATAACTACTGCAGAGCAGAGTAAAAAAAAAGAATGAAAACAATTGAGGACAGTCTCAGAGACCTCTGGGACAACATTGAACACACCAACATTCGAATTATAGGGGTCCAAGAAAAAGAAGAGAAAAAGAAAGGGACTTAGACAATATTTGAAGAGATTATAGTTGGAAACTTCCCTAATATGGGAAAGGAAATAGTTAATCAAGTCCAGGAAGCACAGAGAGTCCCATACAGGATAAATCCAAGGAGAAACATGCCAACACACATATTGATCAAACTATCAAAAATTAAATACAAAGACAAAATATTGAAAGCAGGAAGGGAAAAACAGCAAATAACATACAAGGGAATCCCCATAAGGTTAACAGCTGATCTTTCAGCAGAAACTGTGCAAACCAGAAGGGAGTGGCAGGACATATATAAAGTGATTAAAGGGAAAAACCTACAACCAAGATTACTCTAACCAGCAAGGACCTCATCCAGGTTTGATGGAGAAATTAAAAGCTTTCCAGATAAGCAAAAGCTAAGAGAATTCAGCAGCACCACCAAATGAGCTTTACAACAAATTCTAAAAGAACTTCTCTAGGCAGGAAACACAAGAGAAGGAAAAGACCTATAACAACAAACCAAAAACAATTGAGAAAATGGTAATAGGAACATACATATCAATAACTACCTTAAATGTAAATAGATTAAATGCTCCAACCAAAAGACATAGACTGGCTAAATGGATGCAAAAACACAACCAGTATATATGTTGTCTACAAGAGACCCACTTCAGACCTAGGGACACATACAGACTGAAAGTGAGGGGATGGAAAAAGATATTCCATGCAAATGGAAATCAAAAGAAAGTTGGAGTAGCAATTCTCATATCAGACAAAATAGACTTTAAAATAAAGACTATTACAAGAGGCAAAGAAGGACACTACATAATGATGAATCCAAGAAGAAGATATAACATTTGTAAATATTTATGCACCCAACATAGGAGCACCTCAATACATAAGGCAAATGCTAACAGCCATAAAAGGGGAAATCGACAGTAACACAATGATAGTAGAGGACTTTAACACCCCACTTTCACTAATGGACAGATGATCCAAAATGAGAATAAATAAGGAAACACAAGCTTTAAATGACACATTAAGCAAGATGGACTTAATTGATATTTATAGGACATTCCATCCAAAAACAACAGAATACACTTTCTTCTCAAGTGCTCATGGAACATTCTCCAGGATAGATCATCTCTTGGGTCACAAATCAAGCCTTGGTAAATTTAAGAAAATTGAAATCGTATCAAGTGTCTTTTCCAACCACAACACTATGAGACTAGATATCAATTACAGGAAAAAAATACTGTAAAATATACAAACACATGGAGGCTAAACAATACGTTACTAAATTCCCAAGAGATCACTGAAGAAATCAAAGAGGAAATCAAAAAATACCTAGAAACAAATGACAATGAAAACACAAGAGCCCAAAACCTATGGGATTCAGCAAAAGCAGTTCTAAGAGGGAAGTTTATAGCAATACAATCTTACCTCAAGAAGCAAGAAACATCTCAAATAAACAACCTAACCTTACACCTAAAGCAATTAGAGAAAGAAGAACAAAAAACCCCTGAAAGTTAGCAGAAGGAAAGAAATCATAAAGATCAAATTAGAAATAAATGAAAAAGAAATGAAGAAAAGAATAGCAAAGATCAATAAAACTAAAAGCTGGTTCTTTGAGAAGATAAACAAAATTGATAAACCATTAGCCAGACTCATCAAGTAAAAAAGGGAGAAGTCTCAAATCAATAGAAATGAAAAAGAAGAAGTAACAACTGACACTGCAGAAATACAAACGATCATGAGAGATTACTACAAGCAACTCTATGCCAATAAAATGGACAACCTGGAAGAAATGGACAGATTCTTAGAAATGCACAACCTTCTGAGACTGAACCAGGAAGAAACAGAAAATATAACCAGACCAATCACAAGCACTGAAATTGAAACTGTGATTTAAAGTCTTCCAACAAACAAAAGCCCAGGACCAGATGGCTTCACAGGTGAATTCTATCAAACATTTAGAGAAGAGCTAACACCTATCCTTCTCAAACCCCTCCAAAATATAGCAGAGGGAGGAACACTCCCAAACTCATTCTATGAGGCCACCATTACCCTGATACCAAAATCAGAAAAAGATGTCACAAAAAGAGAAAACTACAGGCCAATATCACTAATGAACATAGAAGCAAAAAACCTCAACAAAATACTAACAGAATCCAACAGCACATTAATAGGATCATACACCATGATCAAGTGGGGTTTATCCCAGGAATGCAAGGATTCTCCAATATATGCAAATCTATCAATGTGATAAACCATATTAACAAATTGAAGGAGAAAAACCATATAATCATCTCAAAAGATGCAGAAAAAGCTTTCGACAAAATTCAACACCCACTTATGATAAAAACCCTCCAGAAAGTAGGCATAGAGGGAACTCACCTTAACATAATTAAGGCCATATATGACAAACCCACTGCAAACATCGTTCTCAATGGTGAAAAACTGAAACCATTTCCCCTAAAATCCGGAACAAGACAAGGTTGTCCACTCTCACCACTATTATTCAACATAGTTTTGGAAGTTTTAGCCACAGCAGTCAGAGAAGAAAAAGAAATAAAAGGTATCCAAATCGGAAATGATGAACTAAAGCTGTCACTGTTTCCACATGACATGATACTATACATAGAGAATCCTAAAGATGCTACTAGAAAACTACTAGAGCTAATTAATGAATTTGGTAAAGCAGCAGGATACAAAATTAATGCACAGAAGTCTCTTGCATACCTATACATTAGTGATGAAAACTATGAAAGAGAAATTAAGGAAACACTCCCATTTACCATTACAAGAAAAAGAATAAAATACATAGGAATAAACCTACCTAAGGAGACAAAAGACCTGTATGCAGAAAACTATAAGACACTGATGAAAGAAATTAAAGATGATACAGATAGATGGAGAAATATACCATGTTCATGGATTGGAAGAATCAACATTGTGGAAATAACTATATTACCCAAAGCAATCTACAGATTCAATGCAATCCCTATCAAAATACCAATGGCATGTTTCACAGAACTAGAACAAAAAATTTCACAATTTGTATGGAAACACAAAAGACCCTGAATAGCCAAAGCAATCTTCAGAAAGAACAACAGAGCTGGAGGAATCAGGCTCCCATATTTTGGACTATACTACAAAGCTACAATATTCAAGACAGTATTGTACTGGCACAAAAACAGACATATAGATCAATGGAACAGGATAGAAAGCCCAGAGATAAACTCACGCACCTATGGTCACCTTATTTTTGATAAAGGAGGCAAGAATATACAATGGAGAAAAGATAGCCTCTTCAGTAAGTGGTTCTGGGAAAACTGGACATCTACATATAAAAGAATGAAATTAGAATACTCCCTAACACCATACACAAAAATAAATTCAAAATGGATTAAAGACCTAAATGTAAGACCAGACAGTATAAAACTCTTAGAGGAAAACATAGGAGGAACATTCTATGACATTAATCACAGCAAGATTCTTTTTGACCCACCTCCTAGAGAAATGGAAATCAAAACAAAAATAAACAAATGGGACCTAATGAAACTTACAAGCTTTTGCACAGCAAAGGAAAACATAAAGAAGACGAAAAGACAACCCTCGGAATAGGAGAAAATATTTGCAAATGAAGCAACTGACAAAGGATTAATCTCCAAAATATATAAGCAGTTCATGCAACTCAATATCAAATAAATAAACAACCCAATCCAAAAATAGGCAGAAGACCTAAATAGACATTTGTCCAAAGAAAATATTGCCAACAAACACATGAAGGGATGCTGAACATCACTAATCATTAGAGAAGTGCAAATCAAAACTACAATGAGGTATCACCTCACACCAGTCAGAATGGCCATCATCAAAATTCTACAAACAATAAATGCTGGAGGAGGTGTGGAGTAAAAGGAACCTTCTTGCACTGTTGGTGGGAATGTAAATTGATACAGCCACTATGGAGAACAGTATGGAGGTTCCTTAAAAAACTAAAAACAGAAGTACCATACAACCCAGCAATCCCACTACTGGGCATATACCCTGAGAAAACCATAATTCAAAAAGAGTCATGTACCACAATGTTCATTTCAGCTCTATTTACAATAGCCAGGACATGGAACCAACCTAAGTGTCCATCGACAGAAGAATGCATAAAGAAGATGTGGCACATATGTACAATGGAATATTACTCAGCCATAAAAATAAACGAAATTGAGTTATTTGTAGTGAGGTGGATGGACCTAGAGTCTGTCATACAGAGTGAAGCAAGTCAGAACAAGAAAAACAAATATCATATGCTAACACATATATACGGAATCTTAAAAAAAAAAAAATGGTTCTGAAGAACCTAGGGGCAAGACAGGAATAAAGACGTAGAGAATGGACTTGAGGACACGGGACGGGGAAGGGTAAGCTGGGATGAAGTGAGAGAGTGGCATGGACATATATACACTACCAAATGTAAAATAGGTAGCTAGTGGGAAGTAGCCGCATAGCACAGGGAGATCAGCTGGGTGCTTTGTGACCACCTAGAGGGATGGGATAGGGAGGGTGGAGGGAGATGCAAGAGCGAAGACATATGGGGATATATGTATATGTATAGCTGATTCACTTTGTTATACAGCAGAAACTAACACACCATTGTGAAGCAATTATACTCCAATAAAGATGTTAAAAAAATAATAATAATAATAATTCCAACCTCATGTGAAAAAAAAAATTATATCACAATGGTCAGTGTTCCAGCTACATTAGACAGAAAATCTAGATATACTGGAATTTATAAACAAGAGACTAATGCTTTCCATATTGCTATGTTCTACTTTGTAATAGATACTGAAAATGAGAAATATTTTTACTTACTTTTTTGAATCATACTATGCAAAGTTTTATGTATACTGTTGTTTTAACTGTTCAATATGTACATACAAACACAAGAAATAATCCCCAGTAAATTAAACTATAGAAATAAATAATATTTTAAAATATTCTAAAACATCCAATTTTAATATATTTTAAAAGAAATATTTAATATCTTAAAAGACATTGTTGGAATCATACAAGGAGAGTATCTATTCACACTGTGCTCCTACTTGATCCCCACTGTGTTAAATCCTTATTTTATGGTCCCCTGTGTATTTACAAGTACGTTTTTGGTTTTTTGTGAGTACAATATTGTCTGATGCTCATTTGAATAATCAGGATTAAAGAAAGCTATTTAGCAAATAAAATTAAGCACTTGTTTTCTTTAATTAATTTTCAAGCACTGAAATAATGCAAGTTTGTTTTCTGAACATTATTGAGATTAGAAATCAATAACAGAAAAAAAATTTGGAATTCACAAATATATGGAAATTAAAAAACACATTCTTCCTAAATAACAAATGGGTTAAAAATGAAATCATAAAGCAAATTAAAAATACATTCAGATGAGCAAAAATAAAAATATAATATACACAAACTTACTGGATTCAGCTAAGGCTGTGCTTTGTGGCTCTGAATGCTTATATTAAGAAAAAAGAAAGATCTCAAGTCAATAACCTAATTTTTCATATTAAGAAATTGGAAAAAATAGCAAACTAAATCTAAAGCAAGCAAAAGGAAGGTAATCATAACTATTAAAGTGGAAATGAAGGAAACTAAGGATAGGAAAACAATAGAGAAAATCAAGGAAATCAAAAATTGATTTTTTTTTAATATCAACAAAAGTGACAAAACTTTAGCTAGATTGATCAAGGAAAAAAGAGAGAGAGAAAGAGAGAGAGAATATTCAGATGACTAAAACAGCAGACATTATTATTGACCTTACAGAAGAAAACTGATTATATGAGACTACTTTGAACAACTGTACGCCAACAAATTAGATAACTTGGATGAAATAGGTAAGTTCCTAGAAAAATACAAGCTACCAAAATTGACTCGAGAAGAAATAGAAAATCTGAATAGACTTATAACAAGCATAGAGATTGAATTAGTAGTAAAAATATTTCCCTCAAAAGCCCAGGTCCAGATGGCTTCAATGGCAATCTCTACCAAATATTTAAAGAAAAAACAGTAGTTCCTCACACACTCTTCCAAAAAAAATTAGAAGAAGAAATAACATTTCCCAACTCATCCTGTGCGGCCAGTATTACTCTGGTATCAAAACCAGAAAAATACATCACAAGAAAACTACAGATTAAGTTCTCTTATTAATACAGACACAAAAATCCTCAATAAAATTCCAGCAAACCAAATCCAGTGGCAAGTAAAAAGTGATATATACACAATCAAGTGGCATTTATCAGAGGAATTAAAATTTGACTTAATATCCGATATCAATTAATGTAATATACTATATAAATAGGATAAAAAATCACATGATCATCTCAGTAAATTGTGGCTCTTGTTCTCATGCTTTAAGATAGTTGCTAGAGATTCATCACACAAAGTTTCAGAGAGCAGAAGGCAGAAATCAGGACATGGCCCTTCCTTTAAGGATGCATCTTGAAATCCACATTCTAGTCTTCTGCTTATCCAATTTGTCAAACTAATTGCAGGACCTGAAATATTGTAATGAGTTTGAAGAACTGAGTCTTTAATTGCACAGCAAATTTGGGAGACAACAGTCTAAGCTCCAGCTAATAACTGAAGTTCCTTTGGAAAAGAACATAATAATTCATAAAGAGTGAACAGACTGACAAGAGAAAACATACCATAGGTAAAAATAAAACTGATATTAAAGATATGAGCATATTTGCAAGAAAGAAAATCTCAAAGACATAATCAAGAAGCTGCAGTCACACTAATTAGACTATTGAGGTTGAATACCAATAATCAATCAAAATTCTAATATTAAAACATAATTAGAAATTATCTCAAAGTTTGAAATTAAAGCTAGATGAATTTTAATCACCTGACTCTTCATAATGGCTTTCTTTGTCCCTTCTGTCCCAGAAAATTGATTTAGTTATTAAGCAATTATGGTTATAAATGTGTAGGTATTTACAGCCTTACTCTAAAGAAGTGCTTAGCATTAAAAGGCAGGGAAAAAGAATGTGATCTATCTCTATCAGTCTACCTACCTACCTACTTATATAAAGTTAAGGACATTTAATGTTTGGAATATGGTGAATTGGGATTATATCATGGCCTATTTGGAATACTAAAGAACAAAGAAAGAATCCCAAAGTTGATACCTGTAAGGTATTAATTATATCCTATCTTTCCTAGACTTAACATTCAGCAAGCTAAATAGCATCTGTTTCAGCTTGCACTACCCAGATACTCTAGAGGCCACAAATTCAGAGGAATAAAGCCTAAATATTTATTTAGTGCAAATGATCAAATAGCTTTGCATCTATTAACTAACTGAATATTTATCTATCAGGTTGGAACAAATATTATATCTACTATATAGCTGAGGCAATTGAAGAACAACAACAAAAAAGTAAATTCCCTAAAACCATACTGCCCCAGCCTGTAATTGTAAATGATGAGGACAGGATCCAACTCTGTTCATCTGGTCCCAGGGCCTCCTCTCTCAAGTACTACACAGTTTACCCTGATAATCTGAACATCGGGAAAATCAGTTCTTTTTCTGGTGGTGTTAGGGAAACCAAAGGAAAGAATCATTTGAGGAAAAGAGTGGTCAAGAGTTTAAAATATTACAGAGAAATAAAAAATTGAAATATTTCTATGTAAGTGGCAACAAGGGAGTCATAGGTGACATAATAAAGCTGGGTAATTTAATAAGTGAAGGAAGACATTTTGGTTTCAATGAATCCTCCTGAAAATAAGAGGAAACAAAGACAAAGAGACAGAGAGAGACAGGGACAAATAGAAAGCTCAAGGGCATGAGTAGGGTATTGATGTAGGATTAAACAAAGTATTTTCTAACATGGGTGAAATGCCATCATTTTAAAATGCTGATAGTGGGACTTCCCTGGTGGCACAGTGGTTAAGAGTACTCCTGCCAATGCAGGGGACACGGGTTCAAGCCCTGGTTCGGGAAGATCCCACATGCCGTGCCCATGCCCCACAACTACTGAGCCTGCGCTCTAGAGTCCGTGAGCCACAACTACTGAGCCTGCGTGCTGCAACTACTGAAGCCCGTGCGCCTAGAGCCCGTGCTCCACAACAAGAGAAGCCACTGCAATAAGAAGCCTGTGCACCACACGAAGAGCAGCCCCCGCTCGCCGCAACTAGGGAAAGCCTGTGCAGCAACAAAGACCCAACACAGCCAAAAATAAATAAGTAAAATCAATTTATAAAAAAAATAAAATAAAATGCTGATGGTGTGAAGCTTCAAAGGGTGGGAGGAGGTTGCAATTGCTGGAAAGAAATGTGGGGTGGACAATATTACAATCCTACTTCCAGTTATCATTGTTATGCTTAATATGCCTATTTAAATTGTTTACTGATGAATCAGGTGTAATAATACCCATATATTTATTTATTGAATAATACTGAATATATATTAAATTCACATATATACCTCCCGATATCCAAACACGTATATTTTTTTTTAGTCTGGATACTTCTCTTTTGGTGAGCTATATCATTGTACTCTGGAGAGCAGTAAATTTATGACTATCTTCACCTTTCTCCTGTGTTGAATCTATTTTTTCTCTTAAAGTGTCAAAATACACTTTCTTATTTTTCCCTTCATTTCGGTAAATAAAATCTGATGTCAGATACCAAGAAATTGTCCAATGGAAGTACTTTTTGATCTCAAATGTTGGAAATCATCCTTATTTTACCTTAAAATTGGATATGTTTTGGGCTTGGAGTGGGAATTCTAGAGTAAAATTCATTTTCCTTTAGAATTTAAAGGGTATAATCCATAAACATCAGCCTTCAGGAATTGTAATTTAGAGGATTATGTGACTATAATTCTGTTCCATTGTATGTAATTTATTATAACTTTCTGGGAAATTTTAGAATATTTTTTCTGTATTCCTAAAATTCATGATAAATCTCATGAGTCTTTTTTTCTTTTACTGAGGCAGAAATCATCCTTCTAAGGAAATTCTTACATTCTAGATAATTTTTTATAGCATTCATTTATTTCTCTCCTACTATTTGCTTTTCTTCCTCTCTTGTGAAATTGTCATTAACAAGATGTTGGAGCACAGGATTTATTCTCAAATTATTTTATCCCTTTTCACCTAATTGTTGATCTTTTGGTTTTGTGTGTTGCTTCCAGGAAGATTTCTTTCATTTTGTCTTGCAGCACTGCAATCATTATATTTAATTTGGCTAATATACTTTTACTTTTCAAAAGAACTTTCTTGCCTCTTAGTGTTCCTTTTTATTTTAATGGATGGTATAGCTTCTATAATGTCTTTGAACATGTTGATTTTATTTTATTTGTTAAACATTTATATAAGTATTCATTTGCACACAGTTTAATAAGAAAAATAGTTCTGAATGATGTGTTTGATAATAAAAGCAATCTCTAGACTGGATTATTCTATTGTCAACTAAACAAGAGCTACATTTCCCAGAACTCCTTTCTCTGTACTACCCCAAATAAATATAACTGGTAAAAATAACTAGCTTCAGACTAGGAAGGCAGATAAGAAGCAGGAGATTGTACTCTATGAATATTGACGTGTTATATCCATTAACAAATGATGCAGAAATGCCCAATAGATTAAAGCTTGTCATTGATCTCCACTATGTGTATAGATCTTGACAACTAAGGCTGCTGAAAAAGAGTGTCCTCTTGCTGATCACAAGACATTTAGCTGTGGATCTCAGAGGCAAAATCTTCCTCTACACTGCTCTTTCAGCTCCCCCTGTGTGGCTCTATTTCTGTGATTGCATTTGCTGATCCTCTTAGATGACAGGTTGCTGATGCCTATATACTTCCACTTCTAACTTTCAGACCTCCACATGTACAGCTTCTCTCACAGCTGTGTAGCTCTAATTCCCATATTAAATAATTTATACCATAACTCACAACAGAGTCTACTACCATGATAAAATACTTATATATCAGGTATCCTTGTTTTGTACCAGACCTCACAAGTAAATAATATTTCAACAATGAGTGTGATGTAGGTGTTTTGTAGATGTAATTTAAAAGATTAAGAATGTTTCCATTTCTAGTGTGCTGTCTTTTAAGAAATGACAATTTAATCGAATGAATTTCATTCTTTTTTAAGATAATTATGTTTTCTGTGCCTTATTCTTTTGTAATAGGTAATCATATTAATCAGTTTTTGAATAAAACTTGCATTCTTTAAATCATATTTATTATATTTATTGTGACGATTCAATTTGCTAAAGTTTTGTTTATGAGCTTTTGTTTATGAGCTTTTGTTCATGGGGTTTATCTTCCTTTAATTTTCCTATATGTGTAGTGTCCTTAGATTAGTATCAGAGTTATACTGGCCTCAAAATTTAACTAAGATTGGTACTATATCTTCTTTTAGTGTTTGTAGGTTTTCTTCATGGGGAATTTTGAAATTAAAAATTCAACAACTATGAGATTATCCATACTTTTTGTTTCTTCTTCTTCTCAATTTTGGTAAGATATTTCTTAAAGAAATGTATCTATTTTTTCTGGATTTTCATATGTATTGACATAAATTTCTTTATTGTCATTTTTATTGTAGGAAGGGCTTGAAATTTTGTCCTCTTTAACTTTCATGGTATTGGAATTTATATTTTCCAATTTTAAAATCAATATGACTGAAAATTTATCCATTTACTCTTCTTTTGACTGTTGATTTTATCTATTTTATATTTTTGTTTTCTATTTTATTTTGGCTTACATATTTTTTTATTTTCTCCTGATTTCTTTGGTTTTAATAGCTATATTTATTCTATCTTATTGAGAAGTTAGAAATTGTATTTATATATTTTTCTTTTCTAAAATGTAAAATTAAATTGTGAACTTCTCTTAAGGCACTAATTTAGCTGCATTCTACACTTTCTTTTAATTAAGATAATTTTTAGAGAAGTTTTAGGTTCAGGGCAAAATTGAAGTGAAGATACAGATATTTCCCATATACATCCTGCCACCACATATTCATAGCCTCCCCCATTATCAACATTTCCCACTAGAGTGGTATATTTGTTAGATGAATCTACATTGACACATCATCATCATCACCCAAAGTCCACAGTTTGATTACAGATCACTTCTGATGTTGTACATTCTATGGGTTTGGACAAATGTATAATGACATGTATCCAACATTAAAATACCATACAGAATATTTCACTGCTCTCAAAATCCTCTATCTATTCATCCCTCTCCCTGGCAATCGCTGATTTTTTGTTTTTATTGTCTCTATCGTTTTGCCTTTTCCCAAATGTCACATTATTGGAATCATATAGTATGTAACTATATCAGACTCGCTTCTTTTACTTAGTAATATTCATCTAAGTTTCCTCCATTCCTTTTCATGGCTTGAGAGCTCTTTTCTTTTTAGCACTGAATAATATTCCATTGTCTGGATATAAAACAGTTTCTTATCTATTCACCTACTGAAGGACACCATGACTGCTTCCAAATTTTAGCGATAATGAATAAAACTGCAATAAATATGCATGTGTGAGTTTCTGCATGGACATAAGCTTTCAACTCCTTTGGGTAAATACCAAGGAAAATGATTGTCTGTTATATGAAAATAGCTTGCTTAGTTTTGTGAAAATAGCTTGTTTTGTTTTGTTAGAAACTGCAAACTGTCTTCCAAAGTGGCCACACCATTTTGCATCTCCGCCAACAATGAATGAGAGCTCCAGTGGCTCTACATCCTCACCAGCTTTTGGTGTTACCAGTCAGTGTTCCAGATTTTGGCCTTTCTAGTAGATGTGCAGCGTTATCTCATTTTTGTTTTAATTTGCATTTCCCTGATGACATATTATCATCTTAATTAAGCATTAACATATGCTTATTTTCCATCTGTATATCTTCTTTAGTGAAGTATCTGTTATGGTCTTTGGCCCATTTTTTAATCAGGTTGTTTGTTTTCATACTGTTGAGTTTTACGAGTTCTTTGTACATTTTGTATAAAAGTCTTTTATTAGATATGTCTTTTACAAATATTTTCCCCCAGTATGTGGCGTGCCTTCTAATTCTCTTGACATTGTCTTTTACAGAGCAGAAGTTTTTAATTTTAATGATGTCTACGTTATCCACTATTTATTTCATGATCATATCTTTGGTGTTAAATCTAAAAAGTCTTCACTATATCCAAGGTCATCTAGGTTTTCTCCTATGTTGTTTTCTAGGAGTTTTGTAGTTTTGTGCTTTCCATTTAGACCTGTAATTCATTTTCAGGTTTTTTTGAATGGTGTAAGGTCTGTGTCACAATTTATTATTTTGCATGTAGCTATCCAGTTATTTTAGTACTTCACACATTTTGATGTATCTTTCTGCTATCAACTTACTTTTTTTTTCTTACATTTTGTTTCAACTTAGTCTTATTTTGGGCACTGAAATAATCCAAAGTTGAACTGTAACACTTGGAAATGCTTGTCTACTACTAGTTCATGCATACTCCAAAATTACAGCTATACAGGGTTCATTAAAATTGTATAAAATATATATTTAGGGCAATTTTTTTTTAATGAGGGATAACTAAAGCATTTGCCACCAAAGGCACCAAAAGATGCAAAAATGGCAGAGATTTTGATCAAGCAAATTATATCAAGTCAAAGAAGAACAACTGCTATCAAGATTTTTGTTTAGGTGTGGCTCATTTTATAGGACATGGATATCTAGGAGACAGTTATTACCTAAATAGCTAGACATTCTTTAGTTTGAAAGTACATGCACAGAGGAGATACTGGGTTGCTCCTATATGTATAAATGTAAATGTAAATGTAAAAACTATCAATGTCCTTGTAAAGCAGTCTCCACAGTCAAGTATGGGATTTGTCTTAGAAATTAAACATGTTTCTCTAGTGGATTAATGTTATCAAAATTTTGCTATTAAAACTAGTCCTTGAAACAAAATTCTTCATTTAAACATGGTTTTGGTTACTGGCTGGAAGTTGGACAGGATGTGTACAAGACTCCTAGAAAAAGATAAAGGGAAAACAACAGAGTGACTTACTGCAGGGTTAGTGGCAACACAGTGAAGCACCTACAGAACCCTGAAAGCTAAGGATCATACAACTAGTCAGGAGAGACTTGCACCATAAGCTTAAATAGTTCCTATCCTCAATTAATCTTTGAGAATAAGGAGAGAAAAATTAAAGAAATAATTAAAAATGAGTTACTAAAATTAAAGTAAAACATAAATAAAAGCTACCTATTTACTTAATTGTACTGGATATAGGATACATAACACAGATAATATTATCTCTGATCTCAATGAAATTATAAACTCACTATCAGTCAACTTCCAGCTACAGAGAAAGTACAAAATACAATGAAAATGTAATCCCCCATATCTATTGTGATTTAGGAAACTGAGTAGAGAAATAAAGAGGCACATGCTATGGCTACAAAATCCAGAGGGATAAGCCTGATATTTTATTGATCTGATATGGGTAATGTGATTTATTTTCTATTTAAGGATATCTTTGGCAGTTTTTATTCTGTTGTAATTGAATACAGTAGGTAAAAAGTTAAAGTGTCTCTACATGACTCTTTTTATTAGAACTGATAATACAAATGAATATTATTTATGAGTGCAAGTAGACACATTAATATGCCAAATAAAAATTATATTTCAGAATATATTTGGTTATTCACAAATATAAAATGTGTGATTACATTATTTTTAGCAAAGATTAGGTAGGAAAACTTTTTGTAAGAGAAGAATGAATATTATTCAATATGCTTTTAAAGTGCTATTAGCTATGGATTTAGCATATTTTATGTGTTTATATTTGGGTTCAATACAACAAATAGTTTTAAATATATTTAAAAGATTTTTCTCTAATAATTATATAAATACTGGAGATGTATAATTCATTGAACCTATCTTGATTTAATATTTTAACAGCGGGAAAAAAGATATTTATTTAAAGTTGCATTATATTCCCTATATTTTTCTTACTGTATTTTATTGACTGGCAACATTGTAGGATGTCTACTTATGAGACAAATTGCTTGCAAAGAGTTAAACTGGAGAGATCGATCAAGATGGCAGAGTAAGAGGACATGGGACTCACCTCCCCTCATGAACACATCAAAAATACATCCATATGTGGAAAAATCCTCACTGAAAACTACCTGGAAACTGCCAGAAAGACTTTTGTGCAACCAGGCTTTAGGAAAGATAGACACAGAATTGGGCAGGAAGAGAAAAGAAGCCATCAGGTAGGGACCTATGCCCCATGGGATGGGACTCAGAGAAAAAGGGAGATTACACAAGGAGCAATTCACCCTGTGGAGTGAGTGGTTTGATTGACATATTGGATGCCCCTGTTCTGGGGTCTTACACAGGGAAGACGAAACCCCTTGATTGGTTGGAGCGTCTGTAGGACTAACAAGAGGGCTGTAGAAAGCCTAGACAATGCTCATGAAGAGTACACACATGCTGACTTGCCCCCAAGGCAGTGTGGAGAAGAGATACTGAAGACTGATCCAGGGGCTGTCTGGTTTCCCATGACCACCCCAGCCCATTCTCCAGCTTAAGCCAAGTGAACACTCCAGCCTTGTTTACTCCATGTCACACTGGATCTAGGGCTGCCACAACTAGTGAGAGAGTTGGGCTGTGGGACACAGAGGCAGACCTGGGGCGGTACCTGGGTGGGTCATGGGTGGCCATTGCTGGTATGTACTGTGTCAGAAGGAGCCTGGAACACTGACAGTGACCAGTCCACCACAGCCCATACAGCAATACATGTAAAGAGTCAACATGGGCCCTGATTGCCCTGTAGTGTGACTCCACAACAGGGCAGGGGCAACGGAGGTTGGTGGGAATGATCAGCTGTGGGGCACAAAGGGAATTTGGACCCGAGGTTGTGTCTGAGCAAGATGAGAACAACTACTGTTGGCACCTGTACAGGTGGTGCATCAGAATTAGCTCAGACCTCTGTCTGCAGCCAATCCACCACAGCCCATGCCCCACCATGAGCCAATAGCCTTAACAGGATTCTCTTGCTCCAGCACTTCTCCCCTCTGGGGCAAGGATCCTGGTGCTGAGAGAGGGGAAAGCACACACTTAAGGGGAACTGAGACAGCTCACAGCTGACCCTCAGGACTTCTGCTCCAGCAACATGGGATCAGACCCCAAACCCGATAGAGTGGTGACAGCCACTGGAGAGAGGGGAAGTCCCACCTCACACTAGACTCCAGCCCTACTTCCCACCAAGGTGATAGCAGCCAGCACACCCTAAGAAAAGATGTGACTTGATTCACATCAAATCCAGCTCTCCAACCAAGGGCACTGGCACAAGCAGACTGTACAGTGACGCTCGCACACAAGGACACCAGTTTAAGACTCCAATAGGTAGCTGTTTCACCTAAATTCATAGAGACAGAGAAAGTCAAGCAAAACGAAAGGCAGAGGAACTGCTCTCAAATGAAAAAGAAAGAGAAAACCCCTGAAATAATAAATAATGGAATGGAAACAATTTACCAGATAAAAAATTCAAAGAATTAGTAATAAGAATGCTAACTGAATTAGGGAAAAGAATAGGTGAACACAGTCAGAATTTAAACATGGAACTAGAAAATCTAAAAAAAGACCCAATTCAAAAATGAAGAATTCAATAACTGAAAAAACACACTAAAAGGAATGAATAGCAGACTAAGTGATATACATGGACATATGAGTGACCTGGAAGATACAATAATGTAAAGCATCCAATCAGAACAGAAAACAGAAAAATACCTTAAATGAAAATAGTTAAAGAGATCTTTGAGATAACATCAAGTACACCAACATTCACACTATAGGGGTCTTAGAAGGAGAAAAGAGAAGAGTGGATTGAAAATGTATTTGATGAAATTATGGCTGAAATTATTTGAAATTATTTCCCAAACATGAAGAAGGAAACAGATAACCAGGTACAGGAATCAGAGAGGGTCCCAAGCAAGATGAACCCAAAGACCTATCATAATTAAGGTGACAAAAGCTAAAAATAAAGAGAGAATTCTAAAGTCAGCAAAAGAAAAACAAAGAGTCACACATAAGGGAACCCTAAGAAGGGCACTGGCTGATTTTCAGCAGAAACTTTGCAGGCCAGAAGGAGAGGCACAATATATTCAAAATGCTGAAAGGAAAAACCTGCAACCAAGGATACTATAACCAGCAAGATTATCATTCAGAATAGAAGGAGGGAGAATTTCTCAGACAAGCAAAAACTAAAAAATTCATCACTAAACCTACCGTAAAGTATGTTAAAGGGTTTTCTCCAAGTTGAAAAGAAGTAAGAATGTATAGGAGAGGGAAAATCCCACTATGAAAGGCAAATACAGAGTAAGGGCTGAGGATCAACAACTTAAATAAGTATTAAGATTAAAAAACAAAACACTGTAAAAGCAACTTTAGCTACAATAAATAGCTAAGGGATAAACAAAAATACATAAAATATGACATAACAACACAAAATATGAGGGAGAGGAGTAAAAAACATGGATCTTTTAGATTGTGTGTAATTTAAATGACTACCAGTTTAAAACAAGTAGATATAGTTATAGGTCAACATATCTGAACCCCATGGTAACCACAAACCAAAAACATAAAATAGATAAACAAAAATAAAAAGAAAGGGACACAAGCACACTACTGAAGGAAAACAAGTAATATAATGGCAATAAGTACATATTTATCAATAATTTATTTAAATGTCAATGAAATAAATGCTTCAATCAAAAGACATAGGACGGTTGATTGTTTAAAAAAAAAAAACAAGACCCATCTATATGATGCCTACAAGAGATTCACTTCACAGCTAAAGAGACACACAGATGGAGAGGGGATGGAAAAGGATATTTCATGCAAATGGAAATGATAAGAAAGCAGGGGTAGCAGTACTCATATCAGACAAAGTAGGCTATAAAACAAAGGCTATAACCAAAGACAATGAATGGAATTATATATTGATAAAGGGATCAATAGAAGAAGATGATGTTACACTTGTTAACAGACATGCATCCAATACAGGAGCATCTAAATATATAAAGTGAATATTAACAGACATAGAGGGGGAAACTGACAAAAATATAATAACAGTAGGGGGCATTAACACTCCGCTTACATTAATGAACTGATCATCCACACAGAAAATCAATAAGGCAACAGTGGTCTTAAATGCACAATAGACCAATTGGAGTTAATAAGTATCTCTAAGACATTCCAATGATGAACAACAGAATACATGTTCTTTTCAAGTGCACATGGAATGTTCTCTGAGATAGATCATATGCTAGGTCACAAAACAAGTCTCAACAAATTTAAGAGGATAGAAACTATATCAAGCTTTTTTTCCCAACCACAACACTATGAAACTAGAAATCAATTACAGAAACAAAGATGTGAAAAGCACGAACACATGGAGACTAAACAATATACTACTAAAAACCAATGGGTCAATGAAGAACTCAAAGAGGAAACCTAAAAATACCTTGAGACAAATGGAAATGGAAGCACAGTACTCCAATATCTATGGGAAGCAGCAAAAGCAGTTTTAAGAGGGAAGTTTATATCAATACAGGCCTTCTTCACAAAACAAGAAAAATCTCAAATAACCTAACCTACCATGTAAAGGAATTAGAAAAAGAACAAACAAAATCCAAAGTCAGCAGAAGGAAGGAAATAAAAATCAGAAAGGAAATAAATAGAGACCAAAAAGAAAGATTAATGAAAACAAGAGCTATTTTTTTAAAATATAAACAAAATGGATAAACCTTTACTAGGTTTACCAAGAATATAAGAGATAGAACCCAAATAAACAAAATACCAAATGAAAGAGGAGAAATAACAACCTATAACACAGAGATACAAAAAATCATAAGAGAATACTAAGAACAGTTATATCCCAGCAAACTGACAACCTAGAAGAAAAGGACAAATTTCTGGAAACATAAAACCTGCCAAGACCGAAGCAGGAAGAAATAGACAACCTGAACTGACCAATCACTAGTAGTGAAATTGAAATTGTAATTAAAACAACAACAACAACAACAACAAAAAAACTCCCACCAAACAAAAAAGCTCAGGATTAGATGGCTTCACAGGGGAATTCTGCCAAACATATAAAGAACAGCTAATACTTATCCTTCTCAAACTACTGAAAAAAATGAAGAGGATGGAAGAGTCCCAAATGTATTCTACAAGGCCACAATAACCCTGATACCAAAACCAAACAAAGACACTACAGAAAAAGAAAATTACATGCCAATATCTTTGATGAATATAGATTGAAAAATCCTCAAGAAAATATTAGCAAACTGAACACAACAATACATGAAAAGGATGCTCAAGTGAGATTTATTCCAGGGATGCAAGGATGATTCAATATTCACAAATTAGTGATTGTGATATACCACATTAATAAAAGGAAGTATAAAAATCTCATGATCATCTCAATAGATGCAGAAAAATTTTTGAAAAAATTCAACATCAATTCATGATAAAAACTCTCACCAAAGTGGGTACAGAGAGAACATATCTTAAACATAATAAAAGCCATTTATGACAAATCCACAGTCAACATAATACTCAATGTTGAAAAGCTGAAAGCCTTCCTGCTAAACTCAGGAACAAGACCAGGATGCCCAATATTACCACTTCTATTCAACAGAGAATTGGAAGTCCTAGCTGCAGCAATCAGAAAAGAAAAAAAATAATAATAAAATAAAAGTATCCAAATTGAAAGGGAAGAGATAAAACTGTCATTATTTGCAGATGACATGATACTCTATATAAAAAATTCAACAGTATCCACCAAAAAATTCATGAAAATGAGATAAATTCAGTAAAGTTGAAGGATACAAGATTAATATAGAGAAATCTGTTGCTTGTCGATAAGGACAAGGAATTATCTGAAAGAGAAAGCAAAAAAAGTCTCATTTACAATCATATCACAAAGAATAAAATATCTATGAATAAACTTAATCAAGGAGGTGAAAGACCCATATTCTGAAAAGTATAAAAAATTGATAAAGGAAATTGAAGATAATACAAAGAAATGGAAAGATACCCTGTGTTCTTGGATTGACAGAATTACATTATTAAAATGTCCATAATACCCAAAGTAATCTACAGATTTAATGCAATCCCTATCAAAATACTAATCACATTTCTTACAGAACAAGAACAAAAAAATCTTATATTCATACTGAACAACAAAAGACACCAAATTGCCAAAGCAATCTTGAGAAAAAAAGAACAAAGCAAAAGGTATCACACTCTCTGACTTCAGAGTATTTTACAAAGCTACAGTAATCAAAATAGCATGGTTCTGGCAGAAAAATAGGCATATAGATCAATGGAACAGAATAGATAGCCCAGAAATAAGCCCATGCAACTATGGTCATTTAATCTATGACAAAGGAACCAAGACTATACAATGGAGAAAAGACAGTCTCTTCAATAAGTGGTTTTTGCAAAACTAGAGAGCTACATATAAAAGAATGAGATTAGAACAGTTCCTCACACCATATACAAAAATAAAGTCAAAATGGATTAAAGACTTAAATGTAAGACCTGAAACCATAAAACTCCTAGAAGAGAGTTAAATCGTAGAAATATTTTTTTGGATATGTCTCCCAAAGCAAAAGAAATAAAAGCAAAAATAAACAAATGGGACCTAATTAAACTTAAAAGATTTTAGATGGCAAAATAAACTACTGACAAACAAAAAGACAACTTATTGATTGGAGTTAAATATTTTCAAATTATATGACCAACAAGGGGCTCATATCCAAAAATACATAAATAGCTCATACAACTCAATATCAAAAAAACCAAACAACTCAACCAAAATATGGGCAGAAAACCAAAACAGACATTTTTCCAAAGAACATACAGATGGCTAACAGGGTCATGGAAAGATGCTCAACGTCACTAATCATTACAGAAATCCAAATTAAAACTACAGTGAGGTGTCACCTTACCCCTGTCAAAATGGCTATCATCAAAAAGACCAAAAACAACAAATGTTGGTGAGGATGTGGAGAAAACTGAATCCTTGTACACTGTTAGTGGGAATGTAAATTGATGCAGTTACTATGGGAAACATTATGAAGGTTCCTAAGAAACTAAAAACAGAACTACCATATCATCCAGCAATTCCACTCCTGGGTATATATCTGAAAAAAAAATCAAAAACACTAATTTGAAAGAATAAATGCACCCTATCGTTCACAACAGCACTATTTACAATAGCCAAGATATGGAAACAACCCAAATGTCCTTCAACAGAGAAATGAATAAAGAAGAGGTTTTATATATAACTGTAACAATGGAATATTACTCCAGCACAAAAAAAGAATGAAATTCTGCCCCCTGCAACAATGTGGTGGACCTAGAGACTATTACAGTTAGTGAAGTAAATCAAACAGAGAAAGACAGGTAATATATGTTATCACTTTTATGGGGAGCCTAAAAATAATACAAAGAAATATATATAGTAAAACAGAAACAGACTCAAAGCTATCGATAACTAGTGGTTACCAGTGGGTACAAGGAAGGAGGTATTGAAAGACAGGGTTGTGGGATTAAGAAAAACACACTACTATGTACAAAACAGATAAGCCACAAGGATATATTGTACAGCACAGGGAAGTATTATTTTGTAATAACTTTAAATGGAGTATAAGCTATAAAAATACTGATCCACTATGCAGTACAACTGAAACTTATATAATATTGCAAATCAACTATACTTCTATAAAAAATAAAGAAATAAATCAATCATTCCCAGATAATTTTTCTGAAAAAAGTAAAATGTATTTCTGCAGCCAACTGGCTTTTATATGCTTATACAGAGCATGGGATTGTATTTAATTACAATTGTAACAGTCCTATGTCAGAATATTGCTAGTTTAATTTTTTCTAGCTATATTGTTTCCTAAAATTAAAAATTTATATTTAAAAATATCTTCATATATAACATACATACATAACACTAAAGCATGATGTATCAACTTTAAAAGAGTATAAAATGTTCTCTTTGTTCTCCTTTCAGGTTGGAAATATTAAAACACTTGACAAAATCATATGTTGCAAGTGTATTAGAAAAGGAAATGACAGGGTACAAGTGAAGCAAAAAACACAGGAGATGAAACAAATAAGGAGTTTTCCCTCGGTTATGTACCAATTCCTGTTACTGACTGGTCCTTCTCCATGTAGTGATTCATAGAATTATGCTACTTTATGCTGAGGACCTCATGCCCATCTGTATCTATTCAAGCCACCAGCAAGGAAAATGAGAGAATGGAGGAGACACTTGTTTATAAAATGTCCTATCCCAGATTGATAAGCCCTCCATATATCTATGGTGCCTTCTGCATATACACAGAGGGGAAACTAGAGAGAGCTCAAACTGTCCAGTTCCTAGTTAGCTAAGGATCTTAAACTGCCCTAAATCAGAGTGATCTCCCCAACCCACACATAGATCCATCAGAAAAGGCTAAACACTAGTTTGTTCAAAATGTTGGACCACAAACTCTGATCAATTTTTGGTGGACCACAAAGCAATCTAGGCTAGGAGGCCACCCTTAGGATTCCAAAGTTTAAAAATTAAAACAAGAGTAACAGCAAACTGAACAGTGACTTCAATGGCCACACACTGCAGGGGAGAGAGACTGGGTAGACTGAGACAAGTAAATTTACAAAAACAAAACAAAACAAAATAAAAAACAAACAAACAAATCCAAACAAATCAAGAAAAATAAAAACACAATGAAGCAAAGAGAAAAAAAAAATCCAGGGTTGCTTAAATATATTATCTAAAATGCCCAGTTTTCAACAACTAGAAGAAATATGAAATATCCAGAGAAACAGAAAAGTGTGACCAGTATTCTGAAAATACAGCAGTCAAAATGCTGCCACTGAGAGTCCCAGATATCATATCTAGCAGTTGAATATTAGTAGGTATTAGGTGTAGGACTTTCCTCTGTACTTACAAAGGTATACAAATCTAAATACTACTAATTTTCACACATACAAAGATAAGACCAGTTATGATAGTAACCTGGTCATACTTCAGCATCAATAGAGAGATTTTTAACATGAAAATGAAGTATTTACATAATATATTCAAATACTTCCTAATTTTTTCATATTTAGATTATTAAAGTTTTAGGAAAGCAACACTACAAACAAAATTCTTGTTCAATCTTTTATTCCTATAGTCTAGATCAGGGGTCCCCAACCCCCAGGCTGCAGCCTGTTAGGAACCTGGGGGGCCGCACAGCAGGAGGTGAGTGGTAGGCAAGCGAGAGAAGCTTAACCTGCAGTTCCCCATCGCTCGCCATCTCTCGCATTACCACCTGAACCATCCCCCCCACCCCCATCCATGGAAAAATTGTCTTCCATGAAACTGGTCCCTGGTGCCCAAAAGACTGGGGACTGCTGGTCTAGATCACGGAGTATCCTTCCAGAAGAACATTGAAATATCTCTAAATAATTATAACACATACTACATGTACATATATGTTGTATATAAAAATGTGTTATATGTATATCATATACATATTCATATATATAATGTCTGTAATATATACTTCAATATTAACTATTTTTAGACACAATGTCTAGCACATATTAAAAATTAAGAAACTTGCAAATAAGCAGGAAAATGAGATTCATAGTTAAGAGAAAAATCAATATACATATTCACTGATAATTTGGATGCTAAACATTTAGATTATATTTTCCCCCAGTTTTTTGATGTTATGAATAAAGCTTCTGTGACCATTCTTATACTGGGGTCCTAGCATAAGGGTACTATTATGGACTGCATGTTTGCATTCCCTCAAAATTCACATGTTGAAACCTGAATCCCAATCATGATTATGTTTGGAAGTGGGGCCTTTGGGAGGTGGTTAGGTTTCAATGAAGTCATGAGATAGGAGCCCCAGTGATGGGATTAGTGCCCTTATAAGAAGAGTAGGAGACCGGAGCACACTCTCCCTCTCTCCTTTTACAATGTGAAGGTACAATGAGAAGATGGCATCTACAAATCAGGAAGAGGATCCTCACCAGAACCCAATTATGCTGCCATCTCGGTCTCAACTTCCCAGCCTCCAGAACTGTGAGAAATAAATGTTTATTGCTGAAGCCACCCAGTGCAAGGTATTTTTTTTACACACACCAAATTGACAAAAACAAGTACCTTCTGAGGTGGTAAAAAACTTATATACTTTGATTATAGGTTTGGTTACTCAGATGTATATTTTTGTCAAAACTCCTCAACCCATACACTTTAAATATTTCATTTTATTTTATATATTACACCTCTAAGTAGTTGATTCAAAAATTTAATTTTTAAATATTTACAACTTTGTAAAAAGTTAAAGACTTCCTTGAAACAAGAAAAGGCCAATAACAAAAAAATAGAAAACTGGACAAAGAAAGGAAATAGAAAAATGTTTAAACCTGTGAAAATGTTTAACCTCACTCCTATGAGAGACCTTTATTTTATTCATCAGTTTAGCAAAGAATAAATGATCCATTACATGACTGAGGGGAGGCTATGATTCTTAGTCTTATATAGATAGTGCAAATAAAATGGTTTCAACCTATAAATGAGGAATTTGGCAATATTTATCAAAGTGTACAACATGTATACCCTTTGTTTACCAGTAAAATAACTGATAAAAGTCATGTCCTCATGCATGTTACTTAAAAGTGGAGAAGCAGGAGAGAGAGAGAAAGAGAGAGAGGGAGGGAGGGAGGGAAGGAAGGAGAGAGGGAGGGGTATTTTATATACATGTTTTGTATATATTCTTTATATAACAATATTTATAGTTACATGAAGAGTTGAAAAGCAATGTAAGAGAATTAAAAAGACTAGAAAGTGCTGCTTGAGATAAAATGATGAGGGAAAAGTCCTTTCTGAGGAGAAGACTTTCAAGCAGTGATACAAATGAAGTCAGGAATGAGTTTCTAGGGTGATGGGAATAGAATGTCATGGGATGGAATGAGCTTGATTTATTCAAGAATTAACAAGCAGTTCAGCAATGTTGGATACCATAAAGCAAGGTATACAATAATATGAGATGAAATTAGACATATTACCCATGGATTAGGCCATGTTGGGACTAATAAAAGGTCATGGTAAGGATTGCATTTTAACATGACAAAACATTTTGGATGACTTAGAGTCAGATAGTGATTTTAAGTGGACCTCTCTAGCCTGTAGAGAAAAGATCAAAGGAAGCTGAGAGTGGAGGAAAGAAGATGGATTAGAAGGTTTTTGATTTATTCTAGGAAAACAGACATTTTGGTTTAGGATGGGATAGTACTAAGAGGTGGGGTGTGGTTGATTTTTGATTATATTATAAATGTACTGCAGAACTGATATGATGATAATAGATTGGATATAGTTTACGAGAGCAGGAAAGGAATTTAAAATAGTACCAATAATTTTTCTAGAAAAACTTGTGTCTCCACTTACTGAGTGGGCTTCGTAGGGAGAAACAAGAGTTCAGTTTTATGCATGGTAACTTTAAATGCTTATTATAGATCCAGATGATGATGTAAAATAAATGGCTTGATATATGAATGGTTAGCTCATTCATGGGAGAAATATTTAAAGTGGTAGAGCTATGTGGGAACATCCAGTGAAGATGTGTATATAGGAGGAGAAAAATCTCATTGGCAGAAGCCCGAGACTCTCCAACATTTTGAAGGAAAGGAAATAATAATAGAAACCAGCAAAAGAGACTGAGAAGGAGTGGCCAAAAGTTGAGGAACAAACATGAGAATATGATATCCTGGTAGCTGAGGTAAGAAAAGTTTTTCATTTATTTGTCTCTGTTTTAACATAGGGAGTGATCAACTGTCTCTAAACACTACTGAGGAATTGAGTAAGATCAGACCTTTGCAATGTGGGGGTTACTGCTGACTTGCCATGAGCTCCTTCAGTCTAGTGATAGAGCTAAATTCCTGATTGGACTGGGTTGAGGAGAAAATGGGAGGTGGAATTGGCAAACAGAGATTAGTCTTTCAGTGAGTTTTGCTTTCAGTAAATGCAAATAATAGCAGAGAATGGGGCAGAAGTCAAAGAATAATTTGACGTCAGTAAATGCTTTTCTAAATTTGCATTCTGATTAGAATGATCCAGCAGGGAGGGAAAATTGGTGCTTCAAAGAGAGGGAGGACTATGACCATAACTGAGTGCTTGATTGGGCAAAAGAGGATGGGATTCACAGGCCAAGTAGAGGAGATAGTCTTCTGTCCTAGTCAGCTTCAGCTGCCATAAAAAAATACTATAGGCTGAGTAGCTTAAAGAGCAGAAATTCATATACTTATAGCTCTGGTGACTGAAAGCCTGAGATCAGGATGCCACATGTTTGGTTTCTGGTGAGAGTTTTCTTCCGAGCTTTCAGATAACCACCTCCTCACTGTGCCTTACATGACAGAGAGAGAACAAGAAAAAGAGAGGTTTAGAGGGGGGTGGAGGGAGAGAGAGAGAGAGAAGGAAGGACGGAGAGAGGGAGGAAGGTTGGTTGGTCTCTGGTGTTTCTTCTCATAAAAGCACTAATCCCATCATGAGAGCCCCACCCTCATGATCTCATCTAAACCACATTGTCTCCCAAAAGCCCCATCTCTAAATACTGTAACACTGGGGGTTAGGATTTCCACATACAAATTTTGGGAGAACAGAATTCAGCCCATAGCATGACTGATAGAAGCATAGGCAGAATGTTTGGGGACATATGCCCTTAAATTGACAGATTTAGTAAAATGGTTTTTTTTCTTATGAATATGACTGCATATTTTTGTTTTGTTATACTTTAAAGCCATTTTTATTTCCTTTCCTTTGCCCAGATGGAAGAACTTCTTTCCTTATTCCCTGCAATGAGGTAATCAATGGAGAGTAAAGATCCAGGAGAACATGTTGGAAGCTTAACAAAATGAAAAGTATGAAATTATCATCTTTAATATACTAGTGTGATATGACACATTTAAGGAATATAAATTCTAATATCAAGAGCCAAAGATTGGAAACATCTGAAATGTCCACTGATGGAAGACTAGGGAAATAAATAGGAGTACATCTATGAAAAGGAATACTATAAAGAAGGTAAAACACAATGAGACTCCTATCTGTAATCTCCAAGATTAACACATTGGAAAACTCAAGGTACAGAATATTTTATATATATTAAAAAGTTATATCTATACTATTATTGACATAGAATACCGCTGAAATAATAGGAAAAATCCATTAGCTGAGACCATACCCATTGTGTTTCCTTGCTTACTATCTGTCTTCCTGATAATTCTGTGAAACCTGCCAGTTCATTAATATATATTCTTAAATATACATATATGCATATTACATGTACACACCCTTTAAACATATTTTAGAGGAACACAAACTAGAGAATGTGAAGAGAGAAAGAAAAAGACATTAAAGCTACTGTCATGGTTCCTTCCACAATACTCCTTGGTATATAGTATGTAATCAACAAGTATTTTTAAAAATTTAAAATAATGAATGATTAAAAGAATAAAGGATTTGATTTAGTATACTATCTTGTAGGCACCTTTCAGAGCATCTATTGACTGTTCAGCATTATCTATTACACATTTCTTTGAAACAAGCTCAGACTTCAAATCAAGGTTGATGTATTCATAGTTTATATATTTATAGAACTTTGATTGGAAGTATGAACTTTTAATAAAATACCTTTCTCCCACTTTACATATTATGCCATGCTTCATCCACTAGGTCCTACTTCCCCTAACTTTTGGCATTGAATTAAAAGAAACAAAACAGAAAAAGAATGGGCTACTAATTAGAAAAACTAGGGCTTCAACAACCACCTTATTAGTGTCAAATTTTAATTTTCTCATTTGTAAGGAATTTCAACTGCATCAGCAGTTGTGTTCTTCATGCACATCCCTCTTTTGCTTTTAAATGCTGTTCCAAGGGGGTCACAAAATAATCAGCCCCTTTCAAATCACTTGGCTAGAGCTAAATAAGTCCTAGTTCCAATTATATTAATGAAGCAGTAAAGGGAACTACTCATTTGGGAGGTGCACTAAAGTACTCAATTGTTGCTTGTACAGCAGCTTGCAAGATGCACATGTAAATATCTTAGAATTCTATAGATACAACTCAACTGGGTTAGATTTAATATGCCCAGGGTTAATAAATTTGCACAATTTCATTTATTAGTTTGCCAATGAAATTCAAATTTATATATTTAATAATTCTCCAAAAGCCATCAAAACAGTTTGTTAATTATGAGTGGACCACTGAAGCCCTGTTGAATTTCAAAGATTTATTTGATTCTAATGTCATGTATGGTGGTTGATGTGAATTAGCTGTGGGCCTTACCTCCATAACCCACCTCTTCTTCCCCATAATTCTTCTGTATATCATCTAATAGCAACATTTTTGGCTATTGTATTTGTTATATCTGAAACATAGGCATTACTTCTTTTGGTGAAAGATTTTATTACTATTCTGATCTTAAAAAGTAGCATAAACATGGGAATTCTAGTTGTTTTCAAGAATTACCCAAACTCTAACTTCTCTATTGCATCTTTCTAGGCCTAGTGCTCAGAAAATCTCACTCTTCCCCACATTCATATTTCACAACATTTTCTGTAATGTGTCATTTTAATATTACAGAAATTTTGTTTGATGAGTCATTAGAAAAATGTACATCTTCATTAAATTGAACTGCAGGGTCAAGAAAGACTATGTTTCACTTGAATTACCTGTTCAACTCAGTTTTCTGTATAGAATGACATTAGGATGGCTCTGAGTTGATCACTGTATTACAGTGAATTAACCACCTAAGCTTCTATGAGGGAGTTAGAACAGAGTATACTTACAATGCCCTACTCTATCTAACAAATCAGTTCTTATATTTTCTATATCGTACCACCCTAACAATTTATTGAATGCTTGACCCTTTCTGGTTAACTAAGCTAGTTTACATATATCTATTAATTCCTCTCTCTCCTTTGTTCATGAGTTTCCGTTGTGACAGTGTTGGAATAAAGGAAGAAAGCAAAGAAAATCTGAGTGACTTTACACGAATAAAGTCAATACATTATATGTCTTTGTATATATTATAGAAGGAATAAAACATGGACCTAAAGATAAATGATTAATTGTTAGATTCTTATAAATCAAAAACAAATAAAATATAAGTATATTTAAGTTAAATCATAATTTGTTTAGAAATAGATATTTAAAAGGCATTAATTTTAATTTTGATATGGTAGAAATCCTTTTAATACTTCAATATGCCTTAATTTTAAAAAGTATAGAGGAATATATGCTCAATTTAGGAACTTTATAAAATAATGGAAAGTATAACACTCACTCAAAATAACCATAATAAGACCAATCCACAACGATACCACCAAAGGTAACACCATTAAAGAGGTAGAGGTGTTTTTAAAATTTTTGCAGATTTGACTTTATAAATAGTGCTAAGCATGGCCTTTGGAATTTATCCAGCTCTTATATTTATTGGCTGTGCTATATTGGCCAATTCATTTAAGCACTAAATACTTAAGACTGAGTTTCTATTGATAAAACAGAGAATATAATGAGTATTAATTAATTGAAGATGGAAAGCTCTTTCATATGTTAAATTATTACTGCTTTTTATTACTGTTGTATTTTCCCCCCTTCCCCTCCACCTCTGCCCTATTTCTTTCATTCCCTCCTTACTCTAAACACATTTTTTTCACCACCTCTTTTTCCTTTTTCCTTTTCTTCTTCCTTACCTTCTCCTTTTCTTACCAGCACAACACTGACCAAGACTTGATTATCCTGCTTCCTACACTAAATGTAGAGATCAGACTATTTCTGGCCAAGCAGTAACTGCAATTAAAACCTTTAACAGCATGTTTGTCCTAGTGAAGAGAGAGTCCACTGTACCTATAAGAACAGGACAGCAGCAGAGTACAAGAAATACAATTTCTTACAAAAATTCTGTTACACAGTGGAGATTTATACCAGTTGTACACATGACTTAAAAGCAGCATCTTGGAGTGCAGTGATTTTCAAACTGTGTTAACCTCAGGGGACTCACCTCCTATCAATTTTTGAGAGCTTCACCAATTCTAGCAACTATGTCACTTGCTTGCCTTTCTGCCAAGGCATTGTGTTTTCTGTGGTTTTTCATACATCCAAATTATCCATAAGTATTTCTCTGTAATTAGAATGCTACCATCCTTATACATGCTGCTGATGGAAGAAATTTTCACATACTGAGATATGAGGAAGTCATCCTGGCTTCTGCATAATGTGGCTTGAACTTTATGCTAACTAGAACAGCCTTTCTTATGGCCTGTCAAACATGCATTATACATCTGCTTTAACCATTAAAGAAAATAATGCACTTAAAAAGTCAAAATGGAGTAACTGATTCAGGCATTCAAAATGGAGCCAGGTGGCCATTGTGGATGTGCTTTCAGTCATGTTCCTGCATCAGTGAGAACTTGAATTTTCTGAACTGTATCAAACTCAAAGACACCACCAGCCATTTTCAAAACAATATATGTTAGCAGCTGCCAGCTGCAACTTTATGGTCTCCAGGTCTCCCACTGTAACTGTATGATCATTTCGGACACCAACTAATCCTTTCTTAATGAGCACCCTTACTTCTTGCCAGCTCCAGTCCTAATTCTTGACAAACATCTTATATAACTTTGCGGTTTTTGCCCGTATAAGCCTCCCCCATTTTGTAGCCCAGTGGAACACAATTCAAATGCTTCCTGAATCTGTGTCTCCCAGGATATAGTCTTCAGTGTAGCTCAAAAAAGCTCTTTTCTATTCCTATTATTGACTGTTTATTGATTATTTGTGTCGACATTGCTTACCTAAGAAAGCATCTTTCCAGACTCACCTTATTTTGGCAGCTTCAACTGATGCCCCAGGCTAAGTTATACACTTTTTTCCTTTATGTTTTATTAGTATCCTCATAATTATATAATTAGTTAGTCATATTTTACTATAATTACCTGACAGTCAGCTATGAGAGACTAGTACTGTCTTTATCTTAATAATTTTTTTACCCTAGAAGATACCTGGCACTTCCTACACAGACTTAATATTTTCATGTGACCCTTGATACTCTCAGCTTTAAAACTTTATTATTTTTTAGAGAGAATTAAGGTTATACATATATAATTTTTACATATAATTTTTTCATCTATTAGATTAGGCTCAGGAAGGGGGATAATTTAGGTATTCCTAAGGTAACTTGGGATCCTATATTCCTTCACTGTGTTTTAAGATTGTATTTCAAAGTAATTACAGTACTCTGATTTCAAGGGTAAGTACATCTGAAATTGTTAATGTAACACTCTTTAAATCCTAAATGGTTCCCATGTCATAGCTTTTATCACAAAAAAAAAAGGGGGGGAGTTTGCAAAGTGTGATCATTGTTAGTTTTACATGTCAACATGGTTAGGCTATAGTTTCCAGCTATTTAATCAAACACTAATCTAGGTGCTGCCATGAATAAATTTTGCAGCTGTGGTTAACATCTACAATCAATTGATTTAAGTAGGCTAACCCTGATAAGGTGGGTGGGCCTCATACAATCAGTTGAAAGGTCTTCAGAACAAAAACTGAGGTTTCCCAAAGAAAAGATTCTGCCTCAGGACTATATATTCAAATCCTGTGTTTATTTCAAATTCTGAGTTTTCAGCCTGAATGCCTACCCCACCGATTTTGAACTTGCCTGCTCCCACAATCACATGAACCAATTTCATGAATGGATGGATGGATGGATGGATAGATAGATAGATATGAGAACGCTGACTGATGCACACAGTGTAAGTTACAAAGAAAACAAGAGAAAAATAAGTGAACAGGAAACATAATACATGTTAATGAAATGTCAGTGTTGTCAATTTCAGTACAAAGTGAAGAAATGTAAAAGTTAATGTTCAGATAAAAGCACTAATATACACTGAAAATACAGACTGACTTTTAATGTCTAGTGGTGCTTTGGTTGACGCCATGTGATGCTGTCACGTAAAAAATGTGAATGTGATGTCAGATAACAAATGACAACCTTAGTAACATTAAGCATGAAAAAAGTCAGAGAACATAAAGCAAATACATTTTTCAATTGTAAAATTTGCAGTGTTTAGGCTGCTAGATATAATTTCCAGCAATACTAATTTAAACCACTGTACTATGCTTACATTTAGTTGTTATGAAGTAAACCTTCCGAATGAAATCCAGAGAAAAACATTATGTTCTTAAATTATGTGTATCAACGGTGTAGGATTTGATCTACTTAAAGTGTTTATTGGGCCATATGGTTATCCAGATACCTCCTGGTTTATTTCCTCAAAATGAGAGAGAAAGACAGAGGGAGAGTGAGTTGAAAAGATGAAGGAAAAGAGATGAGGAGGAGGATGGGAACATATCCTGCTTTGATGATTCGAAGGATCATCTCCAACATCTATGTGTCCCTGGGAATCACATCACATCACATATTTATCAAAAATTCAACATTTTCCCCACCCACTTTTGACAGTGATTGTGTGTTTCTAGTTTTTAAATTCACATTGCATTTCCAAAACTGTAATATATTTCAATGTAATATACTTCTGACAGACTCTGGCCTATTACACAATTATTTGCACAAAACTGATGGTTTTCACACAAATGCTAAACCCTATAGATTCTAGAACAAATCCTGGCTAAGGTATGAGCTATAGCAAAACTCTTGATCTCATGGTAAGTTTAATTCAGATTTGAAACGGGGAAGGCTCATATGGAGTCCTGTGTATCCCCATGCTGCCCGGTCATTAGCCTCCTCCTATTCCTCACCATAGTGTCTTAAACCAAACAACTAAGCTTCTGCTAAGTTTTTCCACAGACAATTTAGTTCTTTGCTAGGTAAAAATTCCTGTCTGAACCTCAGACCCCTGGAAGCGTATCCTAGGTAGGTAATACATTACCTACCAAGCTAAACTCTTTCTCTAGGAAGCAATATTTTCTCCCCATTTTCCTAATGAACTGATCTTGTCCATTCTTTGAATGGATTAATTTTCAAGAATCATTGGGTGGCTAGGCTAACTGCACTCTTCCACGGTCTGAGAAGCTAACAATTTAGCCCAATCAACGCTATCCAGCACCACCCTTCTTATTCCTCACCAGACCATGTTGTTGAGGCCCTAACATGCCTGAAGCCTAAAGCAAACTGAGTAGTAAAAAATATGCTTTCCATTAATACCAAATGCACAGTAATTTTATAGATCATAAGCATAATGGAAGCTATACTATTAAGTTGAAACTATACAGACAATGATAATTTCAAGAAAAGCTTCTTTTTTCCTCTAAAATTGCTGACAGTATTATTTAAATAACTAAGTAGAGTATTTGTCTTCATAGTTAATACCTACTGAACAAAGATTTAAATAACAGCATTATTTATATCACTCGTTAATAAAAGCTAGTAAAATGCCAACCATGTATGAATAAGACCCTGCAAAAACGGATTCTGTTTTAGAACACAAGAAAATAGTATAATGTCAATTCCACTATTCTTGAGGAACTTATAAGGGAGAAAACAGAATAAGAAATTTTAAATACAATGCCTGGTTAGAACCTTTTTGCCATTTATACTGGATGAATTTCCTGCCTTAGCATGAGAGGTCAGTAGCTATGGCCACATGCTAGTTTGTCAACCATTCTGCACAACTTAAGTTTCATTAACATGTATAATGAATATAAATAACTAAATAACCTTTGCTAGATGAGAAATATGACATCCCTATCATTATAGTGAATCATTTTTAATTTTTTTTCATGACTTCACTGTTACTTCATTTCTTTTCATGACTAGGATAGGACCTGTCATTCTTATTACACAGTCCACTGTGTTAAGATGGCAGCATTTCTGTTACTAGAAAATTACCAATGTGTTAATATCTATGTATATTTTGGGTGATACATATTTATTTTCAATTTAAGAAATTTTTCACAGTGTTTTGCTTAAGTCTATTCTCAACCTTCCATGGTTCCAGATAGCCCCAGGAGAATTTCACACACAAAACACGTACTATTTAAGTCATATTCCATTGCCTGAGTTCACAGTCAATTTAATATGGGTTCCCAAACTTTAAAGAGCTCCATGGGGGAGAAGAGAAGGTTATTGGAGGAAGACCTAATGATCTGTATAGTGGGTCAGGCAACAAAATAGTACTTGAGATTGAGTGTTGATTTCCACAGCCTTGAAGAAATTTTACCAATGACACTTTCCAAAAATTTCATCCAGAAGTAGTTTCCCTCGCCACATTGTTGAATTTAGGTCAGCACCACCATATCTGCATTGCAGCATTGTGAAAGGGAAAGAGGAACAAAAGTGACATGGTCCTGTCATTACACGGATTATAAGCTAGTGGTAAATACAAACCATGAACACATGAGCAAACAAATTACAAATTAGGAATTGAGATATGTGTTCCAGACATCCGATAGTCAGCATTCTCTTCTTCCTCATGGAATTCTATAAAATGGTATGGCACATATAGAATGTAAGCGCCTACTCATGCACCTTGTATTAATTAGGATATTGGTTGCTTACTTCAACAGAGGCTAAATAGAAATCTGAGCTGGCAAGGCAGTCCAGAAAGATGAGATGACATGGTAGTACAAGGTCCCTCAAAGGCCCAGGTTCCTTCTCTCTTGACTGTAGGGTGTCTAGCATATAGAAAGTCCTCAAATAATATTTTGAGTGAATAAATGAATAAATGACATAATCCGTGTATTTGCTCTTTCCCTCCCCCAAACAAACCCTCTCTCCTACAGGCATGCATACACACATGAACACACACACACATATGCACACAATGGTAGAATAAAGTAGACCTAAATTTAAACAAGGCCTACCAAGCTCTGAAAGTGATATAACACAATAACTTGATATATTCAAACAAAATTATTTTCCCTAATTCTTAGGTGCATTAGGTAAACAGCTGTGAGCTCAGGAACTTCTAGTGACTGAAAGTCTCTGTTTTCCTAGGATACACTGTGGGATAAAATTCATGTTGCACGTGACATGACCCATATCTATCTACTTGTTAAAGCATAAGCTTCCAAAAGAAAAGTGTTCTAGAAAATGCTTTTTATCAGGATCAAGGAATTATTTTTTACTCAGATATAAGCAGAGAAATATGGAAATAATAGAAATTGTTAGTCAGTTTTGGAAAAAATTATCAGCTCTGAATCACTAGATTAACATTAATGTTTTAATTTTTATAGACTTCCTTTACAAATGGACATGATACCCCATACTACTGTGGCCTTCTCGTTAACATACATACAAATCATGTTTATACTTTTTATGTGACTTGTGATATATGCCAACTTAAATAACACAAGTCAATTTTTTAAAGTATTAAGGTAGGATTCCTATAGAAAACTCAAGAGGTATGAAAGATAAAAATATTTTTTAGCAGAAACACTTTAAAGTCCTTTACTTTATCTCCAATTCTTAACAGAAAAAGAGATTTTATTTAAATTTCATGCTTCCAGACTCCTAATAATGAGTTTCTAATCAATTTCTCTTGATGAGTTCTGGGTTTAGGTAGAAAACCTACAGTCTATATTTCTTTTTTTTTTTTTTAAGGTGGAAAAGTCCAATTTTATTCAGTAACTACTGCAGCAAGGGAAAGAGCTGAGCTCAATTCCAGTTTGTACAGAGGTGACTGGGTATTTTAACCAGAGAATGAAGAGTAGGGAGGATGAACGAGCAGGGGCTTCAGCAAAGTCAGGGGAGTGGAAAGTTATAAACAAGCGGGAAGCGGTTTGGTGGATGTAATTAGGCCATCTGGGTTTGCTGACTGTAATGTGCAAGGTAGGTTCCTATGCTCCCATGGAGACTGGGAGAGAGGGGCCCTGTCTTTCTTAATGATGGTATTTCAAAGGTATGGCTGCCAGGTCCTTGAGAAAGATATTCCTGGATTATAGGAGATCCATATGCATCTCAAAGGGACAGAAGAAAAATTTATAACCGTAAGGTTTTTTTTTTAACTATTTATATTTCTAATGTAGCTTGTGATAAAGTCCATCAGCAATAATTTAGTAAAGAAAGAATCTCTTTGGATTCAGGACATGTTCAAGTAGACATTCCATGATGCTCATCAAATTAAGTGCAAATTCTTGAATATTTTAATTACCAAAATAATGCAAGAGTTATGCCATAAATCTGGTGAGAAATACTCTAATTTGTATTAAAGTCATCAAGTTATAAGAAAACATAATTTTTAAAGAAATACTTTTTCATAACAAACAATTTTTTCAGAAACTTTTGATAGTCTATAGAAAAATTATAATTCTTTCTCTTTTATTTATGTATCGATAGTTTAAATCAGTGGTTCTCGATGAGGAGTGATTTTGTCTCCCTCTTCCCTCTCCCCACCCCAGGAGACATTTGGTCCTGTCTTAGGAGACATTTTGTCATGACTGGAAAGTTGCTACTGACAACTTTAGTAGCCAGGCACACTACTAAACATCCTACAAGGCACAAGACAGCCCCCACAACAAACAATTATCTGGCCCAAATATCAATACTGCAGTGGGACTATCATTCAATAAAGTCTTGAAACTTCATGTTAAAGTTTCACCACTAGCACTGAGTAAATAATTCCACACCTTGACACACAGAGCTGAATTTGAAGATCATTAAGTATAAAGAAAAAACTTGAGATGGATTAGCTAAAAGTGAACACTAAGATTAACAGCAGAATTCTCATCAGAAAACACAGATACCAGAGAAAATAATCAAAATTTACACAAAAACAAAAATTAGAAACTGGTTAACCTAAAATTCTATGTCTAGAAAAAATAAAACACTTCAGATATAAAATTGTTGAGAGGTCACCACTCACAATACCTCATTGAAAAAGTTAACAGAGAATAAGGTAAGAAGAGTAAACTCAGAGGGATTTTAGAAACAATGTCAAGGAAAGAAACTGATAAATAGGTAGATAAGATAAAACATAATCGATTATAAAATTAATAAACTATAAGTGAGTTTGTGTTAAAATTGGAAAATGGAATCCTAAAATAAATTAATAGGAAATGTTCACATCAAAATTAAAACATTTGATTTGCATTATTTTCAAAAGATTTAATACATTTAAATAGTTATAAAAGTATTGATTTAGATATGTTTGTTACATTTTTAAAATAGTACTTTTCAAATTAAACATGGCAGATTAAATGCATACATTTATTGCTGCTGTCTCACAAAATCACATGAAAAGTAGAAGTAAAAAGGTAAAAGGGGATGAACCCATAAGAACAAACTAAATGAAAAAAAGAAAAGATGATAGCCATATTTTGGAATCTATAAAATATATTAAAAAGCTGTAAACTTAAATAGCAATTCTGAAAAAGCCTAGTAAGGGATAGTGGCACCAATTAGGAGGACTCTGCATGCTTTATAACACTAGAAGTATTCAAGAATTGGAAGCACTATATATTTTTGAAAATGAGGCTCCATTGTAGCTGAAAATAAGATTGACTGTACATTTTGATGAGAAATGTCTATTTTCCCATATTTTCTTGCAATCCTCAGAATAACAGAATAAAGTTTTGGTCTCCTGAGAGTATTAACTAGAGAAATTGCACAATTGTGGACACCATGCCTAGCCTGAGATCAGGGGTGAGGTTCTGCATTTAACATTAGAGCAACAGTCATTTTTCCCCAACTGCTTTTGAAAATACTGTCAGGAAACTTATTAGCACCTAAACCTCAACACAAGCCTACTGAAGATATAAGATTACTGAAGATATATTATTAGAAAATTCCTCTCAGTGGAAATTGATCTGCCTAAATGAAAACACCTGACACTGGGGTTTGATCAAATAAAATAAATAAAATAAATAAAATAAAAAAACCTAATTCACTAATAGTGAGGCTTACCATCCACCCCCAAAGAAAGTATATATACATACAAATTTTATGTTTGTTCTTCAATCTTAAAATTAAGCCAGAGTTTAAAACTGCCAAATATGAATGAAAGACAGGACTATAAGAATAAATGGATAAAAGTAATTCAAGATTTAAAAAACATTCAAAGGGTAAAATACATTTTAAAACAAAAGTTAATATCTTCAGAGGAAGTATTTTCATACATAAATATATAATAAAATAAAAAACAGAATAAAAAGAACTGTTGGAAATTAAGAATATAATGACAAAATGTAATTTCATAGACATTTTAAAAACTGTGTTTCCAGAAGCTCCCAGAAAAAAAAAAAACGATAAAATAGTAAAGAAAAATATTAAAAAAAACAAAAAATCAGTCCAGGAGGGTCAATATACAAATAATAGTAGTTTTGTGGTTTACAGGGAAAGAGTGATAAAAGACTTAAATGATTAATATCATGCCCTATTCATTATATGATATTAATCTAAAGATGTGATATAAATATAATGAGAGGGTGGAAAGAAGGTAAATATTTACAAAGGGTGGTGGCAGGTTGAAAAAAAGCCAAATCCTCATCTTCTGAATTAAAACAAGATGTGACAGACTTTGTATTCACTTAAAACATCAAGAAGTAGCACTGAAAAGAACAGGACGCTTACTTCACTAAAGTTTAATGAAACTTGAAAGTTAACAAAAACTGAAAACTATTATGATACTTAAAGTATCATAAAATAGAGTAAATGAAACAAGTTGTATATATTTTCTTATAAATACCATGGGAATATTCAATGAATAAAATAGAATAATCTCTTAAATAGTTTCATTTGTCCAATAATAGAAATAAAAACAACCCAAATCAGTTCAATAATGAAAAAATTTGTTACTTAAACTTAAAGGCACTTCAGCAGGTTGATTATGAAAATTCCGTGCAAAATGCCAGATTTGCAGATTCCTGTAACAGGATAAATATGCAGTGAGCCTGTCCCACCCCTTGGAAACCAATGTGGTCTCTTATAATGTTATCCTGGAACCACGGAGAGACAGCCATTACTTGGAGGATGGCTCCAAGTACACACACTATCTTGAGACATGAAGAAAAGTTGGATTCTTCCTTCATAAACTGTTTTGAAGGCAAGAAGCCAGCAAGGCAGAAACCTGTGGGGTTGAGGGAAGGATAAAGAAAGAAGGAAGTGTATGTTTTGTGGTTCCATGATAAGCACTTGGAGGCATCCCACAACTACATGTAGAAGTTCACAGGTATCATCCTTTCCTACAACACAATATGCAATTGTTCAAGATCTACTCAAAGATAATATATTACCATACGACCCAGCCATTCCACGTCTAGGTATTTATTCAAAAGAAATAAAAATGTATATCCATACAAAGACTTGTAGATGAACGCTCATAGCATCTTCCTATACAATAGCTCCAAACCAAGAACAACCCAGCTGTCCATCAACAGGTGACTGGATGAACACATTGTGCTAAATCTATTATCCATATGATGCAATGCTGTGCAGCAATAAAAGGCAATGAACTTTTGATATCTTCAACAGCAACAATGAATCTCAAAAATAACTATGCCAAGTGAAAGAAGTAAGACAAAAAAAGAGCACACACTGTATGATTCTATTGATCTAAAATCATAGAAGATGCAAACTAACCTATAATGGCCAGTGTTTTCCTGAGGATGGGAGGGAGGGAGCATGGAGGGGATTGCAAAGGGACAAGAGGAAACTTTTGGGGGGGATTCATATGCTCATGATCTGGATTGTGGTGATGGTTTCACAGGTGGATAGGCATGTTAAAACTATTCTAATTGTGGGCTTCCCTGGTGGTGCAGTGGTTAAGAATCCACCTGCCAATGCAGGGGACATGGGTTCGTGCCCTGGTCTGGGAAGATCCCACATGCCGCAGAGCAACTAAGCCTGTGCGCAAAAACTACTGAGCCTGCTCTCTGGAGCCCATGAGCCACAACTACTGAAGCCCGAGTGCCACAACTACTGAAGCCCGCACGCCTAGAGCCCATGCTCCCAGCAAGAGAAGCCACTGCAATGAGAAGCCCGTGCACGGCAACAAAGAGTAGCCCCTGCTCGCCGCAACTAGAGAAAGCCCGCGCGCAGCAACAAAGACCCAATGCAGCCAAAAGTAAATAAATTAAATAAATAAATTTATTTTAAAAAACTAAAAAAAAAAAAAAAAAAATGCCAGATTTGGCAAAACCTAGGAGATGAGAGAGATTGTCTTCATGTTTTTCTTAATAGAGAAAAATATTTTCTAAACGATCACCGAGAAAACTCTCCTATCTGATTGGTTATAATTAAATTACATGCTGTAATGATATAAAAGGATTTGAGGCTGATCAAAAAATTTTAAAAATATGGCACCAGAGGGCAGACAGCAGAAGCAAGAAGAACTACAATCCTGCAGCCTGTGGGGAAAAAAACACGTTCACAGAAAGATAGACAAGATGAAAAGGCAGAGGGCTATGTACCAGATGAAGGAAGAAGATAAAACTCCAGAAAAACAATGAAAAGAAATGGAGATAGGCAATCTTCCAGAAAAACAATTCAGAATAATGATAGTGAAGATGATCCAGGACATCAGAAAAAGAATGGAGGCAAAGATCGAGAAGATGCAAGAAATGTTTAACAAAGATCTAGAAGAACTAAAGAACAAAAACAGAGATGAACAATACAATAACTGAAATAAAAAATACACTAGAAGGAATAAACAGCAGAAAAACTGAGGCAGAAGAATGGAAAAGTGACCTGGAAGACAGAATGGTGGAATTCACTGCTGTGGAACAGAATAAAGAAAAAGAGAATGAAAAGAAATGAAGACAGCCTAAGAGACCTCTGGGACAACATTAGATGCAACAACAATCGTATTATAGGGGTCCCAGAAGGAGAAGAGAGAGAAAAAGGACCAGAGAAAATATTTGAAGAGATTATAGTCGAAAACTTCCCTAACATGGGAGAGGAAATAGCCACCCAAGTCCAGGAACCGCAGAGAGCCCATACAGGATAAACCCAAGGAGAAACACACTGAGACACACAGCAATCAAATTGGCAAAAATTAAAGACAAAGAAAAATTATTGAAAGCAGCAAGGGAAAAATGACAACATACAAGGGAACTCCCATAAGGTTAACAGCTGATTTCTCAGCAGAAAGGCTACAAGCCAGAAGGGAGTGGCATGATATACTTAAAGTGATGAAAGGGAAGAACCTACAACCAAGATTACTCCACCCAGCAAGTATCTCATTCAGATTCAATGGAGAAATAAAAAGCTTTACAGACAAGCAAAAGCTAAGAGAATTCAGCACCACCAAACCAGCTCTACAACAAATGCTAAACGAACTTCTCTAAGTGGGAAGCACAAGAGAAGGGAAGGACATACAAAAACAAACTCCCCAAAATTAAGAAAATGGTTATAGGAACATACATATTGATAATTACCTTAAATGTGAATGGATTAAGTGCTCCAACCAAGACACAGGCTTGCTGAATGGATACAAAAACAAGACCCATATATACGCTGTCCACAAGAGACCCACTTCAGACCTAGGGACACATACAGACTGAAAGTGAGGGGATGGAAAAAGATATTCCATGCAAATGGAAATCAAAAGAAGGCTGGACTAGCAATACTCATATCAGGTAAAATAGAATTTAAAATAAAGAATGTTACAACAGACAAGGAAGGACACTATATAATGATCAAGGGATCATTCCAAGAAGAAGATATAACAATTATAAATATATATGCACCCAACACCAACATAGGAGAACATCAATACATAAGGCAACTGCTAACAGCTCTAAAAGAGGAAATTGACAGTAACATAATAATCGTGGGGGACTTTAACACCTCACTTACACCAATGGACAGATCATCCAGACAGAAAATTAATAAGGAAACACAAGCTTTAAATGACACAGTAGACCAGATAGATTTAATTGATATTTAAAGGACATTCCATCCAAAAACAGCAGATTACACTTTCTTCTCAAGTGCACATGGAACATTCTCCAGGATAGATCACATCTTGGGTCACAAATCAAGCCTTAGTAAATTTAAGAAAATTGAAATCATATCAAGCATCTTTTCTGACCAAAATGCTATGAGATTACAAATCAATTACAGGGGAAAAAACGTAAAAAGACACAAACACATGGAGGCTAAACAATACGTTACTAAATAACCAAGAGGTCACTGAAGAAATCAAAGAGGAAATCAAAAAATACCTAGAGACAAATGACAATGAAAACACGACCATCCAAAACCTATAGGATGCAGCAAAAGCAGTTCTAAGAGGGAAGTTTATAGCTACACAAGCTTACCTCAAGAAACAAGAAAAATCTCAAATAAAAAATCTAACATTAGACCTAAAGGAACTAGAGAAAGAAGAACAAACAAAACCCAAATTTAGCAGAAGGAAAGAAATCATAAAGATCAGAGCAGAAATAAATGAAATAGAAACAAAGAAAACAATAGCAAAGATCAATAAATCTAAAAGCTGGTTCTTTGAGAAGATAAACAGAATTGATAAACCATTAGCCAAACTCATCAAGAAAGAGAGGGAGAGGACTCAAGTCAACAAAATTAGAAATGAAAAAGGAGAATTTACAACAGACACTGCAGAAATACAAAGCATCCTAAAAGACTACACAAGCAACTCTATGCCAATAACATGGTCAACCTGGAAGAAATGGACAAATCCTTAGAAAGGTATAATCTTCCAAGACTGAACCTGGAAGAAGTAGAAAATATGAACAGACCAATCACAAGTAATGAACTTGAAACTGTGATTAAAAACCTTCCAACAAACAAAAGTCCAGGACCAGATGGCTTCACAGGTGAATTCTATCAAACATTTTGAGAAAAGCTAACACCTATCCTCAAACTCTTCCAAAAATTGCAGAGGAAGGAAAATTCACAAACTCATTCTATGAGGCCACTATCACCCTGATACCAAAACCAGACAAAGATACTACAAAAAAAGAAAATTACAGAGCAATATCACTGATGAATATAGATGCAAAAATGCTCAACAAAATACTAGCAAACAGACTCCAACAACACATTAAAAGGATCATACACCATGATCAAGTGGGTTTTATCCCAGGAATGCAAGGATTCTTCAATATATGCAAATCAATCAGTGTGATAAACCATATTAACAAATTGAAGAATAAAAACCATATGATCATCTCAATAGATGCAGAAAAAGCTTTTGACAAAATTCAACACCCATTTATGATAAAAACTCTCCAGAAAGTGAACATGAGTGAACCTACTTCAACATAATAAAGGTCATATATGACAAACCCAGAGCAAACATCATTCTCAATGGTGAAAAACTGAAAGCATTTCCCCTAAGATCAGGAACAAGACAAGGATGTCCAGTGTCACCACTATTATTCAACATAGTTTTGGAAGTCCTAGCCACAGCAATCAGAGAAGAAAAAGAAATAAAAGGAATCCAAATCGGAAAAAGAAGAAGTAAAACTCTCACCGTTTGCAGATGACATGATACTATACATAGAGAATCCTAAAGATGCCACCAGAAAACTACTAGAGCTAATCAATGAATTTGGTAAAGTTGCAGGATACAAAATTAATGCACAGGAATCTCTTGCATTCCTACACACTAATGATGAAAAATCTGAAAGAGAAATTAAGGAAACACTCTCATTTACCATTGCAACAAAAAGAATAAAATACCTAGGAATAAACCTACCTAGGGAGACAAAAGACCTGTATGCAGAAAACTATAAGACACTGATGAAAGAAATTAAACATGATACAAACAGATGGAGAGATAAACCATGTTCTTGGATTGGAAGAATCAATATTGTGAAAATGACTATACAACCCAAAGCAATCTACAGACTCAATGCAATACCTATCAAATTACCAATGGCATTTTTTACAGAAGTAGAACAAAACGTCTTAAAATTTGTATGGAGACACAAAAGACTCCGAATAGCCAAAGCAGTCTTAAGGGAAAAAAATGGAGCTGGAGGAATCAGACTCCCTGACTTCAGACTGTACTACAAAGCTACAGTAATCAAGACAATATGGTACTGGCACAAAAACAGAAATACAGATCAATGGAACAGGATAGAAAGCCCAGAGATAAACCCATGCACCTATGGTCAACTAATCTATGGCAAAGGAGGCAAGGATATACAATGGAGAAAAGACAGCCTCTTCAATAAGTGGTGCTGGGAAAACTGGACAGCTACATATGAAAGAATGAAATTAGAACACTCCCTAACACCATACACAAAAATAAATTCAAAATGGATTCGAGACCTAAATGTAAGACTGGACAGTATACAACTCTTAGAGGAAAACATGGGAAGAACACTCTGACATAAATCACAGCGAGATCTTTTTTAATCCACCTCCTAGAGTAATGGAAATAAAAACAAAAATAAACAAATGGGACCTAATGAAACTTCACAGTTTTTGCACAGCAAAGGAAACCATAAACAAGATGAAAAGACAACCCTCAGAATAGGAGAAAATATTTGCAAATGAATCATCGGACAAAGGATTAATCTTCAAAATTTATAAACAGCTCATGCAGCTCAATAATAAAAAAACAAACAACCCAATCCAAAAATGGGCAAAAGACCTAAATAGACATTTCTCCAAAGAAGACATACAGATGGCCAAGAAGCACATGAAAAGCTGCCCAACATCATTAATTATTAGAGAAATGTAAATCAAAACTACAATGAGGTATCACCTCACACCAGTTAGAATGGGCATCATCAGAAAATCTACAAACAACAAATGCTGGAGAGGGTGCAGAGAAAAGCGAACCCTCTTGCACTGTTGGTAGGAATGTAAATTGATACAGCCACTATGGAGAACAGTATGGAAGTTCCTTAAAGAACTAAAAATAGAATTCCCATATGACCCAGGAACCCCACTACTGGGTATATACCCAGAGAAAACCATAATTCAAAAAGACACATGCACCCCAATGTTCATTGCAGCACTATTTACAATAGCCAGGTCATGGAAGCAACCTAAATGCCCATCAACAGATGAATGGATGAAGAAGATGTGGTACATATATACAGTGGAATATTACTCAGCCATAAAAGGGAACGAAATTGGGTCATTTGTAGAGACATGGATGCATCTAGAGGCTATCATACAGAGTGAAGTAAGTCAGAAAGAGAAAAAACAAATATCGTATATTAATGCATATATGTGTAACCTAGAAAATGGTACAGATGAACCGGTTTGCAGGGCAGAAATTGAGACACAGAAGTAGAGAACAAATGTATGGACATCAAGGGGGGAAAGCGGCGGGGGACGGGGGTTGTGGTGTGATGAATTGGGAGATTGGGATTGACATGTATACACTGATGCGTATAAAATGGATGACTAATAAGAAAATAAATAAATAAACATTAAAAAAATTTTTTTAAATATGATCTTGAAGGGACAGTAGCACACAATGAGACTAAGTTCAGCAGTGCATTAACAGGTTTTCTTATGGGGCAAGTCCTTCACAGCATGAGACACTCCAAAAGATAAAGCATTTAAAACCCACCAAAACAAATGTGTATGAGTACATATATATGAGTGAAAATAGTCATATAGATACATACATATATATCTATATCATAAAAATGTATGGAGTATGCAAACTTCAGGATAGTGTTACCAAGAGACTGGGGGAGAGTTGGCTGTCAAGGAGGACAAAAGGTGGACCTCAGTTGTATATACTGCATTTATTTAAACAGATTTTCTAAATCTGAAAAAAGACATAGAAAAATGTTAAGATATGTTAAATATCATCTGTACATAATGAATGTTTGATCTTCTATGTATTTTTATCTATGGTTAAAAGAATAAGTGATAGAAAGTGGAGAAATATGAACTACATGCATGTAAATTAAAATGTTTAGAGAATTTAAAAAAGAACACAGGAAAAACATTATATAAAATAATACCACTACATAAAGACAGCCAGAATACTAGTCTTTTATACCCAAATTTTTGAAAATTCTGAAGTAATGATTATTTGTTGCCCCAGATGAGTACATGACTTATAATCATTAAGATGATTCAAACTGACTAATTAAAAGAATCTAAATGAAACAATCCCATTGGAATATAAATTGGTACAGCCAATGTGGAAAAGAGTATAGAGTCCTCAAAAAGTTAAAAACAAAACTACCATATGATATAGCAATTTCGAACCAAAGGAAATGAAATCAGTACCTCAAAATGATATCTGCACTCCCACGTTCACTGCTGCAATATTCACAATAGCCAATAAAAGAAAACGATGTAAGCGTCTGGCAACAGATGAATGGATAGCAAATGTGTGTGTGTATATATATATCATCTAGCCTTAAATGAACAGGAGATCTTGCCATTGCAGCAAAATGGATGAACCTGTAAGACATTATGCTAAATAAAATAAACCAAACAGAAAGAAAAAGATGGAATGATCTCACTTATAATGTGGGATCTAAGAAGTTGAATACAGAGAAGCAGATAATAGAACAGTGCTCACCAGGGGTAGATTGGTGGGAGAAATGAGGAGATATTGGTCAGAGGACACAAAGTTGTTACATAGGATGAATAAAGCTAGAGTTCCAATGTACAGTATGACAACTATAAATTAGACCAAATGGACCTAACAAACATAAATAGATATGTCTACCCAACAGCAGAAGATTAAACATTCTTTTCAATTGCACACACAACATTCTCTAGGATAGATCATACTATCAGCCACAAAACAAACTTGAACAAATTTAAAAAGATTTAAAATCATACCAAGCAACTTTTATGACCACAATGAGTATGAAACTAAAAATCAACAACAAGAGGAAAGCTGGAAAAGTTACAAACATGTGGAAACTAAACAACACAATTCTGAACAACCAACTGGTCAAAAAAGAAATCAAAGGGATTTTCAAAAAACAATCGCCAAACAAATGAAAACAGAAACACAACATAACAAAACGTATGGTATGCTGCAAAAGCAGTACTTAGAGGGAAGTTTATACCGATAAATGCATATAATAAGAAAAAAAAAGATCTCAAATAAATAACTGAACTTTCCATCTGAAGGAACTACAAAGAAGAACAAAGTAAGCCCAAAGTTAGGAAGGAGGGAAGGAAATAACAAAGGTCACAATGGAAAAAATGAAATAGACACCAGACAAACAATAGAAGAAAAATAGCAAAACTTGTTTTTTTGGAAAGATAAACACAATGACAAACCTTTATCTAGACAAAGGAAAAAAAGAGAGAAAAAAAATAAAATCAGAAATGAAAGAGGAGATATTACAACTGACATCACAGAAAAACACAGGATCATAAGTGGATACTATGAACAATAATATGCCAATGATTTGGATAACCTAGAAGAAATGGATAAATTCCTAGAAACATACAATTTATTGAGACTGAATCATAAAGAACGAATAAAGAAAAAGGTGAATGAATCAGTAACGGAAAATCTCCAACACAGAAAAATCCAGGACCAGATGGTTTCACTGGTGAATTCTACCAAATATTTAAAGAAGATTAACACCAATCCTTTTCAAATTCTTCCAAAAAAAGAAGAGAAGGGAACACTTCCAAACCCAATCAACCAGGCCAGCATTACTCTAATACCAAAGGCAGATAAAGATACTACAAGAAAATATCCCTGATATATACAGATGCAAAACTACTTGACAAAATATTAGCAAACTGACTTAAACAGAATGTTAGAAGGATCATACACCATGATCATATGTGATTTATCTCTTGGATGAAAGGATGATTCAACACAAGCATGCTACTAAACGTTATACTACATGAATAGAATAAAAGATAAAAATCATTCAGTCATCTCAATAGAGAAAAAAATTATTTAAAAGATATAATAATTTTTCATGACAAGAATCCTCAGCAAATTGGGAACAGAAGTAACAAACTTCAACACAGTGAACGTCATATACAACAAACCCACAGTAAACATCATACTCAATGGTGAAAGTCTGAAATCTTTTGCTCTAAGTAGAACAAGACCAGAGTGCCCATATTCAACATAGTACTGGAAATTCTAGCTAGAGCAATTAGGCAAGATAAAGAAATAATGGGCATGCAAATCATAAAGAAAGAAGTAAAACTGCCTTTTTTTGTAGATGATATGATTTGATATATAGAAAATCCTAAAGATTCAACCAAAAAACTGTTGGAATTAATCAGTAAATCCAGCAAAGTTGTGGCTATAAAAATCAACATAGAGAAATCAGTTGCACTCCTATACACTATCAATGAAATATCTGAAAAAGAAATAAAACAATCCCATTCACAATAGCATTACAAAATAAAAGTATTAAAATAGCAACATAACAGCATTAAAAACAATAAAGGAATAAATTTAACCAAGGAAATGAATGATCTGTACAGTGATAACTATAAAACTTTGATGAAAGAAGTTGAAGAAGACACAAACAAATGGAAAGATATCTTATGTTCATGGATCAGAGGAATTAATATTGTGAAATGTCCATACTACATAAAGTCATCTATATATTCAATCTAATCCCCATCAAAATCCCAATGGCATTTTTTTCACATAAATAGAAAAAAGCAATCTTAAATTTGTATGGAACAACAAAAGGACTCTAGATAACCAAAGCAATCCTGAGAAAGAAGAACAAAGCTGGAGGTATCATACCTTCTGATTTCAAAACATATTACAAATCTATAGTAATTAAAACAGTATGGAAGTGGCATAAAAATAGAAATATAGACCAACAGAACAAAAGAGAAAGCCCAAAAATAAACCCCTCTATATGCAGTCAATCAATATTTGACAAGGAAGCCAAGAATACTCCATGGAGAAAGGAGAATCTCTTCAATACACGGTACTGGGAAAAACTGATAACCACATACAGAAAAGTGAAATTGGACTCCTATTTCACACTACTCAGAAAAATCAAATTGAAACAGATTAAAGACTTAAACATATGACATGAAAATGTGAAACTCCTAGAAGAAAACATAGGGAAAAAGCTCCTTGATATGGGTCTTGGCAATGATTTTCTGGATATGACACCAAAAGCACAACCAACAAAAACAAAAATAAATAAATGGAACTGCATCAAACTCAAAAGCTCTGCATAGCCAAAGAAACAATCAACAAAATGATAAGGCAAGATGCAGAATGGGAAAAAAATATTTGCAATCCATATAGTGGATAAAGGGTTAATTTCCAAAATATGTAAAGAACTCATAAAACTCAATAATAATAAAAAAAAATCAAACAATCCAATTTAAAAAAATGGGCAGGGGAACTGAATAGACAGTTTTCCAAAGAAGACATGAAAATGGCCAACAGGTACATGAAAAGATTCTCAACACCACTAATCATCAGGGAAATGCAAATCAAACTACAACGACGTAAGGTAACACATATATATGGAATCCAAAAAAAAAAAAAAAATGGTTCTGACGAACCTAGGGGCAGGACAGGAATAAAGATGCAGACATAGAGAATGGACTTGAGGACACGGGGAGGCCGAAGGGTAAGCTGGGATGAAGTGAGAGAGTGGAATGGACATATATACACTACCAAATGTAAAATAGATAGCTGGGGGAAGCAGCCACATAGCACAGGGAGATCAGCTTGGTGCTTTGTGACCACCTAGAGGGGTGGGATAAGGGAGGGTGGGAGGGAGACGCAAGAGGGAAGAGATATGGGGAGATTATATATATATATATATATATATATATATATATATATATATATATATATAGCTGATTAACTTTGTTATAGAGCAGAAACTAGCACACCATTGTAAAGCAATTATACTCCAATAAAGATGTTAAAAAAAAAAGCACACAATGAGATATCACCTCACACCTGTTAGAATGGCTATCATAAAAAAAAACAAGAGATAATATTTGGCAAAGATGTGGAGAAAAGGGAACCCTTGTGCACTGCTTGAGGGAATGTAAAGCGGTTCAGTCACATGGAAGACAGTACGGAGGCTACTAAGAAAACTACAGATAGATCTACCATATGACTCAGAAATCCCATTTCTGGGTATATATCCAAAGGAAATGAAAACAGAATATTAAAGAGATATCTGCACTTCATGTTTACTGCAGCATTATTCAATATAGCCAAGATATGGACACAACCTAACTGTCCATCAATGGATGAATGAATAAAGAAGATGTGGTATATTCAACACAATAGAATATTATTCAGTCATGAGAAAGAAGGAAATCCTGTCACTGGCAACAATACTGATGGACCTTGAGGGTATTATGCTAAGTGAGATAAGTTACACAAAAAAAGACAAATATTGTATGTTATCACTTATACGTGGAATCTAAAAAATCTGAACTTGCAGAAACAGAGAGTAGAATGGTAGTTACCAGGGGCTGAGGAATGGGAGAATTGGAAAAATGTTGGCCAAAGGGTACACACTTGCAATTATAAGATGAATAAATTCTAGAGATCTAATGATTAGCATTATGGTTATACTTAACATTACAGCATTACATAATTTAAAGTTGATAAGAGACTAGATCTTAAATATTCTCACCACCAAGAATAAATAATAAGTATGTGACATGATGGAGGTGTTAGCCAATGCTATGGTGGTCATCATATTACAATATATGAATGTATGAAATCAACAGGTTGTACACCTTAAAATTATACAATGTTTTATGTCAATTACATCCCCAAAATAAACCATAAGAAATATAAACATAAACTTTAAAAAACAATTTAATGAATATTCACTGAGTGTTTAATATAAACCATTAAACCAGACATTATATATATATTACCTCATTCAAGCCTTAATAATTTCTCTGAATTGGATACAGTCATTTCCAGAGTTATAATTATTTTAGCTGAAAAAGTTTAAAAGACATGGACTCTACCACAAGGCTAATAACCATCAAGGCTGTATATAAGGCAATCTAACTATAAGGCATGTGTGTGTGGGGGTGTACTTTAATGTTACATCCTTCATATTGTATTATCTAGAAAATAACTATAGTATCTGGAACTATTATATTATTTGGGAAATTTCTTATGACTATCTCAATTTCCTCAAAACAAAATTTTCATTAAAAAAAAAAAAACAACAAAAACTGAAACTGTCCTTTTATTCAATAAGAACTGGTTATTTGAAAGACTCCCAGAATGGCTGTGTGAAGAACGTGACAAGTCTCTTCTCCCAAAAACGGCAGTGTATTTTGACAAAATTGTCATGAAAAACCATTTAAATCATCTTTGCTAAAGACACATTGTGCTAAAGACAAGAAGCAAATTGAGAAGTATTCATTCAAGAAAATCTACTCCATCCTGTTGAAAAGTGTTGCTGCCATTTTAGTCAGGTAAAATTCCCATCTCAGTTCACTCCACCCCAGCTCCATGGTCCTGCCTAAGGGGCTGACATTATTCAGAGATGACCATGGAAAATCAGTGCCCAAGAATGTCATGAAAAAAATAAAGATCTCATGGGCAAATAAAACATTTGATGAAATCTAGTACTGATTTATGAAAAAATTCTCAATAAACTAGAAATTAAAATATGAAATATAAGATACAAAATATGGAAAAGCTAAAGCTAACATCATATTTAGTGGTGAGAGACTAAATATCTTATCCTTAAGATGATGAAAAAGGCAAGAATGTTCAACCTCGCCACGTTTATTCAACATTGTACTGGAGGATCTAGGCAGTGCAATGAGTTAAGGTAAATAAATAAATGGAAAATTAACTGGAAGAGAATAAAAACTACCTTTATTCCCAGATTACATGATTTTATTGAAGAGTAGAAGGAGAGCTGTTTAATCCATTATAATCCATTCTATGGTGTGGGGCAAGGCTTCTGACCATAAACATTTTTCCAGAGGAAATAACTCCTGAGCTTCGTATTAAACTATGAATAATATTTACCCAGGTCAAGAGGCTTTTGAAAGAGAAATCATTCAAAAAAAGAGGAAACTGAGAATATGGTAAGTATGAGAAATCCCAAGCTCCTCAATTTTGCCAAAGTGAAGAGTATAATGTAAGAGTGATTAAAAAAAAAAACCAATAGAAGCAAAAAAAAAAAAAAAGGAAAAGAAAAAAAGAATAGTTTTTATATCTATGCTGTAGTTGATGGAAACAACATCCACTGGGTGTCATTTGCATCTGAAAACCATTCACTCAGGTTTTGGAGGATAGATTTGACAGTGATGTGACTGACAACAGAAAGACAATTTGGGTGGGTGACACAGAACTCCAGACAAGCAATGGTGGGGACTTGAATCATGACCTTAGTAAGAGATATGGAGAGGAGGTGATATTTCTTCAGACACGTAGAGCGTAAAGGCAGCTGAGCTTTATTATTAATTGGTTTGGATGGGTGAGAAAATCAAAAGAACTTAATAGAGACTCTGATGTTTCAATCTTGGGTAACAAGGAGAAAACACTGGTTTAGAAAAGGATGGAGCAAGATGATACATTCCATTTCAGATACTTTCAGCTTAAAATGCCTGTCAATCAAAGTATAAATGTATAATAAGAGATTTGGACATACTGTTCCAAAGATCTTTATAAATTTATGAAGAATGATGTTGGAAATAAAATTATAAAGAGGTAAACAGCAAAACATGGTAACTGATGAAATGAAATGAGGTGTAAGAAGAACAGAACCTAATATAAAATACTAAGGAGTAATTATATATAAGGGCAAGCAATAGTGCATAAAGAGGGGTCAATGCATAAGAAGGACTAGGAAGAAGGAGGGTAGACAGAAGGGGAGAAGCTGAAGGAGGAGCAAGAAAAGCCTAAGGAGAAGAAGAAATGTTTAGATACATGTAAGGGGAAACAGAATATAGAACTTTAAGAAGATGGGAATGGTAAATAATCCCACATGGTGAAGCACAAGTGAGACTCATTCCATATGACATTAACAAATTTACTGCCCAATTTAGTAAGGAGCATTTAAGTAGAATGATGAGAGAAGAACCTATGTGACAGTCAGTTTTAAGACAGATTGAGAATAGAGAAAGAGGAAATACTGAGAATAAGCCACCAGCACAAGTGGTTTAATTTAATAATCAGCTACCTATAGCTAATAATCAGCAATGGACAATCCAAGGAGCAGCCACTCAGCAGATAATCAAGAGATGTCACAGCCGGCTGTGACATGTTTGCTCCTTAAGAACCACTTACTCTTGTGATCACTGCCGCTGTTACGTTGCTGCTATCAATGGTGGAAAAAGGAGCATTGTAGAAAGTGAAATAAGGGGTCCGCAAATAGAAAAATATTTCAAATGTCACATAGATATTATTTAATATTAAGAACTGTATAAATCAGCTATAAGTGACAATCTAATATGTTTTTGAAGTATTTCTGGTCTCTTTTAAATTATTTTACTATAAATGTTTTTTTTAGTCACAGATATTAAATCCTAAATAAATGAGGCATGCTTCAATTTGTGCTCCATTTTTATATGAAAAATATGTCAACGAGAAAATTAGATTCTAAGAAAAATTGACTCAGAACTGCTAAACATGGTCTTAACTGAGAAGATACACTGCTTACCTCTCATTGAATTTGATATGATTTTAAACCCACAAAGGAATTATTTTGGGGAGCTTTGAGGCACTTTGTTTCTCTTATGTTTTGTTAGTTCTTTATGTTCTTTGAGTGTTTGAGCTTTGACAAATATAAATACAAAATCCACAAAAAGTACGATTTTTAGATTAAGATAAGGTATCTAACTTGAAATTGTCTTATGTGAAAATGAATATTTTTTTCTCATTCAAATATGTACATAAATATGTATGTGTTAGCATGACAAAATATCCTCTTTGCAAAGAAAGCAACTGTTTGATAGCAATTATTTAAAGCAGTCTAAATTATGGAATAGAGTTTTCTTTAATCTGTTCATGCATAAAATAAATAAGTGTAACTAGTTTAAATTATAATTGTAGTGAAATTTGGGTTATTATAATTCTGTTAATGATATGTTGGTTAACTTTGGATGAAATACCTACTGCATAAAATGTTGTTATTTCTTTTTGTGTATTGCCATGTGAAGGAGTGGAAGAAAAAACATAAAAATTGCTACCAAAATGAAGTTCCATAGTCATGTTCCCATATGGTATAATTTTTTTGTAAAACAAAAATAATAATAATTGCACCACTCCCACCCAAAATGAACTAATTACAGTGATTCCCCAAAGAAAAAGAAAATTCATCTAAAGCAGATTAGCTGCATGTCCTTCACATTGTTTTTTAGTGTATTGGAGAATATATTATGATATTTTGAATTTTCCAGAAAACTCTTTTCAGTCTAAAATCTACATTATTTTGTAAACTTGTACACCAGGAAATAGTTAAGAACTATCATTAGATGGAAAGAGGAAAAATATTAAAATATTATAAGGATTTCTGAGAGGTGACAAAAGAATACTGGTTTTTCTTTTATTTAATCAGTGATGGCTCCCCATTGAACATACCAATGATCAAAAAAGAGTTAAACCACCCAACAACAATGCAGTATGTGCTCTGCAGGTTATTTTCTTACTAGAAAATCTTAGAAAATGTTTCCTTTTTTTGTATGTCTGAACTATTATAACTGTATTTAATAGATTAGAATAATTATTTTTCCACAGATTTGCTAGGTCACAATGCAAGGATTCCTGAACTAGGAAGGCACATGTAATTGTAGTAAGCCAGTTAAGGATTATTTCGTTTTTAAACTTGTGCAAACTTCACTGCATATCACTTCACACATTTGCATAACGTGTATGCAGCCTGGCATTTCCTCCGATCTCAATATGTTTAGCCATGCCCTTGGAATGGTCATGTTGTGACAGCTGGAAGGTAATTAGTTGGAGGACAGAATAAGTTGCTGCAACAAAGAAATCACAGAAAACACTGGCCAAAAATTAAGGAGATATTTATTTTTTCCATAAATAGTAATCCAAAGGTAGGAAGGGATTCCAAGGCTAGTAGCATAATTCTGCCATCCTCAACATGTGCTTCTACCCCTGTATCCAAGACACTGTTCCTTTTATTGCAATGTTCAGTCAAATGGAAGAAGAAAAGGGAAAAATGTAGGGGAAGGAGGGAGATTCGTTTTCAAGTTATGTTTAAAGCAACAGTTCATACCAAAATAATGTGTATAGTCCGGCACAATTTCAAAATTAATTTATTTTCTTTTTTCCCTTCCAAAAACTATGATCCATTCCTCAGAGAAGCTGCAGTTTTTAAGCTGAAGTCGGAAGAGAAGAGGGGAAAGTATTTCTCTGCTTGCTGATTAGTCTGTCCTTGTTGCTTCAAACTCTTCCTCCCATCCTTGCTAGCATCATTCTTTAAAGTGCCTTAAAGGAATCTGAGCTTCGAGACCAAATTCAAATCTAGAATTATTGAACTCCTCCGCAATTTTGCATAGGAATATGGTAGTATGTATAGAGCAGATTCCAGGTTCCCTACTTTTCCCACATCAGGCTCATGACACAGAATTCAATGCCTCTCTTCCTATCTGTGAAAGTAACTATTCCTTACTCGTTCCTCAGGTATAGATGCTGCACTCATTAGCCCCTCTCCGGTCTACTCTCTGATAAAAATGGCACAGCGGAAAGTGGGCTACACAAGCCTTAAAAACAGGCTGGGAGCCTTTAGGGCAGGGTTTCTAATGGTTTGCCCAGAGACTGGTCTAGAAGGCAGGGCAAGTCCCTTTGACCCCAGACTCCCTTGTTTCAGAGGGAAACCAGAGAGGGGCCCTCTCAACACCTGCAGCCCCAGCAGGACCCCTTCCATCTGTCTAGGGTTAGGGCTGATACTATGGGAATATAAAGAAGATATGCCTAACCAGATGGAAAAGGGGTGGACGGAACACTGCAGAGAGGCAGGCGCATGGGCTTGGTTTTCAAAGGTGAATAAACTGGGGGTAATACATCTCTTTTCTGAAAAGCCATAACTGCTCAGGATCGATATTCCAGTCTCAGTGGCAATTAGTCTTCCAGCCATAACCTACTTCTCTTCAAGAATATTGTTTTGAAATACCTAAATAACTGAGTGTTCAAAGTTTTTCTTTTTCAGTCATTCTTACTTCTGCAGCTGCTTTTTATTTTCTTAGTTTTAACTTTATCTTCTATTCAAATTTAACTTTAATTTAATTCTACTTTTCTTCTTAACATCAGTATCTTCTTTCTAACTTTTCTACCCATGTGCTTTCCCATGGGGTCAGTTTTCCTTTTAAAGATCTCCATTAATCTTCATTAACACGTGGTAATAAGTGTTAATTAACAACAATTTGAAATAAGGAACAAAAGAAATATGAAAAGAGGGAACAGAGGCAGTAGATTAGGTTTTCTCCAATTCCTATGATAATCTCTAACCACTGATAATCATCAGTGCAGATACTACATGCCAAGACAATAGTTTCTCAAATTAATAATGAGTACACTCCACTAAAACACTTTAATAGGAATATTAAAAGCAAAATCACAAATGTCTTTCTTACCACTTTATATTACTTATATGTTTTGAGTGTCTCAATAGACAGTAAGGACCTTAGTGTCAGATACAAATATCTGATACAGATATCTTATTTCCCTTTAAGCTTAACAAAGTGCCTGGTACACGGTACATGGACCAGGCTAATTAGTTGATTTTAAGTCATGTGTTTTTTCAATTTATGTTTTCCCTCCCTTGTCAACAAAATAAAGCAGCAGCAAATATATAAGCACTAGCTTTAATAAAAGGATAATCAAAAAGTAAATGCATTTTCTTTTGAACCCTACAATAAACATTCTGAAAATTGTTGCAGAACAAATCTTAAAAGCTACATAATATTTCAATTGTTAGATCCATTTGCTTAAGAAGTATAGGGAAAACTATGAAAATCCCAGCCTTCAAAAAGGAGTGCATTAAGTAGCTGAAAGGAGTGGAAGAAAAAAAGGGCTTTCAAAATTCACAAGAAGATAATTTAGAGTTTTCTGAACCACTAGATGTTACCTAGGAACAGAGATTATAAGTAGCTAACCCTACAGGGACAGAGGAAAACCTGCCCATGCATTGCAAGATGACTTAGATCTGAGTAGGGTCTAACAAAGAAAGAACAGAACCATGGACAAGCATGTAGATCACCCCTCACACCATGCTACGTTGTAGGCCTCCTGGCAACCCACATGTCACCTTGTAGAACGAAAATGAATTGTAGAGAGATGTGAATGCTGACTTATTTAATAGGGACACAGGAGAGAGTGAGTATAAACTAGACCTGCCTGAGTTTACCATGAACTAGCAAAATTATTCCATGAGCCAAGTTAGTTTCAGTCACAGGAAATCAGGATTATATATGTTCAGACATGAAATTTATGCTTCTTATAATTTCTCGGCTACTCTAAAGACAACAATAATGTTTGAATGATTGGATAGTTTCTTACAAACTTAGGTTTGACTCAGGGTTGGATCTACTGTATCTAATACACTCAATCTCCCACACTTCTCATTTTGACTCACTCTTTTGAGAACCCGTGCTTCCGCCTTCTTTGCCAACATCTAATTGACATTAGATCAATTAGATAAAATGGTTAAAGCTCTTTTATCTATTTGTCAACCTGTTGTTATGATTTCTTCCTAGTTTTCCTTGAACTTTTGCATCAGTAAGACACATTCAATTGCAAGCAATAGAAGCCTAATCAAGAGGCATAATTGATATAGATATTATTTATGAAGATATTATTTATGAAGAGGTCTGAAGGTTGATTGTCTCCGACTTCATCACTTAATAATACTACCAAGAAACTAGGCTTTCCAGATTTCAACTCGACCATAATAGCTGTTGATTTTTTTAGTCATTAAGATTTTCAACTCATGATCACAAGATAGCTGTTTTAACTCCAAGCAACTTATCATTTACTAGGCAGAAATGAAGGAAAAGGAATGGTTCCAGTGAAGAATTCTCTAGCATCTGTCTCTGTTAGAGTTTGGCAAAGGCTATCCCCAAACTTTCCTATTAAATTTCCCTTTAGGTTTCATTGGCCATAAGTAGGTCGAATAATGATCCCTATCCCTCAGGGGTGTGAAGAAAAAAATATCTTTCCTGAAGACTGCTACATTAGTATTGAACAAAATCAGGGTTCAATAAGCTTAGACAGCAAGGAAGTATGTTTTCCTCTTATTTGTGATGAACTCTAAAGATTATATCTCGTTTTCCCGGCAGAAAGTTATATCCATTTTTTTCATTCTAAAAGCCTGCAAATTGAAATAGTATTCCAAATGAACTTGTACAATATCTTTTGTGTTTATACATGCTGTGAAATGTTTCTTATCTTTTCAGAATTCAACATGCTAGCCTAAGGAAAAGGACTATATGAAGCAAATTGGAATAGGATTATTTCCTTCCCAAACTGCCACCATTTGGTTCAGAAGTAAATCCTACCAGATCATACCACTTATGAAGACAATACCTCTGGTTTCTAAAGGTACATTAAAACTTTAACGTTCAAATGCATATGAAATACATGATTCAGATGGTTGCCTACAATTTCAATGAATTCTGTCATCTGAAAAATTTTCATTGACAACGCCAAAGAAACCCTAATTTTCTTTAGCACTAAGAAAGCCTCTTAAATTCTGGAAAAAATAATTTTCCATTTTGGCTTCAAACATCAAGATAAGAATTATTTTTGTTTCACTGTCTTGAAAAAACAATGCATTGAAATTAATAAAACATATGCAGGATATGTTGTCAATTTTAATGTGCTAAAAACTTAGATTGCACATGTTCATTAAATGTCATATTGTAAAAATAATACAATAAAATGTTACCATTTATATGTGTATTGAGAATATAGATAACATACCACCTTAACTTTTATTAAAATTAATGACCTTTTACCAAGTTTTGCTGAAAAAGCAAGAAAGATAATCAGACACTGAGTGGTCCAAAGACAGTACCTTACCACTTCGTAATTTTTTTCTAAAATTAGCCCATATCCAAATATTTGTGGGGAAAAGATGAAGAAACTTAGATTATAGCATGGAAAACTTACATAGTGACATTTATCGCTGTACAATTTTTAAAGAGAACGATTTTAAATGGATCATTGTATTCTTACAGAAGATAAATTCAGAGTCTGAATCATTATAATGATTGGTGTGTTGTAAAGCTCAAATGCTGAAGTCTAGAATTCAAAGTTAATTAATGTCTGGTCCCTCAAAGTTTTTCATTTATTTTCTTTATGTTTATAGTTTCCATGCTCTAGTGAAATTACATCAGTTACAGCACGTTATTCTTATGCTTGTATGTTTCATATCTACATGTTTAGGTTTGGTCACAGATCCTTAATTTCCTTAGTTCACAAACACTATTTTGCAGGAGCCTTTATAAAGTTCACAAAATATTATTAGCTTCCACATACCACTTTCATTACAAATCTTCTTAAACTTTTTCTCCCTTCTTCAGTTCTTAATTGCCATCTTTCAGTCACTCTACACTTTCTAGCAATCCTGGGAACTTTGGCTCATCCCCAGGATTAAGCAAGCACTAAGGTGCAGAACACCCCAACCCCCCTTAACAGCTCACTCCAAGAATGAACCAGCCACTGGGAGAAACATTTCCTGTTAAAGCATACTGATTTGGCCATCACCTGTCCCTCTCCCGCACAAAGGTCCTGTAAGCCCTATTTTCCCTTCTCTATAAAAGAAAAGCCTTCTCCTGTTTGCTTTTTGAGACACTTGTAGATCCTGAGATCAGTAATACCCTTTTTGAGTACAGTTTCTTTACCTAAGTCTGGGTTTGTGTTTAAATGAAACCAGTGAGCTTGGAAGAGAACCTGCACCTCAAATGTTGATTGCAGCCTTTTAATCAGAGGATTTTGATCAGAGGATTTAGCTAAGCTGTGCTTGGAGTCCTGACACACAGAAATATGAGATAATAAATGTATATTGTTTTAAGCCACTAAGTTTGTAGTAAATTGTCACTCAGCAATAGAAAACCAATAAATATAGAAATGTACAATATGAACTTGACTCCCAGTATAGATCACAACTTAAGGTTGCTTTTTCTTTTTTTTTAATTAATTAATTAATTAATTAATTAATGGCTGTGTTGGGTCTTTGTTTCCGTGCGAGGGCTTTCTCTAGTTGCGGCAAGTGGGGGCCACTCTTCATTGCGGTGCGCGGGCCTCTCACTATCATGGCCTCTCTTGTTGCGGAGCACAGGCTCCAGACGCGCAGGCTCAGTAATTGTGGCTCACGGGCCTAGCCGCTCCGCGGCATGTGGGATGTGGGATCTTCCCAGACCAGGGCTCGAACCCGTGTCCCCTGCATTAGCAGGCAGATTCTTAACCACTGCGCCACCAGGGAAGCCCAAGGTTGCTTTTTTTAAATAGAAAAACTTCCTTAAGCACTTAATATATTCCATGTAATTGTTTTCTTCTGTATTTTACTTGATGTTAACTAGAAAAAAAACTTTACTCTCAACTTATTATAGTTAATATAATGGTCTATACTCATTTAAATAAAATTTTACATTAAAAACCTTAAAATATTAATTATAACATTTAAAATAAACTCTTCCAGGAGATGCCTAGAGAGTGGTGTTATTTCATGATCAAAACATTTCCCATTTACATATATGAGAAAACATGACAATATGTATTTAACATTGGTATTACACACATTATTTGGTAATAGAGATTTTCCTGTAGTGCATTACATCTACAAATGAAAAAAAAAAATGTTCTGTTGGTTGACCAATAAATTCAATTAAGGTCAATATTAGCAGACATGATTTCCATTTCATTTTCATTAGAGCCGTTTCTGGCAGATTGGAAAATAGGGATAGAACTCAGTAGAAAGGATAATGCTTATTCTAAGATGGGAGGACTTAGTGTAACGATGATTTTGATATTCAGTAGAGTAAATATTTTTGTGAGAGAATAAAGCTAAATTTTGGAGATATAGTTTTGACCTGGTAATAAGCAGATACTTATTTTTACCAGTTGTACAATGGTTCTGTTAGATCATTCCTATAGTGATTTATGGAAGTTTGTTTAATCTTATCCAGATGTATCTAAAGAGATTTTTTTTAATTATGATTTTAGGAAAAGATATGTCTAATAATTGACCATGCTGGGTAATATTTCAATCAGAAGCCATTTTTACAGATATTCTGTAACTTGTTGAACTAATACAGACTGCTGAGTTCCCTTGGTCCTTTGCAGGAGGTATTTAGGACATTTGAAGGGATAACCAGTCATCTACTGGGACATAGCCAAGTTCTTCACACTAGCAGAGTGTACCTCAGAGGAAGTACAATACACTCAAATTATAATAATAATGATTTTTTTCAACTGCATCTCAAGAAAGAGAAAACTGAGAATGTGAATGTTTCATCACATTCTTCTATGTTTACTCCAAGAATTTAAGGATAGTAGAGGACATGTTATTTTGTTAAGGCAGCAAATACCCAATACTCTATCCCAGTGCTATGGATTAAATTTGCAGATTAAGAATAAGGAAACTGTTACTGGTGCCACAAGACATAAAAATTAAAGCTGACACAAAAAGGGTTATAAACTTATATAACCACATATAGAGTTAAAACATGCCCAGCATAAAAGTTTTAAAAAGAGATACATACTTGCAATTTTTTAGAAACAAATATGTTTAATAAATTGTAAATGGTGCATGAACTTCAACTAAATATCTGGCAACTTGGCCTCATGGAACACAAAAAGAAGAGCTAAAATTTTGCAATTAATTCATATTTGGAAATTCTTTATATAAAAGAAGACTTCTTCCAGAAATATCATAAGAAAAAATTAAAAGGACAGCTGCTATCATAACAGTGTGTTCTTTCTCAAGTCATCAGAAATAAATAAATTTAGGCAAATTAATGATGTAGAGTCTGTCATTGATGAAAGAAATAAGATTCACTACATAAAAACTTATTCTGAGAATTTTCTAATTCATCATGGTATCAAGTGTTAATTTACATGTAGAAATACTAGTGTGTCCGTACCATAGTATCAAAGCTGGCTCTCATTTTGAGACAATATACACTTTAAATACATACACTTTCTTTTTAATCTTCAAAACAATCTTATGAGGTAGGTACTGTTATTATTCCTGTTTTAAATAAACTTTCTTTTTAATCTTCAAAACAACCTTATGAGGTAGGTACTGTTATTATTCCTGTTTTACAAATAGGGTAACTTAGGCTCAGAGAGATTAATATTAATTCACCTAAGATTCACAACCAGATATGAAAGTCTTCACCTATTCTTTCTATCTACTCTCACAAACGTCAGCTAAGGCTAGGCACAGTGTTACAAAATAGGGAAATTGTTCTCTCTGATGCTTCCTTTCCTTCCTGCTCCCTCACTAGGATTCATTACATACCATGTCAGGCTCCATGCAACATCAGGGTCCAACCACGCAACATTAAAACAGAATGGGATTTGAGAGACATTCTTACTTTTATTAAAACTCACTCACTGTAGTACATTTCTCAGAGAATATGTAGTTTTAGCTTTCTTTCTATAATTATGAGAGCAGCCTGTTTTTAAAGTCATTTCTGACTACCAACAATATATTGGCAAGTTATTAGGAGAGAGGATATGAGAGCTAGGCTATATCTAAAGCTGCACATGATGGCAGTGCTGATGAAACAGCTGCCCATTGCCTCTTCCTCTTGCTCTATGGCCACCTCTCTCCCTCCTCTAACCTCAAATGCCCAGGTACCACAGATGACGGGCAGCCTGCCGTGGTATGATCAGGGTTCATAGACAGAGGTCCCAGAATTTCTGCTGCTTCAAGATCCAGAATAGAAAAAAATTGTTGCACAAAGCTATGGCCTCACTGGTGTAGATCTGTGAAAGCCATTGTGAGAAAGGTTACTGAAATGATGGAATACGCGAGGATGGCCATGTTGTAAAGCGGCTTCTTTTTCAGGTGACACTTGCAGGTGCCCTCAAAGCTACTTTATTTGGTCACCTAATTGCTAGATTTTAAACACACTCTGCCCTTATAATCCATATCAATTTATTTATGAATTTTGCATGTGTAGTAATTATATTATATACATTAAAATCTTACAAACAAATGTAACTTAAGATGAAATAAAAATTATGATTTATTCCAGAACCCCTACTCATTCCTTTGTTTATGCCAAAATGTGCACACAATATACACAGAAGACTACCACTCCAGAGGTCTCAGGGGTCTCTCTTTTTCTCATAAACTCATGTTTAAGCTCTCTTGCTTTATTCTGGCACTGCTTATTTCCTTTCTGCTTTATCCTAAATGGATTCTCTCTCTTTATAGTCACTTTGGAATGTCCATGTGATTTTACCTTCAGTTTCATGTTATTTATAGGATTATTTTAGATTCATATTTTGCTTCATATGGACCTACTAGAGAGGGCTCAGTACTCTGAAGTCATAAACATGATATTGTCAAAACATATATGTGTGAAAATAATGTAGATGTAAAGTTGGTAATGGTTCATTCATTCTCTGACTGCTTCTATAAATATTTGAGGCCTACTATGAGCCAGATATTCTAGTTAATGAGGGTCAGCAGTGTAAAAAAGAAAAAGAAAAATCTGTATTGTTAAAAAGCCTGCATCCTTCTGGGGAGAGAGAGAAGATAAATAGACAAACATACACACACAAAAATATACAATATGCAAAGTGGCAGTAAGTTGTATGAAAGAGACAGTTTTGTACAGTTGCTTAGGGCACAAACTCTGGACAAACTGCCAGGTTTTGAAATCTGGGGCCCCCTTCCTTCACTTACTAGCTGTATGACATGCATGACATTGGACTCATTTCTAAGTCTCCGTGTATTTCTGTTTCCTAGTTTGTAAATCACAGATAATAATAACCCAATTATAGAGCATATTAAATAAATTAATATATATAAAACACTTAGAACAGAACTTTGAGGGTTAGCTATACTGCAATATGTGTCAGCTACAGTTATAAAGAAAGGGAGTATGAAGCATAAAGGAGAATAGTGGGAAGCTTTGGGAAATGCTATTTTATATAAAATGGTCATGGAAAATTCTTAGTATATATAATCAGGGCATACTGTACTTGATCACAAATATCTATACTGACATTTTCTATACGTAGGGTCATGCTAGCTTCCCAGATATCTAAAACAGTAGGAATTTCTCCTCCTTTTAGTCTTAAAATTTGATTCCCAGATTGAAAAATAAAATGTGGATTCATTCTATTTATATGTAATGGAGAACTAACCACATGTAAAAAAGGCAAAGCTACATAATCATTTAGGATGTACAGAAGTTATAATTGTTGTCTTTTGTGTTAATGGATAAAATATATGCATTAAATTGCCACTCAGAATAACAATATATATTTATATTATTTAATACTTAAGATAAACTTGAAGATTATTTATTGCTTTTTAAAAACATGAAGCATCTTAATAAACTCTTACTATTGGAGAAAGGAGAAATTATATAGATCTTCCCTCAAAGAAATTTATCATCTGCAGATAGCATCTATGATCTATCAAATAACATGGAAACAGACATATATTAATAAAGCACAATGGACAGGGTTAGGGAAAATATAAGTAAAGAAAGTGAGCTGATTTTGAAAATGCACAAAATAAGAGCATTGGTGTTTGGCTGTGGATCAGACTTAAACCCATCCCAGCATCAAAGTGTATGCTATGAAATTCTTCCCAGATTTGTGTCACTGAGGTATGTTTCATTCCAATAGTAATTTCAATACATATATGAAGAGTCTTCAGAATCTGAGGCTCAAGCTATACGTTTTTACATCTACAACAATCACTAAATTGGAGGTGGCATTAGCCTGTACCTACCACCCTTCTTCTTTTGTTCTTCTAATATCACTAAAACTCTTCCACAGACATTGGACAGGAACACTAAGTGAGGCTTAATTACTTCTGCCCAAAATAATACTCCTTTTCTTCTTTTCCCGCATGAGAAAGACTAATCAAACTGTCACTCAGCATTACCTTACTTTTGGGTATGCGATGCCTTCAGAGTTTTTTACATTGAAACCAGGTCACTATCACAAGCCATGAAAAATGACCAATTTTAATTTAACACAGGAACTGCAGTGTGTTGGACTGAACAATATATAAATATTTTCAGAAACCCATGATTTTGCTCCAGTTATACAAGTAATTTTTCAAAATTATATATATATATAAACTTTTAAACATTTGATGTTAAAAAATATCCAGTCATGGGCTTCCCTGGTGGCGCAGTGGTTGAGAATCTGCCTGCCAATGGAGGGGACACGGGTTCGAGCCCTGGTCTGAGAAGATCCCACATACCGCGGAGCAACTAGGCCCGTGAGCCACAATTACTGAGCCTGCGCATCTGGAGCCTGTGCTCCGCAACAAGAGAGGCCGCGATAGTGAGAGGCCCGCGCACCGCGGTGAAGAGTGGCCCCCACTTGCCACAACTAGAGAAAGCCCTCGCACAGGAGCAAAGACCCAACACAGCCCTAAATAAATAAATAAATAAATAAAATTTAAAAAAATATATATATCCAGTCATATGAATAATCAAAAAAAAATTAGAAGGTTAGCAATCATCACTGTCATAATGTGTGAAACTTCTGTTTTATTACAAGTCGCCTTACCTAAGTTAGTAAGCAGGATCCGGATTTCAGGACTCTCGGTTCGAGTCCCCTTTCCGCCATTCCAATTCAGGCTGAGGATGTTCCTTCCCAAACATGGCGAGGAAAAACAAAAGAAAACAAAATCAAAACATCGCTTTTTGTTGGTTTCTTGGAGCCAAACAGCCTATTTGTGGTCTCTTTGAACGACAAACCAGTCAAACTGGGACGCTGGGCCCTGCAGTGCTACGAGGCGCGGGCAGGACGGAACCAACAGCCTCTGGGCCGCGCAGGGCGAGCTGGGAAATTCATCAGGCAAGTCTGCGGGACGGAGTCCCGCCCAGGTGTGTCTCCCGCGAAAGGAGCGAGCTTATTGAAGGCAGCAGCTGAGATGGCTGTTCCAGGAATAACCTGCTAAGAGATGGCAGAGAACCAAGTGGAGGAATTCGAGATGAAGGAAGACAAGCCCGTTGTATGACCTCCAGGACTCCAGCAACATCTCCAGCTTGCTACTGAGTGTAAGAATATTCTCCTCAGCAGATGTACACAATTGATCAGGACCAGTTACTGTAATTTGAGTATTTGGCCAAGCATGTGGTGCTTCTGAGGCACAATAAATAGCATGCAAACGGTTTTGAGCAATTAGATGTCATAGCAAGGGAAATGGAGAGAAAAATTCAGTTTGCTGTTAACAAGGCATCAAAAAGGAAAGATTCTGTGTCTGTCTGAAAAAAACTGATGCCTAAAAACCCACACTGATAATCTCTTGAACTAGCTAGAGGAATTGAAAACTTTTGGCCAAGGGAGAAGGAAAGAGGAGAAGTATGACCACCAGAAATCAGTGCACAACTTCTCATGTCTGACAAAGTATCATGACCTCTGGGGAAACAAAAAATGAAAACAACCACACACCACAGAGCAAGTAAATCCTCCTCTTTACTCCTTATAGAAGATGAAAAAACATCTATGGGAATGTGGTATCTGCAAAGATCATCATGAAGTTTTTGAATATTAAATAGAAAATTTGGACGAAAGTCACTACCATAAAAAGCAAAAATAAAAGATTTTCTGAGTCAAGAATATTTGGGTCAATAAGATGGCTGAGTTCCAGAAAAAAACTTGTTCACTTTCTGAGAGTGGATGAGAGTATAATAAAGACAGCAAAAGCAAGAAGGCCAAACACAACAGCAAGGGCCTGAAAATTGGGTATATTTTACATGTAATCAAATATGGAATCACCAAAACAGATTTGATAAATCCTGCTAGTGATGTAACATGGCTCTATTTAGTACACTCAAGCTGACTTTTGTGTCTAACAGTACTTAACTTGGCTTGCTAAATAAAGGTAAGTATACCATCAGAAGGACATATTGACACCACAAGGTGAAATACATTAAACCAAATCATCATCATGGCAGTGTTTCCAAGAGGACAAATGCAGCAGGAAAGCTAATGCAGATAAAGGAACACCATAGAAATCTGATAACTTCAACAGCATTATGTCTTAAAATTATCTCAAAAATATCCACAATTGGTTAATTCGGAACTTTCTGGATGATTAAATTAAAATTATCTAAGGAGAAAAGAAGCAGGGTTATCCCAGCAATATGTGACTACCCTAAAATAACGCCAAATTTTTATTTGTCAAGTAATCAAACATGATCAATAAAAAGTTCACTTTGTTTTAAGAATAACAGTAGGCATATATGCTGAAACATTAATTATAATAGCTAATACTACACAAATAGCCAATGCTTATTCAATCACTCTGTGTTCAGGCCTTGTACAAGTTCTTTACATGCACAATCTCATTGAATACTTACAATAACCCTAAAAGAAACTACAAGGAACAAAATAATGATATTATAAATTTGTTATATGATCTGGGATTGCAAAAGGAGCAATTCAAATGCTTTCAGAGGCCACACAATGAACATATAAAGAACTGAAGATATGAAGATAGAGGGGATGAGGTGGATAAGTAAATGAAGTTGACACATTCAAATTCATTTGTTTTAACAAATTCTGGAAAAACTAAAATATCTCTAATATCCACTCAGTTTTGGCTCTTTAGACAGAAAAATTGCAATTCCTCAAATAGGTCAGCATGTGGACCACTTCAGAGCATCTTAAAATAGTTGTTCTTAACGTTAAAGCAGTTCATCTTATTCAATTTATTAGTATAAAGTGTAATGTGGGCTATCATATGAAGGGAAGACTATTTTGACTGGAGAATGTTTCTCAAAGATTTTAAAAATAATTATTTCATATTATGTATCATGGATATCTCTGTTTAACCACTATTTAAACTGTAAGATCCTTGAGAGCAAAGTAACATTTTCGTCTGTATATCTCTTTCATTACATACTAGTATGGTTTTCACTTAGGATAGCTGTGATTTCCAACAAAAGTTTTGGAATATGGGAGGGGTGTTTTTAGTTATCATGATCATTGGAGACACTTAGTGACTGTAACTGGGTGAGGACAACGTTGCTAGATTGTAGCTATGTAATCAAGGGCTGTTCTAAATCCTCTGTGCTCTTCCAGTGTCCAGCCAGAAAGTCATTTAGGTTAAAAAAACAAAACAAAACAACAACAACAAAAACAGCCTCTAATTTTTGGAGGTAAAACATAAATCTGCTACATTTTGACATAATGTAAATTGAACTTTCAAAAACGTATTTATTGTGTAATTTAAGGGGATGTTGAATTTGTTTTATTGTAAACTTACTAGAGATGGTTGTTCTAGCTTAAGGTCTACAACCTTAAGTAAATCTGCAAAGTCCCTTTTCACATGTAACATAACATATTCATAGCTTCCAGGGATTACTGCATGGGCATCTTTGATGGGCCATTCTGCTACCATAGTTGACTAGGCCCTCAGATTGTTAGCTGATCTTAAACTCAGGCTTTTTTTTTCTAATTTACTCTCTGCTTTCTTTTTTTTTTTTTTTTTTTTTTCAAACATCTTTATTGAAGTATAATTGCCTTACAATAGTGTGTTAGCATCTGCTTTATAACAAAGTGAATCTGTTATACATATACAATATGTTCCCATTTCTCTTCCCTCTTGCATCTCCCTCCCTCCCACCCTCCCCATCCCACCCCTCTAGGTGGTCACAAAGCACCGAGCTGATCTCCCTGTGCTATGCGGCTGCTTCCCACTAGCTATCTATTTTACATTTGGTAGTGTATATATGTCCATGACACTCTCTTACCCTGTCACATCTCACCCCACCCCCTCCCCATATCCTCAAGTCCATTCTCTAGTAGGTCTGTGTCTTTATTCCCGTCTTGCCACTAGGTTCTTCATGGCCTTTTTTTTTTTTTTTTTTTTTCCCTTAGATTCCATATATATGTGTTAGCATACTGTATTTGTTTTTCTCTTTCTGACTTACTTCACTCTGTATGACAGACTCTAACTCCATCCACCTCATTACAAATACCTCCATTTCATTTCTTTTTATGGCTGAGTAATATTCCATTGTATATATGTGCCACATCTTCTTTATCCATTCATCTGTCGATGGACATTTAGGTTGCTTCCATGTCCTGGCTATTGTAAATAGAGCTGCAATGAACATTTTGGTACATGACTCTTTTTGACCTATGGTTTTCTCAGGGTATATGCCCAGTAGTGGGATTGCTGGGTCGTATGGTAGTTCTATTTGTAGTTTTTTAAGGAACCTCCATACTGTTCTCCATAGTGGCTGTATCAATTTACATTCCCACCAACAGTGCAAGAGTGTTCCCTTTCCTCCACACCCTCTCCAGCATTTATTGTTTCTAGATTTTTTGATGATGGCCATTCTGACCGGTGTGAGATGATATCTCATTGTAGTTTTGATTTGCATTTCTCTAATGATTAATGATGTTGAGCATTCTTTCATGTGTCTGTAGGCCATCTGTATATCTTCTTTGGAGAAATGTCTATTTAGATCTTCTGCCCATTTTTGGATTGGGTTGTTCGTTTTTTTGTTATTGAGCTGCATGAGCTGCTTGTAAATCTTGGAGATTAATCCTTTGTCAGTTGCTTCATTTGCAAATATTTTCTCCCATTCTGAGGGTTGTCTTTTGGTCTTGTTTATGGTTTCCTTTGCTGTGCAAAAGCTTTTAAGTTTCATTAGGTCCCATTTGTTTATTTGTGTTCTTATTTCCATTTCTCTGGGAGCTGGGTCAAAAAGAATCTTGCTGTGATGTATGTCATAGAGTGTTCTGCCTATGTTTTCCTCTAAGAGTTTGATAGTGTCTGCCCTTACACTTAGGTCTTTAATCCATTTTGAGTTTATTTTTGTGCATGGTGTCAGGGAGTGTTCTAATTTCATACTTTTACATGTTCCTGTCCAATTTTCCCAGCACCACTTATTGAAGAGGCTGTCTTTTCTCCACTGTATATGCTTGCCTCCTTTATCAAAGATAAGTTGACCATATGTGTGTGGGTTTATCTCTGGGCTTTCTATCCTGTTCCATTGATCTATATTTCTGTTTTTGTGCCAGTACCAAACTGTCTTGATTACTGAAGCTTTGTAATATAGTCTGAAGTCAGGGAGCCTGATTCCCCCAGCTCCATTTTTCGTTCTCAAGATTGCTTTGGCTATTCGGGGTCTTTTGTGTTTCCATACAAATTGTGAAATTTTTTGTTCTAGTTCTGTGAAAAATGCCCGTGGTAGTTTGATAGGGATTGCATTGAATCTGTAGATTGCTTTGGGTAGTAGAGACATTTTCACAATGTTGATTCTTCCAATCCAGGAACATGGTATATCTCTCCATCTATTTGTATCATCTTTAATTTCTTTCATCAGTGTCTTATAATTTTCTGCATACAGGTCTTTTGTCTCCTTAGGTAGGTTTATTCCTAGATATTTTATTCTTTTTGTTGCAATGGTAAATGGGAGTGTTTTCTTAATTTCACTTTCAGATTTTTCGTCATTAGTGTATAGAAATGCAAGAGATTTCTGTGCATTAATTTTGTATCCTGCTACTTTACCAAATTCATTGATTAGCTCTAGGAGTTTTCTGGTAGCATCTTTAGGATTCTCTATGTATAGTATCATGTCATCTGCAAATAGTGACAGCTTTACTTCTTCTTTTCCGATTTGGATTCCTTTTATTTCTTTGTCTTCTCTGATTGCTGTGGCTAGGACTTCCAGAACTATGTTGAATAATAGTGGTGAGAGTGGGCAACCCTGTCTTGTTCCTGATCTTAGTGGAAATGGTTTCAGTTTTTCACCATTGAGGACAATGTTGGCTGTGGGTTTGTCATATATGGCCTTTATTATGTTGAGGAAAGTTCCCTCTATGCCTACTTTCTGCAGGGCTTTTATCATAAATGGGTGTTGAATTTTGTCAAAAGCTTTCTCTGCATCTATTGAGATGATCATATGGTTTTTCTCCTTCAATTTGTTAATATGGTGTATCACATTGATTGATTTGCGTATATTGAAGAATCCTTGCATTCCTGGGATAAACCCCACTTGATCATGGTCTATGATCCTTTTAATGTGCTGTTGGATTCTGTTTGCTAGTATTTTGTTGAGGATTTTTGCATCTATGTTCATCAGTGATATTGGCCTGTAGTTTTCTTTCTTTGTGACATCTTTGTCTGGTTTTGGTATCAGGGTGATGGTGGCCTCGTAGAATGAGTTTGGGAGTGTTCCTCCCTCTGCAATATTTTGGAAGAGTTTGAGAAGGATAGGTGTTAGCTCTTCTCTAAATGTTTGATAGAATTCGCCTGTGAAGCCATCTGGTCCTGGGCTTTTGTTTGTTGGAAGGTTTTCAATCACAGTTTCAATTTCAGTGCTTGTGATTGGTCTGTTCATATTTTCTATTTCTTCCTGGTTCAGTCTCGGCAGTTTGTGCATTTCTAAGAATCTGTCCATTTCTTCCAGGTTGTCCATTTTATTGGCATAGAGTTGCTTGTAGTAATCTCTCATGATCTTTTGTATTTCTGCAGTGTCAGTGGTTACTTCTCCTTTTTCATTTCTAATTCTATTGATCTGAGTCTTCTCCCTTTTTCTCTTGATGAGTCTGGCTAATGGTTTATCAATTTTGTTTATCTTCTCAAAGAACCAGCTTTTAGTTTCATTGATTTTTGCTATTGTTTCCTTCATTTCTTTTTCATTTATTTCTGACCTGATCTTTATAATTTCTTTCCTTCTGCTGGCTTTGGGGTTTTTTTGTTCTTCTTTCTCTAATTGCTTTAGGTGCAAGGTTAGGTTGTTTATTCGAGATGTTTCCTGTTTCTTGAGGTAGGCTTGTATTGCTATAAACTTCCCTCTTAGCACTGCTTTTGCTGTGTCCCATAGGTTTTGGGTCGTCGTGTCTCCATTGTCATTTGTTTCTAGGTATTTTTTGATTTCCCCTTTGATTTCTTCAGTAATCACTTCGTTATTAAGTAATGTATTGTGTAGCCTCCATGTGTTTGTATTTTTTACAGATCTTTTCCTGTAATTGATATCTAGTCTCATAGCGTTGTGGTCGGAAAAGATACTTGATACGATTTCAATTTTCTTAAATTTACCAAGGCTTGATTTGTGACCCAAGATATGATCTATCCTGGAGAATGTTCCATGAGCACTTGAGAAAAATGTGTATTCTGTTGTTTTTGGGTGGAATGTCCTATAAATATCAATTAAGTCCATATTGTTTAATGTATCATTTAAAGCTTGTGTTTCCTTATTTATTTTCATTTTGGATGATCTGTCCATTGGTGAAAGTGGGGTGTTAAAGTCCCCTACTATGATTGTGTTGCTGTCAATTTCCCCTTTCATGGCTGTTAGTATTTGCCTTATGTATTGAGGTGCTCCTATGTTGGGTGCATAAATATTTACAATTGTTATACCTTCCTCTTGGATCGATCCCTTGATCATTATATAGTGTCCTTCTTTGTCTCTTGTAATAGTCTTTATTTTAAAGTCTATTTTGTCTGATATGAGAATTGCTACTCCAGCTTTCTTTTGATTTCCATTTGCATGGAATATCTTTTTCCATCCCCTCACTTTCAGTCTGTATGTGTCCCTAGGTCTGAAGTGGGTCTCTTGTAGACAGCATATGTATGGGTCTTGTTTTTGTATCCATTCAGCCAGCCTGTGTCTTTTGGTGGGAGCATTTAATCCATTTACATTCAAGGTAATTATCGATATGTATGTTCCTATTCCCATTTTCTTAAATGTATTGGGTTTGTTATTGTAGGTGTTTTCCTTCTCTTGTGTTTCTTGCCTAGAGAATTTCCTTTAGCATTTGTTGTAAAGCTGGTTTGGTGGTGCTGAACTCTCTCAGCTTTTGCTTGTCTGTAAAGGTTTTAATTTCTCCATCGAATCTGAATGAGATCCTTGCTGGGTAGAGTAATCTTGGTTGTAGGTTTTTCTCCTTCATGACTTTAAGTATATCCTGCCACTCCCTTCTGGCTTGCAGAGTTTCTGCTGAGAGATCAGATGTTAACCTTATGGGGATTCCCTTGTGTGTTATTTGTTTTTTTTCCCTTGCTGCCTTTAATATGTTTTCCTTATATTTAATTTTTGACAGTTTGATTAATATGTGTCTTGGCGTGTTCCTCCTTGGGTTTGTCCTGTATGGGACTCTCTGTGCTTCCAGGACTTGATTAACTATTTCCTTTCCCATATTAGGGAAGTTTTCAACTATAATCTCTTCAAAAATTTTCTCAGTCCCTTTCTTTTTCTCTTCTTCTTCTGGTACCCCTATAATTCGAATGTTGGCACGTTTAATGTTGTCCCAGAGGTCCCTGAGACTGTCCTCAGTTCTTTTCATTCTTTTTTCTTTATCCTGCTCTGTCGTAGTTATTTCCACCATTTTATCTTCCAGGTCACTTATCCTTTCTTCTGCCTCAGTTATTCTACTATTGATCCCATCTAGAGTATTTTTAATTTCATTTATTGTGTTTTTCATCATTGCTTGGTTCCTCTTTAGTTCTTCTACATCCTTGTTAAATGTTTCTTGCATTTTGTCTATTCTATTTCCAAGATTTTGGATCATCCTTACTATCATTATTCTGAATTCTTTTTCAGGTAGACTACCTATTTCCTCTTCATTTGTTAAGTCCAGTGTGTTTTGAGCCTGCTCCTTCATCTGCTGTGTGTTTTTCTGTCGTCTCATTTTGCCTATCTTACTGTGTTTGGGGTCTCCTTTTCACAGGCTGCAGGTTCATAGTTCCCGTTGTTTTGGGTATCTGTCCCCAGCGGCTAAGGTTGGTTCAGTGGGTTGTGTAGGCTTCCTGGTGGAGGGAACTAGTGCCTGAGTTCTGGTGGATGAGGCTAGATCTTGTCTTTCTGGTGGGCACGTCCACGTCTGGTGGTGTATTTTGTGGTGTCTGTGGCCTTATTATGATTTTAGGCAGCCTCTCTGCCAATGGATGGGGTTGTGTTCCTGTCTAGCTAGTTGTTTGGCATAGGATGTCCAGCACTGTAGCTTGCTGGTCGTTGAGTGAAGCTGGGTCTTGATGTTGAGATGGAGATCTCTGGGAGATTTTTGCCGTTTGGTATTACGTGGAGCTGGGAGGTCTCTTGTGGACCAGTGTTCTGAAGTTGGCTCTCCCACCTCAGAGGCACGGCCCTGATGCCTGGCTGGAGCACCAAGAGCCTTGCGTCCACACGGCTCAGAGTAAAAGGGAGAAAAAATAGAAAGAAAGAAAGAAAGAGGCTATAATATAGTGAAGTAAAATAAAGCTATTGTAAAGCAAAGCTATACAGACAAAATCTCACCCAGAAGCATATACATATACACTCACTAAAAAAAGGAAAAGGGGAAAAATTAATATCTCCTGCTCCCAGAGTCCACCTCCTGAATTTGGGATGATTCGTTGTCTATTCAGGTATTCCACAGATGCAGGTACATCAAGTTGTCTGTGGAGCTTTAATCCGCTGCTCCCGAGGCTGCTGGGAGAGATTTCCCCTTCTCTTCCCTGTTCGCACAGCTCCTGGGGTTCAGCTTTGGATTTGGACCCGCCTCTGCGTGTAGGTCGCCTGAGGGCGTCTGTTCCCCGCCCAGGCAGGACGGGGTTAAAGGAGCAGCTGCTTCGGGGGCTCTGGCTCACCCAGGCCGCGGGGAGGGAGGGGTACAGAGGAGGCGGGGCGAGCCTGCGGCGTCAGAGGCCGGCGTGACGTTGCACCAGCCTGAGGCGCGCAGTGCGTTCTCCCGGGGATGTTGTCCCCGGATCCCGGGACCCTGGCAGTGGCGGGCTGCACAGGCTCCCGGGAGGGTTGGTGTGGAGAGTGACCTGTGCTCGCACACAGGCTTTTTGGAGGCGGCAGCAGCAGCCCCAGCGTCTCACGCCCGTCTCTGGGGTCCGCGCTGATCGCCGTGGCTTGCGCCCTTCTCTGGAGTTCGTTTAGGCGGCGCTCTGAATCCCCTCTCCTTGCGCGCAGCGAAACAAAGAGGCAAGAAAAAGTCTCTTGCCTCTTCGGCAGCTGCAGACCTTTTCCCGGTCTCCCTCCCGGCTAGCTGTGGTGCGCCAACCCCTTCAGGCTGTGTTCACGCCGCCAGCCCCAGTCCTCTCCCTGCGATCCGACCGAAGCCGAGCCTCAGCTCCCAGCCCCGCCCGCCCCGGCGGGTGAGCAGACAAGCCTCTCGGGCTGGTGAGCGCCGCTCGGCGCCGAGCCTCTGTGCGGGAGTCTCTCCGATTTTCCCTCTGCGCCCCTGTTGCTGTGGGATCCGCGCTGATAGCCGCGGCTCGCGCCCTTCTCTGGAGTTCGTTTAGGCGGCGCTCTGAATCCCCTCTCCTTGCCCGCCGCGAAACAAAGAGGCACGAAAAAGACTCTTGCCTCTTCGGCAGCCGCAGACTTTTTCCCGGACTCCCTCCGGGCTAGCTGTGGTGCGCTAACCCCTTCAGGCTGTGTTCACGCCGCCAGTCCCAGTCCTCTCCCTGCGATCCGACCGAAGCCCGAGCCTCAGCTCCCAGCCCCGCCCGCCCCGGCGGGGGAGCAGACAAGCCTCTCGGGCTGGTGAGTGCTGCTCGGCGCCGAGCCTCTGTGCGGGAACCTCTCCGCTTTGCCCTCCGCACCTCTGTGGCTGCGCTCTCCTCCGTGGCTCTGAAGCTTCCCCCCTCCGCCCCCCGCAGTCTCCGCCCGCGAAGGGGCTCCTAGTGCGTGGAAACCTTTCCTCCTTCACGGCTCCCTCCCACTGGTGCAGGTGCCGTCCCTATTCTTTTGTCTCTGTTATTTCTTTTTTCTTTTGCCCTACCCAAGTACGGGGGGAGTTTCTTGCCTTTTTGGAGGTCGGACGTTTTCTGCCAGCGTTCAGTGGGTGTTCTGTAGGAGCAGTTCCACGTGTAGGTGTATTTCTACTGTATCTGTGGGAAGGAATGTGATCTCCGCGTCTTACTCTTCCGCCATCTTCCCTCCCTTCCCCCACTCTCTGCTTTCTTAACTATTCTCTGCCACACAAAGTCCAGGGCTGAGTGTTTGCAGCTAAGAACTGGGCAAATGTGCTGGAATTCCCCTTAGCAAAATCTTAATATATCTTGTTCTTCCTTAAATGTGTAACCTACTATTTCCGTTACGGTCAATGCCTTTAACATCTTTACAGTTACTCTGTTTTTTTCCAAGATGGTTAAGAAGTAAAAATGAGAAGATACTTGTATGCTGATATTCCATGAATAACCCTCAAAATTATTTTTGCCTTTTAGAATCCTATGTCACATATACACAAATTTTAGAGGCAAAATTTATTTTATTTATTAGAGAGAATATTTTTTCAAAGAAAGCCTGATGTTCACATAAGAAAAAAAACAAAAGGTCTTGGATCTGAAATGCTATTAAAGCAAGATAATTATATTTTCTGTCAATGAAGTAAATGTAAAAATAACACAGAGCTATAGATATAAATTTTACCCTAATAAGTCATTATTCCAGAGAAATGTTGAGTATTTTCAATAGGAATCTTCATTTAATATTCATTTGTGCAGTAAAATTATTATAATGAACAATGCAAAGCAATGAAGCACTGTAAATGAAGTTAGATTTTTTAAAAGCTTAAAGAAATAAATTCTTTTTGAGTGTTTAAATATGATTTATATTCTATGCAAATTATGTTTTCACTATTTCAATGTACTCTGTTGGCCATAGAACTTATTTCAAACTGGCAATATACCAATATCATCTTAGGTCCATTAGATGTCTTAATTTTTCAAAGATTAAGAAAGCTTAAATTTTTAAAAACTTTTGGATTTTCATTTGTATTTTACCATAAATTTTAAGTTTTAAGAGGTATAGTTTTTATCTGAATGAAATACATAGCATAGGGAGATCAGCTTGGTGCTCTGTGATAACCTAGAGGGGTGGGTTAGGGATGGTGGGAGGGAGCGCAAGAGGGAGGGGATATGGGGATATATGTATGCATATGACTGATTCACTTTTTTGTACAACAGAAACTAACACAGTATTGTGAAGCAATTATACTCCAATAAAGATCTATTTAAAAAAATAACATTTTTTGGTCCCCTGCTATGAGCCAAGCCATGAGCTAGATGCTTTCTAGGAACAATTACTTTTAATCATCACAACCCTGTAAGGCAGATAATTTGTAACTACTATTTTATTAACTGGAAAATTTTGGCTGATAAAGATAATAGAAGTCCAAGGTTTTGAAGCTGATAAATAGAAGATGCAGGTCTGTTTGAAACCAACAACTGTGTTCTTCATCTATAAGCAATACTCTCTCAAAGTATAAATCTGCCTATCTGTAAGAATGTAGAGAAAACTGTGATGTACTGACTTAAAATGTAACCAACTAAAAATGTAATCAGAAGAGTCAGGTATGATTCCAAGAAATCACCGTGGCCCCATTGATAAAGCTTAGTAGGAGTGGAGAGGGTCGCCCTGTGATGGTCGTGAGTATGACTACCACCAGTTCTTTGTCATCACTGGATTCTGCTGTTGATCATCCTTGGAATTCTTGGAGCCATCTGGAATCAACCTTACCGATTAATATAATTTCAGGTCATTATGTGATAGAAGGGAACTGCTGTTACTTACTGAAAAACAACTCCTGCAACTTTTTTAAGTCTTTACTTTTGAACAGTTATGTTATTTTTGTGGGAAAAGTTTTATTTATTTTTTCCTTCTAAAAGCCTATCATGTGGCTATACCCATTAAAGAGCTGACATATTTTAGCCTATTCCTATGTATACTTTGTGTGTAGAGGATACATGTGTCATGTGAACAAAATGAACTGTATAAATAGCATTGTTCCATCTACTATAACAGTGAACTCCAAAGCTGAAGTGAACTTTAACAAGGTAATCTTCCCAAAAAGGAAAGCAGAATATCCAGATTCTATCTTTTATTAGTATTAGAATGTAGATTTATGAGGAAGCTGAAAGGGAAAAGAAAGATGCAAGTTTTCCTTATTTATTTCGTGGACAGTATATTTTTCTTCTTTGAAAAGTTGGTTATGCTTTATATGTTGCCTTTCCAACATAATAATGGTTTTGATCCAGGTCAGATGAAGCATGATTCTAGAAAATGCCAAAAGGTAATAGATGACAAAAACAACTTATTTTATTCTTTTGTTAGATTATAAAATATTTACACTCAAATTCATTCACACATTATAAGTTTTTGAAGTTAGTATAGATGTACTGCATGTGTATTTTCTATTATTATTTAAAATAAAAGAACCTGTAGTCACAAGCCTGGCTCCAACCTGCTTTTTTTTTCACTGTATTAACTGTCTTTGATTTGAAGCCAATACAACCCCTTATAAAATTTTATGGTCAATAAAACTTCCCAAACACGCATTTTTAAACTTCTAACATTAATATATTAATAACATCAATGTTATTTCTCTTCTCATCTCCCCAGAACTCCTGTTGTGAATTTCCATTGAGAGGTCCTGAATTGACCTTAAAATCAGCCTTCTACAAGTAATTTTGTATTTGCCCTCTCACTAACTCCAAACCTTGATTCTTAAAGTTCTGTTAATTGAACCACCATTCTCCAATTCACCCAGACTAAAAAGGTGTTATTGGCATTGATTAGTCCATAGCTTTTTCTCCTGATAGCTAACTAGCCAATAGATCTTGCTGACTGAGTTTTCCTTCAAAATACCACTTGGAGTCATCTCATTCTTTCTATTTCCTCTGCCACGACCAACATTCATATCACATTCATCTCTCATTCTGCATACAACCCTAAACTCACTGTCCTTTTAGAAAAAATACACACACATCTCTCTCTCTCTCTCTACCTATCTATTTATCTATAAAATAACTAGATTTGAACGATAATTCTGTTAGGGCCTTAAGTATCATTTAATAGCTATAACTTTTGGAAAATTACTTCAATCCATGAAACTAATTTTTCTCAGCTAGCAAGCGACAATAATAATACCTAACTCAAAAATCTAATATGAAGATTAAATAAAATATTTTTATAAACACATGTCTTATGGAAATATGACCATAATTGGAAATATTATTTCTTCACCCTTTTATTTTTTTTAGTCTTTCCTTTCTTTAATCAGCCAATCATTCATTTAGTAATTCACTTATTTATTTGTTCAACAAATAATCATTTGTTTGGGAGGCATTGAGCTAGGTCCTAGAAGAACAGATTTATTTCTTGTGAATTTAGAGTTATACTATTAAGTCTTATTCCTCACAACAGATTAAAGACATTTCAATTCCAGAGCCTGCAAGCATACAATTACTTTTTCTCCCTCTCTGACTTGGTCTCTTGCCTTAAGGAACTTACATCACACTAGAGTAACAGATGTATCTGTTAACATTATAATGCTTAAAATACTATTACGGAAGTATTTACAATATTTTTCAGTACCCACAATATATCTAAGTCAGGCTAAAAGTTAGGTAAAGACTTTTAAATAGGTGACACTGGAGCTGATATTTAATAGATAAGTATAAATTAGCTAAACAAGTAAAGGGTAGGTGGAAGAAGACAGATAAAAGTATATATAAGGATGCAGATATAGGAAACAGTGTGGCACATTCAAGCCCTTAGTTATTGCATGAGGTTACAACTATTTATTGATATCACTAGAGTCTAATTATGAAGATGGTATACATCATTTTTAGTATATATGCAGGAAAGAGTGTTATTTCTTTGAGATGAATATATACTAAGTATGAATATATACTGTAAGCATTTTTTAAGAAAGCAGTTTGCCGTAGTTTGTATTCCTGGGAAACAGTCTCTGAGACAGTGATTTTCCTGAAAGACGTTTACTTAGAATGCTCTGGGCAATATGAGGGCATGAGAGAAGTGACCAGTTGTTGAGTGTGGGCTGTCCTTGGAGAGAGGATTTACTTTGGGTGAGGCTGTGAAGGTCAACTCTAGGATAAGGAGTCAGTTGTGAAGCATATACACCTATCTTTTTAGCTGGGAGACATGCCTCTGTCCTTAGGTGGGATCTGTGTGGAAAACTACAGCCTCTACAAGATTCTACCCATTTCCCATTTAGGATTCACTTGCTACATATAATAAAGTCATCCATCTGGGAACAACTCCTCCAGGATCCATATTGCTCTCTTTTTCTGGGTAAACTTAGAAAAGGAAGACTTTGAGGATTAATTAGGGTTCCTACCCCCGCATCTGGTCTTGACATCTCAATCGATACCAGTCGTCTCCCTTCATTATTCTAGATTGTCTTCATTATAAATTCCCTTCACGTATGTCAGTACCTATGCTAGACTACATAAGACTGGGTGACTTTACTTCTGCTGTGACTCAGATGCAGACACAGATCCTCAGGACTGTCATCTTGCCCTTCTAAGTTTATAACTCCTATACTTGCCCATCTAATGTCCATTTGGATAAGTAACAAAACCCACCCCCACAGATCATCTTGGTACCAAACATGTTATTCCTTGCTTACATTGTATAACAGCATCCATACCATTCCCATTCCTTTCTGTGACTGCTTTTCTCTCGCCACAAGAAACCTGTCACGACCATGATTAAATTAAATGGAACACTTCAGGGTCCCCTGGGGAAAGTGTTCCTTCTCTCCTCCATTTCTCAGTCCTCAATCCCCCACTCATGTTTCCTAGGATCACTTCCTAACAAACTACCTGGATGCAACCACATATGTAAGTCTCTGCTTTGGTAGTGGTGGTAGAGAGAGGCATCAAGGCTAAGAAAATGTTTAAATATGAAATTCATAAATTACTTAGGATGCATCCTAGACCAATATTTGCAATACAGAAAGATTACCAAAATAATATATGGCCAATTAAGCATCAACGTACATCTAAGATGGTATAACGTCTTCTGTATCCACAGTTTAACTGTACATTATATAATGTATAAATATATATAATATATATTGTACAGAAAATTTTCTCTTCCTCATTAAAATATCACATATTTAAATCTTTACAACAGAAATTTATTGAAATATTCAGAAATTACTGTTCTTAGAGGAATAAAATTAAAGCTGGCATTTTAATCCCATGGCACTATTACTCAACTGTTTCACAGAAAAAGGAAGAACACTGACTATAGAGTCTTGAAGGAAAAGTTCTGAAACCAGGATGGGGTAATATTTATAGAAGACAAAAAGTTGGTGACTGCAGAAGACAGCAAAGTTATCATAAACTACAGGGAGATGCCATGGTATATAACCTCTGTCAAATAGCATATTTGGTATACTTTTGTGACTTTTCTATTCTTGTTTTTTCATAATTTTTTCTCTAGTGTTCAAGGCATACTGTTAACTGTATCTCCAAACTTCAAACAACATAATCTTAAAAGAGCACATTTATGAAAAACCCCCAAAGGCAATTTAGATAACTAGATTTACTGAAAAGTTGCAAATTGGTTGTGATTTCGTGAGGGTGCATTTTCTTGTACTCTATAATCAGCAGTCAATTACTTGAGGTCAAACTCTGGGACTTCTGTCTCTGTTGCATATGAAAGGCTATTATTACACTTATTTTAAAGTCTGGTTTTCTTTAGGCCTGTAGGATGTTTTTTAAAGTCCTAAAGAAAATCATCGGCACATCTTAAAATTGCATTATTATTGCTATTATTGTTTTGTGTTTTAGAGTACTTTAAGGCTTGTAAAGCATATTTGTGTTAAATATTGGACCTCACAATGATTTCAAAACATATAAGTAAAGAATATTAACTTCACTTAGAGGTTAGACAACTAATGTTTCAGATAGGTTTGGAGAAAAGCCAAGGTTTGAATTGCTAAGTTTTCATATTTTTAAGTTTTTAATTTTCTACGTTTTCATAGATAAACAAATGGAAGAATGCTTGGAAAGAGGAGCAGTTCTCTGTAAGGCGAAATCAATACAAGTTACCATCCAGACAACCTATGAACAACTTTGAAATGTATGTAGTCTCTTATTTACCTCTCCCTCAGTTAGAGATAAAATTGGAAGTCAACACAGATGGCAAAGTTAGGCTCTTACCAGTACATTGGTACTGCTTACCAATGTAAGCACTAGATAATCATTCAGGTCCACGGGGAGAGATAGTTATCCTATAATTACAACTCTCTCAGTCACCATTAAAGGGTGCTTTCCTCAAACAGACTTTCGAAATGTGAAAGCCTTGCCTATTATGACTCAATGAAGCAAAATTTTCAGCAAGGACTTTTCATATACTTGCATATTGTTTTTAATAAAAGTTATATACTCTAATTTTTTTTTAGAAATAATATATTGCAAGCCTAGAAAATTTTCATTTGCAGCCCAAAAGAGACAGAAGATATCATAGCGTCATATTAGATTTAGTTTCAGCAATCAATAGCAAGAGAATTTTTCACCAATATGCATGAAACAAAAGATAGGAGAATCATTAGAGTAGATTAATTCAGCGTTCATGTTTGGGATACGGCCTACTGAAACAGACTGCAACCTCTTTAACAAGGTATTGCTTTTTAAAGTGAAAACAATGTATAGTCATGTTAATCCCATAAAAAATTAGGATATAAGAAGGAAAGGGTATCTGCACTCAATTTATAGTTAAAAATAACATTTTTATTCTATCATATGCATATGCCATTTTTATTTTTTATATAATTCCTAAAAATCTTACTCCAAATGTGACTGTTATAAAGACTAGGAAACGTAAATCATATCATTTGTTATTTAGTCCAGGGCCTGGTGACTGGAGATATGTTAATAGTTAAATTATTTAGCTTTCCTAAATCTTATATCCCTCCCTTCCCCACCCCCATGGGGTAATTATAGTTACATACTTTACTTACAGATTTATTTTGTCTATATGAGAAAAATGATTTTAAAACATGTTTTCAAAATGATTCGCAATGTGAAAATAAGATATCTTTTCCATTTTTAATATGAAGAGCCCTAATATGGTTGTTTAACTAGGTATGATCCTTTGATCCACAATTTATGTTATACCTTAGGAATAATGGATCTCTTCATTGAAAAAAAAAATTTAAGCCTTTGAATATGTTTACTTACATCTATCACTTAACCCTTGATTTCAATTAAAAAATACTAATTTTGATATTTTTCTTTTATGATAACATTTACTTTGCCCCTCCCTCAAGTTGTGTTATGCCAGCTGCATTTATATTAAGCCATTATGCAGAATTGCTGAAGAACAGTAACACTGACTTTAATCCTATATTAGTTATTTCCCCCCCATTTTTGAGTAGTCAGTTACAATGGGCTAAGAACTACCAAGCTAAAATAAACGTGTTCATAATATGACCATAGACTGTACTACCCATCTAATTCTCCTTGAATGTAAGGGGTATAAAGTTCAGAAAAAAAATAAATGTAACTATGATGATGTGGCACTAGGGTTATATAGGTTATAATTATAGGAGCTTTGCAATCACCTAGCTAAGTGAGTTTTGACAAGTCACATTATCTCTCTAGTTCCTTTTTTTCCCCATGTAATCAAATCTGTGCCTTTCCGTCTTTAAAGAACTTTTTCTGTGAAGATATTCTTGCTCATCTTGTTCTTACATTTGATAGCTTTTCTATCCAGATAAAAGATTTTGTCCCCCAAAATAACTACATCATATATTGCTACGCTTTTGATGATGTAAGTTTTAGAAAAGAAAATCTAAATGGAAATATAATGTATCATTAGGAAATATTAAAGGAAAAATAACTTGTACTTCTTTATCACTTTAATTATTTGCCAAATATGAAGTCAGGAAATACTAAAAAAATGGGTACTTAATTTATAATAAGAATAATCTTTTCTTTAACATAAATTTTATGTTAAATCTTTCCTGTGTAGTAAATAAAACTGAGTGGCAACTATCCCAAACTGAAAAATATAATGTGAAGAAATAGCTAAAAATACAAGCCCAGCAGTTCCATTTCTTAAAGTTTTAAAATATATTTCTTATTCCTGATAAAGTGCTGAGGTGAACATACACATATAAAATTTACTCAAAGTAGAATAATTATATGTCTACAAAAAAAGGCATAAACCTTTCTGAACTGGGAGCACTAGAAGAAAAGGAGAGGATAATACAAAAGTATTCTTTTGGAAACTGCATGGTGGAATGGATCTCTAACTGAGTTAAAACACCCACTTAAGCAAAAAACTAAGCAGCACAGGAGGAATAGAGAATAAATCCTACTTACACAAATTACTTCCTCAAAACCTCAGTAGTTCCAAAAATAAAAGTGGGGGGGGTGGGGGACACAAAGAAATTAGCAATGAAATAATTCAAGACAACTTTACAATATTAAAAGTAAAAAGTTACCAGACAGAAAGGACCTACCCTGTGCTCAAAGCATTGATTAAATAGAACCTCAGAGAGAAGTATGTTGGACTTTCTCAGGGAAAATAGAGGGAAAGAGTATATATATAAGGAGTTGTGAATGATTTTAACTTTGGAATTCTCATTGATAACATTGGAAGCTAGGGGTCATTGGAACAATGCCTTCAAGTTCTGCAGAAGCATGTCTTCTAACCAGAATCTAGAGCTCTAAACTTAAATATCCCATCAAGTCTCAGGGTTAAAGACATTATCAAATATTCAAGTTCTGGAAAATTGACTGCCCACATATGACTTCTCTTACGAAGCAAATGGAAGTTAGTATCAATCAAAATAACAAAGAAAACAAGATTGATAAGTACAAAATGTAGAAACCCAAGTTCAACACAGGAGACGAGCAAAAGAATATCCGCAAGATGATGGTAAGTGCATATCACATATCCTGCAAATCAGACATACAGATTAAGAACTCAATTTGGAGCAGGTCGAAATGCATAAGGTGGGAAGAAACCAAATACGTATGCTGTCATCATACACACCTCTGACTTGGTGGAATTAAAGAACTAACGTCAGTGTTCTAAATATTACTCTGTTATTTATGATTCATGACTTCTTTTTTCTATGACCAGCAATAAACATGGGTAAGTCCACAAAAAAAAAAAATGCCTAGAATTTCAAACCAAATCACTATTATTCTATATGTAAATTTTATGTTTCTCCTTTAAAAATTATGTCAATTATAGCGTAAGCACTATAGTTGTAACATCCAGAGAATAATAACAATGGGTTTTTTATTTATAGCAGACTAAAAACCCTTTAACTTATTTATTGAGATATTCAGGATCCATCTAATATTTTCATGAACAATAAAAATATACCTAAAAATACATTTTGTTTGGATATTTCAGGAGTAAACTAGTGAGATATGGTCACTGAAAACTCCTTAATGCACAATGATATAATAAAAATATTAAAGGAGCTTCAGTGTAATCAATAATACCATGAAGACACTGCATTTTAAACACTGGCAACCACAATGTGTGTAATAGTGTGCTGTATCATGCAGTTGTTAAAACATGTATCAGTAGTTTTTTTTTTTTTAAGCTCTATTTAAATTAACAAGAAATTAAATATTTTTAGCATCAAATTCTTTCTTTGACGTATATACTTTCTTCCTTTCAGTCCTCACATATAGGTTAATTGAATAATTTCATGCAGACATGATGGGAAAAAAATCTGAATTATTATATACTAGTATCCAGAAGTAAAGCTGATTAATTCCATTAAACTGAGTTATTACAAAAGTTAGATCCAACTAGGTTTTTTTTTTTCTTTTTTGTTGTTTTGTTGTTTACATAGGTCTTTAAATTTAGCTATAAATCTAAGCAGTTAGGGAAATACATACGATCCTAACTTCTTCATTGTCATTAGTGCTTGGAAAAATAAAGGAATGTTTATAGAGGTATTTTTAATAAACAGGACTCCAAATTGTTTTCTTCCAATATAAAAAACTAGGTGTGTAGCAGAAATGAATATGATGTGAAGAATCTAGTTTCATTTCTTGGAATCTGCCATTTTCAGTTAGAATGATATTTTTTATGTTTGCCGGAATAGGACTGCATGAAAAAATTTAAGTCTGTGGGGAAATTCTGTGAGTTCAGCTTTGAACAATTCAATTAGAGGAGTCTGTGGATTGTAAATATATCCATTAAGCAACTGGATTCTAGGTTGGTGCTCATGAGAGAGATATGAATTAGGAAGTAGATAAGTCATAAACAGGTAAGTCCATTAAATAACCCAAAGGGAGTATATCGATTAATCCTGAACTTGGACTAAAATAGAATCCCAAGACACACCAATATTTAAGTTGTGGTTGACAAAAAAACACATTAGCATCCAGATAAGTAGAACACAACCCACAATAAAATAGCATCATAGAAGCCAGAAGAATGTGTTTTGAGGGTGAAAGAACCACAATATCAAGCACTTAAGAGAAAACTTTGACAGCCTTGGTGACACTAATATAGAAAAATAATGGGCATGGAAAATAAGTTTTAGTCCATGTTGATAAATAAATAGAGGCAGTAAATACAGATAACTATAAGCATGCCAGGAAACCACCTGTGACTGAGATTTAGTCCAAATCTGTAGTTCCAGAATTGAAGGCTTCTCTAAAGACCTCAGCAAAGAGCCTGGGCTTCCCATAAATTTGTCATAGTCCTGGAGGTGATTTGGGGGAAAAGACAGTAGAATCATAAAGAACGAAGAACCAAATCTCTGTTACAAATTCCAGAATGTTTCTGATAATAGATGGTATTTATATGCTAGTTACTTGGTTCCAGGCACTCTTCTACATGCTAAACACTAAGATGTATATTTGTGATAGTTACTATATGAGGTAATCAGTAGTTTAACCATTATCCCACATTTTACATTTGAAGAAACTGAGGGATAGAAATGTTAATAACTTGCACTAGGCCTCAAAAGAAATGAACACTGGAGCCAGGACTTGGTCCTAGCCTGTTTGATCCAGAAATTAGGACCCTATCCACTGTGTTCACAGCCACTTTTTTGCTTCCTTGTAACAGACCATACTTACCAGTTGACTAAAAGAATGAAATCATGGTGGATGGGGTTTAGAAAAGAAAAAACTATGGCTTGCTTTAGAAGTTAACATCAATAGTCCCGGACAGACCTTTCTTTTTTCTGCCTTTCCTTCTCTCAAGTATTTCTAACAGTCAAATGTAAGCAAGCCAGTTACATAAATAATCATCTTCAGCTTTCCCAAATGACAAAAACTTCTGCTTAATTTGTAAATGCTATGATCATCAAATGACAGTTTACTACATATTCACCAGCTCAAATTATAGAAATTGATTTTTTAAATTGCTGTATAATGGAAAATGCATCTAAACATTAGGAGTTTTGATTTGTGAGAACAGAAAAAAAATTGAGCTTGTCTAACAGTAGAGAATGAATATTAAAAATAACAGAATAGGACTTCCCTGGTGGCGCAGTGGTTGAGAATCTGCCTGCCAATGCAGGGGACACGGGTTCAAGCCCTGGTCTGGGAAGATTCCACATGTCGCGAAGCAACTAGGCCCGTGAGCCACAACTATTGAGCCTGCGCGTCTGGAGCCTGTGCTCTGCAACAAGAGAGGCCGTAATAGTGAGAGGCCCATGCACCGCGATGAAGAGTGGCCCCCGTTTGCCGCAACTAGAGAAAGCCCTCGCACAGAAACGAAGACCCAACACAGCCAAAAATAAATAAAATATATAAATAAAAATTTTAAATAATATAGTGGTTCTAAAAAAAAAAACAAAACAGAATAATATGACTTCCCAAAGCTTATGTTCAGTTTAATTTATACAATAAATGATTTAAGAAAAACAATTAATAGGCTATAATTTAAAAATCTGCAAAGTTGATAGTGGAACATAATGGTTCATTAGATTCACTAAGCATTATAAAATTAATAATAGAGTAATCAGGGCATTATAATTTGACAGATAAATAGGATAGATGGATGGATGGGTGGATACATATATAAATAGACATTTCAATAAAGATAAATAGATAAAGACATTGAAACAAAAACAACAGATATTTATTATTACTATATCTCAGTATTCATTTGCTAGGCTTCCATTGCAAAGTACTTCAAACTAAGTGGCTTAAACAATGGAAAGATTATGTCTAATATAACTTTCAGAGGCTGGAAGTCTGAGATCAAAGTGTGAATGTGCATCTGTTTGAAAAGAGTTTAATAAAAACAAAATTCTGCATAATGGTTACTTCTGGGAAGAGATAATGAGATGAAATAAAAATAAAGTCATGTATAATATAATAAGTTTCTAGTAAGAGCTTAGTTATTAGGTGATACAGCCATTTAAAATATCATCCTTCAGGTGTAGCATAGTATTTTTAAAATTATACTCAGGAACCTCGATCCCTGAGTTTAAACCCTAGTGTTTATGCTAAGTAGTTATACTGATACATTCTCAGAAAGTTTAGTAATCTCTCTAAATTGCGCTCCTTCCTAAAAATGTGAATATAGTAATATCTTCCTTCTGCATTATTTTAAGGATTTAATGAAAAAGTATTTGTGAAACACTTGGAATTTTGCCTCATATATTGTAAGCACTGTAGGAATACTTGTCAAATAAAAACACATTATTATTTAAATAAAATAAGATAAATGATATGAAAATGTCATTTACCAAGAATTATAATTAATTCAATTATTTGTGACTGAATTCCACAGGATGAGAAGGAATGCGGTGAGGGAAAATAGAAAGAAATATTTTAACTTTTATACAGTCTATGTACTTTTAGATAGAAATGCACAATTTAAGATTTGGTGGGGGGGTCTGTAAAACTGTCAGCTGTTTCCTACCATTTACTTTAACTAGAAAGGTGTAAGCTGTTCACAGCAGGGAAGATGCCTCATTTTTCTGTTGACCCTCCCTCAGATAGTTCTGAAATCTCTTCTGCATGAAGAAAATTTAATCATCACCATGCTCTGATTACGTCTCAAATCCCAATATTTGTTTGAGTAAGTTATTCAATAGAAGACCAGGAATGGAGCCTTGGGCAGTGAAAGGTGAGGGACTAAATGGATCATTCTCTACCCATCACCAAGAGCACATAGAACGTATGGGGTAGGAAATACTGCTCATTTTATGCACCTGAGACATTCTATCGTGTTCCTAACAGACGCCATTTCCACACCTCACTCTCACCCTTCTACAGTTGAACTCTATATGGGTGTGTGTGGGGAGGGGTGGGGGATTGGGTTCCTGTCTTATAGACAAACTTGTCCCTTTGTTTATACCTCTTCCTGGGTCATGATTCGCCTACATATATGATTTGGCTTTTGGTCCATCAGCACTTAGCAATCTAATTCTAAACTCATTTATAGGCTTGGAATTTTCAGGCTTGGAACAGCAAATGGGCACTGATAGGGAGGAATTGAGGATACTGATGAGAAAATGGTCTAAATGATCAAGCACATAGTTTTAAGGATAGCAAGGCATATTACAACCCTAGTGAAAAGTTTAAGTTCTTAGGGGTATGAAGTCTCTAAGGAATCAAAGAGCAATGAGAATAGAAAGAGGAAAGGGGCGACAAGACAGATTGCTATAATCAAAGATTGGGATTTTGACTTTTAATATAAAATATTCTTTCTTTAATTATTCATTAGTTATTTGATTATTATCTAATAATATGTGTTAAGATGTTCTGGACAAAGTCTTGAACATAAAATACAAAAATCTTTGATTTCTGAAATTTAAAATCTATTAGAGGGAGATAGAAATAAACAAAATAACATTTTTAGACTATATTATTGGAGAAAAATGAAGCAGTGATGAATATAGGGTGTATCAGAAAAGGTTAGTAATTTTAAATAGGGTGGTTAGGAAAGGCTTCACTGAAGACAACTTGGAGTAAAATACCTGAAGGATTTTATGTGAGGGAATGAACTAAGCAGATATATTGGGAAAGAACATTCCAGAGAGAGTGAACAGCAAGTGCAAAACTGAGGTCAAAAGGTGTGCCTGGCAAGTATGAGAAACAGCAAACCGGCCTCTCTATCAGCTGAAAATTTTTAAAAATATACTTTAACAGCTCTATATTGTTTCACTATTATTTCGGGAAAGAGAATGACAAACATCGTAATTTTAAAATATATTAAAAGCTTTTTTTCTAAAAATAAAATAGTTTTAACTTGTCCCAAGATTATTTGTTTGACACGTTCTTTTAATAAATGAGCCCTGGTTATGAGCCTTTGGTCAAATAACAGGCTGAGAGTGAAGCAGTCTCCTTCCCTCTTGTGACATCAAACAGAGTAGCAGAAGAAAGCCATATGGACACCTGAAGGAAATTGCAGACAAAAAATAACATAGAGTTTTTAAAATGTCCTTTTTCCTATTTTAATTCTGACTTGGACAAATATGCAAATTTAAGTGCCTCTGGGGACCCTAAAGCACCCCTCCCCTCTGCCCATTCCTGGTCACCAACTTTTACACAGACTGAGACTCTGACCTCCTTGGGGTGTCTTATTTCAGGTTCAATGTAAGTGCATGTGTAGACATAATTGTTCTAGAGGTAAACACTATTTCTTTTCATAACTCCTAACCTATCATCTACGTGACCATTTAAATTCAAACATTCTTGGCACTCCAGACCTTTATACATAAGCTATTTTTCTGTATGTCTGGGGCCATGATGATGAAAACCAATTAGGAACATTAATTATGTCTGCCATTTCATTCCTCACTCATCTGTTCCAAGGACATACATTTCTTACATCCCAGGTTCCAAAGAATCCTTGTCCTTATGATCTAGCAAACAAGATGCAATGGAAGCTCTTCTCTGTTCATTTCCTAGATATCGGAATATAACCTATCTCTAATCACTCCTACTAGGAAAGGTATTAAAAAGCCAGGTATAAAGGAGACAGGCAGAAGACACCCACTCAGGCAGGTCAGGCAGAAGATGACCATAACCATCTCTCCTTGAATAGGGACTTAGTCTTTTATCATCTTTTTTCTTAAGGGTTCGTGATTCAGTAAAAATGGTATGCAGAGATAGGATAACTACAAGATTAATAGATACATCTTTACCTCTAATATCCCCTTTATCTTTCAAATCAATGTAATAGCAGGAGATAAATACAGCAGGTGTGCTTAACACACACACACACACACACACACACACATCTTTGAAAAGGTAGTCCTGAACAAAAGTTTGTACAAGGACTATAGCACTACATTAAGAATTGCCTCTCAACAGTGTGCAATCAAAACATAACTGTTGAGTATGTGTGAAATAGACAAAGCAATCTTGTGAAAGGGTTAAATAATTAAACTTTACATGATAATAAATGACTTGTGCATTTTTATAAACTAATTCAGTTTAGCTAATCTTGAATTAATAACTAATATTAAACAGTAGCTCCTATATTTGACTCCAGTTGTTTGATTTGCATACAGAATTGTGAAGAGTTGAGAATACATAATTGAAAATTTTGCCATAATAATTAAAAATGTTAAAATTTTAAACAAGTATGCAGAGTTAGATAATATTAGACTTGAGCACTTGAAATCTAAAAATGAGCTTACCAAAATTATGTATATGTCACAAATTAACATTAAATTAATAAATGTTTTTAACAAAAATACAATAATAAAATGAAATTCAAAACCCTTGAGTATGTGATAGTATTATATACAACCTACAAGAGAAGACATGTTAACTAATAATCCTCAACATAATATAGAAAGTACTACTTTAAAACTATAAGCAAATGCACATGTGTATGGAGGAGGAATACAGCTCTTGTTCCTTAAGTTCTTACTGCTCTTTCCTTAAGTTATAAGTGTGATCCAATTATTTGTCTTTGTATGATCTCTTAAATATGACTACCAATATATATACTGGTATATATTTTATGTGATATATATATACTGTATATACCATATCATAGAATTATTTGGCACACAGTGTTTTCCCCAAGTACACATTTATCTATCATCTATCTATCTATCTATCTATCTATCTATCTATCTATCTATAAAATCTTTTGCCAAATAAGGATTGGTTACAGGAGCACAGAATTACATGTGATTTTTTAATTATGATAACATTATTGGATAGTATAAGTAAAATATACGTATGTAAAAATATGTAAATTCAAATACTGCATATGAAATACGCTTTGCCTGATTTACACAAAAATATAAAGGCAGAGTGTGTTCAGTTATACTACCAATCACATATATGAAGTAAGGATTAAGGGGAAAAAAAGGTCCATGACTTAGAAAAAATGTGTTTTAAAGGAGAAAATATTTCTGAAGAAAAGGTCCACATTTAATACTTTTCATATAAAGCGATACTTTACAAACCAAAAAAAAGACCCTACACTTTCTTTGTTTTTGCCATGAAAGGGACCCAGCTTTTTGATAACTTCTGACTATCTGGTAAAAGCCAACTATATTCCTGCCTTCAGCTCCCTAAGATTTCTATGTTAGATCCAGAATATTCTAGGCATGTTTTCAGAAAATAAAATGCATTTTTATTAGGAGTCTTCTTTTCAAATACGAAATACTTAACATTTTATGTATAAGCCAAGAAATGATAAGGTAATTTTTTGAGATTTTCTCCTATAGATTGTTACCCTGACTATATTCTCTCAAATCAATTACTTTTCTTCCTGGACTCCCATTTCCTAATTTTCAGAAACAAAAATAGAACTTTAGAGAATTTTAACTGTTAATAAAGTTTTTCTTTTTAGTGCCTTGACACCACTGAGTTGAGCAAACTACAAAGCATAATGCATGTTTAAGCTCCTGGAACCTCCAGTGGTTATAAATAGCAGTGAATATAAACACAAACCTTGACCTAAAATAATTTTAACTCTTTTCTCTAGAATACAGAATTGTTTTTATTGGAAAAGTAGGTTCACAATTTTAACTCATCCTTTACTTGAATGTAAATCCTACTGTTTACTAATAGCAATATTTTTATTGACTAATTTACTATCTCCACAAAGACAACATTTCAGAAAAGAAGAACAATTATATAGAATGACAACTATGGACACAAAAATCAATGTCACTTCTGAAAATGTACCATCCACATGACAGAAACTTTTAGAAATCTCTGTAAGATATTGTGACGCTAATGCCAAGTTAAAGATAGAATTAATCAAAGACATAACTAGAGAAACAGAGTTTTCAAATATTGGCATGCAAAAATATGTAAATAAAATATTAGTACATAATCAGACTCAAAGCAGAACCAGTGTTTCCCTCAGATGCACTCATTCTTTTCGCCCCAGAAGTTTTCTATTTGGATTATATCAAAGGACATGACCTCTGGCTTCCTTATTATTTTATAAGGTCTTTTTACTCACCCAAAGACCTTATTTTCCAGGTAAAGTTACTAAATCTCAGCAATGTTAAATAACTTAAGGGATAGTCACAATGTTAATCGTTGATAAATGTTAAACTTTTATCTAATTTTTGCTATATTTTAGCATTATTTCTTAAGCTTCACTATATGCCAGAACAGCCTAGTGAGTATTTAAGCACAGGGATTCCCCATGTCTACCCTGTAGATTTGCCTGCAGGGCAATCAGATTGAATCAGAATATCAGAGTGTTTGATACTTCATAACACATCTTGAGAGACATAGTGTTTAGGACATATATAGAAATACAGTGAAGTGAAAAAAGTCTGAAAATTAATAATCCAAGCATACAACTTATGATATTAGAAGACAGGCAACATTAGAAGAGAATAGTAGGAAGGAAATTACGATAAAAGAACAAAATAATGAGCTGGATGCGTAAGGAGCAGCAGATCAAAAATTTTTTTAAATGTTCTTGACTTCCCTGGTGGCACAGTGGATGAGAATCCGCCTGCCAATGCAGGGGACACGGATTCGATCCCTGGCCCGGGAAGATCCCACATGCCACAGAGCAACTAAGCCCATGCGCCACAACTACTGAGCCTGTGCTCTAGAGCCCAAGAGCCACAACTACTGAGCCCAGGCGCCTAGAGCCCATGCTCCACAACAAGAGAAGCCACCACAATGAGAAGCCTGTGTACCGCAACAAAGAGTAGCCCCCGACTGCCGCAACTAAAGAAAGCCCAGCCCAATGCAGCCCAAAATAAAGTAATTAATTAATTTTTTTTAAATGTTGTTCTTTTTCTGGAAAAATTACCAAATTACCAAGACTACCAAAGCATTGATTTTATAGAATAATGAGCTTACTAAATATAAGGCAAAGTAATGGATATATTCTGGTAAAATTCTTGAAAATTTTCTGAATTTAAACTAGAAATCTATAATTATAATAATTCTATAATCGAGAAACATAGTACTTCTACAATTAACTATATGAAGGTAAAGAATTACAAGAGACAGATGAGAAGACAATGATGATAAATGGTTGGATATATTTATACTTTAGAAACATGGTAGGGGACAATCTACTAGTGAAAGAGATTGTGATACATAATTACAGAATTAGGGGAAGAATTAGAAAGGTGCAGTATTACGGAAGAGATGTTGACCAAAATTTCAGGCAAGCTGGATTTTCAACATGGGCAAAGAGTATAGAGTGAGCAAGAAAGAATAAAGGTAGAGTTTCAAAAGTTTTTTTTTTTTTTAATTAGAAATTAATAAACATTCCTTAGGGAAAATGCAAATTATTTGGTTTTCCACATGGTGCTTTTAAAAATCCATTTTACTAGTTATTCATGTGTAATTTTCCAGAAACAATGTTAATATTGCCCCAAATGTGCATTTATTTTATTGTCAGAGGAAAGAGGAAAGAAATATAGCTTTTGTTTAATTGGAATAACAGAGAGCTCAGACCAAAATAACTGATCTTAAGGATTAACTGAATTTGTACATTAATGTTCATTTTTCATAGTGAACACTACATAAAAATATTAAAGGTAAAAAAATTCTTTGCCTTGATTTTTCATAATGTATTTTATTACTTTTGTATTCTAATATCTTAGAAGTGATGAAAAAGTAACCCTGAAGTGAAATATTTAGGTCATATGTGAATACTTTTTTTCCTAAAACCGCTCATCCTGCTTAGTATATTCACATATTAATTTTCAATCAACACTTGTAATGATTCATCATGGAATTCCATAGTCATAGAAGTGTATTTCTATGTCCCACAGCAATAATGAAACTCTAAAACTAATTTTTCTCTCTTTTCTCTTGGGTAGAAATATTCTATTTGTAAAAATGCAGTTGTCAACAATCATATTCAACTTGAATTGATACGTTGCTAAACCTTAAAATGGAAAATCAGAAAGTTAAAGTATAAACTTGAAGGAGTATAATTTCTTATGAAATACACACATAAAAATTTTTTCTAAGAAACTTGAATTCCATTATTGAGTTTCCTGTGATACGCCTGCTATTTAATGTGACTGATGCTTTTTTTGTTTGATTAATTTTGAAGGCAAGAGTAAAAGCAAAATTGGTTTCATACCATAGTACTACATTTAAATTCTTCATATGACCGCACTGATGCTTTGGAGTCATTGTTAAAAATATTGCGCTCAGATTGCTAGTCTAAACATCTGAGTATGTTATGCTCATGAAACAAAAATATACTATGGGGGTACTCTGTACATTATCTTAGTCTCAAGAACTTATGAAGTTTATCGTTATCCTAGTTTTATAAATGAACAAACTGAAAGTTAAAGTGTATTAGATTGTCAAAAACACACAACTAGTAAATAGTCGAAACACACTTTGAAATCAGGTCTTGACATCAGAATTCAGTTCCTTCTGGTGTATCTTGCTGAACCACAAATTGTTTTCTGTATTTGTTGTACAAAGGCATGTACTAAACAGCAAGCTCACAGTTTTTAACTACTTTTCTCTGAAATCAATGAAGTCAGTACACAAGGAAGATAAGTCTCATTTTGAGTAACACCCTAGTTTGCAAAGTTCTGGCACAATCATTGTTATTAATTAACTCTGCAAGTTTTGGTTTTCTAGCCCATTTTACAGATGAGATTGCTTGGATAGAGATTTCAGCTGAATACTTCAAATTTCACAGCTCGTAATTTCTATATAATGTGAACTTGGAGACATAGTGTCTCCCCACCCCCCAAAAAGAGACAAACAAAAGAAGCCCTCCTTCCTTAACTCAATCTCTGCCACCATCCCCCACCAAAAAAAAAAAAAAAGAATAAAAAACTTCTGAAATGACCAAAGGAATATAAATGTACATAGAAAAAAAAAAAAAAAAACAACTTGCATTCATTTAGGAAACAGAGTGTCACAAATTTTGAGGAATGCCTACATTTAATGGGATCAAATGAAAGGAAATCATTGTAAGCCAATTCTTACATTTGCTTCTGAGAAAGAAGTCTAGTGACTTGTCATGGGGAGACATATAAAGACTATTATTTAACTGGCACTGCCATTATACAATGGGAGCATTAACATTGAACTTTTCAAACATAAATGTTTACTAGTGATTTTCTTTAACATATGATATCTTAGGACAAAATAGAATGATTAAGACCTCCAGTAATTCTCAGAATAGCTTTTATTAATGTATGCTTTAGTGTTATCTTTCCCTTATAATAGCTCCCTCTGTCCTTTTATAGACAGGGGTAGGGTAGATAGAGTGACCTGAGTCTATGGTTATTGAGATGTTTCAGAGGAAAAGGAAGGAGAGGAAAGATAATGAACCACTATCTTCTTTCTTCTCTACTCCCACCCACCACCATATCCCACCCGTCTAGCCTCGAGTATTTTCCTAAGTGCATAACTGAATGGAAACTACCTAAATGGTTCCAGTGACTAACCGTGAACACTATTCTATAGTAGACCATCATTAATATGTAATTCACCATACTCAAACTGCAGCTGAGAGCTGAGGATTACTACATGGCTATGCTTTCATCTGCATATTGACCAGGATTAGATGTTACTTGGTATCCCCAATTCTCAGTACAGTATCTTACACCAAGTAGTTACGCAATGTGCATTTATTGAATTAATGCTGAATGTTAGGTCTTTCTCTGTAAATTAGGTTAAAATGTTTGCAGACAAAATCTTTAAAGTGGTTGAGAAAATGCATTGTTAAATTTAAAACTAACATTTCTTTACCAAAAAAACACACAAAACTTTGTAATATTCTAAAATCACTACTGTCTGTTCTGTGAAACATCTTTACTCAAGTCCAGATGTAGGGGTTTAAACACTTGAACTTAATAAAAGTAAATGTTTCACATACTTATCTATATTCTGAATGGCCTTTGCCCTTTCCATATTAGTGAAGCAGGCAGATTCTATTGCCTTTGCCCTGATATATCTGTAAAAGGGAACACGCTTCTTTTACAACGTCCAGGGAGGGATCTGCTTAAACAAGAAACTTGAATTAAGCACTAAAGGAGTAACACAACTTTATTGTTATAAGAGATATAGGGAAGCCTGCATACATAGTTCTATTATTTTTGTATTTTTACTAAGAATCAAGACAGTTCCTATTTAGTGGGCTTCTATATAGAGTGTGTTCTTTCCCAAACCTAAGGGATGTAGGGTAGAAACACACAGATCTGGAGCGTGATGACTGTATTTCATAACTACATTGACTACATTCCTCAAATAGGTAGAAACTTACCATTTGTGAACCTAAATGTTCTCTAAACTCTTTCAAGGCAAGGCAGTGAGATCCATTACTTTTTATTATGCCTAGTCATCTTTCAATGCATTAGAACATTACCTCACGCATTTCCGGCCTCCTTCTATCTCTAAGATTGATGATGGCTGACATCTCAGCAGTCAAAACATTTTGCAAATGACTTCTTAGCCTGGAGAGCCCAACCAGAATGTTGTTCACTTCACTGCCTGCCTACCTTGTCTCCCATCTAGCCATTGAAGCATTTGCAAGAACACTTTTATTAAATTTGTTCCAACATGTGTTCAATTAGATGAAATCTTCTTAAATACTGCATTAGATGTGAATTGGGAAAATGCTAAATTGCCTCTGTATTTGTTAAGTGTATTCTCAAAGGCAGATGAAGCCATATTATATCACTGAATTCAAGCAATAAAGTGAGTAGAAGAAAAAGATGTTCTTCTCGTCTGGTTATGTCTATACATTAAGTTTTCTTTTCTAGATACATTAGAATCCATTAAATAAATGTAATGTAAATCAGTAGCCCTGGATGAAATGTCATACTTCATTTTCAATGTATTAATTTTATGGGAGAGTAGAAAAATATGCTCTCCCACCTAATATAAAGAATGATATGGGGGAAAGAACTAAGAGTCAACTTAGTGACATTATTTATTCTCCTTATTTGATAAATGGGAAACTAAATAGTTACTACTTGTTTTGTTACACAGAGAATGTATTTAGTATCAATGCTTTATTCCTTGGAAAATAGAGTGGAAATTTCAAATAACACATTATACAGATTATATTAATACTACATACTGCAGATCAAATACATTTCCTTTTCTTAATATTAGATATTATTTAATGACAAGTGTCCCTTAGAAGTTATTTAATATAAGTAGTAAAAATCTGGAATTTCTGACAGATTAAAATAAAAATGATCTAAAACAGGGTGCCTGGTAAATACACAATGTTTAAATTGGAGGGGGGCAAATTGCCCATGATTGACTGATTGATTGATTTTGTTTAGTAGACTAATACTTGCACTCTTTTAATCTCACTGTGTATACGGATGCATTTAAATAATATACGGTGCTAGATGGAGGCATCTCTGTACATTTTTGCGGGTGGGGGTGTTCAAGTAAAAGGCTTTTAATTAAGGGTTTAGAATTGAAGAGCTCTGTACTTTTTAATAAGACACATTTCAACATTATTATCCCTTGCCCCTCCAATATTAGATGTTTACTTGTACATTTGTTCACCTTTGAGGATCTTAATCGCTGACCTATGCGCCAAAATTGAAATTATAGCTGCATATTTGTGGATTTTTTTAAATTACGTGCAAATTTTGATTATGCATTTTCAAGGGAGAATGCTAGAGCTTCCATGAGACTCTTTAGGGGTCTGTGACTCTAACATAAAGGATCACTTTTCTAAGTATTTTGTGAGTGATATTAAGTCTTGAATCATTTGGAATGTATTATAAATACTTTAATGTCAGATATTACTTTATTCCATATATTTAAAGCACTGTTTTCCTTTGTGCTTTTGTTAATTTGGTTTATCTTTATTCCAACTTACTGTAAACTAATTTTGAAACAGTTTGTATAAGACAATACTGAATATGATGAATCCAGAGCAGTGACAAAACAAGGGTTTAAAGAAGAGAAATAACAAGCATCTTATTATACATTAAAGTGGTCTTAAGTTCAGCTCTCAGGTTCCTACTAAACTAAAGTGAACAAAGTATCATCAATTACAGAAATCAAGATAAAATCATTGTAACTTAGCTTAGGGAATTATTTTCTATGATATTTCATAAGCATAAAACAATTAAATTACAAGGATTCTCATCTCCAGCTCTCCCTTGCTCTATGTAACTTGCTCCACTCCAATCTGTATTGTAAGAAGGAATCCCGGTTAAGAACAGCAAGCCAAACTTTTCCAGAATGGTAAGGAGGGAGAGAGAGATTACTCTGCTCATGAAAGGGTGACAGATTGTAAAAGTTAGGAAGGAGAATGTTGGCACTTGAGAGGAGTTTGAGGAGAGAGACATGCATAAGGAGAAGAGCTGCAGTTATAATGAGAAAAATATAGAACAATGAGAAAGACCCTTTTAAAGCTTTTCCTCTGTACTTTGCAATGCCACCTTCGGAAGAAAACTAGCTTCCGGAGAACCCTTAGGGATTTTGGAGTTAAACTTTGGGGTGAAGTGTGTTAAATTATTAAATAAGGCCTTTAGACTGAGGTGGTTCTAATGCCATGGCAGCCTTTGTAAGCAAACCAAAATCTAAGCATGTAAATGCCTCAAGAGAATAAAGTCAAAATCTAAATTCAACCAATAACAGACAGATAAGCAGGCTTTAAGCTACAGCCAATCAATAATTTCCTTTGTCTTTTCTCTGTAGAAGCGTCTTCTGGAGCTCCTATAGGTAGAGCCTTCCTAACCACTTCCGATTTGGCACTACCTTCTTCCAATCGATTTTTTTCTCAAAGTCTTAAAATTTTTAATATACCTCAGTTTATGTTTAACAAATAGTTGGCTAATTCAAATTGCCTTAAACAAAGATTTGGGTTTACAGGAAAAGAATACTTGGGTTAAATGAAAATTGCTATTAATCTAAAATGTTATGTTAGCCTGTCCAACTTTTTTTCCACTAGCTCCTTGATCCTACTTTGAAGGGAAGTCAGTGTTTCCTCCATTTAAATATATGCCCTTGGGAAATTTTAATAAAATGGGCAATGAATGGGTAGCAGAAGATGTCAGAGGCCAGCAAATGACATGTCAGATAATAAACACTGGATATTCTAAAACTGTTTGCATAAAGATCTTGCTTATTTCGCACCTGTAATGTATTAGCAAATGTATATTTCTTCTTTGTATGCGCTAGCACATATTCAAAGTAGATGGTTTTAATCTTTTTTAAGTCATTTTTTGTGTTAAAAGAAATAATGAATAAACTAAAAAAAGCATTTTGAACATTTTCTTATATTTCCTTTCAGTATTTTTTCTCTGTGTCTAGTTTGTAATATTTCTAGCTGCATGTTTGTATCCTTAAAATGTAACATATGCAGCTTAAGTAATTACAAATCTTAATTAGTATAATAAGACAAATTGTGTATTATTTTATTCCATTGTCAAATGTTGGCCTAAGCTGTTATTTTGTTGATTGGGTCTTAGCTTGATATAAGAACAACTAATTGTACTACTTATTTTATTGAGTGTGCAATTGCTTAATTGTCCTTTCATTCATAGTCAACTAATATATGTTTTGGAGAAATTGAAAATATTAACATTAAGAGGAACATATTTTTTAATAATGGCAGCAAGTCCCCTGAAATTAGCAGTATGAATAGTTAGTGATTTATTCTATTGGCAAAGTAGAAATTTAAATATTGTTCTTCTCAGATAACCTTTTATATATCAACAGCATATGCTTTCTAATCATCTTATAAAAATCTTGTCAGTATATATGAATAAAGATTTTTTATATAACTATGACTCTGCAAAAATACCCAGCATTTATAAAGCCATTCACATTTTAATTTAGAACATTTTCGTCTCTTTTTAAATTTTTAAATATATTTAAAGGAACAGAAACATATGAAATGACAAAATCTTATGTGTTATGTCCTTTGCCCACCTTATATCAGCAATGTAACAACCTGAACATTTCTGTTCATTGTTTTTCCTTATTTATTGATAGAAGACACAGACTTCTTGCTATAAATGGATGAGTCACTATCCCCTGAATGGTCTTTCCAACATTTATCCTTTTGTTCTAAAATTATATATAAACTTGAATTGAAAAAGTAATTCAGACAATCATATAATTTTACATTTTAGAGCACAAAATTCAGCACTTTTATTTTCACTTAATGTCTACAGTAGTTCCAGTTTGGAGTAAAATAATGAATATTTTGTAAATATCGATATAACATGGAGAATTAGATTGTGAAATAAGCCTTACAAGAACCAGATATAAAATTAAGGTCAAGCTTTACTAATACAAAGACAAGTATTTTACAGTCACGTACAAAACAGAAAGTAGTCTAGGACCACCAATACATCTCCCTATATCTTCCCTTGCATCTTAGGATGTGCTCTGGCTCAGATTAAAATATGAGATTTCTAAGGTTGTTATTGATTATCAAAAGAGTATTATTTTGATCATGAAAATCTCCATTTTTATATGAAGTTATATACCTAATTTGAAGTTATATACCTTACTTGACATTTTGCCATGTGCCACAAAGCCATAGATTCACGTTTATTTACCCTAAGCAATCCAGACAAACTAGGTACACACTGCTAAGGCATTCCATAAATAAGGAGAGTTTGCCAGGGATCTGTCATTAGCATATTTATAGGTCATTTAACAGGATCTTTTTTTTCCTTTACTTCCTAGAAAGTCTATCCCAAAGAATATGATAGATTGAAGGTCTTCTACTAAACTTTTCCTTTATAAAGACCTATTTACTTGTCTGGCACTTACTGGATCATAATTCTAGATTAAGGCTCAAAATATCCCAATATAATTTGGGTTTGCTTTAATTATCTTATTTATTTTTTAAATTAGCAAATCTAGGCTCAGGGATATTTAGAGATTCATTCAAGGACAGAACTGGGATTGAGATACTGAACTCAGATACACAGGATTGAGTAAATTTTCAAACATTTAAAAATACCTTAGACAAAATTAAGTTCAGGAAAAATGTGCATTCTAGAGGACTAAATAATGTTTAGGTCTTGGCTTTCTGGACATCTGACATATCTTCTCTAGGTGGCTCAACAACAAGAAGAGAAAAAAATAGACATAGATATGGGAAATGAGGAAAATAGAGAAATCAAGGAATATGCAGAAATTCCTTTTCTAATAATTTAGTAATTACATATATTGTAGAATTAGATATAGTTTATAGCTTTTACTAATTAGCTTTAGCTTCCTGAACCTTTGAAAACATAATATTACTAAATTTATTGAAAGTTATGTTTTATTTTAACATGGAATGATATTTTTATTGAAATCTTTTGAAATACATCATTTCTAGTTAATAGTTTTATTTTATCTTTATTATGTTTCTTTATATTATTATTATTCTCAAATAATTTTAACTTCAGCTAAATATATTAATCTCATATTCCTATAGTAGATAGTTTCAAATGAATTCATTATGCAAGTCTTATATAACCAGTGCTTAAATCTCAGTTTATTTATAAAATAACGTTAAATTTCATCCTTATTGATTTGGATAAATATTAACAGGAAATCAATGGGAAATATTTTTTTTTATACCTTCTGAAAATAAACTCACAATACTTTCCCAAGGTCATGTGCATACATTATGCCTAATGCCAATCAGTAATTTCCCTAATACACCAAACATTAAGCAACAATCCTGGCGTCATATGGAATGTTTGCACTCTGTGGGTCCAGAACAGGAAGAGAAGATTTCTTTTATTTTTTCTGAATTCCTTTAAAATCATAAATATTTAACCAACAAAATTATGAAGAAATAATATTAAACCACATTCTGAACTGCATGAAAAGAGTTGTATTTGGTTAGTTTGTTTCCTGAAAATTCTATTTTATAATTTTATGGTAGATAGTATTATCATTTATACTTATTCTCTTCCTTCCCTTGGAGAGAATTTTAGATTCTATCTGAAAGGACAAAAGACTTGACAACATGAATTGCCTTAGCAATGGAATATGAAGGGAAATGACATGTCTCACCTCTCAGTACAACTCTCAAGAGCTGCTATTTTCTCTCTTCAGTTTAGGTCCCAGATTGAAGATGTGGAACAACGCCATGGCCAAATCTTAATAGATATGTAGCTTGATGAACTCTTTATTATTTTAAGTCACTGAGGTTTTTTTGTTTCTTTTATTACAACACAACCTAAGCTACTATAAATTACAGTCATGTTTATATATTCTATCCTCTCAACTTTTCCTGCATGGGTCCAGGATTCTCCAATTCCCCACTTAAGTGATTTATCCATGAATACTAACTTTGATAGAGGACATAATAAGGAACCTCCTTTGTTAAGGTTGATGGAACTCTACTAATGGTGATGGAAGTCTACTAATGGTGATGGTGCCATAAGTGTCTACTGAACAGTAGAAATCTCTACCAGATAATTTCCCAACCCAATATCATAAGTGTTAGTCATTAACTGACAATTTCAGGTTTGCTACCTGAATCTGATTCTCACATCCGTGATAACTTATCTGTTCTATATTTGGAAAGCTCTGCTGTGCATTTGAAACTTGAAGTAGAAGCAGGAAGATGAGGCTAAAGAGATAGCATCAAAATGCTCCCTTTATGTGAATGTCAAGTGTAGGGTCTGAAGGCAAGAACCAGGCTGAGGAGTTATATTGGTGTAGTCAGCAATGAAAAAAGTCAAGAGGGAAATATAAAACAAAACAGAGAACAGTGCAAAATGCAAGAGAGATGTTGATAAATTCCAAATATTCAAAGGCAGAATCAGAATGAGATTGGGAGTCAAGGCAAGACTTCAGAGTAGAAACAAAGATGGTGTAGGGATAAGAATAGTCCAGGAGAGACAGAAACGCTTAGTGCAAATGACAGAACCAGCATGGTAGATTTCATAATATGCCCCTAGTGGTTGTGAAGCTAGTAAAGGGCAGCCATCAGAGTTAGATTATGAACTATCTTGTGGCCAAGCAATGGAATCTGCACTTTATTTGGAAGGCAACTGGGAACTCTTGAAGGATTTTTAGCTAGGGAGTGACATGATTAGCTCTGTGCTGTATAAAGGTCACTCTGGCAGCTGTGCAGAGCCTGTAACTGAGAATGGTAATAAACTTGGAGAACAGAATTTAGACTATCCTGGAGTAATTAAATTAAACCTTCTTTAATGAACAAGAACACTATTACCCAACATCCAGATCAATATATAAAACTTAATCAATAAAAGCACAAGAATTTCCTCTCCAGAAATCAAATCAACAGGCCTGTTAATATAAGCTATTTTATTGTGTATTTAAAACCAGTGATGCATATAATAAACATGCTCTATCTTTGTCTTACCCTAACTCCAGCTCTGATTTATGTGTTACTTCAGACTGGTTACAAAATTAATATTATGAGAGGTGATTCAAGTACTTGTAAGGAACTTGTTCCACAGATGTTCAAGCCCCTTAGACTACACATATATCTTCATCCTAAGCTAAAATTATTAAGGACTTCAATATGGTAAGGACTCCAAAACCTTCATGGATAGACCATTCCTTCTTGAATCTTACCAAGCTCTTGAACTCTTTCTTATATTAACAGAAACATGGCCATTTTTTCCCTTTTACCCATTGTTTCAGAACTTGTGCTAGAGTTCAAAATATACTACTTTAGAAAGGAATCTGCTGTTGATTCCTTGAAAGCAGATGAAATATTTATTTTCCTTTCAAATAATACCTGTTTTTCAATAGCCCTTAAGTTATCTGTATAGTTAAATATTTCAGTAATAATTATCAGTCACTATGCATAGTGCTAACAGAGGGAAGACTAAATTAGGTTGCAAAAAGTATTTATTTCTTGTCTGCATGGCTGACAAATAGTAAAATTTTCTTAAGGAATTTTGCAGTAGAGAAGCAAAGCTCCATGCAGATCTGAATTGTAGATCCGTACAATTGTAGATCCATCTCCTTGTAGATCCATACAAGGGATGTCACTGAGTTCACAATTTTAAATTTTCCATTCAAAAATATGTTGTAAAATACCTCTTACAACAAACAAATCTTAACTAGACGTTTATTATATTCATCTCTCCTTTAAACATTTAAGGAAATGTGATATTGTGACGTGTCCCACTTGGACAAAAAACTGGTATAATCCAGTAGGATTAGGAATAGGAATATAGATCCTACAGCCCAAGGTTAATATTTTACTTTTTTTTTCACTCTTTATTATTATTACTTTTTTTTCTAAACAAAACAACAATGAAAAAAGGTTTAGCTTCATTCACAAGAATGGCTCAGTTTTTCTTAGGCCTAACTAATCTGCATACAAAGTAAACCTAGGTTGAAAGAACATGAGATGAACCTGGCATTACAAACTAAGATAAATATTATATATGGATACAATAATTTTACTTCATTTTAATTTTATTCCACCATTAGCAACTGCCTTACATGCCTTGAAAAGAAGAATTGACCTCATGTTCAAAGCTAAGAATTAGAATTACAACCATACCTTTTCCATAGAATCAATATGAAGATTTGTTAGGGGCATTGTTTAAGACGCTGTTGAGTCCTTGACTGAATGTGGTATTAAATAAGGCCACAGCTTGCTAATTCTAATTGCCTCTGGCAGGTTAAGCAGTAATTGTCCACTTTGAAAAACTTCTTAAAAGGTTCACATTTACCAAACTCAATTCACTTTTCGATGGAAATCTGAAGTAAATTGAAACTATCTCATTTTAAAATCCAATTTGAGTAGTTTTGCTTCCTTTTCCCAAAAAGAGCTTTCAATATATTATTCCATCTGATGATAAAAGTGATGGGAGGGTAATAAAACAATTGAAACAATGAAAAACTATGAGCAACTTCTCTGAGCAATAGAATATTTTGTTTCCGAAAGTGTTCTTTTAATTTAATGATTAACATGAATGAATAAACACTTAAAAGTAAAGATTTACCATTTTAGGCATCAGTTAAACTGAGTTGCATTAATAATAAAGTAACAAAATATTCATCCATTTTACTTTTGGATATGGAATTCCAAATAACTCTATGCTATTTTACAAAACAATTTTGAATGGAAAAAATTAAAATTGTGAACTTGGTGATATCCCTTGTACGGATCTAATTAGAAAAAAATAAATAATAAATTTAATACCAAATTTCAGGATCTAAGATGGAATCTGCTGAAAGTTTCTTCTTGATGTTGCCTCATGGTATTTCAAGGGCCCTGGTTCAAACACTTTACTTTTGGTTGGTAGCTAATCACCTTCAGTTTTTTGTTGCCTATCTTTGATGTATTAAATCTACACAGTAAGCACCACTAAATTCCACTGTATTTAAAATTACTGCTTTTTACTTTAGCTTTAAAAAGTCTGTCAGTGCATTCTTTGCACTGGAATCCTTTCATAGGCTACTACCTTATTTATTTATTTATTTTTAATGCATTGTTACAGGATAAAGGCTTTCAGGACTACATGTTTCACCCATAACATGGTCCTCATTGTCATTAATTTAGAAAGTGATCCAACATAAATCCACAAAATCCCATTTTAGAGTTTGCTTATCCAGACCTTGTCTGATACCACTTGTTGTATGTCTCAGTTCCCTGAGAAAAGGATGAAGATTCACAGGCAGGAGGTATACTGAGGAGTGCCTCAGGCCTATGAGGAAGGGACAGAAAGGATACAGGGCAAAGGTAGGCACTGGACTCTGATGCAGGTTTAACAAAGACCTCACCTGATCTTGTTCATAACTGTCCCTCCTCAGTGCAGGGGGCTTAGCCCTTTTACTCCACACTGTGGCCACTCAGTTGATATGGACTGCTCTCTAGGGGGTTTGTATACTGGAAAGCGGTCTTTCAATTGGACAGTTTCAAAATAATTTGGCTAAGCCTGTCAAAGCAACACTTGTAGCAGCTCAGTATCTCAGGACTGATGGTGGAATTCCAGTGATGTACTATTATCACCTGCTATACGCCATTTAAGCTTTCTTTAAAAGAATGGGGAAATTATACAAAACAGAGTAGTAAAAGAGGGCTAGGAAGGCTCTAAACTTCCAGAAAGCATTCATAATTATCTCTTAATTGTTGTAAAAGTAATAGCATCACTTTTCCATAGTAGTCTCTGTCAAGCAAAAATGATAAAATAAAATCTGTAAAATACAGCCATATTTAGGGTGACCAATTAAGAGGACTAGGCTTTCCATATTGCCCACTATTTAGGGATAAAATTTCTGATCTCAATCTGTCGAGTCTGAAAATTGTGGAAGTTCTTGACTTTCTGTGGTGTGGGATAACCAGGCAAGGCCAAGAGAAAACAATTAAGCATAACGTATTTACAGAATTATACTTTTTTGTTGCACTGTAGCTTATTGTAACTAAATACCTATCTTCTAGAATTAAGAAAGCCCCATTGTTTCTCTTTTTTTTGCCTAGAACTAATATTTTATTGTGTCAAGTCTAGTGCTTCTTCCATGTTTCATTGCTTTTGAAATCCCTAGGAAATCTTCCTGTATCCTCATAACTCTGAATCCAGGGAGACCTCAAAAGAAATCTGACTGTTTTTCATGGTACTGGTTACAGTTTCCAGCTGGATCACACTCCAGGGCTTTTCTCTGATAGAGAAGTCATCTCATCGGGACCCAGGAGGAGATTAGGATGTCTCACCCCTTCTCCACTGTAACTTCATCTTTGTACCGCCAGGTTGTGAGGTCTGTCACTCTAGGTGCTGAAGTGAATTGTGCTTTCTGGAGCTCTTCTCTAAATTATTTCCTTTCTGGATAAATTTGCTTAAATAAGTCCTGTCTGAAAAGTACCTCCTTCCCATTAGCCTTCTTTAGTCTCTTTCCTCACCTTACCTTTGTCTTCCAGACCTTATCTCTTTGTATTTTAAGCACAATGGACACTGTTCTTTATTGAATCTGCATGAGAAAAGTGGCAAATGATGTATCACTTATGCAAACATATGCCACTGATGCAGCCTGTAATATAGCAGGATATACACATTTTCATTTCTGTCACTCTGCATATTTCCCTTGAAGCCAGCCAGAAAGCTATGCTGCCTTTCAATATATGATAGACCTGGATTCTATTTCAGGTGCATAAAAATAAGAAATATTCTCCCAAGATCTGTTTCTATCATTAGTGGGCCACACTCTAAAAGGGAGATGACACTTGATATCCATCCTGTACAAACATCAGTGGTATTTATTTTTCAGGAGCAAACACCCTAACTAGGCAAATTGGTTATATCTAGATACCAAGGCTGTGCAAAGAACATTTATCTAGTAGATTACATACTAAAACTCTTTTTTCTAGGCTTCCTATTCCCTCTCTAGAAATTTTTTCATGTATATATATATATATATATATATATATATATATACACACACACACACACACACACTTTTTTAAGATTATTTTTCAATATAGGTTATTATAAAATATTGAATATAGTTCCCTGTGCTTATACCTATTTTCAAATTATTCCAAAAGATTTAAGAGGGAACACTTGCAAATACCTTCTATGAAGTCACCATCACCTCGATATCAAAACCAGATGAAGATACCACATAAAAAGCAAATTATAGGCCAATATCTCTGATGAATATAGATGCAAAAATCCTCAACAAAGTATTAGCAAATGGAATCCAACAATACATAAAAAGGATCATACATCACGATCAAGTAAGATTGATTCCAGTGTTGCAAGGATGGTTCAACATAGGCAAATCAATGTGATAGGCCACATTAACAAAAGAAAAGACAAAAACCACATGATCATCTCAATAGACACAGAAAAAGCATTTGATAAAATTTAATATCCATTCATGATAAAAATTCTCACCCAAGAGGTATAGAGGGAATATATCTCAACATAATAAAAGTCATTTATAACAAACCCACAGCCAACAGAATACTCAATGGTGAAAAGCTGAAAGCCTTCCTGCTAAATTTAGGAACAAAAACGAGGATTACACTCTCACCACTTCTATTTAATATAGTATTGTATGTCCTAGCCACAGCAATCAGAGAAGAAAAAGAAATAAAATTATCCAAATTGGATTGGAAGAGGTGAAACTGTCACTGTTTGCAGATGACATGACACTCTGTATAGAGAACCCATTGTTTCCTTTTTTTTTCATTTATTTCTGCTCTGATCTTTATGATTTCTTTCCTTCTACTAACTTTGGGTTTTGTTTGTTCTTCTTTCTCTAGTTCCTTTAGGTGTAAGGTTAGATTGTTTATTTGAGATTCTTCTTGTTTCTTGAGGTAGGCTTTTACTGCTATAAACTTCCCTCTTAGAACTGCTTTTGCTGCATCCCATAGGTTTTGGATCATCATGTTTTCGTTGTAATTTGTCTCTAGGTATTTTTTGATTTCCTCTTTGATTTCTTCAGTGATCTCTTGGTTATTTAGTAACATATTATTTAGCCTCCATGTGTTTGTGTTTTTTACGTTTTTTTCCCGGCAATTGATTTCTAACCTCAAAGCGCTGTGGTCAGAAAAGATGCTTGATATAATTTCAATTGTCTTAAATTTACTGAGGTTTGATTTGTGACCCAAGATGAGATCAATCCTGGAGAATATTCCATGTGCACTTGAGAAGAAAGTGTAATCTGCTGTTATTGGATGGAATGTCCTATAAATATCAATTAAATCTATCTGGTCTACTGTGTCATTTAAATCTTGTGTTTCCTTGTTAATTTTCTGTTCGGATGACCTGTCCATTGGTGTAAGTGAGGTGTTAAAGTCCCCCACTATTATTGTGTTACCGTCGATTTCCTTTTATGGCTGTTAACAGTTGCCTTATGTATTGAGGTGCTCCTGTGTTGGGTGCATATATATTTACAATTATTGTATCATCTTCTTGGATTGATCCCTTGATCATTATGTAGTGTCCTCCTTTGTCCCTTATAACATTCTTTATTTTAAAGTCTATTTTATCTGATATGAGTATTGCTACTCCAGCTTTCTTTTGATTTCCATTTGCATGGAATATCTTTTTCCATCCCCTCACTTTCAGTCTGTATGTGTCCCTAGGTCTGAGGTGGGTCTCTTGTAGACAGCATATATATATGGGTCTTGTTTTTGTATCCATTCAGCGAGCCTGTGTCTTTTGGTTGGAGCATTTAATCCATTCACATTTAAGGTAATTATCGATATGTATGTTCCTATGACCGTTTTCTTAATTGTTATGGGTTTGTTTTTGTAGGTCCTTTTCTTCTCTTGTGTTTCCCACTTAGAGAAGTTCCTTTAGCATTTGTTGTAGAGCTGGTTTGGTGGTGCTGAATTCTCTTAGCTTTTGCTTGTCTGTAAAGCTTTTGATTTCTCCGTTGAATCTGAATGAGATCCTTATTGGGCAGAGTAATCTTGGTTGTAGGTTCTTCCCTTTCAGCACTTTAAATATATCATGCCACTCCCTTCTAGCTTGTAGAGTTTCTGCTGAGAAATCAGCTGTTAACCTTATGGGAGTTCCCTTGTATGTTATTTGTCGTTTTTCCCTTGTTGCTTTCAATAATTTTTCTTTGTCTTTAATTTTTGCCACTTTGATTATTATGTGTCTCAGCATGTTTCTCCTTGGGTTTATTCTACCTCGGACTCCCTGCACTTCCTGGACTTTGGTGGCTATTTCCTTTCCCATGTTAGGGAAGTTTTTGACTATAATGTCTTCAAATATTTTCCCAGGTCCTTTCTCTCTCTCTTCTCCTTCTGGGACCCCTATAATGTGAATGTTGTTATGTTTAATGTTGTCCCAGAGGTCTCTTAGGCTGTCTTCATTTCTTTTCATTCTTTTTTCTTTTTTCTGTTCCGCAGCAGCGAATTCCACCTTTCTGTCTTCCAGGTCACTTATCCGTTCTTCTGCCTCAGTTATTCTGCTATTGATTCCTTCTAGTGTATTTTTCATTTCAGTCATTGTATTGTTCACCTCTGCTTGTTTGTTCTTTAATTCTTCTAGGTGTTTATTCTTTAATTCTTCTAAGTCTTTGTTAAACATTTCTTGTATCTTCTCGATCTTTGCCTCCATTCTTTTTCCGAGGTCCTGTATCATCTTCACTATCATTATTCTGAATTCTTTTTCTGGAAGGTTGCCTATCTCAACTCCATTTAGTTGTTTTCCTGGGGGTTTATCTTGTTCCTTCATCTGGTACATAGCCCTCTGACTTTTCATCTTGTCTATCTTTCTGTGAATGTGGTTTTTTTCCCCACAGGCTGCAGGATTGTAGTTCTTCTTGCTTCTGCTGTCTGCCCTCCAGTGGATGAGGCTATCTCCCCACTGTTTCTTTTATTCACAGTAACTATAAGGTCTAGGAAAGTGGAATTAGTCTTTGAAAAGTGTTTAGCGGACAACTTTGGCAAGATTCAAGGAGACAGCTATCTACTCATATGCAGGACAGGAAAAGCTAAAGATTGGAATAGCAGATGTCCATAAAGGGTTCAGTTCTAAACCCTGCCAAGTCTACTATTACTAAGTTAGAGCTCACATGAGTTCATTCACTCTGCCAATCTCTGTCTTTTTACTGATGCACTTAGACCATTTTCATTTAAGGTAATTATTAATATGTTTGTGCTTAAGTCTACCCTTTTATTATTTTTCTTCTGTTTGTTTCCTTTGGTAATTTTTCCCCCTGTTTCTCTTTTTGCTTTCTTCTTACTTTAACTCTCCCCTCTGCCATGTATTTGATCTTGATTTATTTATAGACTTTTCTGAGTATATCTCTGTGTATGGTTTTGTATACTTTCTCTGGGTATATTATATGTATATATATCTTATGCAGTCTCCTGCTGTCAACAGTTTACCACTTCAAGTGAAGTGTGGAAATGACACTTCCATTTAGGTCCCTTTATCTTCCTCACTTTTAAATACCATTTTTTTGAGTATCCAATGATGCTTCTGCTTTTGTTTTAATCATAAAATATAATCCATAAAATTTATGAGGAAAAACAATCTATTGTAAGTACAAATATCCCTTGTTCTTTCCAATGTTCATTCTTCCTTTCTGATGCTACAAGATTCTTTCTCTCTTCATTTCATATTTGCTAGAAGAACTCTCTTCAGCCAATTTTTAAGGACAGTTCTACTACTGATAGATTCTTTTTATTTTCCTTTGCCTGAGAATGTCTTTATTTCTTCTTTATTTTTCAAAGATGGTTTTAGTAGATATAGAATTCACAATTGACAGTTCCTTTCCTGTAGAGCTTCCTTCTGGCCTCCATGGCTTCAGATGAAAAATCAATAGTTATGTGAATTGCTATTGCCCTATAAGCAATACATTGTTTCTCCTTAACTGCTTTCAAGACTTTTTCCTTGTCTTTAGTTTTCAGAACTGTAATTATGATGTGTCTTGGCATGGATTTCTTTGGGTTTATCCTCTTTAGGATTCACTCAGCTTCTTAAATCTATATACTTTTGTCTTTTGCCAAATGTGGGAAGTTTTTAGCCATTATTTCTTTCAATACTCTTTTAGCCTCACTCTCTTTCTCCTTTCCTCTGGGACTCTGATGATATAAATATTGGATCTTTGTTGCTCCACAGGTCCCTGAACCTCTGTTTTTTGTTTTTTAAATTTCTGTTAGTATATTTTTTAGTTTCCATAATTTCCATTTGCTTCTTTTTAAATCAGAATTTGAGAATGTGCATTTTATTTTTTTTGAGATTTTTATTTTATTTAATCTTTTAAAACCATTTTTTAATTGAAATATAGTTAATTTACAATGTTGTGTGAGTTTTAGGTGTACAGCAAAGTGATTCAGTTCTATATATATATATTCAGTTCTCTCTCTCTATATATTCTTTTTCAGATTCTTTTCTATTACAGGTTATTACAAGATATTTAGGATGGTTCCCTGTCCTTGTTGTTTATCTGTTTTACATATAGTAGTGTGTATATGTTAATCCCAAACTCCTAATTTATCCACCATTTGCTTCTTTTATATTTCTTTGCTCAGATGTTCTATTTTTCTCATGTGTTTCAAGGCAATTTGTAATTGATTCCTGAAAAATTTCTATGAGGTCTTCTTTAAAATTCTGTCAGATAATTCCATCATATGATTCATCTTAGTGTTTGCATGACTGTCTTATATGCAAGCTGTGATTTTCTTGGTTCTTGGCATAATGGATGATTTTCTATGTATACTGGACATTTTTTTCTATTATGTTAGAGGAGACTCTGGCTCCTGTTTAAATCTTTTATTTTAAGAGGAAGTCACCCTGTTTAAGTTTAGCAGACAGGTCTTGGCCTACTTTTGTGTGCTGTGGTTCCAATGACCCATTTAATTTTCAGAGATTTGCAATGTTCCTTTCGTCTTCTTGGTATCTGATGCTGCTGGGGATCCCACTTATATTATACTGAAAACACTAACTATATGATAGGGTAGTTTCCTCATGGGGGCCTCTTATGTAAAATAAAAGATACCTCTCAGTTTTATGTAGCAGATTTTGCTGTACAAAAATGCTCTATAAAGACTTTCCACATGTCATCCTCATAGAAACCCAGAAAGGTGGAAGAATGGGTCCAAGTGCCTGCCACTTAAAGAAATGCAGCAAACTTTTGCTTCAAAGTTTAAGGCAATATTCAAAATTCTTTCAGATGCAATTTTCTGCAATCTCAGCCTTCCAATGTCCCCAGGTCTATCTCTGGAGCTTGTCCAAAGACATGATTAGTTATTGTCAATGCCTAATAATAGTAGGTCCATCTGTCTTTCCTCATCTTGGTGACAAGTGAAAACTAAACTGCAACTAAATTCACAGCAACATAAATTAAGCATCCCTGCTAACTGGGAGGAAAAAAAAAAAAACAAAAACCAAAAGACAGAAAGCCACCTTGTGGCTGTAGGGAAGTCTGTGCACCAAATGAAAGATGACAGAGGATTAGAGGACATCTGTGTCTGGGTCAAAAAGAGATATTGCTGTGCCCAAGCTATGGTTTGGCTTAAAATGTTTGCTATTTGCATATCATGCTTATTAATGCTTCAAATAAAAAAGCACACTTGCTAATCCTAAACTAAGATTAGACTACTGTGATGTTTGATAATGGGTCAGAAAATTTAGAGTGTGAACAGGGCTTAGATCTTGAAATTCGGTATTTAACTTCTACATTCAGCTTCTCCTGCCACCAGCTGGCATGCAGTAGGTAGTCCTTTACATATCCCAACCAAGTGAGGGAATAAAATTCCACTAGACTTCATTGAATCATCACCTGCATATGACAATGAAATACAGAGACAGGTTCCTTGAACACCATATTTAGGTAACGTTGGCAAATAAGAGGGTAAAGGGAGAGGATCATATTCCACTTGGAAGCCTAGGTAGTAACATAAATGTCCATCTGCCTGATGTAGTTTATAGACTGCCTCTGCCAATGGGATGGTCAAGGTAACCTCGGACTTTATTCCAGTTCAGTAGTTTCTGGCTCTTCAGCAAAACAGAAGATGAGTCAGGGCTCACACTTAAGAAGGCTGAGCCAACAATTCTGTGATTTTTATCCTGAAATCTCTCCGGAGAAACACCACCTGTCCATGTCTGCCTGACACTGGAACCTTGTTATGTCTCTGCCTCCTTTCCATATCACATGCATTTGACGTTTTCCTCAAAGTCATGGCAGGATTCTGTCTGCACTAAGCTGTGATACTTGCACAACTACCTTATAACAATTGGTCTGGATTGCTTTTTAAAAATAGTTCCCAGTGCCTATGCCAACATTCAGGTCAAACTGGCAATATTTCTTGATATTCCTGTAATGTGAGGTGACTTCTCTGGAGCCAATATTTCTATAACATTCCCATGTTCCTCTAGTCCCCTCATATCCTCAGGGATATGAGCCATAAGGTTTAGAAGCCAGTGCACTAAGGCTGTAGCCTGCTGGCCAGCAGCCTGAGATTGTGCACACTGCCAGCTAGCTTACTCAAGGCCAGCTGGCAGAGCAAGATGTGGGGACAGATGCATCTTATAAATGGACATCTGTAGAAAGGCTACACTCCAGGCCTTCCAGGCTGGCATGGAATCAAAGGGACCATTCTTCTTCCTCAATGATGGGAAGCACAACCTAACCAAAGATGCAATACCCAGTTGGCAGAGAAAAAGAAAGAACACACCAAAGGCTGAGATATTAAATGGACTGACGTTGCAATCTGTCAACCGTGTGAGTTTAAGAGGAAAAAAATCCTATTAGAATCATGTTTGTTTGGTTTTTTTTGCCCCATCCTTCATCTAGGATCAAAACAATAGTGAACTGCAGAGAAAAAAATCAATTTTATTGTTTTGTGTAGTTCCCCAAAGAGCAGACATTATTTGGGTGTTTTTACATACATTGCATGTGTGGGTATATAAGTATATGTGTTGGTGTATATAAATAAATATATGCATAGTGATAAATACATATGAATACATATAGACACATATGTACACACATACATATATACATATGCATACATATATATGTGTGTGTATGCATAGAGAGAGAGTATATACGTATAAAATTTCGTACAGAAAATCTCAGTTTGTTTAAGTTCTTAAGTTTTAACCATGTCTGGGCAATAACCGGTGAATGGCTTTGTGGGTTGGAATTCTCAGAAGTCTTTCTCCAGGAGAGATTGCTTATATTCCTATGAGAGATTAGTGTTAGTAGAGAAAATTGTCCAGAAAACAACGAGGCTCCATAGAAAAGCCCTAGTGCCGTGTTTCCACAGACATTGACTCTATCAATACGCTTAGGTACACACACACACACACACACACAGAGCATCCTGGGATAAAATAACTATGCAATGTAATGGATGAAACAAAGACACTCTGATTTCCTCTCACAGCATTTCACAAGGGTTTTTACAAGCTCATGCGTGTGTGTTTGTACAAAGAATGTCTATGATTAGGCTATAGTATGCCATATCCCAACTAACTGATCTGATGGATAGTATGTCACAGGACAACATTTAGGAAATGCTGTCCTGATCAATAGAAGATGGAGTGCATCTTAACATGGCAGGGAGTTTAAGAATTAAACGTGTCTCTTGACTCCGTCCTGTAAGAACTCATGTCTGAGTACAGGTTACAGGAGGAAGAAGCAATGAGGGGAAAGCAGGAGAAGATACTGAGTTGTTCATAGAACTGTGTGATGATGGGGCATAAGGGATGCTATAAAACTCTGTTTGGGGGCTTCCCTCATGGCGCAGTGGTTAAGAATCCGCCTGCCAATGCAGGAGACACGGGTTCGAGCCCTGGTCTGGGAAGATCCCACGTGCTGCGGAGCAACTAAGCCCGTGCGCCACAACTACTGAGCCTGTGCTCTAGAGCCCATGAGCTATAACTACTGAGCTGGTGTGCTGCAACTAATGAAGCCCACTCGCCTAGAGACCGTGCTCCGCAATAAGAGAAGCCACTGCAATGAGAAGCCCGTGCACCGCAACGAAGAGTAGCCCTCGCTCGCTGCAACTAGAGAAAGCCCACATGCAGCAACAAAGACCCAACACAGCCAAAAATAGAAGTAAATATGAATAAATAAATAAAAACTCTGTTTGGACCAATGTTGCTAGGTTTTTAGTGCTTCCCTGCAGAGCTCCACTTCAGGACAACTATGACTCCAGAGAACATTATCTCCTTAGCACCTAGGAGGGTGCTGCACAGCAGTGGAATGCCTAGTGAAAGCTGGCAGCAAACAACAGTACTGATGTCTGTGCCCACCAAAAACTGAGATACCCAGGACCATGCAGTTAGAACCAGGTGTACTGATTCTTGGTAGACCTCTTGGTCTTCAGAAGGAGTCTTGGTGCATTGAAGAAAGAAAGAGCAAGGGCAGCTAGCCATTGTGATGGTGCTTAAGAAGACATGGTCCCTAGTATGATGCACCAGTGCTCTGCAAAGCAGTTAGAAGTCTTCTCTTTAACCTCTGGAGTGGTGAACCTTCCTGGCTGAGGTTAGTGGTACCTGGGGATGTAATGCTATCTAGCTGCAGGGTCAATGACCATAGCAGGTGGTGCTGCCTGTCAAAACAGCCCATTCAGGAGCAGCAGCAACAGTCCATAGCTGGATGTTTCCCTCTCTTTTTTTGGCGTCGGCTGGGTGGCTTGCGGGATCTTAGTTCCCTGACCAGGGATTGAACCCGGGCCATGGCAGTGAAAGTGCCCAGTTTTAACGACTGGATCATCAGAGAATTCCCACAATGGATGTTTCAAGCACAGTCAGGCATTAGTGCCCAGGAGAGTGGGTCTTGTCTAAGTAGATCCACGGTTACATCTGTGGTAGGATGTCAGTTGCCACCTGTGTGCCCTCTGAACTATTTTTTTCCTGGCAGTGGGATGTAATCTAACTTTGCAAATCGTTCTATAGTTTTATACATCAAACTCTAAGGAACTATTTTTTTCTCCAGTGAAATTTTATTTCTTACAATGTAATTTTAATAACACGACTTGATATGGAAATTGTTAGTATAACAAAAGGTTATAATATATATCTGGGATATTATTCTAGAAAATAGATTAAAATAGAAGTCTGAAAAACTGATAAATCTATGTAGATAAAGTTGATATTGATAGAATTCTGTCTGAAAGATGATCATTTATTATGCATGTAAAGTGGGCTATTGCTTCAGAGAAGGAATATTTGACCATAACATAGCATAGGAAAGCCTTCTTATTTAAAAAATTTGTGAAGATTATCAAGAGCTTCAGTGTTTGTCTACACTGGCATATATTAGGGACAGGAAAGCAGGCATGTGTTCATGCATTCAAAAAACATTTCAATCATTAATTTAGAGCTTACTCTGTCTGAAGCTCTCTGCTTATCCCTGGGGAGAAAAAGTTGAACAATATATAGTCCACACATGGCAGAACCTCAGAGAACAGCAGAGCTGTCAAACTGGGAGAGGGTGCATAAGCAAGCCACTATGATGCGTTTTGATAGTTTCCATGGTAGATATATGTACAGACTACTCTGAGAATACAGAGGAAGGAAACACTATTATTGCCAAGGGTACTAAGAAAGATTTCAGAGAAAGGTGATGTTAATGTTGACTCCTGAAGGGTAATTAGAAATCTTGCCAGCAGAATGTGAATGTAAAGTAGGCCAAGCAGTGGGAACATTGCATAATGGGCATAATTCGTCAAAGGGCATAAGACACTCAGGGAATCCTAAATAGATAAATATGACCAGAACACAGACTATGTCCAAAAGGGATAGAGGGAGGGGGAGTTGCCATGAAACTATAGTAAATGAGAAGTAGGGTAAAATTAAAATTATATTTAAATGTAAGCAGAGAAACCGATTGGAGAATTACTGTAAAATACCGTGTCAGAAATGATAAAGGACTGAGGGACTTCCCTGGTGCTGCAGTGGTTAAGAATCTGCCTGCCAAGGCAGGGGACACAGGTTCGATCCCTGGTCCAAGAAGACCTCACATGCTGCGGAGCAACTAAGCCCGTGTGCCACTACTGAGTCTGCGCTCCAGAGCTCGCGAGCCACAACTACTGAAGCCCGCGAACCTAGAGCCCGTGATCCACAACAAGAGAAGCCCCCGCTTGCCACAACTAGAGAAAGCCCATGCGCAGCAATGAAGACCCAATCAGCCAAAGATAAATAAATAAAATAAATAAATTTATATATAAAAAAAGAAATGATAAAGGGCTGAAATAAGAAAGTAGAGATCTGTGAAGGGCACAGAATCTACATATACAGATGAGGTAGGATATGTAGATGATATGACATTTGAAAAAGAAATATAAGTTCGGTTTTGGACATGCTAAGTTTGATATTTGTTAATTCCATGCCTTTGTTTGCACTGTCAATTAAGCATGTGTTCGATGGTAACTAGATTTACTGTGATCGTTTCACAATGTATACAAATGCTGAATCATTATGTTGTACAACTGAAAATCATGACAATAAAAGAATATAAAAAAGAAAATGAATAAAATAAAAAATTAGTTTCCAGGAAAAAAATGAAGGTGTTCAAATCAGGAGTTGAAATCTGTAATCCAGGAGGGTTGTGATTACGAGACAAGTAGATTTTGAAATCATCCAAATGCATACATATACACAGTCATTGAAGACACAGGGAGAGATGAGATGGTCCAGGAGAAAGTGGAAAGTGTGAATGAGTGTTATGGGCTCAAGTTTGATCCTTCTTCCTGCTTTTTAAATTTGCCTCCTTCTCAGTTGTGTTTGGACAATCCTGTCCTCCTCTTCATGGCCCTGGGTTTGCCTGTGCAGTGATGGGTTTAGGAATCAGCATGTGATTAATTTCTAATCAGTGACAATGGAGAAGAATCCGTGCATGTTTGGGCAGGACAGGAAGGATTGGTGCTGCTTATTGGAAAGCTTCCTTTGCTACTAAAAGAGATAGAAAGGAAGAGATGAAAAGTAAATAAGACATTTTCAATTCTTCCCAAGAAATGTTACATAAGTTTATTTCAGGAACATACATCTATAATAACTAGTAGTTTCAACATTTCCTTTTATTAAATGATTATATGTATATGTACTGGGTGTATTTACATCAGTGGCAGAGATGAATGATCCATAACTCATGCATGTATTCAGAAAATAATGCTCTCTGAGTAGAAGCAGGGTTGGAGTTTTACAGGATGAGGAGAAGAGAGGGGTACTTGTTGTGGTGATATAGCTCAGGTAGCAGTTTTCATTTTTAACTGCTAGGAAACTTGTGGTTGAAATGTTTTCAGATTTGTGTATTTTTCCAGTTTTTCATGCCTCTTACTTGGTATCTCTGACACAGTCCCATCCTGATAATTGACAGAATAATCCTTTCAAGAGCTTTTTAAAAATGTTTATCTATCTATCTATCTATCTATCTATCTATCTATCTATCTATTTCTGACAAGCCTTATGGTTCATCAAAGTTCAGAAGCAGTGAGGGGGGATTTCAAAAATAAAGGGGGTGGGGAAGAGAAATTTTTTAAAAAAGGAAAAAGTAGCAAGGATTCAAGGCAAGGGGACCTGGAGACCCACTATCACATCTGTTTTATACTCTTGCAGTTTGATACCAAATCTCTTTGCTCTGATGCTTCTCTGCCACACTGCTCTGACATTAGCCTTTGACTTCTAGAATCTGCAGTGTGAATTGAGAAGCAGTAACAAATAACTGCCTGAGAGAGAAGGCTCAGGCTTCAAGAGGTGAGATGACATAGGTTTAAAACTATAGAGAAAAGTGGCAGTTCATCACTTAGATAAAGTGGAAGCAGAGGTACCTCAACCAGCATGGTATCTTGGAGAAAAAGTGCTGGAATTACAAGCATAAGGACATCAAGTTGAATGACAGAAGATGAGGTCAGAAATATTACTTGGAACCACTGAAATAGAATGTGACAGAAATGAAGACTGGAAGCATGCTTGGGAATTAATAATTTTCTGATCACAGTCAGATTTAGTATGTGACTTAAAATCCATTGCCCTAGGCAGGCAGTGAAGGGTCAATAAAAACTCTGAAGTGATTCATTCCAGGAATAATTTGAAACCAGGTGCAAAGTTGAGCTAGAGGTATCAGAGGGAAGAGAAATAGCACATGGGAGAAACCTTCAGTGGGGGGTTTACTCAGATAAATTCTTCTGATGCATGAAAAGCAGCTCAAAGTCATGATAAAGCACATGGAGTCATGTGCTCTGAGTAGATTCTGGAGCCAGACTGGCTGGGTTCCAATCTTAGCATTGGCATTTACTAGCTGGCTAAAATTAGGTAAGTTATTTAAATGTAGGAAAATCACATACCTATTTCATAAAGTTGTTATGAAGGTTCACTGATCTAATATAATTAAAATTCTTAAAATACTGTCAGGCAATTAATACTGTCTCTTATTAGTTTATCAAAGTGATCATACTGACCTGAAAGCAGTGATTCCCAAAGTGTAATTCCCTGACCAGGAGCATCAGCATCCCACTGGGGACTGTTGGAAATGGGAATATTTGGATCCTACTCAGAGCTATGGAATCAAAAACTGCCTGGTGGAGAGGACAGCAATCTGAGGTTTAACATGCCCTCTTGGTGATTTAGTAAACCAAATGCTTGAGACCCACTGCCTTAGAGCACCTTAAAGTTCCAGGAGGACTTACACCTAGGGGAAGTAGAATCATTTTTAAGCAGGTTTCAAGCAAGAGTGTGACAATATGACTAATTATGTCATTTTATGGCTGCAATATTGGCCATATGGAAATACATAGAAAGATGTATGTCTTTCACTAAGTGTCTAGTGATTTGTGGCTTTGAGTTAGGCAGTGCCCACTACAGATATCCTATTTTTTAAATGCAAATGGTCCTGGAGTAAATAACATTGTCAGGCAAACTGTAAGACAAATCCAACTTGACACTTAACAAGAATATTATAATTTACAAAGTAATTTCTCATAATAACTTTAAGATTTACACAGGGGAAACATTATTATTACTCTATTTTTATAATGAGAAAACTCACAGAAATTTAAAATGATTTGACAAGAATTATTTCCATGTCTGCAGACTCTAAATCTCATGTTTATTTTATTTTTATTTATTTAATAAAAATAATCTAGCACTTACAATATACAGATAACAATCGTTCTTAATAATTATTGATATATTTTTCTACTACTCCTCTAAATTCTTAGTATTACTTGGGTATTCAGCTTTCCCTCCTTGCAAGAGAACAACTGAGGTTCTGGGGATGGAAGATAAGAAAACTGGGTTCAATTAATTTAAACAGAGATTAATTATATACTTTGTACTAGACACTGAGTATACAACGACTACTGGACATAGCGTTTTCCCTCAGAGAGCCTATATATTGATACAAGATTTTACAGTGTAATGGTAAATGTTAGGGGATTGAGTAGAAAACAATACTGGAGGTAACAGCTACTACTAACTTTATTATGTTCCCTTGATGTTGCCATAGACAATGTTTGGATACCTTCCACCAATTAATGTTATGGTTCATTGCATTAAGTTGACCACTGGACATAGGGTATTTGGTTAACATATCAAGAATATGTGACTTTAGAGATAAAACATCTCCTTTTAATCCCTTCTGAGTTCCCTATGTCCAAAGTTTACTGGAACTCTAATTTTGGTTTCTTTCAGTAACTTTAGGTGCTATAATTGGGTAGATTTCATGTTCTGGGGGGGCACTGAAGACATTGATTCTTTAAAGGCCAGCTTTTCTTATAGCTACTGCCTTCTTTCCTCTTACCAGTCTCTGCATGCATGCAGGTGACTGCGAGGGATAAAAGTTGTCAGGTTCTAGTTTTGATTTTGTGTATTATTCTTCTACTGCTATTTAGATGGTAAATAGATGTTATTCTATTAGATGCCATGCTATTTAGACATTCAACTTTCATGTTGACTAGTTGCATGTATTTGTTATTTTTTGTCACATCTTACATTAGATGTTTCTGTCCCGTGATTGTCAGCTACCAGTGTTCAATCTAATCATCCAAACTGCTCAAGTGACTGAGTTAATCGTTTGATTAAAAAAAAAAAAAGTATATCAGTTGCCTAGAAAACTAAAGAACTGATAAGCAATTCCACTCATATGGCAGATTGAACTGACAAAAAGAATAAGAATCCCTCTCATTTCAAACACAGCAGACTTCTGCACCGAAACTCCATGTGCCTAGAAATTGGAATAATCTCTTCTAAAGGCTGAAGGGAGAAATAATTATAGACCTACAGTTCTATACCAATTGTCATTCAAGACTGAAGAAAAAAATAAAAATATTTTTAGACTAATAAAAACAGTTTTCTACTCAGAGATCCTTGCTAAAGGAGCTAATAACAAATATTCACAGAGGGAAAGAAACAAGTGAGGAAGAAGCCATTACAAGAACCAGTGGTGGATAATAAAACTGGCAAATACTGGGGACCCTAAATTAATATTGGCTGTAACAATGTATGACTAGTGTCTGGGATATACTGCTAATAAAATGATGTGAAGGAAGGTGATCAGATTTAAAGTATTCTAAGGTCCTTACATAAATTGAGTAAGATGAGAGCAATTTGATTAAAATATACAGGTTAAAAATTATAAACATAACCATTTGTAAATGAGAAATAAGTCAAATGACTTCCAAACCAGTATAAGAAATAAAAGAGGAAAAGGGAACATTGTCAAATAGAACCCCGAAAATATTAAAATAAATATTAAATGTTTATTTAATATCAAATGTTAAAATAAATAAATAAAGGTAGCAAGAAAAGTAGATGGTAACTATTATTATTTATGTATATATCTTTATGTATTAAACATACAAAGTTGGGCTTGCAAGACTCCTACAATATCTGAGGGTTATGTTGAGGTTGATAGGAGGGGAGTAAACTTAGGGAGGGAAATGGTGTTATTTAGACTTTGTCTGCAATATTTAGAATATATATTTAAATAATATTTGAAAAAATAAAATATCAATATTCTTTAATTTGGGGCAATCAATACTCTGTAATTCATTAAATAATTCTCTATACTTTTCTAAATTTTTAATTTTTAATGTTATCAAACCTGTGATGCTTCTTTTTTCACCAAATAATATTGTTAAGTTTATATATGACAAAACAGTCATATGGTTAGGTCTAAATTTGAATCCTACATAAATTTGTTTTAAATAATTTTAGTTCAAATTATATTGAGGCTGGCCAAAAGGTTCATTCAGGTTTTTCTTAACATCTTATGAAAAACCAGAAGGAAATTTTTGGCCAACCCAGTAATATTATTTTCTGATAATAACAACAAGACATTTCCCTGGACCTGGCAAAAGTCAGAGCTATCAATGGCTACATTCTAACCTCAGAATCCCTGAAGTGTAGACATAGATCTACACTCCTGGGAAAAACGTTTACTTGCCTAATTAACTATGAATGTCTTATTTTGTGCTTAAGAAAAAAAATAGTCTTGAAAGAAGATTTTCACCTTGTTCTGCTAATTACTTTTAGTATACTAGGAGCCACTATGCTGGAAGTTTGAACCAGGTGGAAATTTTTATTTTAGGAGGATATACTTCCAAGATGGTGCATCTTGACTATTCTTTCAAGATTTACCAGTGAATCAGCACTATAACCTCCTTTCCCCTCAAAATGAAAATTAAACAAATGCTGGGTGGAATAGCAAGAAAAAAATGAAAGGGGGATAGATGGAGATAGAAAATAATTAGCACTTGTTATAAATAATGTGACCATATAATTTATCACACAATGTAAACCACATTTGAAGATAAAGTATTTACTAACAAGATTAGAAGAAAACAGGCATAAACCGAATCTCTGCAAACCCCAAAGATAAAGGCTTTTCTTACTTCTCACATTTTCTAGATGGTGCCACTTCAATAAAGTTAAAAGAGGAGAAGGTAGGTTATGTTTTAACCAAAGACAGGAACTCCAGGAAATTTTAAAATTAAAACAATATAAATTGTTGGTATGGAAATACTTCCAGGTATTTTATTTTATGCATTATTGACCATAGGAGTTAAAGAGATTCACAGTAGAAGGGATAATCTAACAGTCGAACAGCCTATATTTCATAATGTTTAACTTGGTAATTTCCAATATTACTGTAGGTAAAATGCAACTGGAATAAAAGAGGATTTATTTGTTGTGCTTGATTATTTAATCCTTTTATGCATGCCAGACTCAATTTCAAGAAATGATTTGAAGCCACTTTCAATAACCTCATATATATAAATAGAAAAATATAAATTTAAGTGTCTAGGACAGGTAAAGGTAGAATAGGAGCCAGAATTGGGGCAGGAGGAGGGGCATTCATACAGATTTAGAATATAAGGGTTGGTGGTATTTTTATATTTGAATCTCAAAGTTAAAATGGTCTCACTGAAGAAAAATGTTTATATGTATATACACACATGTATGTATGTATGTATATATGTGTATGTGCGTGTGTGGTGTGCATAGATCATAGATATACATTATTTTCCTCAGGGCTATACAATGGGTACCCACACACATATATATACATACATACACAGAAACATACATACACACTAGCATACACTTATTCACACACATGCACATTATTTAAGAGAAACAAAACTTTATGTAGACTGATTTCTAATTTCTAAAATAGGTTTTTTAAATGAAAGATTCCATGTAGAGGAACTGAAAGGTGTAGTAAACAATGTTCTCTGTTTCTGTTTTTGTTTTTTTCCTAAAGCCGTTTCATATATTATTGATAATACATGTGAACATTTATTCATTCATTCATTCATCCAGGTATCAGGTGTTCATCATCTACTCGCAGATTGGAAGCAATATGCTAAGTACTTAGATGCAGTAGTGAGCAAATTAGACATGTTTTTATATTTATGGAGTTAGTCTTATTTGGAAAACTAATTATATAATCACATAGATAAAATATAATAAAATTAAAGCATATATTTATATCCACATAGATCTATGTCTACATATCTCTGTATATCTAGGTCTATCTCTCTCTCTCTCCTTTTCTATCTATCTGTCTGGCTCTCTCTTTCTCTGCTTCTATATATTTATATATAGATATATTTTGATAGCTATATATAAAGGTATAGATCTATATCTATCTATCTACCTACCTATGTAAATATCAGCGTGTTGCCACAGACCTGTGGTAGTGTGTGTATATATAGAAATACAGATATGTACCTATATATACCTATATCTATATCTATGATCTTGTTAAATCCACATCACATTTTTCAAGGAACAGGGACTCTTCACAATAAATTAGCAAAAAGATATTCAGATATACGGTATGTCTTTTCATCATAGAATATGAGATTAAAATAACAGCTGATGTTGAAATCAGTGCTAAAATGGAAACCAATGATAAATTGTTCCTTATTTTACTGTAACCCACTTTATGTTTTCACTTTTGTCATTCACCCTTGACCAGATGTTTACTCCCTGTAACATAATGCAGACTCCGAAAGCAAAGACTCTATTCTCCTAGTAGTTCTACATATTGTTCACAAGTAACTATTAGATACCTAAGCATATGCATCAGTTAAATTGAAACCAATGATAATTAGTCAAGTTGACTGAATAAAAAACAACCCTTAACAATTCACTACAGGAAACATGGAGCTCATATACAGTCCACTGGGAAAAACAGAAAGTCCAAACCATGGCCATTTCATTCAAGTATAAGACAATAATACACAGATCTCCTTTAAGTCAGCCAACTTTCAATGTAAGTATAAAAATCAAATAAGTAATTAGACAGGGAAATTAATACAAAGCAGGGAGACAATGAAAGAAAAGGGTATTAGAATGCAAAAAATGCTGTTTCTAACTCAGTCATCTTTTCCCAGCTGTTTCTGTGTGTTAGCCTCTATTTTTTTACATTTCTGAATAAGCAAAATGATGGCTTTCTCTTGTTTTGCAACTTGATATTTTGGTTGTTGCTATCAGCATTGCATTATCCAGACTATGACAACCAAGATATTTACTTATTCTGAAAGCTAATCATATTAATATTCTTTATCTCATTGCTCAGTGCCTCCTAAGGACAAACATGCCATAGAACATTAACTATAAATCAAATTTAAGTGTACTGCAGAGGTAATGGAGATTGTAAAAATGTCATGCTTTGGCGGTGGTTGAGTGGAGAATGACCCATTATCATATTAAAGTGATAAAAATCTATGTGATAAAACACATAAACATTGTAACATTTCTGCATCTGGGTAACCCAGCAAATTTTAGATCAAAGTTACAGTGTCAGATTGAGTCCCAATAATTTAAAAAATAAATTGAACCTTCAAAGAAATTGGGGAATTTAAAAGTATTTCTTTTCCTCTGCACGATATTTAAATTTATGAAAGCCAAATAACCTATATTAATGTGTAATACATTTAGGGGGACATGTTTGTGATAAAATTTTTCCACAATCTGTAAATTGCTGTACAAAAAACAAGGACCGGAGGACATATTATTGAGTTACCTTCAGAACAAAGTAGCATCCAGAATGAACCACTTTCACATTTAAAAAAACATACAGTTGTACATGCAACATACTGACATATGATTCAGTCAACACATAATGTTAATTTCTAGTTGAATTGGAGGCTGATAAAGAAATGAGAACTATTAATTACAACCAGCAAGAAACTTTTTTTCAGAACTTGAAAAAAAAATCACAAATGTTACTACAGACCAGCAGTGAATACTAACAAATTTCTCCCATCAATATAAAAGAGCTTTATAGGTGCTCCCATAACAAATAGATAAAAAACAAAAACAAAATGCTACAACTTTTTCAGCCTCAAGTAATTTCATCCAATAACGAGATACTGCATCATTCATCATTGTCCAATTAGTTGGCTCATTTGGTCAACCAAATTACAGCAGTTACATTGCTGACCTCACAAGCTTTAAGTAGAAAACATGTCTGTTGAAAGCATCTAATTGCATGGCATACATACACCCCGTTATGAAATCAATATGAAATTAGAGTATGGGTGCACAGAAACAGGGAAGATAGTAGCTTTCTTTCCCAAATATCTAATTAGTTAAAAATTACAGCTTATTGTTAAATAGACAAAATAAGGAATGTACTTCCTCAATAAATAGAGATTTGATTTTGTGCTCTAACTAAATGTAAGAAGAAGACTATTAGAGCAAAAATGATTCACATATGACCTTATCCAAATATTACCTTTCAGATGAAGAGCTGAACTAAATGATGCATTAACTACACACATGAAGCCTGAAATACAGAGAAACTCCTGTTTGCTTTTTATACAGGGGTGCACATGAATAAAATAACCTCTTTATAGCAATTACTGAAGTGGTAACATATTACTTTTTCTGGTTGAATACTTTGGAAATGGCTTGGTTTTCAAATCATTCAAATCTGGCCTAAAAGAAGCATTACATGAAGAATAAGCTATTTACTTTTTTGAACCAAATTTAATCAGAGTGGGCAAATACTGGATGATGCATGACTGTTGATGAGCAGGAATAAGATACCTTTTATTAATTTAAGCTTCTCCATATTGGGACATAATTCTCTATGTTTTTCTTGCATTTATGCACATCTTACAAGCAGAGGCACTGACAACTTCCATTTCACATTGTCTTTCCAAGAATTTTTGAATAGTGAAAACCTGGATGATAGAAATAGTGTTACTTTTGAGACCAAAGGGCTCATATTTCCCTCCAGGGTAAAGATCAGGCAGGGTTATCAAAGCCTATTATCAAATGTCTGTCAGCTGCATGAGGTTCTTTAGCTGTGACACAAATCTACTGTGTGCACAGTACCCACATACTTTTGTCCGAGTCTCCACTATGGGACTGAGGAGACATGAAGAACCACCATGAACATGAGGCTCATGCTGCTTGCTGTGCAGTGAGAAATAAAAATCTTTGTCTCTGACCCAGGAATCTCATGTCTCTTGTCAGTGTCTTATGAAACTGTTAAGGTAACATGTTACCTTGTAAGTAAAGTAAAATCTCAGACCCTTTGAAGTTCTTGAAAGTGCCCACATATAAATTCCTGAAATATTCGGTGGTTGTCAGATGATGATAAACTAGAAAACTGGGCCAAAAACCACCCAATATGACAACAAATTTGGGAAAAAAAAAAAAGTGCAAATAAGTGGTTATAATGTATACAAAGCCTGCTACAGTTTACAATCTAAATATGAAGTTTTGAAATTTAGTAAAAAACAAATGGACATGCCATAGTAAAAATAAAAATTGCTTTAGCTGAATGACAAACTGATTGAGATCTGCGTAATTACATGAATTACTACTTCAGAGCCAGAATTCAATGGAGCAAGTTATCTTAAGAATTGTCCTATTTTGGAATGCATATTAAAAACAAACAAACAAACAAAATACAGTGCTTTTGTTTTAGCCTTTTTTGATGTGGAAAAGTATAAATTGCATATGCTAAGGCAGAAGCTGTCATTAAAAAATTGGCAGAAATATCCCCAGTACATATATGCTAGGAAATAATTGATAGTTTACTTTTCTCTTAATGAAAACACCCTAACCTGTACTTTAGTGATTATCAAGAAGGACTGTTACAAAGAATTGTGACTCAGTCTGGCTCTACCATTTTCTGTCTTTGACAGTTTGTTGAAGAAATGTGATCTCTTGTTATGGGCTGAATCGTCCTCCCCAACCTCCCCGGGCAATTCACATGCTGAAGTCCTAACCTCCACCAGCTCAGAATGTGACTGTATTTGGAAATAAAGTCTTTAAAAAGGTAAAATGAGGTCCTTAGGGTGGACCCTAATCCAACGTGAGTGGAGTCCTTGTAAGAAGAGATTAGGACATGGATACGCACACAGGGAAAGACCATGTGAAGACACAAAGGTGGTGGTCACCTATAAACCAAAAGACTGAGTACTCAAGAAAGCAACCCCGCTTACACTTTGATCTCAGACTTCTAGCCTCTTGAACTGTGAGGAAAATAATTTCTCTTCTTTAAGTCCCCCAGTCTGTGGTACTTTGTTATGGCAGACCTAACAAATGAATACACCTCCCTTATACCTTAATTCTGGCACTGTAGATAAAGAAATAATACTATATTTCTGGGAAATTTAAATAAGGCAATATAGTTCAAGCATCTACTATATCTCTAATTAATAGTAAAATGAATGCTCAATGAAATCTCAGAACCCTCCTCTAAGAATTTAAACAGCATTGTATACTCAAGGAGAAAATCCTGAAGATGAGTAGCATGTGCCCTGCTGACAACATAGTCAAGGGAAACATAAATGTATGTGTGGAATGAATAAAGATATTGCATATATCTGATATTGTCATTTAGACCACAAAGGAGAAGAAGGACATTTTGGGTATCATACCAGCAGAGAAAGCATGGGTGTTGATGGGTATTCTGAAGTTTCAAGGGTAAAATATTTACAACTATAAAAGAAAGTCAGGATTATAAGAGAATTTTTGAGTACAGACTGATGAATGTGATGTCTACACAGTTCAAATATGATAAGTAACTAAATGAATATTTATTAAGCCATTCAAAGTAATTGTCCAGAATTCTGTAAAGAGGTACGGGCAACTTACAAAAATTGGGAATTTAATATTTACAGAGAGGGGTTTGTTAAAATTCTAAGAAGATCAGGTTGTCAGAGGAAGGGAGTTTAAAAAACAAAATCCTTGTAGTTTACAAATAGAATTGGGTGATGTGAGGACACAGCAGTAGTCGCACAAATAAAAAGGCTTAATGAAATATGACACAGTACAAGACAACACAGAATTAAACTCTAAACAAAGAAGAGAATCCTCAAGAATTTCTAAGCTGCTGAAGTAGAACTATAGTTCTCAGAACATGTAGAGCAGGGGTCCCCAACCCCCGGTCTTCAGCAGCCTGTTAAGAACCAGCCTGCACAGCAGGAGGTGAGCAGTGGGTGAGTATGCAAAGTTTCATCTGCCGCTCGCTCCCCATTGCTCTCCAATGCTAGCGTTACGGCCTGAACCATCCCCACGCCCCGCCATCGCTCACATTACCGCCTCTACCATTGCTCAATCTCCCCCCCACCATCCATGGAAAAATTGTCTTCCACGAAACCGGTCCCTGATGTCAAAAAGGTTGGGGACTGCTGATGTAAAGTATTAGAGAAATATCTCAAGATTACAGTCTGTACCCCTGTGATAGAAAAAGTTTTGTCATTGTCTTCTTGGTTTGCTTTTCCATCTCCCACTCAATTCATAGGAGGAAAGATATTGATGTCATGAAGAGCTCTGTTTTGCTGAGCACCTCATTGGGTTTATACACACAAATTTGAAAGTAGTGGATTTCCCAACGAAAATCCAATCCCAATGAAATTCCTGGTGTCCCTTGATATCAAAGCTTCAAGGGAATGGAAAGAGTTCTTACATAAAATACATAAAATGGGGGAAAATTCCAAGCACCTGGAAAGTGAAAGGAGGTAAATGAAAAGAAGGCATAAGGAGCAAAGTGAAATCCAAAGAAGGCTGAACAAACAGTTATCAGTACCTTTATTTAATTCCCCAAATTACAAATAAATTAGACTAAAACTCACACAGTGGTTTTCACACAAACATCTCTAAAGGGACTGACTGCACAGTGTGATGACATTTGAAAATAAAGAAGACCTCAGGATACAAGGATGCAGGCATCATCCCCATAGAAAAATGAACACCAGAAATCCCAAAAATGCAAAGAGAGGGTTACACATTTACAGGCTGTGGAATTAGATGGCATCTGGGCTAATCATTCTTTGATTTTACAAAGGGATGCCAAGGTACAACTTCCTGATAGCTAAAGTAGAATTGAAAGGGTGAGGTGGAAGGCAATAGGGTAAGATGGCTGAGGTGGTATCCCAGGGATGGTTGTTTATGCTTTAAATACTAATATATGAAAACATGTTTAAATTTCCAGAGTTGATTTTTGTTGTTGATGGCGGGGGTAAGGTATGAGAAGGATAGCTTTGCTATGCATATTGAAATTTATTGCGAGCCATTCAGAAAAAAATTTTTTAAAGTGCTGCTTAGCTCAAAATAATATTCTTTTTAAGGACCATGAGACTCCATTGTTCCAAATCCAAGAAACAGATTAGGTCATAATTCTATACAAAACTATTCTTTATCCATGCTACAATTTGCATGCATTTGAATTTTCAGCAAAAGTGTTTCTTTCCAAAAAGCACTAAATGCATAGCTATGAGAAAAAATAGAACTGATTTATTGGCAAGAACTACTAAGTAAAGGACTCTTAATTTTAAATGCATTTATATATTTGCAAAGGTAATTCACACATTCTATTATCATGAACAAAGAAAGCTGTGGGAGAACAAGAAAAGTAACTTTCTTGTAGAAGAGAATACTCTGATCACTGGTATGATTAGGACAATTTTGGCCATGTCTTTCTTTGATGACCAATCCGGAATTTTTCAAAATTTAATGACATTAATTTTTGGACCACTGATAATTCACCTTCTTAGGTATCCCTCTTACTTACGTTTGAATATTCTCAAGCATATTAATTTAATCTAGTCTTATTCATGTGCATTAACTAATATTTATACATGCACAAGCACAAAACACATGCCTAAATCTTAATGTACAACCAGTAACAGGATATCATCTTTTCTTTGTTGGCTATCAAATTTAGGATAAAGCTGCTTATTAGCTACATTTTTATACATTGCTTTTGTGTTACTCTTCCAGTAGCCATTATGAATGTAAAATAGCTTTGCCTTGTCATTGCTCAGGATTTGTAGAGGAAGTGCATTTTGCACACAAGTCATTGTAGTATTTTTAAACTATGTCTGAAAATGGAGTTTGACTCATGGGATGGATGGAATAGTAGGACAGATTAACTGCCATAAAAATTGATACTCTATAAAATAAAAACTATTTTTATTAAAAATTTCAAATATTGAATTGAACAAAAAACTAAGAAATAATGATTACTTTCCTTGTCAATATCCCTTCAATATATACAAGGTAAAAAGAAACGGCAGAAACTATAAGATTAATTAATTGATTAAACCAATTTTTATTTGTGCTCTAAGTCCTAATTTCTATGTTAGTTAAAACATGAAGTAATAGTTTTCCTGTTTTTTATGTTTCTACTGCAGATAATGACAGAAAAGTAAAGGATTAATTATAGTTCAGTGGAATAAATAATAATGGAAATAATTTGCATGGGGCTGATTACTATATTGGGAAATGTTTACAGGGATTAAAATCATGAGTGTGAAATGATATTTATAGCCATAAATACATTTTAAAATTAATTATTTTGAGATACATATTGGAAATATTTTCCCTCAAACTTTTACCACATTGAAATCATTACTGCCTGTCAAGTCTGATACAATGTAAATATTAGAATTAAAAAGCAAGAGTCTGGCCTCCATACCTAGTCCTGCCTGTCAGTATCCATTATGTTGCTCTCAGGAAGATGGTTTCTTCATTTTAAAAAATGGGATCGAGAGGGCAGACAGCAGAAGCAAGAAGAACTACAACCCTGCAGCCTGTGGAACAAAAACCACATTCACAGAAAGAGACAAGATGAAAAGGCAGAGGGCTACATACCAGATGAGAGGAACAAGATAAAACCTCAGAAAAACAACTAAATGAAGTGGAAATAGGCAATCTTCCAGAAAAAGGATTCAGAATAATGATAGTGAAGATGATCCAGGACATCAGAAAAAGAATTCAGGCAAAGATCGACAAGATGCAAGAAATGTTTAACAAAGACCTAGAAGAATTAAAGAACAAACAAACAGAGATGAACAATACAATAATTGAAATGAAAACTACACTAGAAGGAATCAATAGCAGAATAACTGAGGCAGAAGAACAGATAAGTGACCTAGAAGACAGAATGGTGGAATTCACTGCTGTGGAACAGAATAAAGAAAAAAGAATGAAAAGAAATGAAAACAGCCTAAGAGAACTCTGGGACAACATTAAACACAATAACATTCACATTATAGGGGTCCCAAAGGAGAAGAGAGAAAGAAAGGACCAGAGAAAATATTTGAAGAGATTATAATTGAAAACTTCCTCAACATGGGAAAGGAAATAGCCACCCAAGTCCAAGAAGCACAGAGAGTCCCATACAGGATAAACCCAAGGAGAAACACGCCGAGACACATAGTAATCAAATTGGCAAAAATTAAAGACAAAGAAAAATTCTTGAAAGCAGCAAGGGAAAAATGACAAATAACATACAAGGGAACTCCCATAAGGTTAACAGCTGATTTCTCAGCAGAAACTCTACAAGCCAGAAGGGAGTGGCATGATATACTTAAAGTGATGAAAGGGAAGAAGCTACAACCAAGATTACTCTACCCGGCAAGGATCTCATTCAGATTCAATGGAAAAATCAAAAACTTTACAGACAAGCAAAAGGTAAGAGAATTCAGCACCACAAAACCAGCTCTACAACAAACGCTAAAGGAACTTCTCTAAGTGGGAAACACAAGAGAAGAAAAGGACCTACAAAAACAAACCCAAAACGATTAAGAAAATGGTAATAGGAACATACATATCGATAATTACCTTAAACGTGAATGGATTAAATGCTCCAACCAAAAGACACAGGCTTGCTGAATGGATACAAAAACAAGACCCATATATATACTGTCTACAAGAGACCCACTTCAGATCTAGGGACACATACAGACTGAAAGTGAGGGGATGGAAAAAGATATTCCATGCAAATGGAAATCAAAAGAAAGCTGGAGAAGCAATACTCATATCAGATAAAATAGACTTTAAAATAAAGAATGTTACAACAGACAAGGAAGGACACTACATAATGATCAAGGAATCAATCCAAGAAGAAGATATAACAATTATAAATATACATGCACCCAACATAGAAGCACCTCAATACATAAGGCAACTGCTGACAGCTATAAAACAGGAAATTGACACTAACACAATAATCATGGGGGACTTTAACACCTCACTTACACCAATGGACAGATCATCCAAAATGAAAATAAATAAGGAAACAGAAGCTTTAAATGACACAATAGACCAGATAGATTTAATTGATATTTATAGGACATTCTATCCAAAAACAGCAGATTACACTTTTTTCTCAAGTGCACACAGAACATTCTCCAGGATAGATCACATCTTGGGTCACAAATCAAGCCACAGTAAATTTAAGAAAATTGAAATCATATCAAGCATCTTTTCTGACCACAACTCAGTGAGATTAGAAATGAATTACTGGAAAAACAATGTAAAAAACACAAACACATGGAGGCTAAACACTACGTTACTAAATAACCAAGAGATCACTGAAGAAATCAAAGAGGAAATCAAAAAACACCTAGAGACAAATGACAATGAAAACACGATGATCGAAAACCTATGGGATGCAGTAAAAGCAGTTCTAAGAGGGAAGTTGATAGCTATACAAGCCTACCTCAAGAAACAAGAAAAATCTCAAATAAAAAATCTAACCTTACACCTAAAGGAACTAGAGAAAGAAGAACAAGCAAAAACCCAAAGTTAGCAGAAGGAAAGAAATCATAAATATCAGAGCAGACATAAATGAAATAGAAACAAAGAAAGCAATAGCAAAGACAATAAAACTAAAAGCTGGTTCTTTGAGAAGATAAACAAAATTGATAAACCATTAGCCCGACTCATCAAGAAAAAGAGGGAGAGGACTCAAATCAATAAAATTAGAAGTGAAAAAGGAGAAGTTACAACAGACACTGCAGAAATACAAAGCATCCTAAGAGACTACTACAAGCAACTCAATGCCAATAAAATGGACAACCAGGAAGAAATGGACAAATTCTTAGAAAGGTATAACCTTCCAAGACTGAACCAGGAAGAAATAGAAAATATGAACAGACCAATCACAAGTAAAGAAATTGAAACTGGGATTAAAAATCTTCCAACAAACAAAAGTGCAGGACCAGATGGCTTCACAGGTGAATTCTATCAAGCATTTAGAGAAGAGCTAACACCCATCCTTCTCATACTCTTCCAAAAAATTGTGGAAGAAGGAACACTCCCAAACTCATTCTATGAGGCCACCATCACCCTGACACCAAAACCAGACAAAGATACTACAAAAAAAAAAAAAAAATTACACACCAATATCACTGATGAATATAGATGCAAAAATCCTCAACAGAACACTAGCAAACAGAATCCAACAACACATTAAAAGGATCATACACCATGATCAAGTGGGATTTATCCCAGGGATGCAAGCATTCTTTAATATACGCAAATCAATCAATGTGATACACCATATTAACAAATTGAAGAATAAAAACCATATGATCATCTCAATAAATGCAGAAAAAGCTTTTGACAAAATTCAACACCTATTTATGATAAAAAATCTCCAGAAACTGGGCACAGAGGCAACTTTCCTCAACATAATAATGGCCATATATGACAAACCCACAGCAAACATCATTCTCAATGGTGAAAAACTGAAAGCATTTCCTGTAAGATCAGGAACAAGACAAGGATGTCCACTCTCACCACTATTATTCAACATAGTTTTGGAAGTCCTAGCCACGGCAATCAGAGAAGAAAAAGAAATAAAAGGAATACAAATTGGAAAAGAAGAAGTAAAACTCTCACTGTTTGCAGATGACATGATACTATACATAGAGAATCCTAAAAATGCCACCAGAAAACTGCTAGAGCTAATTAATGAATTTGGTAAAGATGTAGGATACAAAATTAATGCACAGAAATCTCTTGCATTCCTATACACTAATGATGAAATCTCTGAAAGAGAAATTAAGGAAACACTCCCATTTACCATTGCAACAAAAAGAATAAAATACCTAGGAACAAACTTACCTAGGGAGACAAAAGACCTGTATACAGAAAACTATAAGACACTGATGAAAGAAATTAAAGATGATACCAACAGATGGAGAGATATACCATGTTCTTGGATTGGAAGAATCAATATTGTGAAAATGACTATACTACCCAAAGCAATCTACAGATTCAATGCAATCCCTGTCAATTTACCAATGGCATTTTTTACGGAACTAGAACAAAAAATCTTAAAATTTCTTTGGAGACACAAAAGACCCCGAATAGCCAAAGCAGTCCTGAAGGAAAAAAACGGAGCTGGAGGAATCAGACTCACTGACTTCAGAGTATACTACAAAGCTACAGTAATCAAGACAATATGGTACTGGCACAAAAACAGAAACATAGATCAATGGAACAAGATAGAAAGCCCAGAGATAAACCCACGCACCTATGGTCAACTAATTTATGACAAAGGAGGCAAGGATATACAATGGAGAAAAGACAGTCTCTTCAATAAGTGATGCTGGGAAAACTGGACAGCAACATGTAAAAGAATGAAATTAGAACACTCCCTAACACCATACACAAAAATAAACTCAAAATGGATTAGAAACCTAAATGTAAGACCGGACACTATAAAACTCTTAGAGGAAAATATAGGAAGAACACTCTGTGACATAAATCACAGTATTATCTTTTTTGATCCACCTCCTAGAGTAATGGAAATAAAAACAAAAATAAACAAATGGGACCTAATGAAACTTAAAAGCTTTTTTTTTTTTTTTTAATTTTATTTATTTATTTTTGGCTGTGTTGGGTCTTCGTTTCTGTGCGAGGGCTTTCTCTAGTTGCGGCAAGCGGGGGCCACTCTTCATCGTGGTGCGCGGCCCTCTCACTGTCATGGACTCTCTTGTTGTGGAGCACAGGCTCCAGATGCGCAGGATCAGTAATTGTGGTTCATGGGCCTAGTCGCTCTGTGGCATGTGGGATCCTCCCAGACCAGGGCTCGAACCCATGTCCCCTGCATTGGCAGGCAGATTCTCAACCACTGCGTCACCAGGAAAGCCCCAACTTAAAAGCTTTTGCACAGCAAAGGAAACCATAAACAAGATGAAAAGACAACCCTCAGAATGGGAGAAAATATTTGTAAACGAATCAACGGACAAAGGATTAATCTCTAAAATATATAAACAGCTCATGCACCTGAATATTAAAAAAACAAACAACCCAATCCAAAAATGGGCAGAAGACCCAAATAGACATTTTTCCAAGAAGACATACAGATGGGCAAGAAGCACATGCAAAGTTGCGCAACATCATTAATTATTAGAGAAATGCAAATCAAAACTACAATGAGGTATCACCTCACACCAGTTAGAATGGGCATCATCAGAAAATCTACAAACAACAAATGCTGGAGAGGGTGTGGAGAAAAGGGAACCCTCTTTCACTGTTGGTGGGAATGTACATTGATACAGCCACTATGGAGAACAGTATGGAGGTTCCTTAAAAAACTAAAAATAGAATTACCATATGATCCAGCAATCCCATTACTGGGCATATACCCAGAGAAAACCATAATTTAAAAAGACACATGCACCCCAATGTTCATTGCAGCACTATTTACAATAGCCAGGTCATGGAAGCAACCTAAATGCCCATCGACAGACGAATGGATAAAGAAGTTGTTGTACATATATACAACGGAATGTTACTCAGCCATAAAAAGGAACAAAATTGCATCATTTGTTGAGACATGGATGGATCTAGAGACTGTCATACAGAGTGAAGTAAGTCAGAAAGAGAAAAACAAATATCATATGTTAACGCATATATGTGGAACCTAGAAAAATGGTACAGATGAACCGGTTTGCAGGGCAGAAATTGATATACAGATGTAGAGATCAAACTTATGGACACCAAGGGGGGAAAGTGGCAGCTGGGTGCGGGTGGTGGTGTGATGAATTGGGCGACTGGGATTGACATGTTTACACTGATGTGTATTAAATTGATGACTAATAAGAATGTGCTGTATAAAAAAATAAGTAAAATAAAATTCAAAAATTTAAAAAAAAAAAAAAGGGCTCACTGAAATTGATCAGTGTCTGAGGAGCTTTAGGATTGCCCAGAGATTCCCAAATCCCCAGAGAAAAATTAATTTCTACCCTTGCTTTAATAAGAGCAAATCTGCTTTGATCTATCTTCTGTAATGACTGGAAAATATTTCACTTGGAAGTAACAGTTCCATTGGTTAAATTAATTTTATAAGCGGTAAATAATATCTATGTCCTTGCTGATCTAAACAGAATGAGATTCTAACAAATTGCACAATGAATTTCTATGACAATCAGGCCAACAAAATTCAGATTAGGTAAATTTAATTTTTAATTAAAACCTAACCTAAAATCAGAAAATAACATCCCTAATCAAATCAAGGACATTTGATATACCTTTATTGTTGTATCTATTTATTTGCATATCCAAATTGGGAAAGCTGAATGAGCAAGTAAATGAATTAGTGGATCACACGTATATTATTTGTTAGATAAGATTATGATTCACTCTGCCTTTGTTATAAGTGTAAGAACATGGATAGTTGTATTCCAAGTCTTTACTGAAAAAAATATATGTATCAAGTGCAATCCAACATTTAAAATCTTAGGGAATGCAGCTTTTTTTTTTTTTTTTTACTTTGGAGGGGTTGTTCTGTTACACCCCAAACAACTGGATCTCTAAAATTTTTGTTGACTCAGCAAGTCCCTGAAAATGCAGGGTTTATTATCCACTATCTGGCATCATGGCATCTAGAATACTAAGGCACCTCTAGCTTAATTCCAGTCAATAAGCATGATGTTATTGCTATATTACATCAATGTGTTATTACGATGTTTCTCAGGATATTTAGGTGGTCTAGATCTTTTGTGACTATGTTAAGACAGAGGGTAAGTGATCCCTAGTTCAAAACCATGAATAAATACTGTTGTCCATTCAACACAATGGAAAATGATTCTGACTCTCTCTCCTAACTAGAAAGCAATACATTTGTCATATCAATGGCCACTTATCATATACCTGAGGTCTTATTAATCTGTTTGAGCAACAATACTGTGTTCTGTAGGATAACTCTGATGAGGATTGTCATTGGTTGAATAGTTGCCCTCCTGGATCCTTCTGGTTTCTGCAGAACTCAGGTTTGTTCACTAAATGTAAATATGATAAGGACAATCATCCTTACATCATTCAGATCTTTAAAGGTGGTACTTATGCCCATCATCTTCATTTTCTTCCACTCTGAAATGCAATATTACTTTTATTTACTATGTTGGCCAGGGAGAGGAATAGATTCAGAGGTTTCCACTTGGCCTCCTCACTATGACAGATCTTATAAAACATGCCAAAGACCCAATGTGAGGATTATTCATTTGGGGCCTAAGGAAATTAAAAGTGGGTGGGTCACTGAACCAGTGAAGTTTATCTGGAACTCCATTTATTACTTGGCCCCTGTGTGTTCCTACTCTAACAGGGTGTGGGATTGATGCTTCATGTCTCTAATGGTCAGTATCAACTCAGACCCATTGTGCAACAGTCTTGAAATGTCCTGGTGTCTCCCTGTCCAAACAATAAATTCAACCAAATAAACGGCTGTAGATTTCTTTGGGGCAGAGCTGGAGTAATCGTTATAAGATATACTTGCTGAAGTGTTGTGGGGCCATTCCTCTTGGGAACTTGCTACCTTTTCAGTCAATGAATTCCATATCTGAATATTGGCTCAGGCTAAGGAATTGAAAAAGGGATTGTGACATTATTACGGCAATTGCTCTAAATTTTTTGCTCCTAAATTTATGTTTTCTACTACTTGCAGCTGTTAAGCAGCATCTTCATTTGCTTCACATGTTTTGTCCTAGAAACAGACTACCACGTTCTATTAACCATCTCCAGAACTCTCTGCAGGTGCAGGCCCATGGCAGCGCCTGCAACCTTGTCATTGCTATGATAAATGTGTCACTGTGGCTTCTGGCAGTTAAGGGCTGCCATTTGGCCTCTATTACTTTGGGGAGCTGTCAGCCCTGTTGCTATTAACAAGCCAAGCTTTGTGACTACCTCCTTTACCGGCAATCCTACTTTAGAAAGAACCAATACCAGATTTAGTGAGGCTGTCATCCCTAACATCAGTGCATTCTCAGACTGGATCAGGTTATGGGAACTGCCTGAACCATCCTTGAAAATTTTCTGCAAATTAAAACTTTTCTAACATAAAATGCTTATTAAATATTAAAAATCTATGAGACAGTTGTAGAGCAGAATCGAAGTATTTATATTTAAAATGTATATATTTATATATTGTCTAAAAATATTTTACATGAGATGGAATATTTCTAAAGGGCAACTATGTATTTGGGTTATTTTATCTTAATTAAGCATTTGTGATACTTTTGTAAGTAGAAAGATAGGGAATTTCCAGCTTGGAGAACTTGTGCAAAATGAGAAACACAAGATCAAAATTCCCTCCTGTTAAATTGATCTTGATATTTCTTTTCCCTTTTTTTCTTTTAAAAATATTATACTCTATTAGAAAACAAAGTTTGTAAATTCACTATTGAAACTTTTGAAATTTTAAAGACACGGAAGTCAGGAAGTTCTAAATTAAATTGCCTTATCACCAAATTAAATGTTGCTGAATTTCCAATTACTTCATTTTAAGGACATTAGGGCTGGTTAGAGCCTTGAAATTGCTTGGAATAATCAATCTTTCGCTGAATCACTTGTTAAGATACAAAAAAAAATGAGCTTTCTTCAGTCCATATTATGTGCATAATTGGTGGCATGTTTACGGTTTCTGAAGATATGACGCTCTAAGGAGAATGTTCTATGTCGAGAATGTTGGTAGAGTGAAGAATTTAAGAATACTTAATAATATTTGGTGAAAATTTTGAAAAATCAATATTGCCTAAGAATATGATTTGCATGGCTTTTCTATACTTGGTGACCTTGTAAATTGGTGAGATGATTTGAAAAATTACTATTGTTTCAGTTCAATGTCTTGTAAAATAATTCACTAAAACATTGATGAAGTTCTATTTTTAGCTTTTTAAGGAACCTCCATACTGTTCTCCATAGTGGATGTATCAATTTACATTCCCACCAACAGTGCAGGAGGGTTGCCTTTTCACCACACCCTTTCCAGCATTTATTGTTTCTAGATTTTTTGATAATGTCCATTCTGACTGGTGTGATGTGATACCTCATTGTAGTTTTGATTTGCATTTCTCTAATAATCAGTGGTGTTGTGCATCTTTCCATGTGCCTCTTGGCCATCTGTATGTCTTCCTTGGTGAAATGTCTATTTATGTCTTCTGCCCATTTTTTAACTGGATTGTTTATTTTTTTGATATTGAGCTCCATGAGCTGTTTGTATATTTTGGAGATTAATACTTTGTCCGTTGCTTCATTTGCAAATATTTTCTCCCATTCTGAGGGTTGTCTTTTCATCTTGTTTATGGTTTCCTTTGCTGTGCAAAAGCTTTTAAGTTTAATTAAGTCCCATTTGTTTATTTTTGTTTTTATTTCCATTACTCTAGGAGGTAAGTCAAAAAAGATCTTGCTGTGGTTTATGTCAAAGCGTGTTTTTCCTATGTTTTCCTCTAAGAGTTTTATATACCCTGAGAAAACCATAATTCAAAAAGAGACATGTACCACGTTGTTCATTGCAGCACTATTTACAATAGCCAGGACATGGAACCAACCTAAATGTCCATTGACAGATGAATGGATAAAAAAGATGTGGCACATATATACAATGGAATATTACTCAGCCATAAAAAGAAATGAAATTGAGTTATTTGTAGTGAGGTGGATGGACCTAGAGTCTGTCATACAGATTGAAGTAAGTCAGAAAGAGAAAAACAAATACCATATGCTAACGCATATATATGGAATCTAAAAAAAAAAAAAAAAAAGGTACTGATGAACATAGTTGCAGGGAAGGAATAAAGAGGTAGACATAGAGAATGGAGTTGAGGACATGGGGTGAGAAGGCAAAGCTGGGGCGAAGTGAGAGTAACAACTACATTATACACACTAACAAATGTAAAATAGTTGGCTGGTGGGAAGCAGCAGCATAGCACAAGGAGATCAGCTCAGTGCTTTGAGATGACCTAGAGGGGTGGGATAGGGAGGATGGGAGGGAGGCTCAAGAGGAAGGGGATACGGGGACATGTATATACATATGGCTGATCCGCTTTGTTGTGCAACAGGAACTAACACAGTATTGTGAAGTAATTATACTCCAAAAAAGATCTATTTTAGGGCTTCCCTGGTGGCGCAGTGGTTGAGAATCTGCCTGCCAATGCAGGGGACACGGGTTCGAGCCCTGGTCTGGGAAGATCCCACATGCCGCAGAGCAACTGGGCCCGTGAGCCACAACTACTGAGCCTGCGCATCTGGAGCCTGTGCTCCGCAACAAGAGAGGCCGCGACAGTGAAAGGCCCACGCACTGCGATGAAAGAGTGGCCCCCGCTTGCCACAACTAGAGAAAGTCCTCGCACAGAGACGAAGACCCAACACAGCCAAAAATAAATAAATAAATAAAAATAAAATTTATTTAAAAAATAAAACAAACTATAAGAAAATAATTTAAAAAAAAGATCTATTTTAAAAAATCGATGAAAACAAAAGGATTTACTTTGGTAATTCTATTCAGCTTAATGTTTGCTCTATATGCTTTTTTATTTTAAAAAGTATGCAAAAAGTTTAGATCATGTATGTTACACACATATACTCAACTTTTTTAACATATATATTCTCATATTAATTATTTTATCAAAAAAACTTTCACTGAGTGCGCACTGTAGACTGTACATTAAGTGTATTTTGGGGCATAAATAAACAACATATCTTGTTAATCTTGAATGACTCTCAGTGTACTGGAGAAAAGAGAAATACAGACAAGCACCTCAGGTCAATAGTTTTCATGCTTAGCTAAAAACTACACCTTGAGGGATAAAATAAACTATTCTAAGAAATCCAGGAAAACTGTAGAGGAAGGGTAGAATAACTATAATAGATGGAGAATACAGTAGGACAGTAGGCAAAAATAACATTTGATTCACCTGATTTTCCTGACCCAGAAGTCTGGACTTCCTATCTAGAGGAAATGGAAGACTGTTGAAAAATGTGTACAGTGCAACAACATAAATTTTAAGAAGTTAACTCTAGTAGTTGTGTAGATAATAAATTATTATATCAAACATTAAAGGCAAAAAAGATAATGGTGCTTATTGCAATAAGCCAGGTGAACAATATAGCAATCTTAAATGTAGACAATAATTTTAAAAAAGGAAAAAAAAAGAGCAGAGGGAAAAGAATATCTTGAAGGATATTTGGGCAGTAAACTGGAGAAGATATCATTGTGGAAAGAGAATATGACTGACTAAAATGACCACTTTGTACACGGAGCACCCCACACTAGTCAGACATAGCTGTTATGTCAACTGTGTTCAATCTTTTCTTGTAGTTTATTAGTGTGTGTGTGTTTCTTAAAGTCATTTTGGTAGCAATATGTATGGTGGTTCTCAACATTGATTATATAATTTGTTTAAATTCAGCAAATCAAATTTTAGTTTGACTGTTTTTTACTTACAAATGGTATATAGATTTTTTAATATTTGAATTTAGCTATCAAAAATGAAAATTCCATTTATCAAGGTAGACCAGACTATAACATTTGTCATAATGTGCTGAACAAAATTTACATATTTTTTTAATTTTTAAAATTAAGTATATCATATGTGTTTTCTTAATGAATAACAAGTAGAAAAAATTCAGCTGATGTCTTAATAGAGGAAATTGTCAACAATAACTTCCTTGTTATGTAAAAAAGCAAAAGTGCCTATCATGTAAAACGTAACCAAGTTTTGCTAACTCAGTAATGGAACACACACACAATTTATACAGGCAAGTTGAGAAGAAAATCACATGTTTACTTCTATAGGATATATGGAAAAATGCAAGAATTTTAGACAATCATCATCACATGCAGTTGTATGCATAATTTTGAAGAGGCTTTTCATGGGTTCCTGAATTACCACATTGATACGCTGAAAAGTACCATTTTGATTTGGGTGTGTTTATTAGGTGAACCAATGGTTTGGATTGTGCTTATTGATAAATGTACGCATATTGTAATCTAGTATGGAAGTGTAATGTAGTAAAACATTTCTAGGTAAAGTTTCAGGAGACATGAATTTGAACCCTGGTTTTTAATTAATATCTGTGTGACCTGGGTAAGTCACTTAATTTTTGTGAGACGGTTATCTTAGAAAGTTGAAAATCCCTTAAGGAATTTGATAATGGAGACTAGGAAAGACAGTCCATAATATTACTGGACAGAACTGAATACATATATTATATAAAATAACAGCACAGTTATTTGTGCTTCATGTAACAAACAATTTCTCAGTGATTACTATGGACAGAGCAATATTGAAGTTATTGGTGACTCAGCAAAGAAATAAGACAAAGTTCATGTTTATATGGTCCACATATTCTAATGGGGAGCTTAACTGGACTTTGTTTTAAATTATCTTTTAAAATTTCTCCACACATTTCATTATCTGCAGTTCATTAAGCATGTGCAAAATTACTCTAGATAATAAATATTCTTGGATTTTGTAGTTCTTAGTTCTAGCCTATTTTTACTGTTGATTAGTACTCAAAAGTGTTTCAGCCCTGGGGACAACACCCAAACTGTTCAGTTTACAGGTTCCCAGTAGTACTTCGTGGAACTATATGATGTTTCTCCCGAGGCATTATACCTTAGAATTCAGTAAAATTCTCAAGGGGAACCTAAAGATTTCTGGCCTTGTTGTCTGTATACCTCTTTCTTCTTTAGTACTCTTTCCTGAAAATCCAGCAAACTTAGCCTTTCCAAACTCCAAACTCTATTTCTTCAATTCAATGAAATTGCCTTGTTCTGTTTGGTTTCTCTCTCCTGTGCTGAAATCTGGAAAATGTCTCTAGGGAGAAGTTAGGAGACCCTTGGCCTTCTAGCTGTCCAATGTTTGAAAATATATTTTCTCTCCAATTTTCTAGTTGTTTAGAGAAGGAGGTCAAACCTAATATCCCAGGATGAATAACCTAATAGTTTATTCATCCTGGTCAGACACAGTTCTTTACCTCTTTTTCAAGATTATTTATTTGACTATTTTTATACAATTAAATTTTCCTTTGAACTGATCAGTATATTCATTTAGTTTGTCCATTTTTATATAATTTGATTGAACATATTGATTATAGTTATTTTAAAGTCTTTGTCTGCTAAATATAACCTCTGAGTCACTACTTGTGGGTCTGCTTCCATTGTTTATGTTTCCTCTTACTTACCAGCAATAGTTGCTTGCCTCTATGTTTAGACATGTTAGGTTGTATGGTGAAGTTTGTACATTGAAGACCACTGATCAACTGCCAAGGAGGCCTGGAGATAGTGAGAAATTAATAATCTCAAAATAGTTAGGCATTGAGTTTTGCTGTGTTTGCTTGCTGTTTTAGGGAGACTGATGAACTTCTGACACACCTTTTTCTCGTTTGTGATTTTTCCCAGGTTTTAATTACAAGTTTACAGGTTTATCTCTCTTCAGCCCTAAAAACTGTGAGAAATGTAATTTTGCCCTTCAAATGTTCAGTCCAACTCTCCAGACACCTCACCCTTCAGTTTGAAAATCTGACAAATTTGTTGAGTGAAAAACCGGCTGTGTGCTTGAAGCAGGTCTCCTCCTTCAGGCTGGTGTTTTCTTATCTGAACCTGAGGAGACTGCAGGAGATTTCATTCTGCCTTTTCTCTACATTTGGCCTAGGTTTCCAGCTTCCCTTGCAGATCCTTATTCAGCAAATGGCTTGTGAGGAAATCAGTTAGTCTTAAATTGCCGTATTTCTATAATTTATGTTTGAGTCCCTTGAAACCACTGGAAGATTTGCTAGGTTCTCTTAACCCCATCAGTATTAAACAGTTCATTTGGGGAAAAACCTTACAAATATCCTGTTCTCAGTTCTCCAAGCAATCAGGAAAGCAGAAGCCCAAGATCTCCTCAAAAGATTGCAGGGGGGTTGCTTACCTCCAAGGGTTTCTGTGACTTTGTATTGGGGTCCTATGGATGTTTTAATTTGATACCAGCTTCATAATGTTATTATAGATACACAAACATTATTATACATGCATATGTATATACATATATCACACATATGTATATACACATATATAAATAGTACACACATATATACGTTACACACATATATATACACATATATATGTAGTATATATAAAATATAAATATATATTTTATATATATACAAAATCCAGTGTTTTGTTTGTACTTATTTTACTTGGGATAGTTTTCAAATTATCTAATTACCCCTATTACTAGAAAGAGCAATTCATTTTTATTGAATTTTCATTATTTATCTGGTATATACCATTATTATGAACTACACAAATTTAAATACAGAATTGAATAAATTGTAGACATTTGTAGTTGTTATACATTTGACACATGTCTTATTTCAGAGCTTATACTCTTAACCACCATACTACACTGGCTTGAATGAATAAACTCCATACATTTAGCCATTTTTATTGCAGTGATTTTAAATGATGTACTTATTTCTAAAGTATAAGATACTATCTACTATGCCACAGATTCGAAAAACATTCAAAGAAAAGTTCCTTAGATATTTTACGCCAAAAGAGTACAGCATGGGACCCTAGCTCCAGCCCAGCTTTTAACACTTTTCAAGAGTCATGTTTTATTATTAACGTAATTCTTTGTGCACTTACTATCTTTAATAAAATTTGAATTTAAATGTATATTAGGAGTCACCCTTTTAAAAATAAAATATTTATTTTATTATCAAATTTCAGGTATTATTTAATTATTTTATTTGTTAAAGCATCATTTCCTAAGAGGTAAAATTGTGACTCTGATAAAAATATAAAATAGGAACATAACAAAAATAGTATTACATGCACTAAATCAGCGCTCCCCAACCTTTCTGGCACCACGGCCCAGTTCTGTGGAAGACAAGTTTTCCACAGACCAGGGGTGGGGGGGGGTGATTTTGGGATGATTCAAGCACATTACATTTATTGTGCATTTTATTTCTATTATTATTACATTGTAATATATAATGAAATAATTCTACAACTCACCATAATGCAGAATCAGTGGGAGCCCTGAGCTTGTTTTCACTTGCCACTCACTGATAGGGTTTTGACATGAGTCTGGAAGCAACTGATTTATTATGGTCTCTGTGCAGTCAAACCTCTCTGCTAATGACAATCTGTATTTGCAGCCACTCCCCAGTGCTAACATTACCGCCTCAGCTCCACCTCAGATCTTCAGGCATTAGATTCTCATAAGGAGCGCGCAACCAAGATCCCTCCCATGCACAGTTCACAGTAGGGTTCGAGCTCCCATGAGAATCTAATGCCTCCACTGATCTGACAGGAGGCGGAGCTCAGGTGGTAATGCAAGTGATGGGGAGCAGCTGTAAATACAGATGAAGCTTCGCTCACTCACTTGCCGCTCACCTCCTGCTGTGCGGCCCAGTTCCTAACAGGCCACAGACCAGTACGGGGTGGTGCGGGGGCGTTGGGGACCACTGAACTAAATGATGAGGGTCCCAGGAACAAGTTAAAATCATTCCAAGGAACACTTAAGAATTAGCTGTTTATAGCCAATGTTGAAATAAGATTTGGGGGTTAGTTATAAATATGGCTTGTGACCAACAGGACCAGAAGCCATGATCTTTGGAGGTGATCTGTCCCATTGGATAGAAATCCTTTTCTTCTATACCAGACAAAAATCTTCATCTTTTTTACTGCTACTACACATACAAATGCCCCTCAATAGTAAGACAAGCCCAGCATGCACTGAAAAAAAATCCTAGTAACATCTCTTGCCTATATTATACGTGTTTTTTAGTTTATAAATTATACATTTTGTTGTATTTTATATATGTTTTCACTTACGTATAGCAAAATGTATGTTAAATGTATTTCTTGAGGACATTTTATAGCTTTATTTATGTATAATTAACATATATCACTAACACACTGCACATATGTGAAGTGTACAATGAGATGAAAATTGCAATATGTATAAACTCATTAAATAATCATTTGAACAAGATAATGAACACGTCCATCACTTCAAAACCTTCCTAGTTCCCCTTTGTAATCCTCTCTCATTCATCTGCATATGTATATCTAGTTGTTTCAGCATCATTTGTTCAAAATATTATCCTTATGCCATGGATTGCCTTTGAATCTTTGTTGAAAATCAGTGTCTGTGTATATATTTCTGATCTATTCTGCTCCTTTAGTCTGTTTTCTATCTTTACACTGTACTACACTATGATTGCTATAACTTTATAATAAGTCTTAAAACCAGGTGGTGTGAATTCACTAAATTTGATCTCTTTGAAAGTGATTTGGCATTCTAGATTCTAGGTCCCTTGCATTTCTATGTGAATTTTAGGATCAGCTTGTTAATTTCTTTTAAAAAACAATTAGGATTTTGATTGATATCGCTATAGATTGATTTTGAAATATTAGGTATCTTGAGTCTTATGACCTGTGAACTCCATATATTTAAGTCATTTTAGTTTCTCTCAGCAATATTTTATAGTTTTTAGTGTACAGATGTTTCCCATCTTTTTCAGATTTATCCCTTATATTACACATTTTGATACAATTATAAATGTTATTTATTGTTGTTTTAATTATTTATCTTATTGTTCTTTGCCAAGTAGTTTTCAATGACAATTTAATTGGATGATATAATTGAGCCTCAAAAATAACTCTCTATTTTTCTCTTCTAAGTTTAGTAGGCTGACTCTGCTATCATATGCTAAGTTATAGTTGCCCTCAATAACACTCACTTTGCTCTCAAGGATAATATATCTAAGTAAAAGTCATGTTGCAGTTTATTTAACAACATTACAAAATTTTCAAATTGCATATACTTTTAGAAAACTAGAATAATAAAGGAATAGAAATACCAGCTCATAGGCAGATATACAACACATATGAAAATTATCTATATACTGCTTTAAACACTTTTTAATTCTATGTTGCTATTCTTTCTTTCCTCCTCTTAAAATTCTCTTACACTGATTATTGACTTTTGTTTCAATCCCTCTTCTTTTTTTTCTATAACCTACTTTCTAATGTTTTACTAATGTGTTCTTTTTATTTTAATACACTTTTTAAATGTTGTGTAATTCACTGTGTATTAAAACTACAAACATATCGAAAAGAAATTAAAGTGGGGACTTGTACAGATATTTGTGGACTCATGTTCACAGTCAAAGGGTTGAAGCAACTCAAGTGTCTATTGACAGATAAATAAAGAAAATGTGCCATGCGGTATGTGCATACAATGGAATATTACGCTGCCTTAAAAGGAAACATTTTGACACATGCTACAATGTGGATGGAATCTGAAGACATTATGCTAAGTGAAATAAGCCAGTCACAAAAGGACAAATATTGTATCATTTCACTTACATAAGTCACTTAGTGTAATCAAATTCAAAGAGAACGAAAGTAGAATGGTGGTTACCAGGAGCTGGGGGAAGGGGAAAATTAGGAGTTAGTGTTTAATGGAGACAGAGTTTTAGTTGGAGAATAAAAAAGGTTTTGGAGCTGGATGGTGGTGATGGTTGCACAACAATGTGAATATACTTAATGCTACAGAACTGTACACTTAAAAATGGTTAAAGAAGTGCATTTTATATTATGTATATTTAACCAGATTAAAAATGCAAAGCCAGCATAGAAATAGAATATATTTTATGGAGTTTAGTGATGATATTTTACATTCTTGCATATACTTACAATTTCAAGAGCCCTAATTTCAGATAAGGTCATCCAAGACTTCCCAATGTAGAGTAAAAGAAAGCTAAAAACAATCCTCATCTTCAATCAGATTTGTTAGGAAAAAATTATAAAATTAGCTAATTTTGTTTATCATTATTACTGTATTTTTATTTCTACTAATAAAAGTATGCAAAAGCACCATTTAGCAAATCAACATTGCATTGTTATACAGCCCATATATGTAAAACGTTAAAGAAAATGAAACAAAAAAGAATAGGATTTAATTCAAATAATGCTGCCTAGACTTCCTTATCTTATAGCAGTTTTTTTTTTCTAATAGTAACTCAGTACTTCAAATATATCATCTAACCTCTGTTTATATTTGTATTTAATGAGATACTATAGAACCTTGATTTAATGACAGACTATCACAAGATCAAGAAGCTTCTTCTGGGGGCTATTTCTTTTTAAGTTTTTTCTAAACTACCCAAGAGGCAACTGGTACTCCATAAATCATATAGTTTACTTTTAGAAGATTAAAAAACATATGTTGGGCATGAAATGTTAGCTACAGTATTAGCTAAATAAATTAAACATGGAATAAAAGTTTGCTCTTAAAAAAATATTTACAAGAAGATCTTGATATTTGTTTTCCTCAAGCGAAACATTCTAATAAAGAATTCCCTTTTGAGGGAAAATAGAGAAACACTGAAGGGCCTTAAGCATCTTTTGCAAAGCTAAAACCTTCACAGCTTCTCTTCAAATGGATCTGTGTGTGGTCAGGCTCCCAGGGTTCCCATGGATATAGGTGGCTGAGATTCCTGACTGCATATCAGAGGTTCTCAGTGGAACCCTTCCCCCTTCTAGTGCCTTTATACAAGTATAAGCCACAGTTATCTATCTTAACCCCAAATTGGAATAACAAAAGATGTCATCCTAAGTGATGCAGTTCCTCTGGGTATCTGGTTTAATTAATTCTCAGATTGATGTATTTGCTGAGCTCCAAAAATATTCCATACTTATAGAATTCTAAAGAACCTAGAAATATAAAAAAGAAAGAGAGGCCAAGAGAGGAAAAGTGACAGAGAGAGGAGAAAATGCATGGCCACTTTTGTTATTGTAATTAAACATCAGAATTACTTTTTGTTAATCTAATTAAAATTAGAGATATTATTTAACATTTGTATCTTCAACACAAATTTAGAATCATGAAAAAGAAATTTAATTTGCTGAAGTGTTTGAGTTGACGTGAATTCCCCATATGTCATTTTAAATAAAGCATTAGAAGGTGAAGCATATGATATAGAAAATTTTATCCCATATTGAGCACAATTTCAGAGTTTATTGAAGTTGAGCCCAGCACCTGAGAGGCCTTCTAACACTTATGATGGCTTGTTAAGCACATTTGGCAAGAATCGATTTTCCTAGCATCATATGTCCAGCATGGTGAGAATTTCAGAATTCCAACATTTCCTGTACGATTTGGGCAAATATTTTATATCTCTAAGACTCAATATTCTTATCTGTAAAATAGGAATAATAATAGTACCTAGTTATTCACTTCCTACAGTGTGATGTATATCAAACGAATTATAGCGTTTGGCATATAGTCATTTCTCAATGAATATTTACCATTGTTTTTAGCACAAGCAGGAGAATTGGGTTATAATGATGATGATGCTGTTACTGTCCTCATGCTAGATTGTGGGTGAAAACAAGTTATGTAAAACATTTAAGTTCCTCTAGAAGAAGGTGTTTCTAAGTTAGGGTGCTATTTTCAGATTAAAATATTTTATACTCAGGTCGAAAAATACTGTGCATGAGTGTTTTAATATCAGAATTCATAAATGAGCTTGAGCAAAAAGGATGGGGAAATGATATAAGGCCTTGCTGCTACATAAGAGAGATTTGTTGGAAATCTTTCAGCTTTACTGGTATTTGAAGGGGTTAGAAATTCTAAGAAAGAACCTAAAGGCAGGATTGACCCTGATGAGTATGTGAGGAAAATGGAGTCCACCACTGTTCAAAACAGACCAATCAGTCAAAGTAATATTTAAGGAAATGTTTTTAAGAAAGAGAACATGAAATTAGGAAGATGGAGGATATAATTATTATAATAATCTAGGCATAAGATGATAAGCCTTAAGAATGGTGTTTTGTTGAATGGGGACAATAGTTTGAAGAGCCATTTCTTATTAAGTCTAGACAGGATTTTACATTTTGAATAAGTGGCGTATGGTGGTAAGAAGGTTAATATCCTAAATACACTGGCACTTCTATTCTCAATCAAAACACTTTATTCACATAGCTCATAACTATCTGTACTTGATTTAGTGCTGAAATGCCAAAGTGGGACTTAAGAAAAATAACTTAATGTCAGAATTGCAAGAGGCTTAAACTGAAAACAATGATCCAATTCAACTCATCATTATTGAAATAAGAAAAATCAAGACACAAAATATGCAATTACATGAACATTTGCTTCTCTCCTAGGAACTGAAAATTGTAAGTTGCTGAGGGAGGGACAGAAAAGTATCTGGTACCATGAACCCAGGCAAAAGTCCACTGTTCAGAGGAACAGGTAGGAGCAGACACATCAGCCTTCAGAGAAACTCAAGAAAACATGTCACTCTCCCTTCCTCTGGCCTTGGTCCAGGCAAAGGAATGCTGCTTCTGGGAGGAGGTGTGGAAGCAAAATACTTCTGTACCATCAGAGAGCTGGAATATTTGGGGGCCAAGGATCCTGAACTAATGAATGCAGAGATGACTGCTTCTGTGGAGGGTGGAAAAACCTTAGCCAGTGGTCTCACGCAAAGATACAGGGCTCCTAATGAAAGAAAAGTAAAATCTTTTGCCCCTATGTGTGGGGTAGGGCACTTGCAATGCTACAAAGCAGAGGCTTGTTACCACTGAGGATAGAGGAGGGGCAAGAAATTATTTCTTGCAAAATCCTAATATAGATAAAAGGCATAGGTTGGCTCCCACAGGCATGAGAGTTAGGAAGTGTTGGGAATGCACTCCCGTCTGAATTTGACACTGAGTGCCACGAGTTATCCTTCTGCCTCCAACATGAATTTCATGCCTGGTTATAAGCCATGGTGTTCTATGGCTAGAGGAGTAGCAAGAACGTGAAGAGATCCTCTCTGTGACACAGGTGTACAGAGATTGCTAAAAGCTAAGGGTGCAACAAGAGTAATGACGTATACCCTCCAGAGCTTCAGGCCCCACAATGGATACAAGATAACAGCAGCCTACTGCTGGGCGAATTTTAATGACGGCTCACTGAGTATTACAATGACCACAGCAAAGACAAACCCATGTCAAGGATTAAATATAGTCACTCAACCCTTGCCCTCACCCACACTGGCAGCATGACAACAATAACAACAACAATGAAACAAAAATAATAATGATGAAAATGAAAACTCTGGGCATAAATGATAATCTGTGACTTACTATTTTTTATACCTGATGCTTTGCATTCCTTTAGAAATTAGAAGACTCATTTAAAAGCAAGTCAAAACAAATATTGTCAACAGATAAAGAAATCAACAGAATTAGACTTGGAGATAACCCAGCTGTTGGAACTCACATGCCAATACTTTAAAATAATAATTATTAAAATGTTACAGGAGCTAATGAAAATAACAGACAACATGCAAGGGAAAACAGGGAATGCCCACAGAAATGGAAAAAATAAATAGGTCCAAAGCAAATGCTAGAAATCAATGAAAATATGATGGCAGAGATGAAGAATTACATCTGCAAATTCATTAAAAAACTAGTCAGAACAGAAGAAAAAAATCAGTAAATTTTATAATAGGTCAATCCAGTTGATTGAAACTGAAACTTAAAGGAAAAAAGCAAAACAAAACAAACAAACAAAAAACCCCAGAAATTCTAAGAAGTGAGTGATAATATAAAATAGACTAAAATACATTTTGTTGAAATCCCGAAGGAGAAAACACAGAATGGGGCAGAAAAAAATTTGAAGAGATGACTGAGAATTTTCAACATTATTGAAAGTAAACAAATTATATATCCAATAAATTCAGAGAGGCCCCATAAAGGATTAATATGGAATTTAAACACACCAAGGATAATGATAGTTAAACTGCTAAAAACCAAAGATTAAAAAATATCTTGAATTTAGCCACAGCCAAAAGGGGACATCATCTAGAAGTAAACAAAATCAAACATCACAATAACCTGTTTATCAGCAAATACACAAGTCAGAGCCAATGATGTAAAATCTTAAAAGAACTGAATGAAAAAAGTCAACCCAGAATTCTATACCCATTGAGTATATAGCTCAAAAATAACAATGAGATGAAGACATTTCAGACATTAAATGCTGCAAGAGTTCATTGCCAACAGGTTTGCACTAAAATAAATGTTAAAGGAATTCTTAAGGCAAATGGAATATGGAAACAAATCAAAATTGAAACTGAATAAAGAAATCAAGAGCACAAGAAAGGATAAAAAGCCCAATTCCTTTTCATTATGCTAAAGATAATTTATTGCCTAAGTAAAAATAGTAACTCTATACTGTAGAGTTTGAGAGAATATGCATGATAAAAATAGTAGAGCATATGAAAGAGAAGAAATAGAAATTATACTTGAAAGGCTTTTATAGTATATAGGAGTTGGAATAATACAAATTTTAGGTCACTGCAATAAGTTAAAATATATATGGAAATCCCTAGAGAAACAACAAAAAAATTTTTAAAGTGGTATACATAGTATTATTTCTAGAGAATTTCTAGATTTTGTTTTTTAAAGTAGTTGTTTGCTTTTATACATGCAGTAAGATGATGTCTTATATATCAATATTTTGAGAATTCATGATGATGACAAATTAATTTCTTTTAATCTAAATAATGTTTTAATAATAAATATAAAAATAATTATTTAAAAACCTTATCCCATCAGCAGGGACAATACATTAGAAGTAATCATTTTAGTATGGATTGTAGTAAAGTTTTCTGTAATTTCCTTAGGTCATTTCAGTTAACTTCAGTCTTGCACATAATGTAGATCTGGGGCCACATAATTGTCATATAAAGGAGTGGCCAATATGGGCACTCTGAGGAGAGCTCTCAAACTAAAGAGTTCCTGAGAATGTGTGCCTTTAGTTAAATCCTGCTACAGTCTTCAAAAAGTGACACATTATTTTTTTCTCTGAAGATGAATTCCATAGGATTTGTAAAAAGACCTTGTATTTTGATCTCTTTTTCCTTTGTAACATTCATGAATATTTGAAACAAAAGCAGATGATTCGGTAGGTTCAAAATCTAAAATATTTTTCTGTGTGTCTGCATGTGTGTTGTCCTGCTCAATTTTTTTTGCCAGTATATTTTATTTTTAGTTCACATCACACCAAATTTCTTTACTTTTTAGCTTCCTGGTCAATAACTTCCCTAGAATTTTTATCACACTGACTCTCTCAGCATCATGATCAGTTACTTCAACCCTTAAGGATTCTTCCTGAATTCTTAATCCTTCAAAAGCACAACATGATCAAGATGTTGTATTAGTCTAGGTTCTCCAGGGTAACAGAACTTATATATACATATACACACACACACACACATATATATGTGTGTATATGTATATATATATACATATACACACACACACACACACACATATATAAATTAATTATAGAAATTGGTTCACATAATTATGGAGGCCAGGAAGTTCCATGATCTGCTGTCTGTAAGCTGGAAGACCAGGTAAGCTGGTGGTATAACTCAGTCTGAGTTGAAGGCTTGAGAATCTGGGGAGCTGATGGTGAAAGTCCCAACCTGAGTCCAGAAGCCTTAAGAACGAGGAGTGCAGATGTCTGAGGGCAAGAGAAAAACTCAAGCAGAGAACAGCTTCCCATTTATTCTGCCTTTTTGTTCTATTCAGACCCTCAAGGGATTTGATAATGCCCACCTTCATTAATGTGGGTAAAGACTCAGTCTACTGGTCAAATGCTCAACTCTTCCAGAAAAACCCACACAGATATACCCGGAAAGAATGTTTACCAATTACTTGAGCATTTCTTAGCCCAGTCAAGTTGACATATAAAACTGATTATCATAGATGTGTATGTGAATATAAAATTAAGTAAAGTTCTGGCTAGAATATTAGTTCACTCTGTAAATTACTTTTCTATTATAGGGGTCACTTTTAAAGATTATTGGAATTAATTGATGTGAGACTTCTGCTTCAAATTAGGATGTAATAACAGAGACCAGCTTTATCATTACACATGAAACAACTAAAATAACAGGCAGAATATGTGAAACAATGGTTTGTAAAGCAATGAACATCAGGTAACAAAGCATAGTAATCCCAGAGATATGAGCAACAAACAAGGTGAACTCTGCAATTACCCTGTCTTACTGCCTGGAGAGTTTCCGGGCTGCAGTGAAGTGCTTTGAGGGTGCGGGGGTTGATGGAGCCTGGTGTTGTCCCTGAGTTAAGGAGACAAAACTGATAATCTGGTGAAGCATATGGGTAGAGAGCAGAGAAATGCAGATTAGAAAGGCGCATAAAGTAAGAACTTGAAAAATCTGCAGACAGAACCCCTCAAGTCTTCAACAGAATAGTGATCAACACATACATGTATGTTAACTAGCAGTGGCTGGGGAAGAACATACCTTCGAAGGATTAGAGGTTCATATTCCATAAGACTCATAATCCACAGGATTCACAATGGTCTTGTTTTAATAGTGGGAAATTATTAGCCCTAAAAAAGGCATTACTTTGTTCACACCTAACAAATTTTAAAAACAAGACTTGAAGAGATCAAACTTTTTCTAAGTAACTTAACTGCCTTATAGAACAGAGCTCAAGAATATTTAAGGGTAAAAAAGTATTTAACACTCAACAAGGTGAAATTCACCGTGTCTGAAATCCAGTAAGACATTTACCAGATTTATAATGAACAAGAAGAATATGGCTCACAATGAGAAAAAATCTATCCATTGAAACCAACTCTGTAGTAGCACAGGTTTTAGAAATATCAAACTAGGTCTGTTATGTCATTAGAACAGATATTACAACTGTACTCCAGTTTTCAAACTGCTAGAATGAAGAAAGATCAAATGTATTAAGTAGAGAATATATATTATTAAATATATATTATATATATTATATTATTATATTATTATTATATTAATATATTAAATTATATATTAAAAAAGACATTAATCAAAGTTCTACAGATGAAAAATACAATGTTTGGGATGACAAATAAAATGATGGGAAACAGCAGATTAGACATTGCAGAAGAAAATATTCGGGATCTCGAGTACCTAGCAAGAAAAACAATCAGAAATGAAACAAAGACAGAAGGAAGACCCTCCCCTCAGGGAAATAGAAAAAAGAAAAATCCAGTTAACTGTAGTAAAACTTTAAGTTGCAAAATATACAAGTAACTGAATTCTTTGAGAAGATATAGATGAAAGAGAGAAAAAAAAACTCTAACCATAAGACATATGAATGATACTACACGAAAAGACATCAAAATCAAATTGCTCAAAACCAGTAATAGAGAGACCATCTTAAAGGCAGCCAGAGAAAAATGGCACAGAATGTACAGAAGAACAAAGATAAAGATGAGAGTAGGTTTCCTGCTAGAAACAGTAGAAATGTAAAGAAAATGGAGCAACATCTTTAAAATAGTTAAAGAAAAAAATACATGTCACTTTAGTATTCTATACACAATAAAAATTTATTTTTTGAATGAAGGCTGGATGAAGACTATTTCAGGTATAGAAAAGTTGAAAAGATTCATTACCATGGAAAGAAATATTGAAAAAATCAACATGTAGTTGAAAATGACACCAGATGATTATATGGATATGAGCAAGAAAACAAATAGCACAAGACATGGTAAATATATAATTGTTTTTATTATAATTTAAATGTCTTTAAAATATAATTATTTCAAAAAAATAAAAACTATATATGCAGAAATAAAGTGTATGGACACAGCAACACAAAGGTTATGAGGAGAGAAAGGGAAATATACTGTTATAATGTTTTTATATGTGGAATGGTTTACTATCACTTAAGGTTAAACTGAGGTAAGTTGTATTCTGTAAACCCTAAAGCAACCACAAAATTTTTTTTTAAAGTTATTAGCTAATAAGCCAACAAAGGAGGTAAAATTGAATCATAAGAATACTCAACGAAAAAGAAATCATAAGTAAAGTAAAATGGGAACAGAGAACTCACAGGACAGATAGAAAGCAAATAGTAAACTGGTAGAATTAATCCTAATCATATCAAACACCATGTTAAAGGTAAATGATCTAAGTGTCCCAATTAAAAGGCAGAGATTGTCAGATTGGGTAAAAAAGCAAGAACTGACTATATACTGTCTACAAGAAAGCCACTTCAAGTAGAAAAACTAAATTAGGTCACATGTAAAATTATGGAAAATATGCCATGTTAACTGTAGTCACAAGAGAACTGAGTAGCTATATTAATATCAAGGTAAATTTCAGATCAAAGAACATTACCAAGGATAAAAGTTATCTCATAATATTTAAGGGGTTAATTCAGCAAATAGACAAAGTGATCCTAAGCATTTATGCATTCAATAACAAATCTTCAAAATGTAGGTAGAAAAATGAATAGTCTTTTCAACAAATGCTGCTGGAACAATAGAATATTGCAAAAAAATAAATTTCAATCCAGACATCACATTATATACACAAAAAGACTCATAGTGGGCAATACACCTAAATATAAAATTTTTAAGTTTAAAATGTCTGTGAGAAAACATAGGATACAATTTTGTGACCTTGGAGTTAGGCAAGTATTTCTTAGATTTGATATCAAAAGCACAATCCACAAAACACAACTGATAAATTGAAGTTCATCAAAGTTAGTAGCTTCTGCTCTTTGAAAGAAAATGTAAGAGTAAAAAGTCAAGCCACAGACTGGAGAAATATTTGCAAATCATATATATGATAAAGTACTTATGTATCAAGGATGTATAAAGAACTCCCAAAATATAGTAAGAAAATGAACAATCTAATAAAATAGGTAAAGATATATGGATGGCAAGTACATACATGGCAAGATGCTTAATATCATTAGTCATTTAGAGAAATGCAAATTAAAACCACAATGAAATATCAGTATACCCGCTCCAAAATCCAAATATATATATATATATACATATATATATATATATATATATATATATATATATATATATATATATATATAGACCAGATCAAATGTCAGTGAAGATGCAGAAGGATAGGGACTCTTATACACTGCTGGTGTGAACGTAAAATCTGCAAACACTTTGGAAAATGGTTTGTTAGTTTATTTTTTACTTAAACACATCCCTACCATTTATTAATCCATTCCATTTCTAGTGGAAATGAAGGCATGTAATCATATGTCTATTTAAAGGCTTATACATAAATGTGCACAGCAGTTTTATTTATAATAGGCAAGAACTGGAAACAACCTGTATGTCCATTGACAGATAAATATGCTCTTGATAAGCACACTGTGGTATATGTATATAGTGGAATAGTACTCAGCATTAAGAATAGAAATAATGATACATGTACAGACATAGCTTAATCTCAAAATAATTAGGCTGAGTGATCAAAACCAGTAAAAAAAAAAAAAAAGATACATATTTTATGATTCTATTTATATGGAAATGTAAACTCATATATAGTGACTAAATGTGGATCCGTAGGTGCCTGAGGATGGGGTGGGGAAGGGCAGAAGAAAGGGAACAGAAAGGGAATGAGAAAACTAATAATATGTCAAAGACTTGTTCATGAATTTTTTATATCTGCTTTATGAATCAAATAATAATACATTGTACTAATAGTAATTCTATAGAATATTGCCATATTTGCATGTAACTATAACTAACCCTGATCTTACACTAACTGGACATCTTAAGTCAATTATGACTTTGTGAATGAGGGAGGCATTGTGAAATTAAAAAATTGGATTAATAAGAAATAATGGAGAGGGCTTTTGATAAAAGAAATAATGGCACTTATTTTTTCCTTATTACCTGAACTATTGTGAAATCTCTTCTATTCTTTACAATTACCTCTGTTTGGAAATCAAATTTTAAAAATGCTATTTAAAACCAAATAAATGCAGTAACAGAAACTATTTTGCAAAAGAAATAATGGGCACTGTTGCTATTTCCTCTAACTATTGAGATAGAATTTCTATACCTTTAAAATGAGCTGTGATAGAGAATTGAACAGTTTTCAACTACATTTTTTAAAATAAAATATATTATTTCTTAAAAAGTAGATTTTAAAATATGACCTACTTATTTTAAAGTCTGTATGCCAAGTTGAAATAAACTATTCTTTAAAAGAGGTTATTTAATTAATCATATAGTTCCTAATTTCCTCTTAAAGAATTTAATATTATCAACCTGTAGTTAGTACAGTTAACTTCTGAGAAACATTATCAATCCTTTAGTGCATATATGTGGAATTTAGAAAAATGGTACAGGTGAACCTATTTGCAAAGCAGATATAGAGACACAGATGTAGACAACAAACGTATGGACACCAAGGTGGGAGGCAGGGTGGGATGGATTGGAGATTCGGATTGACGTGTGTACACTACTATGTACGAAGTAGATGGCTGATGAGTGCCTGTTGTATAGCACAGGAAAAAAAAAAAAAGAAGGTGCAATCTGTTTGCAGGACATATATTAAGTTAACCTTAAAGATGCATTCTAATATACATTAGGTGCAGACAAATACTGTTTGATTCCATTTATATGAGGTACCTATAATAGTCAAATTCATAGAGTTTAAAAGTGCATTGGTAGATGCCAGGGCTGGGGGGCTTGGGGGGTGGTGAGGAGGGGGAATGGGGAGTTAGTGTTTAAAGGGGACAGTTTCAGTTTAGGAAGGTGAAAAATTTGGGAGATGGATGATGTCACCAGCTCACCATGAGTTGCACAACAATGTGAATATACTTAGTGCCACTGAAGTGTACAGTTAAATATGGTTAAAATAGTATATTTTATATTATGTGACTTTTACCACAAGAAAAAAACATTAAAAAAAAAAAAAACAATGACTTTACAAACCATATATACTGCAGTCCAATTTGTATCACTGGCTTTAAACCTCAGATAATTGATATTACATGTTGTCAGCAAGCCTATTTCACAAAATTATATCGTTATGCTTTGGATCTAGTCTCAGTTTTCCAAAAACCTGCATAGTTCAGAAAATACCTCATAGTTTCTTCCCGGGTCATCTCTTTCATGTCCCTCTCCACCCTTGTGACTATCTGCACTGAGCAAATTGCCTAGGAACTCCCATTACCTTTAAAATGTGAAAACAAAATTGACTGAGGGAGGCAAACCAGGGAAAGTCTGCTTTGATTGGCTTCAGACTGTGGTCAACAGCTGTCACCACGGAGCATAGCTTTCTGTATTCTGATAAAATTCTGAAAGAATATAGCAAGAACTCCTTCTTCCTGGAACTAAAAAACTTTCTAATGACTTAAGACATTAGTTCATTTTTAAAAATTGCTATTAAATATGTTAAAATAATATGGATGTAAGTGAAAAATAAATGTTATCAGATAATCAGAAAACAGAGCTGATATATATATATATATATATATATATATATATATATATTCACAATTCTCTCTCAATTTAGGAGATTGGGATTGACATATATACACTAATATGTAGAAAATAGGTAACTAATAAGAACCTGCTATATTAAAAAAACTAAATTAAATTTAAAAAATAAAATATTTATTTAATATAAAATCTGTAAGTGAATTGCAATTATGCATATTAAGCTTGAATTTTATATTCTTATTTATGTATAAGTAGAAGAGATGCGAATTTGGAAAAAGCGCTTCCACTCTGGTTAATTCTATAGATTAGGGAAAATGAGTGAAGTTAGTGTTAGTGAGGAAGAAATTTTTTTCTACCTTCTTATTCTGCCTAGAATTAAATTGACATGAGACACATTAAGAGGAGAAAATCAAACCAAATTTTAATAACATGTATACATGGGAGAGACCCAGGAAAACTGCGTAACTTGCCCAAATGGCGGAAACCCTCACCTTAAAAACCATTGTCAGCTAAAGACAAAAGAAGATATTGGGGGGGGGGTGGGACTTCAAAGGGGAGGAAGGCAATTGGCATGGAGATAGAAAAACAAATTTAAGTAAATAAATGTTTGCTGAGCCATGCAGAGTCAATGGGACACAGAATGGACTCTGATCTCTAGGCCCCTTCCCCCACTACGTCTAGCTCATATTCTTTGCGGATATCTCTGGTGACGGCTCCGTTCCAGGAATAGGCCCTCATTCTGAAATTTTCTTATGCAATTAGATGGAAGGTGTAAGTTTCTTCCTAAATCTTTAGGACCCTGATTGCTTTCAGCTCAAAATAATCCTCATGTCAAAGAGGCATTTTGGGGTAAGAAGTTTCCCTCCCCTCCAACCAGTCTATTTCTCCACCTCAGGTACATGAGAACGAAGGAATGTGTTTAATTATGTTTGGATGAAACTGAAATGTAGGAGTTCCATGAATGGCATACAATGGATTTGACAACTAAGAGTTGAGATTCATCATTAAAACCAGACTTGGGAGGATCTATCTGACTACATTACATCCTTTAATCCCTAAACATTTGGGCATTCATGAGTTCAATCCCAAAGAACCAACTAGGGTTATGCACTTATTCTTTACAGGAAGCTAAGCTTTTTCTGTCCACTGTTTGAGCTGACAAGTTCCTTTCTCCTTAATGAATGTAAGAGTTTTGTTCTTGATGTGACAATGCTCTCCAGGGGTTAGCAATTCAGAAATAAAACATTTTGACTTTAAAAACAGTTCTGCAAGAGTCCTGGGAGTAGAGAAAGCACTAGAGGCAAAGTGAAGCCGCTGAGGGAAAAAGCTTAGCTGCTCTTCAGGGAGAAGCCCCAGCTGCTCCAATATTGGGGAGAATGCCGACTTATCACTTTACATCATCAGTTCAGTACCCTTGAGAGAGTACTAGTAAAACTTTGGGAATAAGTATTTCTATTTTTTGGCAGCTCTTCTAATATTTAGCATCTGCTGACTCTTAAAATGCATGTATGGCAATTACATTTCTTCAAGAAACTACCGACTTCTGTACTTAATACTCACAACTTATTTCAGAGAAAATTCAATTGAAAGTAAGAAAATAGGTTTCTGTCACCTTGGGAGATGACATCTGAGGGCAGGAAAATGGGAGGACACCCAAGTCTTTGAACATTCTGGATGGTGTAATGGACCATGACAGTCTTTCTCAAACTTACAAACAAAGACCTTTGTTATTTTCACATTATCTGAAGGCTTTTTCCCTTAGAAATCCCAGGAGCCTCTCCACAGTAGCACTTCACTAATCATATAGAAAGCATGGGCATATATGGAGAATAAATTCAGATATTAAATCTGAAGTAAATTCTCACTGAGGCATTTAAGAAAGACAAGCAGTTTGTGAAGAATTCCCAAAACACTACAACTGAGAGCAAATATGACTCTTACTCTGAATGCTCTGGAGACTAACAATGATCAGAATATTTTTTCTTCTATGCTCTCCCAGCTGCAAAAAGAAAATACAATTCTCAATATAGATCTCTTAAGTTTACATGTATTAAATAGCACAAAAGAAAAGGAAGGAAATATATTACTGTTGTGATGTACTGTTGTGTGAAAACAATTAAAAAAAAGAGTCAAGCCCTAGCTAAAAAGAAAAAATGTGTTATGTTTATTGGGGGTGGGTTGTGCAAATTTAATGTTGACAGATATTCCAACAAAATTCCCTCTAATTTCTAGACTCTTGTTAATATGAGTTCAAAGACTCATTTAATAAATGAGTAACACTAGTGAAAAAGAAAAAAAAAAGGATACCTTGAAAAAGAGAATTTGAATGAGATGGAATTTAAAATTAAACCAACTATACATATTTACTCCCATTTTTTAAGGAAATGGATTTTAGCTACAGCATGAGAGATTTACTCTGAATTAAGAATATAACCCTCTATACAAGTATCAAATCATTGTATTGTAACCTAAAATATAATGTCATATGTCAATTACATCTCGGTCTAAAAAATTTAAATGTATCCCTAAAATAAGGGTTGTCTAAAATAGCTTACTAGGATTTTATGTAGAGAACTGTAGTAATAGGATGATGGCCTTTAAAACAACAATAAATTCTAAACTTATTAAGAAAGAATTAACACAGGATGTTATTTGATGTGGCAAAGAGTGTAATGCGATGGCAATATGAAGTAATACACAATATATGCATTTTTCTCTAGCTACATTCCTTTCATCTGGTGATTTTTTTTTCCCTTTTTGGGCTATTTGGCATGAAGTCTTCTTTGCCCCAAAAGTCAGTAACCAGAAAAGAATCAGAAAAAAAAATAAGCATCAAATATTAGACTTATTTTAAAAAATAATTTCTTAACTATAGAGTAAATATATTAAAGAGAAAAATTAAGTCATTTGTCCCGATTTCCTTCCTTTCAGCTAAGGAATAGCATATTCTTCTGGGCTATTGGGGAAATAAAAATCAAAAGCAGAGAAACAACAGACTTAATGGTATCAGAAATTTAGAAGAGAGGAATGAATTTTCTCTTCCCCTGAGAATTAGCTTCTCTGGGAATAGTGATAGGACTCTCAAAGAAGTGGCATTCACAGTAGACCTACACCTCAATCTCGTGTGGATACATGGGAGATGGAACCTTACTATAATTATTGTTTGAGCCAGTCCAGCTTTCGTTCAGCAGAACAAGGAATGATACACTGATGGTGCCCGAGGCAAATAGGGTCAAAGACAACACTATTATTTTTTCCTGCAGACCCAGATTGGCAAAGGAGTTAGAACTAACATTATATACTCCAAGGATGTAAATTCATAAGAGAGAATTAGAAAATATCATCATAAGAATGGATAAAGAAGATGATACACACACGCGTGGACACACACACACACACACAGTGGAATATTACTCAGCCATAAAAAAGAATGAAATTTTGCCATATGCAGCAGCATGGATGGACTTGGAGGGCATTATGCTAAGTGAAATATCAGACAGAGAAAGACAAATACTGTATGATATCACTTATATGTGGAATCTAAAAAATACAACAAACTAGTAAATATAACAACAAAGAAGCAGATTCAGAGATACAGAAAACAAATTAGTGGTAGTGGGGAGAGGGAAGAGGCAATATAGGGGTAGGAGAGTAAGAGATACAAACTATTAGGTATAAAGTAAC